>NC_140948.1:55651252-56323752 GCF_014529385.1 Adiantum capillus-veneris | reverse complement strand
TTAAAAGCTTTAAAGTTCTAAGTTAGTAAGCCCTAAAACTCTAACGTCTCGGGGTGACCCTCCCCCTACCTGTGGATCCATGTAACATTTTCACTTTCTTTAATTCAAATTTTTACCTTCTAATAAAAAAAAACTCTAGTTCCTCATTGGATTAGCTTTAAAATCTCAAAAAAAAAATCTTTAAAGATTAAAGCTCTATTTGATAAATTCCTTCCATAAAGTTTTAACCAACAAAAATGAAAACTTTAGTTATTACCTAACCCTTGATGAAAAAAAAGCGTCAATTTTAGGCCTTGATCTGAGACTAGATCCCACTTTAAAATCTCTTTATCTCTAAGCTTTAAAAAAAAACATAAGCATAGTGAATTGAATTAAAAAAGCACCCTTAAGCTCTACACCCTAAGCTTTAGATCCCTATGCTCTGCACCCCACTTTAAAAATTCTACATTTTTAAGCTTTAGAGCGCCTTTTACAAATTAAAACTGTAGATCCCTAAGTTGTAAATCTCACTTTAAAAGTTTTAAAGTTCTAAGTTAGTAAGTCCTAAAACTCTAACGTCTCGAGGTGACCCTCCCCCTATCTGTGGATCCATGTAACATTTTCACTTTCTTTAATTCAAATTTTTACCTTCTAATATTTTATTTTTTATAGTTCCTCATTGGATTAGCTTTAAAATCTCAAAAAAAAAAAACTTTAAAGATTAAAGCTCTAAAGGATAAATTCCTTCATAAAGTTTTAACCAACGAAAATGACAACTTTAGTTATTACCTCGAGTTTCAACCGTGAATGAAATTCTCAAAATGAAAAGATGGGTAAAAGAACTTCTCAAATTTCAAAATGAAAAAGTGACTCTTGGGATGTGTGGAGCCTCTAAGCTTTATCATTTACCATATAAGGCTGTCAACGTTTCATGCTTTCTAAGACATTGGGCAACACAAAATCTTTTCTTTGATATATGAGCGTTCGTTTCATTTTTTGAAACTCAAGACATGTCCGTCATTAGATTTACACACTCTTCATTTCAATGAGTGCCCACTATCTTATTTCAACCAATCAACATTTTAAGTCTATCAAAAAATACTTGAAAATACAATTCAATTTTATTCCTATTTTAGTAAGCAAAAAGAGAAGTGATCTCTATAGCCTTTGCCCTTTGGGCAGGCCAAAAAATGATCAAACTCTCCCCAAATTTCTTCACTAAATTATGTTAGACATGAACCTTTGGTTGAAAATGGTTTTTTGTTCCATCGCAAATCAATGATCAAAAAGGAAAAGAGAGTCTAAAGTCATGAGTCACATTGAGTGCACTTTTTGACAAAAGTTCTCTATTGCCATAATTTTCAAACCTAAGTGTATCATTTGTCAAAGGGATAGCCTCAACAAAATTGACTCAATAGAGTCTTTTCTTGGTTCTAGATTAGGCAAACTTGGGACTCGGTCCATAGTCGAAGGATAGCCCCATCTTTGCTATCTTCGTCATTGCATCCTAGTCAACAACGTCAAGGCTCAAGACATGACAAAACACCGCCTTCCCCTTTTGCGTTATTTTGATTGTTTTTCACGGGTGAAGATGTGAGCTACCATTTAAAAAATATACCAAATCTATACTATTATAAAAGGGGGAGGGATTCCGGTCCCCCCCCCCCCTTACACGTGGCGTCTCTTGGATGCATCCGGCAAAAGAAAGAAAGAGAGTCTGAGAGAGAATTTATCCGGTCGTCACCACACGCGGGAGGCAGACGCTTATCAAGGATAGCTAATGAGGTGAGAGGTCTTCAAGTTTGAAGGTGGCTGTCAGATTTGTTTCGCACGAGCAATGCTTCAAGGAAGGAGAGAGAGAGAGAGAGAGAGAGAGAGAGAGAGAGAGAGAGAGAGAGAGAGAGAGAGAGAGAGAGAGAGAACTAATTCCTAGAGAGAATGAACTGCACCACCACAAGCCCCGCGAGCTCAGCGACCTTGCTCTATAGAGCTCACGTTGTCATCCTGTGTGTGTGGTTCGAAATGTCGAGTTGAGAGGGAGAGGCAAGGCCTCTTCTTAGAGATTGTACAAGGCTGCAGGCTCTGAAGTGAGAGAAGGAGGGCCCGGAGAGGTGGCGATCATCTTGCGGTGCACTACTACACTACACAATAATGCAAGCGGGCTACTCGCTGTTGTCGGTGCGCATTATTACAATCGAGCTACTGCTGGTGTGCAATACTGCAACCAGGCCTTCAACGCCTGTAGGCCCAACGTGCGGCTCCTCTGCGCTACGCAAGCTAGACCTTCCATGTCCTCCCTGGTTCTAAGCTAGCTGTAAGGGGACTCTCGCAGGAGCTGAAAGCCAAGGAAGTCGATGAAGAACCAACGGCTGCTCTCTCTCTCTCTCTCTCTCTCTCTCTCTCTCTCTCTCTCTCTCTCTCTCTCTCTCTCTCTCTCTCTCTCTCTCTAGCAAACCACAGGGCCAAACCCGCCAAGAGAGCCGAGGCTGATAAGACGCTGAAGGGGCACCCAAAAAATGCAGGTCTGCCAAGCCGAGGGCAGGGCTAAGCTGACTGCAACGTCTGAGCGGGGCGGAGCCAAGGGCTGAGCTAGAGAGCGCAAAAGGAGTGGGAGCTACTGAGGAGAGCGCGAGCTATAAGGGCTGTTGTTGCTGATGTTGCTGCTGTGGTGAGCCACCATTGCCTGCAAATAACTACGTACCATTGCCTGCACGGAAGTTTTGCTGTGGTGAGCGACCATCGCCTGCAGTTCCAACGGTATGTAAAGTACCATGCTCTTTCTTACTCGACCAATATGGGAGGCCGTGTGAATGAAGCTCCCGGTTCGGGCTACTGTTGCTATTGCTGGTGCTGAGTTGGCTGGTGGTGACCTGTCCAGTCAATGCCATACTCCCGGTCTGCAAAGATAGAGAGGCGCAGATTAGATGCAGCACCCTTGGGGGCACACACACACACACACACACAACACACACACACACCACACACACACACACACACACACACACACACACACACACACAACACACACAACACACACACCACACAACCTAGGGGGGGGGGGGGGGGGGGGGAGGTGATGCCAGCACGGTATATATATAGGCGGCGACACCGGCGGAACTCCAACCACAACGGCAACGAGTAAGAACATATTTTTTTGAATTTGGGGTTGTGTGTGTGTGTGTGTGTGAGAGAGAGAGAGAGAGAGAGAGAGAGAGAGAGAGAGAGAGAGAGAGAGAGAGAGAGAGAGAGAGAGAGAGAGAGAGAGAGAGAGAGAGAGAGAGAGGAAATAAAATGTTAAATTAACATCTTGAAAAGACCAGATTGACCTATGAGATCAAAAAGTTATATTCATGTGCACAGTGCGTGTTTGAGAAAGAGAGAGAGAGACCTATTTACCATTTTGTTCTGTGTTTGTTTAAGATAACACTCACTGTCGAAGACAATGGCATCTCTTTGCAAGGAGCTTGACCACAGGCGATCATTATTGGAGACACCAGAGACAAGAGCTTAGAAGGAATGGAAAGAGGTCGGGTGGGCTCTCCAACATGGAGCAATTTGGTGGTGAGGCAGTCGAGGAGAAGGGAGTGCCGATCGATGAGTGAAAATATAGGACTAAAAAAAAAGAATGTCATTGTTCCAGTTATGTAATTATTGTACACATTGTATCTTTTTGTTGGGCTTGGTAGGAATTGTATACATTGTATCTTTTTGTTGTGCTTGGTAGGAATTGTGATCTTAATCTACTACTAGCATCAGTATTTCGATTGTCGATTAGCTTTCATAGACCTCATGCTGGTGCTTTTGTGATTAAAACTACCGTATGCTGTTTAGCTTTGCAAGTCGAGAGAGAGAAGAAGAAGGAGAAGAGTATTTGAACGTCGTAGGAAACTATCCCAAGAGACCTTAAAGATCTTTTTAATAAGGAGAGTTTAACTTAAGACCTGTTATGAGAGAGAGAGAGAGAGAGAGAGAGAGAGAGAGAGAGAGAGAGAGAGAGAGAGAGAGAGAGAGAGAGAGAGAGAGAGAGAGAGAGAGAGAGAGAGAGATTATGTGCGATATAGCCATTATTGATTTGCGGGACAAGTACGTGGTTGTTGTTGGCCAACGTTGGGGGAGGTATTTAATGCCTCAATCTATGGACGGCCTCAACCTCCATCAGGATCGCCCTTGCCTCACCCTCGGGCTATGGCTGATTCCCTGAATATTTGAGCTATGAGTTACCTCAATCATGACCGCCATTGCCTCACCCTAGAGATGCGGGTAGTTACCTCAAGGTCCACCTTACTTATACCTCTATATAAACCCTATTAGAGCAACATTTTTCCTTTGCAGTCAATATCGTCGCCCAACAGGTAAGGTATCTGCTAACATAGAGAGAGAGATGGAGAGCTTTGTTTTTCTAGCTTCTGTGTGCAAGGCTTTGAACTTCCGTGGATGTAGAGAGAGAGAGAGAGAGAGAGAGAGAGAGAGAGAGAGAGAGAGAGAGAGAGAGAGAGAGAGAGAGAGAGAGAGAGAGGAGAGAGATGGATAACGTCTTCCTTTTGGCTTCTAGGCTTGAATTGTCATGAATGCCAGTATTGAGTCTAAGAATCCACATAGCAATGCTGGAGGTGGTGCCGCCGCCGAAGGCGACGCCTTTTTACTAGTATAGTAAAACATTCACAACATTTTGGAAATTTGAAGGGCAAGAGTGTGTCAAAAATCAATCTCCCACCCACCCACCCCCCCCCCCCCCCCCCCCCCCCCCCCCCCCCCCCCCCCCCCCCCCCCACACACACACATGCACACAAGAAAAAAGAAAAGCACATGCACAAGCAAAAAGACTCTCAAGAGGCTTCTAGTCATCTTCGCAAAACCTAGAGAAGTAATGTGTAAGATCCCCAACCCACCAATACCAAGATTGGGATGGGGTCGTTGACAGGTCTCTAGGCCTATTGAAAATCAGAGTCTCTAAACAAGAAAAATCCAGGGAATAGACCTTTACCATTGACAATGGCTTGGGTCTATAGACTTAGAAGAAGACTTAGTTCTGTCTCATAGCAGAAATGAAACAACATTTTAAAAATCTAAGACTGTTTCAGCCCTATAACTTCCACAATTTGGACTAAGGTATTCTCACCCAACACTTTTCCCCCCCAATAGATGTGAGGGTACCCTTGCTAGTGAACTCCTCTTCCAATTGGAGAAGTTTATTAAATGTTTTAGTGCGCGATAATGGATAGTTACTTGACTAATCAGGTCCACCTGTCCATGATTGACAACCTTAGTCAATCCCCACTTACCACCCCACACTTACACATGATCTTTTATTTCCTAATTACTACCACATGTGTTTTAACACTTAAAATAATGAGATTCCTTTTTAACTTTCCGTCATAGTTATTCATTAAGACAAGGCATTGAAATCAACATTGAAAACAGTCTTTTAGAAAGCAAACATCTTTAGACTTAAGACAAGGTACGGTCACTTATAATATATCTTAAAAATCTTGACACATACTCCACTTGTCTCAAGCACACATATACATGCGTGAACAACATCACCCTTCCTTATTTAGAAACATGGTGGAAATCCATCACCCAAAAGTTTGGGGCGCCCATACGTCAAACCAGTTGTCCATACAACCGGGCGGTTCCCCTAGAATAAAAACGATTCCTAACTAGTATCCACAAACATACACATGTAGGAGGTGCAAACTCCATATACATGGGGGAAACCGACTCATCTACGGCTGACAAGCCATCATTACTCATCACCTGAAGTGAAAATATTTCAAGGAATTAGAGGTGTCTTGAGACTAGCTGTCTTAAGGATGACCAATCATTCTTTCCTAAGTCCACCAGCCTTATCCCAAAAATTTCCTTCCTAATTTACAAACAAGTGCTCGTGGGTTTCTTGGAAGATGTCTTTTGTTTCGGCCACTTTTACTTTTCCTAATTTCTTACTCCCTCTTTACGTATGCAATGTTAATAATTAAAGAAAAACTTACAGTAGCTAAACTTTAATTATAACAAAGACACACATGGAAATGATCAAGAATTTATTGTAGTGTCGAGGCTTGAACGCTCTCGTCAATGGACCTACTACTAGGCCCGATTTCTTTGTCCTGTGACGCTCTAGTTCGTTTAGGAACACTACCCTCATCATGAGAAGGAGGATTGGCTTGGGTCTTTTGGGTGCCATGATTTCTTATCCTTATGAAAAAGGACATCTAATTATTAGATAAATCATCCCGAAAGCTAGACTTAACCTTTGTATTTAATCTAATTCCTCTTCTAACCCAATCAAGGTTAAATTTGTAGTCCTAGAGGGTTATTTCTTTACCTAATAATTTCTTAATTGATTATTTAGAAAAGATAACTTTATTCTAGATTCTTTAAGGGTTTTCTAAGCTCTCATAATTTTCTTATAAATTTATACATCTTTTTTCTAATTTTCTCATCTTTATTAAGCTTGAAATCTCCTTGTTTTGAGCTTTATATTTATTATATTCATTTTCTTTTAAAGATTGTATTTCTTCATGTTCAACCAATGATTTACAATTACAGTATTTTTTCTAGAGAGTTTTGACAGTAGATTCGATTTATCCTAATTAATCTTTAGATAAAAATAAGATTTTTGCTCAATTTTAACTACTTAAACTAACTAACTAATTATGGTATATTTATCCTAGGTAGATAATGGAACCCCATAACTCTAGTAATTACTTTTTAAATATCAAAATAAGTTATCCAATTTTTCCCTTTCATTTTCAATTAAAATTAGTCTGTTTATGCCAAAATAAATAGCTAAATCAAATTTTGAGCATTAAACTAATTATCTAAGCTTACTTAAGGTGTATGATAACTTTAATAAATAGGACATAATTATATAATTTGATTAACTGATTTTCTCACTCTAATTTTAGCTAAAATTTATCTATTTTGACTTAATAATTAGCTACATTATCTTTCTGACATTAAGATAAATATCATAGTTTAATTATGATGTAAAATAACTCTTACAAATAGAAAATAATTATCTAACTTGATTTACTTATTTCCCCCTTTTAATTTCTGCTACAATTAGTCTATTTTGGCTTAGAAAAATAGCTAAAATAATTTTCTAATCTTAAGGTAATTATCACGACTTAATAAAAATATAAAATAACTCTGATCAATAGCACCTAATTATTTAACCTGTTTCACTAACTTCCTTCTTAAATTTGTGGCTCAAAACAACTAATTTCATCTTAATTAAATACTTAGATTAATTATCAATTAATGAGTAATTTACCCCGTGTTTCCAATAGTGTTTCTTATTTGTGATAATTAACTTAAGAATATTTGAGTTAATTAAGTAAGTTTCTCATCAGTTTTTGATTAAAAACATTTAATTTATGTTTAATTAATTAAAAAAATTAATTAAAAAATTATGATATAATTTTTCTAGCTTCTTTATAGTGTAATACAACTCTAATAATTATCTTATACTAATCTAAGTTTAATTAGTATAATTACCCTCAATTTAGGACTAAAAAGATGAATTCCAGTCTTAATATGGTTTAATAGATAATCCTAATCTTAATCTAAGTAATTAGCAAAATATTAAATTTAAGAGAGTAATTTATAATATAAAGAAGTTTAATATTCTCAATTAATTAGATTAATTAAAAAATTAGAGGTGAATTAGCATAATTTTGCTAATTAAAAAAAAGATTAGGCTAATTACCGTGGATAATTAGCTAGAGGTTTTCTCTCTAGTGATTTTTTGGTAGAGTTTCTCTCTATGTGAGAGAGAAATGACAAGGACTCCAATTCTGAGTGAGAATGAGAGGCCTATGGCCCTAGTTATAGTTTTTTTGGGCCTTTTGGACTTTTCTTGGCTGGAACAGCCAGCTACTTGCAGCTCAGGCAGACCCCAGGCTCAAGAAGGCACCATCTGATGCTATTTTTATGCCTGGCAACTCCTGCTATCTCCCCCCCACAGCGTGCCTGATTTAAAAATCAACCCTACTCATTTTCTAGGTTATTTCTTCTATTTTCATAAATATCTGGGAGGCCTTAGTAAAAGTCTATGCTTAAATGATTACTGCAACCATCCAATTTTCTTAAAAATTTAATTTACATTAAATCTTTCAAAGGAACTAGCGGGGTCAGTTTTTGTTTGAATTTAAATCTAAAAATTTCTAGCCCATGGTTTGTTGTGCTTAAGATTCCAAAAATACCATTTTTTATTGTTTTTGAGATAGTGTTTTTACCGGATGTATGACCAATGCTTTCTCTTAAAGCTTGAGTTCATTTCCGACAGCTAGAAAGGTGGAGACTTTAGAATCACCCCAACTTAAGAATTTAAGATGCCCTCAACCGAATTTGGGAAAGTCTTTGAGAAGAGAGGTTTCATCTTCCCAAGTGGCATCTTTGGTTGGATAATCTTTTCACTTTACAAATGTTCCCTGACTACTCTATTTCTAAGAATTCTTTCTCTAGTTTCCAAGATACAATTTGGCTGAAGCTCCAACACTCCTTGCTGTTGCATTACAATCTGCTCATCCCCCAATGCATGGTTGGGATTTGGGATGTAGGGTTTTAGTAGGCTGACGTGAAATACATCATGAACTTTGATGTGTTTTGGCAGCTTTATTTTGTAGGCTTGATCACCGAGGACCTAGACTATTTCATAAGGACCACAACATATGGGACTAAGCTTTTTGAATTTTCCCAGAGATAGATTGCTTCTTTTTGGACACACTCGAAGAAAAACCTTGTCTCCTTGTTTGAAGATCCGATCAGATCACGTTTGGTATGCATAATGCTTTTGACGATCCTTAGCTGCATGAATATCTTGTTGCATGGCTTTGGTATGGGCTTCTATTTCCTCTAGCATTTTCTCTGAGGCTTCCACCCTTATAGTAGGGTCAGAGAAATTCAATGGTGATATGCATTCCTGCCCATATAGAGCATTGAAAGCTGACATCCCAATGCTTTTATGGAGAGAGGAGTTATAGGCAAATTCTACCAAGGGAAGAAATTGAATCCACTTACGGCGTTCTCTACTACAATAGGCTCAAAGGACATCTTCAATTACTTGGTTTACCCATTCTGTTTGTCCATCTGTCTCAAGATGATATACCGAGCTGAAGCATAGTTGTGTTCCTAAAGCTTCAAATAGAGCCTTCCAAAACTTGGAAGTGAACTTTGCATCTTTGTCACTGATAGTTGTCTTTGAAAGTCCATGTAGTCTAAAGATCTCCTTAACAAAGATCCTGCTTATATCTGAGGCTGTATAAATGGGTTTTACTGGTATTAGATGGGAGGCTTTAGTAAGCATATCCACAAATACCATTAGGGAATCATATCCTCCTTGAACTGTGTGGAGGCCTATGACGAAATCCATGCTAATGAATTCCCACTTCATTTGAGGTATGTCTAAGGGTTGCAACTTTCCTGGCATCATTACTCATTTTTCCTTGATTCTCTGACAAGGAGGCATTGTTTGCTGTATTGAAGTACATCCCTCTTCATTCCTATCTAGAACTAGCTTTTCCTCAAGGTATTAAGAGTTTTTGCGTATCCCAGGTGCCCTGATATTGGAATATCATGACCTTCATGAAGAATTAACTGCTTTAGGGAGGTATCCTTAGGAATGTAAAGTCGATGTCTATAGTAAAGAAGGCCATCCTCCATATAATGGTCCTTTACTATGACTTTTTCTTTTTCTGCTGCATCTTCTTGGATGAGAATTTGAATGAGTTGAAGATAGGCTTCATCTTTCTGTGAGCATTTTCTCACCTTATCCAATATTAGATTGTTGGCCATGGAGATGGCTCCAAGGAAGGCTTTTTTGCTAAGGGCATCGACGACAACTACATGTTCCTTTCCGGGTCTGTATTTTATTTGAAAATCATATTCCTGAAGAAGTTTATCCATCGTCTTTGTCTCATGTTAAGGGTTGGTTGGGAAGAAATCCATTTTAGACTCTGGTGATCAGTGATCAATTGAAATGTGCGCCCCAATAGATAATGTCTCCATAACTTGAGGGCATGAATAACAACTAATAATTCCAAGTCATGAGCTAGATAGTTTAATTCATGAAGCCTTAATTTTTTGGAAGTGTAGGCAACTGGTCCGCCTTCCTGTGTTAAGACTCCCCCCACAGTGAGTCCTCTTGCATCTGTAACTACCTCAAAATCTTGAGTAAAATCGGGTAGCTCGAGTACGGGAGCAGAGGTGAGGTATTGTTTCAGTTGTTGGAAACAATCTTCTTGTTCTCTCTCCCATGTAAGCTTAAAGTATTTCTTGAGTAGCTGAGTCAAGGGTGTAGCAATGAGTGCATAATCTTTGATGAATATTCTATACCACATTCTAATACCTAGAAACCCTCTAATTTTACTGATAGTTTTGGATTGTGGCCATTCTATAATGTCCTTAACCAGGGTCCACTGAGATCCCCTTAGAAGATATGATAAATCCAAGATAGCTGACTTCAGGAGTACAAAAGACACATTTGCTCATCTTGGCATATAATTGATGTTGTCGAAGAATACTCAAAACCTTGGATACATGTTCCTCATGCTCCTAAGCATCTTTAGAACATTCCAATATATCATCGAAGAATACCAGAACAAAATCATCCAAGTATTCTTGCAATATATCCTGCATGAGCCGATTGAAAGTTGCTAGTGCATTTGTAAGGCCAAAGGGCATGACTATGAACTTATAGTGCCCATATCGAGTGTTGAATGCAGTCTTGTATATGTCTGTTTCTTTGATCTAGATTTGATGATACCCTGACTGAGATCAATTTTTGTGAACATTTTGGCCACGTGCAATCTGTTCAAAAGTTCGTCTATGATAGGGATAGGATACTTGTTCTTTACGGTTACCTGATTAAGGCCTCACAAAGGCGTAAGGATCCATCCTTCTTTTTTTTTGAAATAGAACAGGTGCTCCCCATGGAGAAATACTTGGACGGATGAAAACTTGCTAGATTAGTTGTCAAAGCTGTTTCCTGAGCTCTATGGCTTTGGGTAGAGACATTTTGTAAGGTCTTTTGGAAATAGGTTCACTACCTGGAAATGTTTATATCTCATGGTCTATGTTGGGGGGAGGGGGGGGGGGTTAAATTTGAGAGGTCCTTTGGAAACACATCTGCAAATTTCTTAAGCCACTCTAGAAGTTGGTTGGCCCTTGAATCTTTGCTTTGTTTAGTTTGACCATGAAGATTTGTTGTCCCTTACATAGACCTTTAATAAATCTACTAGCCTTAACTAGATGGGCTTTTGGCTTCCCATTACGTCCTTGAACTAAATTTCCTCCCCTAGTTCATTCCTAAAGGATAGGTTACCCTCGACACAGTCAATGTGTTCTTGATTTTTGCTTAACCAATCCATTCCCAAGATACTGTCGTAGGTAGGGTGCGAAAGTAAGATGAGGTGGGAACTCCTCCTAATTCAAATTGTACTTTTCCAGTTGAATGTTGAGAAAAGACTTCTTTTCCGTTTGCTAATTCCACTACCATTCTTTTGACTGGGAATTGATTCAACTTAAGCTTCCTTAAACATTTTGGAGAAAGAAAAGAATGGGTGCTACCACAATCTATAAGTAATTCAAACTTTTCACCTTGTTGGTTTGCAATAGTTTGAATGAGCGCATATTACTGGCGTGCTCCAGGATTTTCAACTGCGGCAAACAAGGTTGCTCTTTCATGTTCCTCGTTCATTAGAGTATGATCTCCTACTGTTGCATAAGTTCAGGCTCCTCTTGCTCTTCCTCCTCCCCTGTCACGTCCTCCATTTCTTCCTCCTCTTTGTAAGTTATCCTGGTTGACTTGAGGTTGGCGGTTAGGCCTAGTCGTAGCTCTAGGATCTAATTCTTGGGGATAGTTGTGCTTGTAGTGTCCCATATGACCACATCCATAACATCTTACATCAAGGAAGGTTTGATTCAAAGTTGCTGCAACAGTTACTGTATGTCGTTGACTTCCTTGGTTAGAATTTCCTCTAGCTCTTCCTCTACAGTTGCTATGGTTGAGATAGTTTCTGGTGGGGTTGTTTCCTTCAGCTGCAAGAGGTTTGGCCATAAGAAGGGCATCCTGGATTGATATAGGTCTCATGGATTTGAGACGTGTGCTCAAGGGATTGTTGAGACCTTGACAAAATCGAGCAATTTGTTGTTCCATGGTCATCTGAGGAGCATAACGTCGTAAAGACACAAACTTTGTATATACTCCTCGAGTGAAAGTCCTAACTAGCGTAGACCGAAGAATTCATTCATGTAAATGGCTTGGTGAGCAAGAGAAAGATAACGTTCGATAATGGCCTGCTTCATCTTCTCCCAAGTTGGTTTATTAGTAGGATTATCTCTACAGTGATGTTTCCACCAGAGCTTGGCATCTCCACTAAGACGGAACATACCCAACATTGTTTGGTTTTCTTTAGCAGTTCGTGCGACTATGAGATAATCATCCATAGCCTCTAACCATGCTTCTGCATCTTGCTCTAGATTAGGCCCTTCTCCCTTAAAGACAGGCTGCTGTTGAATGGCTGCTGTTGCAGGGTAACGATTGTGTGTGTGTGTGTCTCGATGTGTGTTGGTGTGTGTGCGTAGTCTTATTTTCTACCTTCTCCATCACTTGTGCACTCTACAAAGTGGTATCAGACCTCAGTTTAAGGAGCTACAGTCAATACACAGGTTTCCGCAGCTCTGGAAAACAGCAAAACAGAGAGGTTTTTTTGTCATAACTCCCTCACCCGAACTCGGAATACAGTGATCCAGGAGTCTATCTTTATGTTTTTGGGCATTTCGGACGCATTGGCATACTCAGATTTGTCAAAATATGCAATTTTTTACAGCAAACAGCCAGCTCACACAAGCATAGGAGATGTCCAATTTTGCACTTGGTAGTAGATTTACAAGTTACAGGTGAAGAATTCAGCATTTACACAGGTTTTGGAGAGTGACATAGAGCTTTGGCATCATGATATTGTGTTATCGAAGATTATGTTTGGTTGTTGTGGGTCCGTTATGGACACCCGCCTATTTAAGAAAGGTTGTGGGAAGAAGTTGAGGCGGTTATATTGTCAGATTGAGTACTTTGTGGTTATGTATGGATATGCGGTCAATGTATTTTGAAAAACTACAGCCTTTGTGAGGGTCGAGTGAGGTTTTTTGAAGCCTTGCCTTGGGAGCTTTGGTACCTTGGCAAGGTGGATTAGGTACTGGAGCGAACCCCCGATTGGCCCCGCGAAAGACCTCATATGTCGTTTACGACTATGGGAAGAAGGTGGATGTATGGATATGTGGTACAAGATAGCGTATGGATTGCATTTGCATACAGGTCCATGTGGACATTGTTTTAGAGTATTTATGCATAGTATTGAGTCAGTCTGTGGCAAAGTGAGTCAGTGGATTTTTCCTTGGTAGTGAGAGATTTTCTGTCAGTGTTTATGAGCACTTTGGTTGAGATTGTCACTTGAGATATTGTTCAAATACAAACGAAACTCTGCCAAAATTTTGTCAAAATCCTTTGGAAGAAATTGAGAGAGTGAAGATGGCAGAAAGTTCAACTCAAGTCACATAGATTGTTGGAGAGAAGCTGACCAGAGAGAACTACAGCATATGGTCTTACAGGATGGAGAACTTTATCATGGGCAAAGGTTTATGGGATTATATTACAGGTGAACAAGAGTGTCCCGAGGTTGGTTTGGAACCAAATAGAGAGAATGTTGAAGCACTAAAACATGGCAAGCAGGAGTAGAAGCTTACAAGAAGTGGATCGAGAATTCAAGGAAAGTGATGCATTGGATTTCACTATGCATTAGTGACTTCTTTATACCACATGTGAAGAAGGCTCAATCTCCAAAGGAAGCATGGGAGATACTAGTAATAATGAACAGCTCCAATACACAACCACGAAAAGTTCACTTGAAGCAAAGGTTACATTGTGTATGGCAAGGAAATAGATCCATATCAGATTATGTGACAGAGATAAAGCAAATACAGGAAGATCTTGCGAGCATTAATGTTGAAGTTCCAGATGATGACTTAGTTTCAGTGACATTGAATGGTTTGGGATCGGAATACAAGTCATTGGATACATCTATATCTGTTCGAGGACACATGCCTGATTTTGAAGAGTTAGTAAACCTTTGTTTGCAAGAAGAGGTGAAGTTAGGCAAGTCAGGTCCTTCTACATCAAATAACAATTCCAGAGATCAGGTTTTTTACTATAGAGGTCGTGGAAACAATAGAGGTGGAAGAGGAAACTATGGTCGTGGAAACAATGCTGGAAGAGGTCAATGGCAAAGCCAACAAAGTCAAAGTTACAATGATTATAACCAAAGAGGCAGGGGGAGAGCCTGAACTCGTGGACGTGGAGGTGGACGATTTGTACATCCTCAAAGAGATGGATATTGTAACAAATGTGGCATTTATGGTCACTTTGAAAGAAAATGTTACACAAGGCTAAATCAAAATCGTGATCGTGGTGGAAGAGGCTGAGGTTATGGCAGACATGGAGGAAACTTTGTTGGATACAATCCTCAAGATCAAAATATACATGACAATAGATCGAGTGGACATTTATTTCCTATGGAGCATGTTGTTGGAAGCATGGTGGAGCCACATCATACAGATGATTGGTATTTAGATAGTGGTGCCACAAATCATAAGACATATCATGGTGAATGGTTTGACAGAAAAGAGAAATTAGAAGAGGATGAGTTTGTCGCTACAGGTAATGATACTATGCATTGGATTACGCATGTTGGTTCAGTTCCATTGCTAGAAAAAGATGGGACATACAACACATTGGGAGATGTTCTATATGTGCCTTCAATCACAAAGAATTTGGCATCATTTGGACAGATGACATATCAAGGGTTGCAAGTCCGTTTTAATCGTTATGGTTGCTTCATAGAGGAGTTTCACAAAGGCAGGCCATGCAAGATATTGGCACGTGGAAGAAAGAAAGGTCGCTTGTTCTCATTGGAAGCTGGAGATCCATGTTTACACAGTGGTATGTATGCAAACAAATCAGTCACTCAAGATAATTGAGCAGAGTTATGGCATAAGAGGATTGGTCATGTCAATTTTAGAAGACTAAAGCATATGCAATCAAATCAAATTGTACGTGGATTACCAAATTTTGGCAGATTGAATTTTGATCATGTTTGTGAAGCTTGTCAATTTGGAAAGCAATCTCGTTTACCATTTCCAAAGAGGGGGAGAATTATCCAAAGTCCTTTGGAAATTGTTCATTCAGATATTTGGGGACCTTGTGATCATGCTACACCAAATGGTTGTCGATATTTTATCACATTTACGGATGATTATAGCAGAATGACATGGGTTTACTTTCTAAAGGCAAAATCAAAGGCATTTGAGGTATTCTTGGAGTTCAAAGTTATGGTTGAGAAAGAGAATGGTTGTCAACTTAAATGCCTACGTACAGATGGAGGGGGAGAGTACATGCCACACAGTTTTGATGATTACTTACGTGAACAAGGCATAAGAAGACAGATTACTTGCAGATACACACCACAACAAAATGGAGTTGCTGAGAGAAAGAATAGAGTCATAGCAGAGATTGCAAGAGCCATGATGAATGAGATGAATATGTCATTAACATATTGGGCTGAAGCAGTTCATACAGCAGTATACATTATGAATCGAATACCAAACGCTGCCATTCATGAAATTTCACCTTATGAGAGACTTTATGGGATCAAACCAACAGTTTCCTACATGAAAGTTTTTGGATGTGTTTGCTATGTTCATGTGCCAAATGAATCAAGAAAGAAGATGGAGCCAAAGGCAGTGAAGTGTATATTCTTGGGCTACCCAGTTGAAAAGAAAGGTTACAAGTGCTATGATCCCACGACAAGACAAGTTTATGTCAGTAGAGATGTTAGATTTTGTGAGCATGAACCATGGTATAAACCAAAGCCAGTGATGATAGAAGATGAGTATGAAGAGCAAGAGAATGTGCGTCATGTTGTTGATAAGCCAGGACCATCAACAAGAACTATTTCAGGACCACATATGGTAGAGGAGAGTACAAGAAGTGTCAACCCATGGAGTGGTCGTTTGCGAGATAAGAAGCAAGACGAGAAAGGTAAGAAGAAAGTGGTTGAAGAGAGTTCTGGAGATGAAAGCTTCGACGAAGACCATGGTTTACCACATTTAAGGACACCTGGCAGTAAGCATATTGAGAAATATGTAACCCCATATGCAAGAGTTGAAGAGAAGAGTGCAGCACAGTTGAGAAGATCAGACCCCGTGCACACTCCCTCTCATCCGCCACTCTCTATTAGCCTGCACAGTCCATCTCAGCCATGACTCTCTCTTGGACTGCACCATCCATCTCCATCGTCACTCCCTCTTGGCCCCTACACACTCCTTTGTTTCTGTCTACCGCTCTTCCTCTTTGCAAATTTGAGGTCCGTGCTGTTCCTACACCGTCGATGCGGCCCCTTCCCCATCCATGCTACTCTTTTGGCAACAATAATGTGTTGTTTTTGCCCTCAAACGTAGGTATGTTTTCAAACATATGTAAACCGATTATTTCAAATCTGTATAATGAGGTTTTCCTAGTGTAAGTAGACAGGTTTTTGCTTTTATTTAAAGAAGTTTTTCTATGTAAACAGGTTTTTGTTTCTGTGTAAAAAACAAGTTTTTGCTTTTGTGTAAACAGTTTTCTCATATAAAAAAAGTTTTTGTTTATATGTAAAGAGGTTTTTCTTTCAACCTAATTTAGTCTTTCTCTAATTCAAACCTTATCTTGTTATTCCATGAAATAAAATTCAAACAAACAAAACCAAATAAATTGTCTACCTGTGTATTGTTGTTAATGCGAGAGAAGTTGAGGGAGGGGATGTCGTTGTAGTGAGAGGTGGTATGAGAGAGGTCGAGCAAGGGAACGTGTAGCAGTAAGGGATGACAACGTAGGCAGTGTCGTGGGAGGACAATTACATGAAAGACCTCTCAATCTGCATGCAAAATGTATAAAAATAAAAAACTCACCATCAAAATACCTTTTTTATGTATACCCATGGGAGCATAGGGTATGCCGTAGGTCATTAGGTGGCATCGGTCCTTATGTAGAGCGTCTTTGTTAATAATCCTCCTTATGACCTTATGGCCTTAGGGTCATTGGGATTATAGATAACAAAAAGAGCACCCTATGGCCTTAGGGCCATTGGGATTCTAAATAACAAAACGAGCAACGTGTGGCCTTAAGGATATACAATTTCTAACTAACAAAAAGAGCACCCTCTGGCCTTTGGGCCACAGGGTTTCTAACAAAGAAAAGAGCACACTATGGCCTTAGTATGGCTTATAGCTAGCAAAAAGAGTACCATGTGGCCTTAGGGACATAGGGTTTATAGTAGCTAACAAAAAGAGCACCCTATGGCCTTAGGGTTTTTAGCTAACGAAAAAAACACCATGTGGCCTTAGGGACATAGGATTTCTAGATTACACAAAGAGCACATTGTGGCTTTAGGGCCATAGAGTTTCTAGCTAACATAAAAATCACCTTGTGGCCTTATGGCCATAGGGTTTCTAGATAATAAAAAAAGCACCATGTGGCCTTATGGCCATCGGATTTCTAGCTAACCAAAAAAGCACAATGTGTCCTTAGGGCCATAGGGTTTTTGGCTAACAAAAAGAACACCTTGTAGCCTTAGGACCATAGGGTTCCTAGCTAACAAAAAAAGAACCCTGTGGCCTTAGGTCCATAGGGTTTCTAGCTAACAAAAAAGGCACCCTAGGGCCATAGGGTTTGTATCATACACAAAGAGCACTGTATGGCCCTAAGGCCATAGGATCTCTAGCTAACAAAAAGAGCACCTTGTGGCCCTAGGGCCATAGGATTTCTATATAGCACAAAGAGCACCCTATGGCCTTATGGACATAGGGTTTGTAGATACCACAAAGAGCACCCTGTGGCCTTAGGGCTAGGGCCATAGGGATTCTAGCATACACAAAGAGTACCCTATGGCCCTAAGGCCATAGGGTTACTAGACAACACAAAGAGCTCCCTATGGCCCTAAGGCCATAGGTTTACTAGCCATCACCAAGAGCACCCTATGGGCTTAGGGTCATAATGTTTCTAACTAGAAAAAAGAGCACGCTATGGCCTTAGGGCCATAGGGTTTCTAGATAACACAAAGATCACCCTATGGCCTTAGTGTCATATGGTTTCTCTCTATCAAAAAGAGCACCGTTTGGTCTTAGGGTTATATGGTTTCTAGCTAGCACAAAGAGCACCCTGTGGTCTTAGGGACATATGGTTTCTTGCTAACAAAAAGAGCACCCTATGGCCCTAAGGCCACATGGTGCTCTTTGTGATAATTAGGGTTTCTAGCCATCACAAAGAGCATCCTATGGCCTTAGGTCCATAGGGTTTCTTGCTACAGAAAGAGAACCCTGTGGCCTTAGGGCCATAGGGTTTCTTGCTAACACAAAGAGCACCCTATGGCCTTAGGGCCATAGGCTTTCTTGTGAGTGCACATGTTCACGAATGCATGTGTGCGCATGCGGTGCTGTGCGTGTGGGGAAGGGGAAGTGCAATGGACCATGTGGGTTGAGCAACCTCAGGAAGGGACTCAATGTACGAGTGAGATGCTCCTTATTCTTATGTATATAAAGAATAAGGAAGTGTGTATACACAGTGGGTGGGCGGTCAGACATCGGATGTTCGGCTCAGGCAAAAGCATAACGCCTTTACCCCAAAAATCTCCCACTTAAAGGTGATGTGCCGATAAGTGAGAGAACTAGCTAAACTACTAGTATGTACAAAGAAACTAGGTGAGAGACTCTCTCAACCTATGCCACTAGCTCACTCTATCGATCTACATGCAATTTTATTGGCTCCGGTGGTAGGCAAGTGTGTGTACCCACACTAGAGCCTACATGTAAACCTTACAGACTACTCTATATGGTCTACACAAGTCCACAAAGCATCATGCTAGTGTCAGTCACCGTACAATTGACTATCCTTCTGCAAATGCTCCCACTACATCTTATAGATCAAGCCTCGACACTAAAAAACATGAGATGCCCAAACGCTGACAAAATCTGCACAAACCTAGCTGTACACGCCTCCCCTATGCTATTTACAATCACTCCATCATCAGGACTACCCATCACGTATGGATGTGTCAACACCGAGATTGGGGAAGCTACGTCCCTCTCACTCATAGGAAAAATTGTGCTTCTTGGTACCAACTCATCAGCCTCTAACATGAGCATATAAAAGAAATCCATATCTGTCATCTCTATCTATGTCTCTAGGGAGCAAACCTACTCTACCTTTGTCCACACAAAGTCTGACAACACCTGTTGTGTCTCATTGGAGCACTGCCGCTCTATATCTGTCTCTACAGAATCTACTGGCATGACCTGCACAACTAAAAGCTTTGTCTCATGAGCATGGTGGATCTCACCTACAAAAGAGACACATCTCGTCTCTTGCTCAAAGCATGCCAACAATAAAATTGAGACTACTGTTGAGATGTCGAGCTCTACACCTTGAGCTGGCATCCACTACGGGTCTTGGCCGCTTACGGCATTTACTCACTGGCGCGTTAGGTGACCGACACGGAGGATCTCTGCCAGTGATTCTACAGCTGGACTACACTTATAGTGCCAGCCTAGTACGCTTCTAGCGAGTTCACACTTAGTGACCGCATGTACATATGTGCTACTTTTCAGCTTTAGCACTTAGTCATTTTGTACTCTCTTTTCTGTGAAGAAGAAGAAGAAGCTTTCCATCTCTGTGTGTTTTGTGCTTGTCTTGTGTAGCTCTCTTGCATCCTCATTCTTTACAACTACATCATCTTGAACCTCAGACACATGTATAGGATATATTAAGCCATTGCGGGCTCCTTTGGCAGTCACTAATGAGCCGCAATGCATCTGGAAAGATTGCTCTCTAAGGAGTATCTGACAATCAAAGTCTGCTAACTGTCTCTTGAGACCAAGCTATGTTTCAGCTGAGGAATATAGTGCACATCCCGTATCGTGTATGACGCCGCACCACTAGGAAATGACAAACAAACGTCTCCTACACCCTCTATGTCAAACACCGAACCATCGGCTAAGTGCACACAACCAAGTCTCCCACTAGAAAATATGATGACCCACTTACGACATGGTGTGAGGTGGAAAGTAGCATTGCTATCTAATAACAACTATGGAGAAAGTGTGCTAACCATAGACAAATTTGCAAGAGGTACACTGGAGGCAAGCGTGATATCACTGTCACTGGCATAGATTGCCATTGGAACTGCCTCTCTAACATGTGTCGAAGTTGTATCTGCATCTTGCATACATCTCCATTGATGTCTCATGCGTAGGAAACAACGATTCCTAATGTCCTCTGTGTGACCACAATGCCAACAACGTAAGTATCGGCCAGAACGAGACCATTGTCTCTCAAAAGACACCGTAGTGGAATCTACACTCTCACACACATCTGCAACCATAAGTGAATTGCTAAGAACCAAATCTGGGAAAAATCTGGCAGAACCTCTCCTATAAACTGAGAAAAACCTCAAGTACAATCTCAATCACATACCATACCAAACTGTGGGATGGGTGTCTAACCTCACTCCTATCTTATTTTGCAGACATAGTGAGAACCACGAATATAATTGTCAATCCATGGGATGAAGCTGACTTGACTAGTGCATAGAGGCTATAAGTGGATGCCAATTCTTGGGAAACAACAAACAACTCGCATCTATCTCAAGCTACACTCAAATGACATAAATCACCAAAAGCTAGTCGCTAATCGGCAAACAAATCACAACCATTACAGCATCAACCGACATCCAAACATTACAAAACTTCTAGGACATGTTTATAAGACCTAAGCACACATGATTATGGTCTCAGATCTTACTTTAGGTTAAGTGCAAAAATCACAATTATTAATAGCAGTGAGTTTTTGACCTAGTCATTTCGACCCAGAATGCATCTAAATGCTTAGCAATGATGCCCCAATACCCCGCCTATACTTATTTTATAATTTTGAAGCTTAAATTCCTACTTATGATGAAATTAGGCCACGGGTCGGCGATGCCAAAAGCTACGGATTACCCTGAAATGTTAACGGCAATGCATAGAGCTCTTACCTGCGGTTGCAATGCAATAGACGACACTGCAATGTGACAACCGAGAAGGGAGTAGGAAGCGCGAGAAGGAGAGAAGTGAGCGCTGTTAGGCTCACACTGTGTTTCTATTATCCAAAAACTTATCAAAAAATTACAAAATTTTGCTTTTATACCTTAGCCAAGGTTTTTGTGGTCAAAGATAATAATCTGGGAGCTCTAACTAAAGACAAGTTGATACAGTCTGGAAGCTTGTAGCTCTGGATCATCAATTACACTGTTTATCTGGAAAGTAGGAGTTACAATAATCCCAATTCATCAAAATAATAAGTGTTTTTACAATAGAAGCTCCAAAAAATGTTATCCGAGTTAGATTTCTGCTAACATTCCCCCCTCCTCGACTGTGTTGTCCCGTGACACAACTTCATGGACTGAAGTAGTCTTCGGGTTGACGGCTAGCGAGGCAGTCTTTAAGCGCGTGTAATGCTTTCTCATATTTGATTCTTCTCTCTTTGTCAGGAACCTGCAAGAACTGCATGGTGACTTTGTATTTAAGCTCAATGGTTGAATAGCCAACAAATCTAAATGTGACGTTGCTTATCACTGGCCCAAATATCTTCATTCGCCAAGTGAAGAAACCTATAGAATGCTTCCTCAAATGCCATTATATTTCTTGAGAGCAAAAACATGCATCGGGTGTAGAAGCCGTAAAGGACTTCTTCGGAAGGCTGGCCACTTAAGTCATAGCAGAGACCCTTATTGCCTTTGAGGAAAGACATCCATGGTGCTTCCACCTACTCTAGCTCATGATAATCTTGAATACATGTAAGAAGCATTCTACAAATGTTATATAACATGGCACATGAGAGGTCAGGGAGGCTCTTGAAGAAAGTCATGGCACCCGTTCGGGTTTTCACCATGTATTCCTCTGTTGTCGGTCCTTGCTCTGGAGATGGCAATCATGGGTAGTTCATCCATGTCGGACTCTTCTTTTTCAGTTCTTTAAATGCTTGCCATGTCCTTACCCGTGGTCCAAGACAAAACGTTGGGTCTTTCTATAGTGCTGCAGGTGCTCTTGTGAACAAAATTAGATATCTTGGATTCTTGTTCAACCAGCTCTTTCTCCACTTGGGGTGGACATCCTCTGAGCCTTCTGTCTGCATATATTTGTATATTATTTATTTTACATGTAATAGCTTCACTTTGATCAAGGGGTATGGAAATGATTGCTAATGCCACTGTGCATTGATTTGGTTGGGAGTGGGTTGAGTTACATTGAATGAGTGGAGAACTCTCAACTCCCAATCCATCATTGCTTTCCATTCGACATCTGCCTCCTGGGAAACCTGCTCTTTGAGTGCATCTTCCTCATCTTTAGATAGCTGGACCATGGGCACTTGCTCAACTTCAATGAGGGGTATTGAAAATCTTCTTCTCCTCCTGGCTCTTCTGCTGGCCGTGTTTCCATCTCAGCAAAAGAGACTAAGGTAATGTCAACAATTGGTTGTTCAGAGGTACCTGCTTCTTATTGTGTTGTTGGTTGTCCCTCTCTCAGTAGCTGATTGACTCTTTTTAGCTCTGTTATCTCCTTGAGCAGTTGATCTTCTCGTTGTACCCGCATCAGTGCAAGGTATCTTCTTTGTGATTGCTCTAGCTCGAGATCCAAAGTCTTATAGACTTCATCTATACCTTTTATGCAAGCGACAACAGGATTTTTCCTTATCTGTCTTAAAAATGTTGCCTGATCACTAATCCTTTGCTCAGAGTACTGCAGAGAAGCGTTCGCTACATCGAGTTGCACTTGGATCTTTTGTACTGACAAAGTGGTGGTTAGGAGTTCATTTGTTACCTCTCTCAACTGTTGATCTTTGGTCTTACAGGCATCGAATAACTTGGTTCAAAGTTCTCCCAGTTCCTCCATTTCTTTCTGCTGCTTCTTTTTTGCAAGCTGGTATTATTCGGCCTCATCCTTCAGCTCTTTGATCTGTCTTTGTAAATCTAAAATCATATTCATCATGTCATCCAACTCTCCTTGATGAATAGTTTGGGATCCCCCTAGACCCCCGCCAAATGGTCATCTGGTGATATGGAAGTGTTCTATTATATAGGAGCATGCTACGATTGAAGTCTCGTCCAATTTGGTTGAGTTGACAGGCCGCTATGGTCAATTTTGGGTCATAGGACTTCGTGCACTACTCGATTTCTAGGGTTTTTTTCTTGAGCCTAGACTTGCTACCAGCCATATATAATTGATCATTGATAAACTTAGAATTTAGCCCCCATGTCTTGTGTGAGACGATGCTGTAAAATGGGCGACTGTGGACTCCAGAAATCACGTGCGAAGAAGGTCGAGAGCTCTCTTCTCCAAGGGCGACTTGTGGAAATGTAATGGAATTGGCCTATTTAACTTGAGAGTAGCGGAAATTAATGAGAGTACTTTTGAGAAATGACTTTGTGAGCATAGCGGGTGAACATAGTTGAAGATAGCAACATAATCATAGCAATTAGTTAACTTAGCATGAACAATACTTTTGCAAGAGAGAGAATTTAGAGAACATGACAACAATTGAGAACGGGATTATGTGGAGCCGGTCCACCCTCCAATAGGCATTTGTATTATGATTTCTCCCATTAAGAGAGACTTGTTACAATACAATCTTTGTGTTCCTTGTGACCTAGGTGATGCAATGAAGATGACACCTTTGAAGGTGGAGAGAGCTAGCAGGGAATGAGGGTAGGGAAGAGGAAGAAGAAACATTTCACAGGTGAAAGAATTAATTCCTCACTTATCATAACTCTTGTTGATAGCATACATAATAGCATAGTAATGAAGAATAAGGAGATGGCAAGCTTAATCATTGAAGCATGGCTCTTGGTTGGATTTGCACTCCATAGCCAAGAGTGTTGGTGTAGGCTCTCAACCTCTACTTGCTTGGAGAAGGAGAGGGAGCTCTTGCACTTTGAATAGCACACAATGAGAGTGTTTGTGAGTGTGTGTGGGTGAGTATACCCCCTAAGCAACCCCCTAGCTTGCTTGGGTCGACCCCCCATTGTAGCTCATGCTTGAAGCTCATTGGACCCCTCCAGGCCTAGCCAATCATAAGCAGGAGGCTTTACAAGCAGCAAGGGTAGCCTTGAGAAAAGTGTCCCCCTTTCCCCTTTGAGAGAGAGGCTAGATAAATGCTAAATCAATTAATTAAATCTCCTAATTTATTATTGGACCCCTTTGGTGGCCAACCAATAGGCTTCAGGCACACCATGACGGCAACATGAGGAGGAACTTGACAAGTGTCCCTTTTGATTTCTTTGTACCATGCATGCCTTGTGTGAGTGTGTGGGTGTTCTCTCTCATCCCCCCTCATGTAGGGATCACCCCCTCCTTGTAGGGATTGAATCTTTGACTTTTTGACACCTCAAGCCCCTCATGCATAGGCCCAGTTCCCACCACAAGCTTGGCTCTTAAGCACTTTAAGCTTGGGCTGGGTTCTCACCTCAAGTGCAACCCTAGCATCTCAAGCATGTGAAGCACCTCAAGCATCTCAATCATTAAGCACCTCAATCATCAAGCACCTTAGTCATCAGCATGACAAGCATGACAAGCAGGACAAGCATCTCAAGCTGGGTCGGGTTCCCGCGCCTCAAGCTCAGCCCTAGCTTACCTAAGGTCAAAGGACTTTTACACACATTATTGGAGGTCTTCAATGAAGCTAACCCTAAGGTCTTATGCTCCATTGGTTAGCCTTGCTCTGTGATAGACCATCTCTCATTTGGGCCCCTTTACCATTGGCCCTGTGTTGAGATAGATCTATAAGCACATGTCTATATCTTAACACTTGTTTCCGTTTATTCTCCGAGATTAAGTGATCAATTTAATATGAGAAAATCATTTGGGTTGGTTAGACATTAGATATTAGATTTTATGACACTACCTCTCTCTTGAAATCATAGTGGTCCTCGACTATGAGGTAGAAGAGGTAAAGCCTTAGTCATTAGTCAATTTTACTTAGCGGGTAGAGGATCCCTTTTTACCCTACGACATCTTTACAAGATGGATGAATAATCCATTTGGTGCTTGGGAGACATAGCTGCCGCAAGCATGTCTGCTCTTTAGTCCATTTCATTCTCCCAAAGTAGAGTGACAAATTCTACTTGGTGTTTGAGAGACGTTGTCATCACAAACATGATTCTAAGAATGCATACTAGTTAAATTTGTGCACAATTAAAAAGAGGACTAGTCTTATAAGACAAAAACATGATTCTAAGCATGCATACTTGTTAAATTTGTGCACAATTAAAAAGAGGACTAGTCTTATAAGACAAAAACATGATTCTAAGCATGCATACTTGTTAAATTTGTGCACAATTAAAAAGAGGACTAGTCTTATAAGACAAAAACATGAGTCATTTAAAAGAAATTTGTACATTTGCTTACTCTAATGTGGCATTGTAAGCATTGACAAGGTTCATATTATCCTTAAGTTGTATTCCTTGCATCCATCTAGCATCTTCAAAAGGATAATTTTTGAACTTAATAAGATACCGTCGGATAATCTTACCATGTCGTACTACCTTGTCTTCATGCCGAAGGATAGCTTCGGATTGTAGCACCTCTTCTTGGTCTTCAACTTCGGGAGGGTCTTCAATAATTGGTTCAGTTGGTGGATCTCCTTTGTAGGGCTTAAGTAGGCTTACATGAAAGGCATTGTGTATGAGCCAATGGTTGGGAAACTTGAGTTGATAAGCCGTCTCATTGATGGGCTTTAAGATTTGGAAAGGACCATAGTATCTTTTTGCTAGTTTAGCATAATACTTTTGATGGCCCGTAGGATTTTTGCCCGTCGTTTGCCTTAATCGAGCCTTAGGAAACTTGAGTAAGACCCAATCATTTTCTTTGAACATTAAGGCTCTTCTGTGCTTATCAGCAGCAACTTTCTGCCTTTGTTGAGAGATGGATATAGCCTCCTTAATCTTTTGAAAAGATTCTTGTAGGTCACGGCTATACTCATCGACGGCGAAGATCTTCCCATGTACTTTGAGTAGCAAGGGACTTTTAGGTCTTCCCTCAATGATCTCAAAAGGTGCTTTTCCCGTAGAAGTATGTACAATATTATTGTAGGCATACTCTACAAGAGGTAGGTACTTTTCCCATTGTGAGAATTGATCTACTTTGGTAACATAAGTCTTGAGTAGACCGAGTATCGTAAGATTGGCTATCTCACTTTGGCCATCCGTTTGTGGGTGATAGGCTGAAGAGAAATTCAATCTTGTTCCTAGATTTTCGAAGAGACCTTTCCAGAAATTACTGGTCATTCTAGGATCTCTATTTGACACCATGGATGTGGGTAATCCATGGTGCTTGAAAATATGAGATATGAAGAGAGTTTCCATTTGATGTGCCTTAATAGTCTTTTTGACAGGAATAAAATGTGCTTGATTGCTAAACATGTCGACTATTGTCCATATTCGTGTATTCCCATGGATAGACTTGGGTAATCCAAAGATGAAATCTATGGATATACTCTCCCATGGTGAATTTGGGATAGGCAACGGATGGAGTAATCCAGGTTGATTCCCTCTATCATACTTGGTCTTTTGGCATACTACACATTTTGAAACATACTCTTGTATGTCCACTTTCATGGTAGGCCAATAGAAGTACGTCTCTACTCCTCGGAGAGTAGGTTGAATACCTCTATGCCCCGCATATGGAGGAGCATGGGATTCATACATAACTTTCTCACGAAGGGAATGGGTAACACATAGCCTATTGCTATGGAGAAGATAACCATCCTGCAAGGTGAATGGTTTCTCTTTCTTCCCCAAAGCAAGGGCTGACATTATGTCTCTAAAATCAGGGTCAATAGCATACTCATCTATCATAGAGGATAGATCATTGTGAGTAGCTATAGACACCGCATTAACTTTTGGTCGTCGTGAAAGTGCATCGGCCACTTGATTGTGCTTACCAGCTATGTGAGAAATATGGAAATTAAATTGCGAAAGAAAATTTGCCCACCTCATTTGTTTGTTGGAAAGCTTGGTTTGCGTCATGAAATACTTGAGACTTTGGTGGTCGGTTCGTAGGATAAATGGAGTCCCCAATAGGTAGTGCTTCCATGTGTCTAGGGCATGTAAAACAGCTAAAAGATCTTTCTCATAAATGCCCAAGACTCGTTCATCAGTATTGAGCCTTCGACTCTCATATGCTATGGCATGCCCTTCTTGAAGCAAAACTGCTCCAAGGCAATCACCACAAGCATCACATTGTCGACCTCAAATGGCTTTGAGAGATCCGGAAGCACGAGGATTGGTTGGGAAGTAAGCTTCTCTTTGAGCTTTTCAAAAGCATTTTGCTCCTTAGCAGTCCATACAAACTTAACGTTCTTCTTAGTTAAGTCGTGTAGTGGTCCTGCTACTTGAGAGAATTTTGCTATGAAGCGTCTATAGTATGCGCATATACCAATAAAGCTTCTTAGCTCATGTAGATTTCTTGGGTTAGGCCATGATTTTGTACCTCTAACTTTGATGGATCCATACGGATATCATCATGAGAGATAATATGACCTAGGTATTGAATCTCTTGAAGGAAGAATTTACTTTTCTTTTGGTTGAGAAAAAGCTTGTTCTCCCTCAATGCTTGAAAAATCACTTGGAGATGTTGCTTATGTTCCTCCAAAGACTTGGAGTAGATGATGATATCATCAAAGAAAACTCCAGTGAATTTGCGATAAGGTCTAAAAAGTTTCTCCATCAGACGATTGAACGTAGCTGGTGCATTAGTCAAGCCAAAAGGGATGACTAGATATTCATAAAGACCAAATGTTGTGTGAAACGCGGTCTTTAGGATATCTTCATTCACTATCCTTATTTGATGATAGACACTCTTAAGGTCAATCCTACTGAAGTAGGTAGAGCCTTGTAGCTTATCAAACAGATCTTCTACCCGAGGCACGAGAAATCTATTTTTGATAGTGATATGGTTTAGTGCTCGATAGTCCACACACATACGGTATGTACCATTTTTCTTTTGCACTAAAAGGACTGGAGAACAAAAGGGAGAGGAACTAGGCCTCACCATCCCTTTGTCTACCAATTCCTGTACTTGCCTCATGATCTCCTCTTGTTGAGCTTGTGAGACTCGATAAGGATGTGAGGTCCCTTCCCTTTTTTGAGAGGAGCGGAGTACCTTTGATAGGTCTCCAATCCTGAAAAAGAAAAACCAACGTACTACGTAGCCACGGGCATGAACCGTTAGTGAAGGATTGGTCCTATCTCGCTATGGCGGAGCATGACCACTATAACCCTATCTAAAAACTATCTATAATCAATTATACCTAAAAGTATAAATCTTAGAGTGACCAACCTGTGCGCTTTTTTTCCCATGTTTCAGAAGCACAGCCGCCAAGGTTTGTCTCTTTTAAGATTTATGACTTAAAAAAAAACAATTTCTAGCGTTGGAAAGTTACCCGACTCATCGGGTCCACCCGTCCATAGAATGATACCGTCGGGGTATCATTCTCCCACTTTCCACACCACACTCACTCTTCTTTTGTTATCTAATTACTACCACACTGTTTAAACATATATTTTTATTTACTTTATTTATGATACTGGTTCATTAAAACAACCCTTCAAATAGGATTACAAACAATAGTCAAACAAGAAGCTGTCTAATTTCAAGCCAACAATCCTTGGATTAGGTTCACTTAAGAATCTCTACTGGTGCTATTATGTCCGATTGGTATATACATTATTTATAAAAACCCTTGTCCTCATGAGCATCCCATACGGCTCGACAAGTACTCGTTGTGCTAATCTGGACGTACTCCCGCCACAGCAACAACGGTGTCAATCTGGGCGTCATCCTCACGCCACGGCAAAACAAAACTGCAGTATCCAGCTGGGCTAATCTGGGTGTACTCCACCACAGCATCAGCGGTGCCATCCTGGGCGGCGTCATCTCACGCCTCGGCACTGCCACATAATACCAGCGCTAATAAGTAGAGAGACTTGAGAGAAACCCTACCGAAGGTTTTGGACAAACATTCTTTCCTATAGCAACCAGTTTGACCAGACAATCTTTCCTACTTGTCAAACATATGCCGAGTTTCTTGGGGTTAAGCCTTGTGGTTTCGGTCTGTGTTTTCTTTTCATAAGGTAATTAATATATTTCTATGGTCTTGCATATGCAATGATGCATAACTTGAAACTGCAATACTAACCTATACCATAGCTCCGATTGATCCGATTGGTGGAGACATAACATGTTCTGTAGGAGTTCCACCGTTACTTGTACCAGCTTCATGATCATTAGCGCCTTGGGTTCGAGCACGCTTTGGAGCCATTTTTTTGTACTTACTAATCCACTAGAGTTTTTGCTCTCTTAGTGTTTGTGGACGTCTTCTCTGTAAGAGAAGTGGCAGCACTTCGTGAGCGCTATAGAGGCAATCTCTATGTTTTAAAGTGTGAGCATGGATGCTCTATTTATAGCAGAAAAGAAAACGTTCAACTTTTTTTTTCCAAAAAAAATATTGTTTTTTTCTTCCAAAAATCATACCCGCATTTTTGGTACCCTTGTGGTACCCATCAGCTTGACCAATTTGTCATTATCATCAAATGATAAGGCCACACAGCCCCCCCTCATTAAGATTAGTCAAGACTAGCCTCTCCTTTTCATGTGACAGTGTGTTCCACTTTGTCCCCTCCTATGTGAGTCCAAGTGAGTCCATGTGCCTTCATTTGTCATCCCTGTGTATTCTTTTGTCTTTATAATTATTTTATTTATTTTCTTAATGATAATTTACTTTACATTTTTAAGTTAAACTTTACAGTCTTATATTAACTTTACAATAGTAAAAGAAAATTCTACAATCAGACTAAGTCTTACAATAAGTTAATTAGTGATTCATATAGCTAAACATGTCAAAATTTTGTAGCGTAAATTTTAAATTTTAGGTTTTCTCAGCCTACGATTCATAATTTGAACTCGAATATCTTAAATAATGAGTGATGGTTAAAAAAAAATCAAATGCGTAATAGAACTTGTGTGAAATTCAAAAGTAAAGACTTTACAATCTCCCCAACTTAGAATTTGAGATACCCTCATCTCAAGAACAGTGAAGGGTAATCCTTAAGAAGGGATGTCTCATCTTCCCAAGTAGCATCTTCTATAGGGAAATCCTTCCATAAGATAAGATGTTCTTTGATGGATCTATTCCTAAGCTTTCTCTCCCGAGTTTCTAGGATAGTATCAGGTTGGAGTTGTAGAACATCTTGAGCAGGTAAAATGATTTGCTCATCATCAAGGACATGGTCAGGGTTATATACATAAGGTTTTAACAGACTTACATGAAATACATCATGCACTTTGAGATCAGAAGGGAGTTTTAGTCTATAAGCTTGATCACTTACAACCTTGATTATTTTGTAAGGTCCACAATATCGGTAACTAAGCTTCTTATTCCTTCCGAGAGACATATTGCTCTTTTTGGGCTTTGCTTGTAAGAAAACTTTGTCACCTTCTTTGAAAATCTGATCAGATCTTTTAATTCGACATATTTCTTTTGTTAATCTTGAGCCGCTTGAATATCCCTTCAAATAGCTTTGGTTTGAGCTTCCATTTCTTCAAGCATTTTCTTTGAGGCTTCTACCCTTATAGTGGGGTCAGAAAAGTTAAGAGGTGATAAACATTCTTGACCATAAAGAGCATTAAAAGGTGTCATTCCAATACTTCTATGAGTAGAGGAATTGTATGCATACTCTACCAAGGGTAGGTATTGAATCCACTTGCGAGGTTCTCTATTGCAGTAGGCTCTGAGGATGTCTTCAATTACTTGATTAACTCTTTCAGTTTGGCCATCAGTTTGAGGATGATAAGCAGTACTAAAACATAACTAGGTTCCAATAGCTTGAAACAATGATACCCAAAACTTTGAAGTAAACTTGGAATCACGATCGCGCTGACAATCCTCTTGGGTAAACCATGAATTCTGAATACCTCCTTCACAAACAAACGAGCAATATCTGAAGCTGTAAAGGTTGTCTTGACTGGGATTAAGTGAGCTGTCTGTCCCTTGAAAGCTGTGTCAGCCATTACCATATCTCCCATCTCAAAAGCTTGAATGCCCAACTTGGTGGCCAACTCCATTGATATAAAGTTCAGAGTAGAGCCAGGGTCAAACAAGATGAAGGCATCATGATCTCTTACCTTTCCCCAAGCATAGGAAAGTGATGATCCTTTGCAATGAGTATCCTCTTTTGGAGCTTCGATGGTGGAAGCCCTAGGAGTCTCATTGAGAGTATTCTTCTTGGGGCAAGAACGATAGCCATGTCCTTGCTCCCCACACTTGAAACACTTATGGTCCTTGTGAAAAGCTTCAAGCTCTTCAGGAGAGAGTTTATTTTTACCTTTGTAAACTCCCTTATCCTTGGACCGATTGTTGTTGTTTTTGTTGTTGTTGTTGTTGGAAGTGACTTGGGAAGTATTGTGAACATTGGTTTTCCCCTTTGCATCATTTTTGTCTTTGTTTTCCATGGGCTTGACATTACGTCTAGCCCCTTGATGGAAATTGATGCGTGAAGCAACCATGGTGTGATGGATTACTTCACTAATAGTACTATGCCGTTGAGAGTTGATGTATTTAGCCATCTCTTCAGGTAATCCCGCACAGAATTGCTGTCTTTGCTCAGCAAAGTCTATCTTTTGAAAGACAGTAGCTTTGAGATGTAAATCCCAAAACTTGTCTACGTACTTGTGGATAGACTCGTGAGAGAGAAGCTTCAAGCTGCGCCATTCGGTAAGAACTTTGTCCTTTGCATCACTTGCAAGGAATTGCTTCATGATGGAAACTCGTAGAGTTTTCCATGTCTTTGGGGCTTCATTGCCACGAAGGCTAGCCCACCATTGACGAGTTGATTTTTGGAAGTGTATAGCTACATGGCGTAGCTTTGAGGACTCTGTGAAGCCCTCGTCTCCAAAGGCCGCATCAAATTGCTGGATGAAGGCCAACACTTTGTCGGTAGCACCAAAGGTGCCATCATAGGTGAGAAAAGAGATACTCTTTCCTCCTTCCTTGAACTTCTTTAGCTTTTGTGACCTTCGCCATGCAGGAAATGATTTTCGATGTCCTCCCCTCTTGTATTCTCTAGGAGAATAGCCATAACTTTCATCGGAAGAGGAGGAAGGTGAAGAAGAAGGAGAAGAGGGTGATCTCTTCCTAGCCCTTTTCTTCCTTTGTTTCCTCTCTTGCCTATCAGAGTGATGAGGAGAAGGACTATGTGTTGATCTTTTCCTCTTGGGAGGAGTGGGTGATCGTCTAGACCACCGTCTTCGTGGAGTCACATCTTTAGAGGAACTTAAACTTTCATTGCTTTCTTGCTCTTTGGATTCCTCCTCTCTAATGGGAGAGAGTCTTCTTTTGGGGGTCTCTTCAAGAGGCCTCCTAAGCTCTCTCTCCTCTTGGAGAGGAAGGGAAATTCCATAAGCACGAAGTTGTTGAGTAACTTCGGCTTGCAAAGCAGGGTTGCCCATAGCTTGCTGCAACCTAGTGACGAGATAATTCACAAACATGGGAGCATCATCATTAGCACCTTCAGGTGCAAAATCAAAGCTATCAATGTTCATTCTACTCTCTTGATTATTGTCAGCCATGTTAACAAAATTTATGTATGTACTTAGTGTATGCTTTGGCAATTTAAAACCTTAGTTTCCACTCCTCTTAGCCTTTGAAAATTGGCTCTTAAGTATCTACACCCACGGCTCAAAGAGGTTAATTATAGAGAGTACAGGAGTAGGTCTAACATTGCTAGCAGAGTTGCCGAGGGCTAGCTCCTTTCGGACTTCTTATGGCTCAATAATGGTAAAGCCGTAGGCAAGTCCAAAAAGACTCCATTATTAAATCCAAAGCTCCCGAGGTGCCCGGGGCAGTCACTTATCAAAAGACCCCTATATCACGTGGGTTCAAGAGGTAATTAATAATACCCCAATATACATACTATACTTACACTGTGAGCCTATTTAAAAAACCCCCACCCCCCTCTGTATGTATACATTTTTATACATTTTGGTCTTTTAATAATCCTCTCCAGTTAACTCACGTGATATCATACACATTCTAAAAAGTGATCGCCCCGGGCCGAGGTGTGCACCATTCCCCTTGACACGACCATTTGTAGTCTGGTCTTCTTGTTGATGAGACTCTCCCCTTCCTTGATTGAGTTATATCTGGCATGTTTTACTTGTTCAAATGGGGTGCCCATTTGCCTTTGATTGATGAACATGTGTTCTTTGTGATTTGGATGTTGTGGATGAGACATTTGTGCATGTTGTTGCACATCCTGCTTTACCTTTCCATTTGTGCAGTTGGTCGATGATACCTGCTTCTTTGGATACTTTGCCTCTTGGTACATACGACTTTTTATTGGAGCTCCTATCTCAAAATGTTTGAGACTTTGATGTGTGTGCACTGGCATCTCCAATTTGATTTTCTTTGCCACTTTGTTAATAGAGCTTTGTTGGTATCTTTGAAGATAAGAGCTGCTCTTGTCGAAGCGTAGTTGAGAACAATGTGGCCCCGCTTTATCTCTTTGAAGATCGTGAAACAAATTCTTTATTGGTTTCATTTGATGGAAGGAATATATACAATAGAATAGTGACGGGTGTTTCTAAATTAGGGTCTAGAACCTGAATGACCAAAGGAAAAAACCCAGTGGGAAAAAATGCCTTTGGTATACGCTCTTATTGGGATTGAACACTTGGAAGTTGAGTACCTGTTCATGCAAGGTGAGTGCTTGGGAGAAATAAAGTAAGAGTGCATAATGCAAGTGCCAATTATGGGACACTCTATATGCACACAAGAATTCTTTCAAGAAAATCATGCGGTGTGAAAAATGAGTTGCTGGGTGCTTCAAGGAACAAATGTAGCACATGTGATATCCAAGGACATCTCAATAGCTTCCACATTTCCAAGAAGGGTTTTTGATGTTGAAGCTTCTCCACTCATTACTCACTATGTATAGTGCGTGAGAGAAGAGACTCTTGACTTTTATGCCATGTATTTTTAATGGCGACTTGGACTTACCTGTTCATGGCCTGAAACCCAATGCCATAAGTTCTTGAGATTAAGGCCTCTATCATTGCTTTGGTCTTTGGATGCCACCATTTTGTCAAGTAGGTTGGCATATTTTGGCTCCTCTTGACTTGCTTGTTGTATGTTGATACTTCTTTGTAAAACAAGTCCTTCAGCTCTGATAGGGCTTGATGTAGCCTTTGCATTAATTTCCATGAGAAGCAATTGTCGAGATGTGTGGGTTCTCTGTGATTGAGTTTCCACTAGCAATTTTGGAACCCATCTTGTTTTTGGTCCTTGTGTGACCGTCTTTGGCATTTTATCTTCTTCTATAATTTGATGGACACTCTTCTTTGGAATCCAAACCTGATGATTTCCGTTGTAAAAGCCTTGATTTTGTAATTGATGACAAGGTATCCATCTGTAGATTGCAGCAGCCTTGGTTGTAATTGGCTTCTGTTGGCTTTTGGTTGTCATTGCTTGCTTTGGGGTAGAAGCTTGTGCTGCTTGACTTCTCTTCGTTGTTCTCGATTGATTGTTCTCGATTGAGCTACAATTTTTGGTAACCATATTGGAGTGTTACCTTCATAAACTCTTTGTGCTTCAAGTAGCTTCACTGGAATCATCCGCTGATTCACCTGTTTGTGTTGGGTATCTTCGTTGAAGTTTGATTTCGGTACCCAAACTTTTTGCGTTGCCCGCTCGGAAGGTCTTTTTGTTTGCCTTTTGTTGGTGTTCTTTCACTTTCCTGAGTATTTTGTATTCCATTGATAGCGCGTCTTGTTCCATGTAGAACTCGTTGGTTGAGGTGGGTAGGTCCGGGCTGTTACTTTAGGCTTTTTGGCCCAAATATTAGTGTTTCCTTGGAAGTAGCCTTGAGTAGTGATTGACTCATTTGATGCTATCCACCCTGTCACCTTTTGTTGTTGTGGTTGAACCCGTGTCTCATGTATCCAAACTGGGTCTTTGACTTGGATGTGCTCTTTGGATACCAACACTTGGTTGACATTCTTCGGCTTCTTTTGGATGCTTTTTTGTGATGGAAACTTTGGTTGATAGACTTTTTGCTTTGGTTTCCATTGCATTGTTGATGGTGTGGCTCTTGATGTAGAGGCTTCATGGGAAATTTGATGGAAGCTCGTTGAAGGTAAAGTTGTCTGGCGAGGTTGATATACTTCAATGTTTACCTTTGCTTTACATTTTTCCGTGATGGTTGGCGATTTCTTCTCTGCATGGATTTGAGAAGCTTCATGGAGTCTTACCATTGTTGTTGTTGAAGCTTTTGATTGTTGTTGAAAGAAGATGTTCCTCCAGCTTTCTGTCAGGACTAGACTCTCTTTGATATGATGGGAGTTGATTATGTGGAAAGTATCTTTATACTCCCCGGTACTCAATTTGAGTACAGCTTCTGTCACTCCAAAGATAGGAATCGGCATTTTTGAACTTGTGTAAACTGTTTCTTCTAGCTCATTGATTGGTGGCTTTCCCATCATGATCCACGTTCCATAAGTCATCAGATTCTTAGTAGCATAAGGATCAATTGCGGCCGAACATGTAACCTTGAGCCCTGTTTGTCCGCATAAATTGAATTTGATCAATGTAGGAGATAGTCCATCTTCTTCCATGTCCCTATTCTTCTTTTGATTTGCGTTTGTTGAAGATTTGCCGTTGAACTTGGAAGCTTTTCTCCTTCATCTACTTTCATTGGCGCTTTTTCTGGAGTCGGCTTCTTTGAAACAGCTTTTGTTGTTTCTTCAGGTATGTCAATAATGACATATTCTTGTGGTTGCTCTGCTTCCTTCGTTTTCAATTTTGCCTCATGCTCCAGGATGTAGCTATCTGTCTCACTTTTTCTGCTTTCACACTCACAAACTTCGATAGCCTCCTTCAACACTTTCAACATAAAACATGAAACTAGGTCGTAGCCTTCTTCATTACAAAACTTGGTTGGAGTTAGCTCATTTACACACACATCCAAGGTTGCCAATATTTGAGCCCATCCAAATGGATCAAATAACTCCTCTGGAAATGGTTCCGGTATGTAAGCTTCATCGTCCCTTGATCTTTCTAGGATGCAATCCTCCTTCACTGAGCTTCCACACTTTGAAGCACCACACATCCAAAGTTCTTGTTTGGTTTGTAGCCACGAAGGTATCCCTTTCCCATTGACTATAGTAGAGTCAATTTCTTCTAAAGGAGTTGTATTCACATCTCTATAGCTATGGTCTTTTATGCTTATTTTTGTGGTGATCTTTTTATGTCTCAAGTAGATATAGTCATAGCCCCAATCTTGAACCATCTTAAGTTGACGCATAAAAGGTCTTCCTAAAATGATATCAAAATTGTTCCTTTTTCCAAAATCTACTATTGCAAATGTATGTTCATATTCAATACCACAAGAAGTCACAATATTTTGCTCTAAGATACCCAGAGTTTTTTCCGTGTATCCATCTGCAAGTTGCAGCTTCATTCTAGTTTTCCTAAGCGTTGGTCTACCCCATTTTTTCCAAATGTCTTTTGTGGCTATGGCTACTCCAGCCCCACTATCAAGTATAGCCAATGTTTTAACTCCTTTTTATTCCACAGGTAAGGTGGTGTTTCCTTCTTCTCCTTCGCAATATTCCCCCACCTTGTTTATTGGCACAGGTTTAGCGTTTACACTTTCTTGTTGAGTTTTTTTTCATTGTTCATTTGAGGGTAGATCTTGATGAGGTATCTTTAATCCCATCTTCCCCAAATTGTTGCCTACTTCATCCCATACATGTGGTCTAATCTTAAGCAGTTCAGATAGAGTAATGGTGCATTGTATTGGACCTGACATCAACTCTTGCATACTCTTTGTATCGATCATCTTGGATATGGATTTCCTCTGAGATGGCACCACTCTAGTCTCTGAGTCAGCCTCATGTTCTCCTATGTATGAGGGTAAGGTCTTCAAGGACTCTGGTTTGCTTTCAATTGAAACTTCCATCTCTGCATCTCCATTTAGAGATTGAATGTCTCCCTGATAGACTTCATTCCCATTATTGACCTCAATTATGGGTGTAGATTGGAAAGTCGCACTTCCATCTTTTGCACTTCTAATTGATTCCCACAATTCATTTGGCCATGTCTCATCTATCTCTGGGATAGGTGCCATAAATTGTGATCTTGACCTTGCATCATTAGTGGTGTTGGCCACTACTTGATCATCTAGTTGAATTTCTAGGTTGTTGGTTTCTTGTGTTGCAGTCTTTTCTTGCACATCCTTTTGTGATGATAGCTCAATTTTTCTTTGAGTTAATGTTTCAACAACCTTTGCCTTAGGAATTTCAAATCCAACACTTTTTTGTTTTGTTTCTGGAGGTGGAATTGGTGCTCCAGGCTGCATCATTTCCTGTGCAGTTTTTACCAATTCCTTACACATTTTCAACCTCTCAGTCTCTACCTCAGCATGAGGATATTTCATCCCTCGTTGCTCTAGGGTTTGGTTGGGTTTCAATCTAGCCTCATATGCTTCCAGTGCAACATCTAATGGCTCTAGGACTTTGTCTACCAACACAGATCCTCCGGAAGACGCCTTCCTTGGTTTCTTATCACTCACCACCGTTTTGTTTTCGCGTTCTTGTTTTAACTGCTCCTTTGTCTCTTGTAATTCTGTTTGTAGTGCAGTTTGATTTGTTATCTTTTTTGGTTTAATTCTATCTCTTTTGGCTTTCCAGGATTTTCTCCCAGTCCTCACTGACACACTAGTTGTTTCCCCATGTTTGGGTTGTTGATTTTCTCCTCATTAGCTTGGTCCTCAACAATTTCTTTTGCTTGGGCTCTAGTCACTACCTTCACAAGAATTTTGGGTTCTGCCTCTGATCCACTTGGAGAAGGTAACACTCCCACAACATTCATTGTTGTTTTCCCCTGTTTGTTTGGGTGTTTTGGACAATTAGGAACAATGTGTGTAATGGCACACTCCAAACAATATCCAATTATCTCTACACGAGAACAATTCTTGGCCCAATGATTACCTCCACAGTTTTAATGTGTTTTGGTCTACTGAAAGTCAATTTCTATGCCAGTTTAGCAGTTTTTGACTCTGATCTGTATTCAGTGGGTTTGATCAGTTTTTTGTGGTTTTTGACCCTAGGTCCTTTAGACTTTTATGTTTGTATACACTTGGGGAGTCCACAGGTAAATTCTGGTCAAAATCTGGCACTGAGGTACACCGATCGCGATCGTTGTACAGAGGCCAAATCAGACCAATTTTGGTGTGCTTGTAGACACATGTGTTCTAAGGCTATTCCCCAAGTCACTTTGCATTTGGATCACTAAAAGCCAAGATTTTGCAGTTTCTGGGTCTATCAGGCTAGTTTTACCCAAGTGGACTGATTTCCTTGATTTTTGATGTTTTTGGGTGTGGTTGCTTTAGACAAACTTGTTTAGAATCTTATCAGGATGGCACATGTCAAATCTTGTACAATTCTGACACTGAGGTACATCGATCGCGATCGTAGTACTTGGGCCAAATCTGATGAAATTTTGTCTGCTCCCTCTGACAAGTGTTTCCCAGTGTTTGGTGCTAACACTTTGTGATTTGAATCAATTTCAGCTCTGTTTGGTCAGATTTTCAAAATTTCAGAGTCTTATGGCCTTTTTGCCAAAGTTATGGTTTTCTGGTTTCTCAACTCTAACTTTTGCCCCAAATCTAACTGGAATGTGATTTACTTATCCTACTCCTAAGCACAAAAATGAAAGAACATAAGAAAATGAATCAAACAAAACAAACATGATAAAAAACAGATGATGGATTAGTACTCAATCGATACAAAGAAATTTGAAGAGAAAAAATACTTAAAGCAACCTCACTCACAATTCTCTATATCTCTCAAGAGTAGATCTAGCCAATCCCCGACCCTAGACTCCACTAAGCACTAAACCCCTATCTAGATGCTTCACTGAAATGTAAATAGAATGGAAATTATCTTTTGGAACAATAAGAAAACTCTTAATACGCACTCGGTCACTCATCACCTAAGATTCATTCCCCGGCAACGGCGCCAATGTTTGCGGGTCGCCGCGACGGACGTCCATAGCATAGCTCTCAAGCATCAACATAAAATTATCGATACAAGGGAAGCGACTCGGATGAGGCATGGAAACTCATTAGGTTGTCAATCCTAATGAAGTGAACTCGAAGAGATGCAACTAGTAACTCTACAAGAAAATCAATTGCACTAAAGCCAAGTAATCTGCCTATGTCCTTCTACACAGCTCTACAGTCATCACGCCCGTTCACCATGCAAATCATATCGGAATCGCACAAAACTTGAAGGGAAGCTACAGGGGACTATCAGGAACATATCCTATCACTGTCAACATTCTGGAGAGGTGCAACGATCGTGATCGTTCGTCTCACAATACGCAAAAACAGTAAACGAATGATCCTAAAGGGTCGTTTTTGGGTCCCTAAAGCCTCTCCTAGGGTCAAAACAACATAAAATACGCGTATAAACACTCAAAACAACGATTTAAGGCCTAAATGGATGCGTTTGAAACCTTCACCAAATCTTGAATGCTTACACTTGAATGAAAGAGTAGAGTAAGAGGAACACAATGCAAGAAACAAAACTAAATTTGGATTACCGTAGCCACAGAAGCGATGATTACAAGTTGGAGCAAAGAGGTAGCTCTCTGTGCATTACGCAATAGTCCCTTATCTTCAAAAAATAATCTGCTTTTCACACTAACCTTAGTGTATTATATACCTAGGGCTTTCTAAAGTGGTCGGCGGTCAACTTCTCATGGACCTTTACATACATCATTGGAAAAATTACATCTTTGACTCAGACGATTGGCATTAGACTTTTAGAGGGTTTGATGTATTAAACATCGAAAAAATAATGTGACCACATCAAAACTTTGGCCGGCTGACCCAACGGGCACCTTGGCTAGGTGGGCGCTCGTATGTTGTTATCACCTCCAAACACAAATTATTTTTCTCCAAATTCCCCTGTTAGTCCTACTAGGCCCTGAGATGTTAGACTAAAACATTTGCTAGAACATACCATTTGGCCTTTGATTATGGCCAAAAGACCATTTGCAGACTGAAGGCATCAAACCATGAGGGCTTGATGATTTTAGGAGCATTTTTTGTGATCATTTCTTCAGCACCAGTGCATCCCCTAGGCAATGAACCACTCTTGCCATGATTTTGGCAAAAAGGTACATGGATCGCGATCCATGTTGGGAAGCATTTTGCAATTCCAGCCAGAGGAGGTTGTTCCTAGCCAGATGTGGATGCTACTGTACATTTTTTTCTGAATTTAGGGTTTGAGGAACATGGATTACGATCCATGTTCCACCACCTTTTGCAACTTTTTTTGCTTTGCCTGATTCTACCAATTACCAGGGGTCTGTTGATGAAAAGTTTTTGGTTTTGAATGAGTTTTGAAGTTCCCCATTGGTCATGACAGTTTGCAAATTTTGTGACTTTGATCTACTATGATCTGTTGTTTTGGCAATGTTGATGCACTATGGGGCATGCATACATGTTTTTATAGGGTTAATGATCATACCTATAAAATCCGATGTAGTAAGAGCTACCGAGGTAGTCGCAGTGGGCAAAAACAAAGCGAAAAACCGTATGCTTCTGTGGCTCTCTTTCTCTCTCTCTTTGAATGCAAATGAGCTTATGTTACCCCATTTGGCTATATGTTCCTAGTCTACTAGGAATGCCCCATTCATACTTACCTCCATTGATCATATCTTGCTGTTCATATCACCTACAGTTCAAACCGTTCTTTATTCTGATATTCGGTCGACAAATGGTCTCCATTCTGTAGTTTTGATCCTTTAGAAGTTGGCTCAAAATTTGTTGTGTGCCAAACCTTTCCATATTTGCCATGTTTGAAGCCCTTGATTTGAAGTTTTAGCGTTTGCTTTCAAAAGTCAATTCCGACTTTCTGGGCTTGACTTATCAATTTTTGTTGTTATCTGTCGTTTTAAGCTTTTTATTAAAGAAAAAATATTTACAATTATTAATATTTGGCCAAAAATTAGCCAAAATTAGTGTATTCTCTTATACATACATATTCTTAACCTAGTATTTAGATGATGTCAGTATGGCTCATGATTATGCCGGCTAAGGGTTTATAAGGCTCTAAAAAGCTTGTTAAAGGAAAAGAAAAGATGATAATATACAAAATGATGATCCTGCTGTATTTTTCCCCCTTCCGAGAGTGAGTTGTCACAGATGAACATGTGTCGGAGTGCATGGGAACGAAGTATGTGTCTATGCATAGCCGTATATTTTGGCTCTATGATGCGAATCGAGGATATGCATGTGGTAACAAAATGATGTGCAAGAGATGGGTTCTGAACAATAAGTTCAGTGGATTTTGATGGTGAAGCTGCGTGGTCCAAACAGAAGTAATTGTAGAATACGTGCTCTTTGTTTGACAGTGGCCTCCTGAAGTTGTGACTTTACCTTGTTTTGTGATTGCGGGCTCTGTTTTGGTCGCCATTAAATTGCTTAGATGTGGTCGTCATTGGCGAGGCATCCGGTGAGCTACGCTATTTTGGTTTATATACCCACTTGACCTAGTTTTCTTATCGATGTTGAGATTGGATTGGCCTAGGTTTCTTGATAAAAGCCTTGGTCAATTTGTCGAGGTCAGATTTATGTTGATGCATCGTGGGTGGGCATGCATTGCCTTGTCCTTTTAGTATCCATAATTTCTTTGTATTGGTTTGCATGATGGACTTTTTAACCCAGATTTTCCTGATCTCTATTGGCGAACATTGGTAGATTGGAGCAGTTGGTGATTAGAGAGGTTTCCATACGTGATCTGATTGTACAAATGGTGTGGCGAAAGATTGGTCCTCTTGTTTGAGCTACAAGATATTAGCTTGCTAGTTCAGTGTGGCTTGATAAGTGCACATCCACGGTACTCCCAAAATAACTACTTCATTAAGATCCTTATCCTCAACCACATGAAATTGATGAGGATAAATTGTTCCATCAACAGTTATTGGTAAATTCACATGTCCTAGAGTGTCCATTTTACCTTTGTTTGCCACTTTGAATCCCATTATATTTGGCGTTAGAGGCTCCTTTGTTAATTTTTTGAAAGTGGAGTAATTAACAACATTTGCTCTTGCTCTAGTGTCTACTAAGGCACGCTCAATGGTGCCATCTGCAAGTTGCAGTATAATGCATAAATCCATGCCTCCTAACCATGTAGACATCGTTTGTATGGATGCTAGTGGAATGGAATCGATACAATCATTCTGTTGGGCGTTTTTCTGAAAGTTTGCTCACTCCTTTTGCTTTGATATTTTGATTTTGTCTTCTTGCTGCACTACCTACTCGTGAATGTTGTGGGCTCAGCTTCTATGGTGAGCTGCTCATGTATAGTTTGAAGTTCTTCTGGTGTCAATGAAAGAAGATATTTCTTTAATCTGCAGCCACTCATCCAATTAGGCATCTCCTCTCTTGCTAATGTTTCAAGCTTGATGGCACCACTTTGTGATGTATCATGTACTACAAAAGGCCCCATCCCTTGCTTTTTGAGTTTTTTGGAGTGTTGTTTAAGGGTATACACTAAAACGTAATCCCTTTTTTGGAACTCCTTGCTAATCACATGCTGATCATGGAAAGATTTCATTTGTCTTTCTTGAGCATATATCCCGGCAACCACTCTGACTCGAGTTTCATCCAATTGCTTCAATGTGTCTAGTGTATCCGACAATTCGTGTCTCGTCTATCCTAATTGTGTTGCAACTCGTAGCATTTTAATTCAAAATTTATGGGTAGAATTACATTAATCCCAAATACAACTTGTGTTGCAACTCGTAGCATTTTAATTAAGAATTTATGGGTAGAATCACATTAATCCCAAATACAAGGATTAAAGGAGTCATCCCGATGGAGGTTTTAAAAGTTACTCTGTAAGCCCATAATGCAATGTATAGTTTTGATCCCAATCATTTCTTGAGTTGCTGACTATTTTGGTGAGGACCGTGCATAAGATTTTGTTGGTGCTTTTGGCTTTTCCGTTAGCTTATGGGTGATAAGGTGTTGATTTGCGGTGGACCACCATAAATCTGTCAAAGAGGCTATCAATGACGTTGTTTAGAAAGTGTGTTCCCCTATCGGTCACTATTTCAATGGGTAGATCATATCTTGTAAAGATATGTTCAAAAAGGAACTGAGCTGTAGTCCGTGCATCATTTTTTTTGTGTTGCCTTCGCTTCTGTCCATTTGGTCATATAATCGATTGCGACTATGATGTATTGTGCGTGCAACGTATATGTCGACGGTATTATGGGGCCAATAAAGTCAATGCCCCATTTGGCAAAAGCATGTATACCCATCATCGATCGTAAATGAATTTCATCTCTACATAGGGGTGGTTTTGTGCGTTGACATTCATTACATTGTTTGACATAGGCCTCTGCATCTCCAAGCAGGGTTGGCCACCATATACCTAAGTGAAGTACTAGCTTTGCCATTTTGTCAGAAGTGTTCCCCTGGCTAGCTTAAGTGAGCTTGTTCTAGGATAACATAATATTCTCTTTTCATAGCACACAATCGTAGTTGTTCATCCTTTCCATTTGGTTTGTGATTAGCATAGTGTTTGGCCTCTTCTTCTATGGTTCTCATTCTTGCCTTTCCCCATCCCTCAGGGAAGGTTTTGTTTCTTAAGGACTCAGTTATGTGAGTACTCCATTTGGGTGCTTCTATCACTCAAAACAGGGTGGCATGTTCTACTGGAGGTTGTTTTGTGCAGATATCACATGATTTTACATAAGTATGGACATTGTGTTCCATGTTTTTCCAGTAGACTCCCAATCTCTTTAGCCTTTGGTATGATTGCGTTTCCCATTGTGAAACCCCGTATGTTGTATTTGAGCTTGTTTGGGTTAGCTTTTGTATTCTTCGGTCTATACACATAATCTCAAAATTCTATCCTTACCGTGTTTGCACAGTTGTCCTACTAAACACTGGAGATTTCTTGTGTGATGGATTATTGATGGTTGTCTTTCCACCTGTAATGATCCAATCGTGAGTAGAGGGATGACCTCTTCATTCCACCTTGGAACCATTTTGATGTTAAATAGGTACGAATCTGGAAGATCATCATCAATATCTTCAGGCGCTTCCCCATGAAACAGTCTCAAAAGATGATCAGCTCGTGTGTGTGTAGTCCCATTTTTTATGACTACTATGAAATCAAACTCAAGCAATAGTATAAACCAACAAACAATCCTTCCAGTGTTATAGGGTTTGTTGACTAGATATAACAGTGCTTGGTGGTTTACGAAGAAAATGAACTTGTTTGCAAGAAGGTAGTGTCTAAATTTTTTGACAACATATATCATTCCTAGAACTTCTCTCTCAGTAGTGGTATAATTTTTTTCTGCGTTATTCAGTTGCCTACTAGAGTAGCAAATGGAAAACTCCATTTTATTCTTTCCTGGTTGGGCTAATATGCAACCTATAGTGTAGACTAATGCATCAACATGAACATGAAAGATCTTGCTCCAATCAAGGGCTTGTAAAATTGGAGCAAAAATTAGTTGCTACTTCAATTTGTGAAAGCTTGCTCGCATTCTTCTGTCCATTCAAACTAAGCAATGAGGGCATACAACAGATTAGCTATGACCGCATACATGTATATGAAGCACCTGTAGTACCCATAATGTCCCATAAATGCCTGAAATCCTTTCATTTTTGTTGGTCTCGGTAGTGCAAAAATTATTTGTATCTTTTCTTGATCAGTGGAAATTCTGTTTTTGGACACAATGTGGCCCAAAATGTTTCCTTGTCTTACCATGAAAACACATTTTTCAGGGTTTAAGCAAATACGATATGTTCTACATTTTTTGAGTACCTTCCCTAGATGCAGTATGTGATCACTTCTTAGGTGAGAATGAACACAAAGATCATCCATGTATATCTCTAAAAATTGTTTGAGATATTCTTTGAATGCATGACTCATTAGTCTTTGAAAAGTAGCAAGTGCATTGGTCAGGCCAAAAGGCGTTACCCTGTATGAAAATATACCCCACTCAGTTGAAAAAGATGTCTTATGATGATTGTTGACCGTTGGGTCAACAACACAACATAACTCAAGTTTCGTACCAAAGTCTTATCTTTTGCGAGTTATGAAATGCTGCGGATTATGGCTATAAACGTCATTTGTAATGAGTAGTTATTCTATTTTCAGAAGCCGGGTATCAATGGCACTTCTAGATTGTAAATACAAAGCCATTTGACCCTTTCAACCCCATTTTTGGTTAAACCTAAGGTAGCCTTAGTATATAAGGTACCTAGGTCATTTTGTAAGGGAGGGGGGGGGGGGGGAACTTTAATCATAATCTAAACTAGAGCGCTGCCATCTACTCTGTGTGAGAGAGAAAGAGAGTGAGCCTGAGCTTTATCCTCTCGCTATGCCCGGATCGCTCAACACATTGGAGATCCGACTGCACCATTGCTGTAGGCTCGAGGAGAGCTACGCGACAACGCCAAGCATTCCACGCGAGACAAAGCGCACACGACGACGCATCTACGAGCTATTTGTGGCCGTAAGTGTATCAAACGATGTCTGTTTTCTGCGTGCTAGTAGTCTATAAAATCATGGCGACATAAGCTACGCATAGGTACTCATAAATTTCAATTTCGAGCACTTTCAAAATTCTGCTCTGTCATCCTACGCATTTTCCGCAGACGAGTTTAGAGTGTAGAAGCGTAGGGACAGGTGTATCCTAGTGAGGGGATGGTGTTCCTTAAGTTTCGTACGAATCTGGCATGATTAGGTGAGTTACCTTCCGTATGTGTGTATGTGGCTAGGTGGTGTAGTTGAGAGAAGTGAGATTCTTTATTGTGGTTTAGTTGGCCTTCCAGAGTGTTGTATGTGTAGGATGGTTTCAGCTTGACAAGCTAAAGAGATTTCCTCTGTGTGCCTATCGTGTCATCTATGTCCTCGATTGACATTATGTTGATCTAGGTAGTTTTTGCATGCACTTCATGGGTGTGCGAGTCGCTTGCGCAACATTGGCGCCATTGCTGGGGACACAAGGACCTAAGTAGGTTTCCTACTAACACTCGTGTGATGGTTTCTTGATTTAGTTTCGGCTAAAGAAAGCGTTTTTCTTAAGTGGATCCGGAAGAGGATATTCTGCGAACAAGTGGATAGCCAGGAAGCGTGTGTCTTGCCGAGGGTCTGCGACTAGATAGGTTTAGTCAGGATCTGTGGATTAGAGTAGTTGTTGGTGGTCGAGTGATTTGTGAGGTGATAAAAGTGTTTACTGGTCCGTGTGTGGCAGTGAAGTGTTTTTCTACTCATAGATGCAAAACTCCATATGATTTGTAGGAGTAGCTTTAGGTAAGTGATCCGATTCTGATCTAGAGCTATTCAGCACTGAATTATTTGCTAAAGTGCTTGATTGCATTTGAAATCACAAAAAAGTGTGCTTTTGAGGGTAAAAATGCATTAAACAAGCTTTTGTGGTTATTTTTGTATGACTGACTGATGCTGTGCATATAAAAGAGCATTTGCAAGGGTTCTGTGAAGAAAACCTGCAATTCTGTAAACATAGACATCCTACGTGTAGGATGTCTCAGGGAGATTGTGGAGACCAAATTTGAAAATTCTGACTGCACCAGTGTGTTCAAAAGGGGGGGGTTTACCCTAAGTATACATTGAAACTAGAGTTTTGACCAACTCTTGACACCCAAAAGACCAAAGACGGAGTGTCAAAAACGTGAAAACAAGAAACTTAAGATTCTGAGCACAATTTTGCATAAAAACTGGTAGGAATGCTTGAAAAGTAGTGCTCAAGATTAGGGGATGCCTGTGGATGAATTCTGCCAAAAATTTCATTAGTAGACATCCTACGCGTAGGATGCCTAGAGAGTGATTCTGGAAGCAAAAATCAAGTTTTGACATCATACCCATATTCTGCATGTTGTGTTGGACACACACACCAAAGCTCATGTCATTTGGACATATAGACTGAGAATTAAGGAGATGTTACTCTTTCAGAGAAATATTTTCCCAGAAGTGGTGATTTTGAGCAATTTTGACATCCAAAATTTGCTGTGATCACATATTCTTGTTATATGCATCAAGAAGCACCTTAGGTAGAAACAGAAGTCCATTCTGAGAAAAAAGACATCCTAGGCGTAAGATATCTACAGGGTGATCTGGTGGAAATTTTGAAATTCTGAGTTCACCACTGTGTTCAGCAGGTAGGTTTTACCCTATTTTCACCTGGAAAGGGGAACTCGACCATATCTTGACAGGATAAGACCAAAAGACGAAAATTGCCAGACATCCTACCCAAATTGTGCCCAAGGCATAATTTTTGAGACCAAACCATAGGGTGATTTCATGTGCATGTTATACATGATGTTTTGAGTGCATGTGAGAGTTTTCAGCTCATTTGGGTGAGAAAATTGGGTTTTAAGCAGACTTTAGCGTTTCTTTTTTGAGAAAAAAAGGCTAGAACAACTAGTTTTGGGGTCTTTTGACATCCAAATTAAAATCTAAGCATAGCATTGGGTTGCTGACATTAAGGGGAAGCTGTGGCTCAAGTTTGGGACAATTCTAAGCACTTAGACATCCTATGCATAGGATGTATTCACCATGATTTAGCACTCCAAATCAACCTCTAAGCATACCACAGTGATCAGCACCTTAAGGAGAGTATGTGGTTCAAATTTGGGGCAATTTTGAGCAGTTAGACATCCTACGCGTAGGATGTCTAAGGCATGATTTAGAAACCAAAATTCTACTGTGACCATACCATGCTGTTGTATAGCCTTAGATAAGCCTCATAGGCAAATTTGGTCCAATTTGGAGTTGATTTGACATCAGAACGGACATCAGGATTTTGGAATAGATTCTTGATCATTTGACCAACCTATAGGTGTCAGAATCAAAAAGTAAAAATAGCTGTGAGTTTAGCACATCAAGGGGAAGCTACAATGCAAGTTTGAGCTGAAATAGAGCAAAAAGACATCCTACGAGTAGGATGTCTCCTGGGTCATAAAGTGGTCAAAATTCTACTGTAGCCATAAAGAGAGGTTCTAAGTGTCTCAAGGATTCCAGAACTTTTTTCAAAAGTGAATTTGGACCTTGTTTGGCCTATTTACCAAGCAAAGACAAGAATTGTCAGACATCCTACTCTTGGAGTGCACTAGAAGCTCTTGCAGCCTAAATCTTGACCTATTGGCATCCAAATTCAAATTTGAGTATACCATTGGGTTGCTAAGCATTAGGAGAATCTTGGGATCAAGTTTGGACAAAATCTGAGCAATTAGACATCCTACGCGTAGGATGTCTCCAGCTTGATTTAGGACTCCAAACCAACCTATGAGCACACCACTGTGATCAGCACATCAAGGAGAAGCTGGGGTGAAAATTTCAAGTCATTCTGAGAAAAAAGACATCGTACACGTAGGATGTCTCAAGGCCATTTTTAGGTCCAAATCAACCTCTGAGCATACCATTGTGTTGCTGGACTTAAGGGGAGTCTCTGGACCAAATTTTGTTAAATTCTGAGCATATAGACATCCTAGGCGTAGGATGTCTCTAGGCCATTTTTAGGGTCCAATTGTACTTTTGACCATACAGGAGTGTTCACAGTGTCACAAAGATCCCAAATCTTCTTTTAAAATTGAATTTGGACTGATTTTGACCAGTCTAAACTGCATTTCACTATTTTGGCTATAACTTTCACAAACGGTATCGGATCGAAAAAGTTTTTATATCAAAACGTAGCCTGAGAGCGACTCTACAGATCTTAGAGAAAAACTTGAACTAAATGCATGCCAATGGCAACCATTTAGGTCAACTTTGAAAAAAACGTTGTTTGAGGCCTCAAAATTCATCCGCAAGTTAGGGGTGTCTAAAAGCGACAATTTGCGAGAATTGTGACGAAACGGTTGCGGTTTTGGACATAGTTTCGACTTTTCCCTAACCAAAGCACTCGAACACAGTGGACTAGGTCTACTTGAAACAAGCAAAATCTCTTAAGCCCAGAAATCATGTCTACCCTAGATTGAAACGCAGCTTACACAAGCGTGGAGATCCCGACAATAGAGGAATATCCTCCCACAATGGATCTTCCAAACTTGCAATTGATAAAGATCCATCTTGTTGAGAGAGTTTGGATGATTGGTCATGAGAGTGAAGGACTATATAGATACATTGACGACAATGAGGTCAATCTTTATAGGTGCTCATATCCATACCTAGAAGAGATAACGGATTACAAGCTCTTATATGTCTACACATACGGAGTCGACTGTCAATGGAGATCTATAGTTGTCGACAAGTATGGACGAGAATACACAGTTGTAGAAAGCACAAATCCACACACTCTACTAGAAAGAGGTGGATATTTGGTCAATGAAGGACCACAAATTCCTCCACCAAACACGAGAATTCCTATAGGAATACTAAGAAGAGAGCCACCAGGATTCCCTTCAAGAGCGATAACGAGAGAAGGATTGGGAGAGTCTCTGGTTAGACCTGTAGACAATCGACGAGTTAGACCATCCCAAGTCCAGAAATGGGTAAAAAAAAAATACTCCGGAGATAAAGATCCGAGAGATCACGTAACGGCTTTTAGAAGAGTCATTAGGAAAGAAATGGACTCATTTTCAAGCCTTTCAACTCTAGTGAGATAATGCTCCTTAGCCGATAGGAAGAAGGCTAACGTTACGTTGAAAAAACATTTTTTCTCACTTTGAAAATGTCCATGAAAACCATTTTGGTGAAATTGTCACTATCATCAGAAAAGTAAGGCGCTTGATAATGACATTTGGTACAAGTGCCGAACGTCTTTTTATGATCCGTTGTTGCTATCCTATAAAGTGAAGTACTTGTACTTGTGCATCTTGCACAAGTATCAATCACCTTTTTATGAAGTACTCGCAATTTAAATTTGAAGAGATTGTACTTGATAATGATTGATAGGTACTATTTAAGACTATGAAGGAGTCAGAACCAAGAGAATAGGGGCGCTTGAGGGGTCTCTTGGACCTCTATTCGCTTGGTTCTGACCTTATGAGGCCCTAGGATTAAGATATAGCACTTTTTAAGCCCACGGATGCGTCCGGAACGTCCAATAACCATAGGATAGCTCTTTAAAACACTGAAATCTGACGTCTTTAGCTAGAGACGTCAGATTTCAGTGTTTTAAAGAGCTATCCTATGGTTATTGGACGTTCCGGACGCATCCGTGGGCTTAAAAAGTGCTATATCTTAATCCTAGGGCCTCATAAGGTCAGAACCAAGCAAATAGAGGTCCAAGAGACCCCTCAAGCGCCCCTATTCTCTTGGTTCTGACTCCTTCATAGTCTTAAATAGTACCTATCAATCATTATCAAGTACAATCTGTTCAAATTTAATTTGTGAGTACTTCATAAAAACTTGATTGATACTTGTGCCTCTATTCCGTGGCATTATTTTTGTATTTTGAAAACAACTCTTATGTGTTTTCTGTCATCGCACATCACATCACTCATTAAGATTCACAGACATGGAATTTTGTGTACACTTAAGTTGGGCTCTTGAAAAGCATTTTGTACGAGCATGCATTTAAGTGATTGAGCAAACTTTTACGTATGTACTATGAGAAATAGAATTCCAAAAAAAAACTTTTGCATTTTTCATAATTACCTCTCTCTATGCTGAGTTGGCGTTTCTTACAGGGCCCAAAATTGAGTCCAAGTTTCTCCTAATGGATTAGAGCAGAGGAAGTTTCAGATTTTGCGACACAGTTTGCGGGATTTGGATTGACTCTAGAAGATGATGCAGCTACATGGTTCGACTCGGTGGAAAAATGGGATTTTGAGACCCTAGATGAGCTGTTTGAGGAGTTTATTCAAGAATTCTCACCAAAAGGCATTGCTCACAACACGGTCTCACAAATCCATAGATTCAAACAGAAAGAGGATGAATCAGTACGCAAAGCATCATTACGGCTCAAGAGATATGTTAAGCTCTGTTCGAGAACGGAATTACCTACGCAAGCACGAGTGATGCTGATCTTTATCCAGGGAATGAGACATGCGGGCCTTCAGAAGGATCTGCATTTGATAAGGAGGATGATGCTAAACGAGTTGAACAAAGAAGCTCTTTATCTAGTGGATAACTGTGAAATGACTTAAAGAGTCAAGGAGATGACACATCCTCTCAGCACAGTGTTTCACAGATAAGTGAGTCCATTGCCAAGCCAACGGCACCTATTGATCAAGAAAAGCTTATCGACGACTTGGTCAAGAGGTTGATTCCTCTTATAAGGTCTGATTCGGGAGAGCCGAAGTGGTGTGAAATTGAGAGAAAATGGACGAACCATACGGGGGAAGAGTGCTATTATAGCATGGAAAATGCTAGGGAGAGGTATGTACAACCTGTTCCAGAAGCACCTACTCCACCTAGATACATTACGGAGAATGCGCCAGGACCAGTAGGAGTTTTAAGGCCACAACTTGTCTTAGGATAACAACCTCCGCTGCCATGTGCTAGAATGCCGGTAGACATGAGATACATGCCAATGATGGAAGAATCAAATAAACCAATGCCAGTACCAGCTACAATGTGGTATAGCAACCAAAGTGAGTACTACCCTTCGGAGCAACAAAATGTGAGAGAAACACATGGAGTGGTGAGGCCGGTACAACCTCCACCTCCTGGGTTTCAGTCGAAAGAAAGAAGGTATGAAATGGACGAAAGGACATTGCGATTCGTTGCAAATAGCGGCTTATCTAGGTCAAAGCTTGCTTATAGCCAAGAGGAAATGCTAAAAGAATCTCCTCAACCAGAGACAGATTGTCACAAAAGTCGTACACCACTTGGTCAAACAATGTCCTCATACGGAGATCACTGAAGTAAATGCCTATTGTCTTGAGTGTGGCATCACTCACTTGATCCCCAATTGCCCGAAAAACCCAAACCAAATCAGGAAAATCACTACAAATGTATTAGGGATTGTTCAGCTACCTAGTAGCTCAGAAAATGAAAATGTCGTACCAATTCAAGTGGTTACGAGAGCACAAGCTCAAAAGAAAGCTGATGAGAATCCAGAGACAAAGAACACGGAAAGTGACACGAGTCCAGAGACAGATGATGGACCAAAGACAGATGCACCTAGTTAGAAAACCAAGAGCAAACGAAATAGTTGGAAAGCTAGAAAGACTAGGATGAAAGCACGCAGGGAACGAGAGCAAAAATCCCTAGCTAAGAATCTTACCGAAGCTGAAAAGAAGATAAAACAACATGAGGAAAAGGAGGCACCTTCTCTTACACAGATGGTTAAACCTCTAGAAGAACCATCCACGGATGAGAAACCGAGAAGTGCTAGTTTAGGATGATCTGTGTTGGCAGAGAAGGTTAATGAGATATTAGATACCCTCTTGAAAGCCTATGACGTGAGGCTCAAAAAAACCAAACCCAAGAACACACGTGGATGACATATCCCTATGCGGAACTAGAAAATCAAAGGTTTGAAATGTGCCAGAAAATGATTCAAACAGCCCAAGCTTTACTAGAACCACCAGTTGCAAAACTTGAGGACGTGATCCGTGTCATGCCTTTACAAGTAATCCCACCAAACCAGGAACTAAAGGATCCAGGTTCTAGTCATGATCACAGACCAAACCTCAAAGACCCAGCATTAGAACCAAGGATAGTACTGAATACCACGGATAACTCTTCCGAGGGATTTCACAAAGCTATACCTGAGGATTGTAAAGAGATAGACGGTCTTGACGAATTGTGGAAACAAGTCAGAGAGGCCAATGAAGCCGATGACCTAAGAAGACGAGTAGACAAGACTGGTGATGAATGAGAAGTGTTTCTACCACCAATAGAGGAATTTGAGACTGGATCTCAAATGAATCTAGAGTGCGATCGTATTGGGGTGACAAAGGATCTGTACAATCTATGGATAGTCAACCCCATTCGCTAAGAACACTACCGTCCTACATGGGAGAGTATGAGACCAAGTCAGATGTGGTTGCAGTCCCATCACAGAGACTGTCTCCCAACAAAGCCATAGATTCAAAGGGGCTAGTACATATTCTATCTACCCCAGTCACCTGTACAATAATGTTAGGCGAGTTTCTTAGAATAAGACCAAACATGTGGGCTAATGTGGGTAAATGTCTAGAGAAATTTGGTGTAAAAACACCAATGACCCAAATCGAGGAAGGCATCAAAGAGCTTGAAATGCCTCAACTAAATACTAGGCCAGTGCCATTAAACAACGTAGGAAAGTATTACGAGGGAGAAGATGGAAACACCACCCTTCCTGTGGAATTCAATGGTGTAAAAACCATGGCAATCCTTGACAGTGGAGCTGGTGTGGCCATTGCAACCAAAGAGGTTTGGAAAAAATGGGGAAAACCTGCCTTGATATCCACACGAATGACCCTGCAGCTTGCAGACGGACACAAGGAAACGCCCCTAGGACTGCTAGAAAAAGTACTTGTTACTTCTTGTGGCATTGAATATGAACACACTTTTGCTATTGTTGACTTTGGCAACAAGAAAAACTATGACATCATTCTGGGAAGACCATTCATGCGACAATTGAAAATGGTCCAAGATTGGGGTTATGACCATATATACCTGAGACATATGGAAACCATAACAGCAGGATCAGAACATCCAGCTTGGTAAGGTAAGCCTAAAGAACTGTGGATGTGTGGAGCTTCACAATGTGGTAGCTTGAAGCGTGAGGAATGTATCCTAGAGCGGGTTATAGAGGATAAGGACTATATCCCAGAACCATTTCCTGAAGAAGAGTTAGGGCCGTTTGGATGGGAACACATCTTGGATACTCTGGACGTGTGCGCCGTGGAGGATGCTCCCACAACAAAGTTTTGTGATGAAAATGGCTATGATGTCGTTCCTTATTTTGCTGTGAGTGTAATCCAGGAAAACGAAGAGAACCAGACATCAACAAGCTCTCAAAATAAGGAGCAAACAAAGAAATGTGGAGAATCAAAAGATGAAGAAGACGACGAGTTCTATGACTCTGTAGAACACTTCGAGCTTCAAGAAGATCAACGACCTGGGAATCAATGTCATCGTTACACGAATAAAGTGCATGAAAAGTGGATTCCAAAGTCCTCGGTGAAGACATAGCCACCACAAGCATCCTCATACATGGCTCCTAATAAGGATGCAAAGACTCAGCTAGGAGGAATATGACCAGAGCAACGAGCTAAAAATGCTCTAATCAATGGGCTAGAAAAGTCCTCCAAGAAACTACCACCCACGAGCAAACAGATAGTGACTTTCCACTACCAGCCAAAAAATCAAGGGAAAGTACAAGAAGTCAACCTTGCTGAGGATAGTAGTGATAGTGATGAATCTTACGACATCCCCTATCATCAACTCACGCCATCACTATCACCAACCCCTTCAGCAACAACCATGATAGGTGAAAAGAACAGGACAACAAGTCAAAGCCAAAAAGCTCGACAAATCTAGATACCAAAAAGCCAGATCTGCCAAAAACAGATATGGATCAAGAAGACAAAGATCTCTAATGACAAATCACAAGATCCAACACCAAACAAAAACAAGGAAAGTGTGCACGAACGGGTAAGAATATCACAAAATTGCAAGCTTTCACAACTCAGGTTTGGGATCCAAAGAAGTTGATTCAAGCACAAAAAAGTCAGGAATTCATTTGGATTCCAAAACAACCAGAGTATCAACTTTCACAGCCTGAATCCCGTCCCCAACCAACCGTATAGGGCTGAAGCAAAGACCACTGTTGACTCACACAACAAAAAGGTGGATCCCAAAGAAGTCTCTTCAAACAGAAACGAAGCATGGGCAAGTATGGGTTCCCAAACGAGAGCCAGCAACAAAACAGCCAATAAACGCAAAGAAATGGGTCCCAAAGAAGAACAAAAAAACTGCTCTCAGTGCATCACCGCTTGAATTCTTACAATTCTTCCTACGATTACAGTACAATTAAAAGAGAGCAAGTCGCTTCAATCAAGCAACGATACAGGAGCTTCAAAGACCATTACATTGCTTAGAATAGGAAGCCTCGCCAACAAATGCCAATAAGCAAATTGTTTATACCCACATCTTGCACAACATAAATCTTTTCCATGCATTGACTGTGTATGCATAATAGGGCTACATTACAAGGCCTGCATAGGCACAAATTTTAATTGCCCAAGCACAACACATACCCTTTGCTATACCCTGTCGTAAAGGATGACTCCAAATAGGAAGGGGGGAGGCATTCTGAATGCGGACCTAACATTATGACTATTAGAGGGCAATGTTTTGTGAGATGCATTGAATTTTTGCGTTTTATTGTGATAATTTTTTGACGAAATTTAGAGTATATGCCCTCATAGTAGTGTTACAGAGGAGTATGGGGACAAAATCCATATATGAGCCCCTATGGACATGTGTATAGTGTACATAGCATTTAGATTTCTATTTGAATGATTTTTCTTTTGTTGAGTTGTTTTAAGATTTTCTTTGTTTATTATTAAGAAAAAATAAAAAAATCCATAATCCACATGAAGAAAAGACTGACGAGAGGCCTGAGCACTACAAAGAGAAGAAGGTACGGGGAAACGATGAAACTTCACGAAGTATGTCTCAGCAGCCACTACAACAGCCGAAGAACTTGTCATAAAGCAGTGTCAACAGGCAATCGACAAGTCATAAAAGTCAGAGTCGAGGAGCTAAGCCACAAAATGAGTGAGGTGTTAGTCCCAAAGCTTCAAGTAATCTTTTCCGTGGTCTAAGCGTCTTAGCTATTCTAGGTACTGCTCAAGCTGGAAGAGTTGAGCATATTTACGTTGTGTCGCTCATGCTGGTATAGGTGAGCAAAAGAGTCGAAGTCTAAGTACTTAAGTGTGTTGAAGTGAAGGAGAAGGTCCAAAAGACACTCACGTACTGAGCACAATGAGATACGAGTGGAGAAACTTCTACATCGATAACCCTTCTTGGAAAGGTGGAAGCTATTGAGACATCTTTTGATGTCACATGTGCTACATTTATTCCTCGAAACACCCATCATCTCCTTCTTTCACATTGCATGCTTTTGTTGACAAATTTCTCATATGCATATAGAGTGTCCCATAATTGGCTCTTGCATCAGACACTCTTTCCGTGTTTCACCCAAGCACTCACCTTTCATGAACATGTACTTCACGTTCAACTGCTCAACTCCAATAAGAGCGTATACCAAAGGCATTTTTTTTCCCACCGGGTTTTTTCCCTTTGGTCATCCAGGTTTTAGACCCTAATCTAAAGACACCTATCACCATCCTCTTGTACATATTCCTTCTACATCAACAATAAGGAAATGCTACTCAAATCAATGGACAAATGAATTGGAGCACCAATTTTAGATCATAGCATACTTCTCCTCAATGGCGAGTCGAAGAATGACCTACAATGACAAAGCTGTAGACAACACTAACAACATGATTGCACAGGAACAAAGAAGTCCCCAATGAAGAAGAGCAGACATAAAAGTACTCAGAGGATCTCAAAAGATGAATGGTTATGATGATAGATGTCCGCTCTAATGGATCATAGTTTTTGTTGTGGTTCGACAAAGTTACCAGCAGTGCAACAAATAAAGCCAAAACGACAGCACAAACCACATCGCCATCGACAATCAGGTCATGTCGGGGACGACATGAACGCGGAAGGGGGGAATTTTGACCGTTGGGTCAACAACACAACATAACTCAAGTTTCATACGAAAGTCTTATCTTTTGCGAGTTATGAAATGCTACGGATTATGGCTATAAACGTCATTTGTAATGAGTAGTTATTCTAGTTTCAGAAGCCGGGGTGCAATGGCACTTCCAGATTGTAAATACAAAGACATTTGACCCTTTCAACCCCATTTTTGGTTAAACATAAGGTAGCCTTAGTATATAAGGTACCTAGGTCATTTTGCAAAAAAGACTTTTATCATAATCAAAACTTAGCGCTGTCGTCTACTGTGTGTGAGAGAGAAAGAGAGTGAGTGTGAGCTTCATCCTCTCGCTACGCCCGGCTCGCTCAACACATTGGAGATCTGACTGCACCATTTAAGTAGGCTTGAGGAGAGCTACGCGACAATGCCAAGCATTCCACGCGAGACGAAGCGCACACGCCGACGCATCTACGAGCTATTTGTGGCCATAAGTGTATCAAACAATGTCTGTTTTCTGCGTGCTAGTAGTCTATAGAATCGTGGCGACATAAGCTACGCATAGGTACTCATAAATTTCAGTTTCGGACACTTTCAAAATTCTTCTCTGTCATCCTACGCGTTTTCCGCAGATGGGTTTAGAGTGTGGGTTTTGAGTGTAGAAGCTTAGGGACAGGTGTATCCTAGTGAGGGGATGGTGTTCCTTAAGTTTTGTAGGAATCTGGCATGATTAGGTGAGTTACCTTCCGTATGTGTGTATGTGGCTAGGTGGTGTAGTTGGGAGCAGTGAGGTTCTTGATTGTGGTTTAGTTGGCCTTCCTGAGTGTTGTATGTGTAGGATGGTCTCAACCTGACAAGCTAAAGAGATTTCCTCTATGTGCCTTTCGTGTCATCTGTGTCCTCGATTGACATTATGTTGATCTAGGTAGTGTTTGCATGCACTTCATGGGTTTGTGAGTCGCTCCCCGTCCAACATCAACCACCAGGGAGATAGAATCAAGTGCTCTGTAATTGCTTACAAGGTGGTGTTTAGATACCATATTTCAAAGCAAAGCTTGTCGATGGTCTTTCCTTATAGAAGATGGAAGCTGATGATGGGAGAATGGGAGGCACTAGACTCTGAGGTTGATGCTAGAGAATCAATTGACTTGCAAATACATCTCCACAACGATGCAGTGCACCACATTACAGTGAACAATGACTGGCATCTTAGTCACCTTCGTGAGTATCTTAATCTCAGATATACCTTGCCCAAACAATATCTCTTTGTAATCAATGAAAAGATTGTTCGCTCCAGGAAAGAGAAGAGTGTTCTGTGTGAGAACATTCCGTTTCCACGATGTATTTTTGTAAACGCTTGTAAATGACATGGATTTTGTCCACATTAATACATACGGTGTTTTGAATCTCGTTTCTGCGCATACTTGTTTATTCTCAGCTTGTTCAAGTTTTCGATTGAAACGTGAAATTTATTTGTTGTGGAGCACAAATGTTTTCAATGTTGGTGTTTTTCAATGCTTTGTCGCGTGATTTTGTTTAAAATAAAAGTTTTAAGTTATTTTGACATTAATTTAGGTGCTTTTAAAAAAGTGACTTTGGGTATATAAGTGACTTTCTAGTTTTTAAACTTCATTTCTCACATTCACAAAACTCTATCTCTAACCTCTCTTCGCATCTTCTTCGCGAACGAACCCATGGAAATGTCTACTGATGCACTTCTCACACAATTAGAAAGGGTAGGACTTGCAGATCAAGCACATGAACTACTCAGTGTGTTCGAGGGGACAATTGACATGTAGGCCATTGCCAACCTTCATGCAGAGGCATTTAGAAGCTTTGTTGACTACATGGCGCAGCACATGGAGGAATATGCCGTAATCTTTGAGGGATCCGACACGGCGTGGTTGCCAGTGGATTTCTTGAAGCATCTCTATGCGGTTGAAAAAAACTTCCGGTTTCACTTGTTGAGGTTTATTAAAGGCCTCACGAAACGGGACTTCAAGACAGAGGATGAGGATGATCTCATGGATCTGGGCATGGGGTGCATAGGCACCCAATTTATTTCATGGGACATGGTTCTAACATTACTTGTGCTTGAGGGCATGGACAAGGGAAAATCAAAGGAAAAGGTCAACCAAAGAACTCCTGTGACCATTGTGGAGGAATCAAATGAAGTTATCAAAGAGATAGATGAGCAGGCCGAAGCATCTATGGCACTCGTACTCATGCAAAATCCCAGCACCACTGAGGAGGAAGATCGAATGATAGAGAGAGATGAGATGTTGGAAGAGATCCCGGAACTCCAAATTCTCACTTTGCATCCAGTGGTGGTGGATGATCACCAGTTTTTGTTCCTTGACGACATTGCCAAAACGTCAGGACTCAGAGAAGATGAGTCACTGACAGTGCTTGCTATCTATGCGGGCATGAAGGATCCCAGTGGGAAGGAAGAGAAAGTCAATTTTCAAATTGATTTTGAAGACCAAGATCTCTCAGCAAGCCTCTCCATCCTCCCTAGTGAAAACGAACAACAGTTGGTGCAAGCAGTAGCAAGTACACTAGTAGAAATAAAATCATGTGCCTCTTTTTATGAAAGCGTACAAGAGAGCGCATTTCATCCACACAAACCACTCATTGCAATTGGTAGAGATGATTGATCTAGCATCGATCTTACGAAGAAAAATCTTGAAGAGAGGGATGAAGAAACTGAGGTAAATAAATCTAAACCTGGTAGAATTTCTAGTATTCCTTACTTTAAGTGTTAATATCAATTAAAATGCTTTGCAGACGGCTTATCATGTTGATAAGTTCGCAATGCGTACTTGAGGCTCACGCAACGTCTCCACGGCTAGAGATAGTTCTCTTTGGCACTACCTGAGCCATCTAGGGCCATCGATTCTTAGAGTTGCTCACACAGAGTTCTCCAAGAATGGTTCTGCAGAGTTGCTAAAGTGTAAAGAATTAAGTGGCATAATCTCTGAAGATTCTCTCACCTTAAACGCTCTTAAATGTATATTGGTGGATCGCGAGGCAGCATTGTATGCCTTTACAGGCAAACACCCAGGCTCGATCCTCTCCCACTGCGCCTTGAGCCTAGGTCAAGGGTTGACAAACCCAGAGGAAATTGTATAATCCCTTGGTGTCAAGTCAGCCATTTTCCCATTACCCAAAGATGTAATTCGTAGAAACACCAATCGACCATGATGTAATATTTGAATCAATAAAGAATAATTGTTTTTGTCAATGATTTTTGACACCATTCAGTACTTGTTTTTTTATTCATATTGTTCAATAATTTCCATTTTCACCCCCCGCTAAGGCACACACGTGCACAGAACCTCGAACATATAGGCACCGGGCGATCGGGAGGAGCGTCTCGTAGATAATTTTGCGAAACGGGGCAACGGGGTGGGGTGTACGGGATCAAGAAGGGCATGTGACGCATCGACGGCGTAGGGTGGGGTCGAAGAGTGCAAAAAAAGCCCCTGTGCGCCACGATGTGCATGGAGCAATTCTGCTAGTTGTTCTCTTTCAACAACATCTGCCAAAGAATCAATTGGTGTTTTCCGAAATCGTGTTGTGAGGCAAGGTCGCGTGGTCGCGTGGGTGGAGGCTCTAAGTTTAAATAAATTTTTATGTTTATATACTTGATCGGGTTTAAGTTCTGGCATTTGCCATTGAGCAGAAGGTTCAGCTTCTTCTACAGCCATGGAGAGGTGTGGAAAAGACTTGGTCACTTTTGACAAAGATCTGTTCAAGAATGCAATTGAATGTTTACCTGAAATTAAGTCGCGCGGTAGGAGTTTACTGTGGGAGTTTACTTGAGGATTTGGTGCCTGTGGCTTTACACTCTTAGATGCCGGGCGACCATCAGACCACGCGACCTCGCCTCACGACACAATTTTGACATACAAAGTATGGACAAGGTGTGCAGGGGATCGGTATAGAAGTTGCAAAGTAAGGAATTACAACATAAGGCTATGCCTCTCTTGAGATATCAATATACAAGGGCTTACTCTAAGATATGCTAAGCTCTTACTGAGATATACTAAGCTTCACTCAAGATAATTTACAATGAAAGGGAGTCTCCCTTTTATAGGAGATTGGGTGGCTTCCTTTACAAGCTTCATGTAATGCGCATTCTACAAAGTGGACATGTGTCTTCCACTAAGGTGATCATGTGTATTCCACTAAAGTAGAATCTTCTTATGTGTTCCATTATGCTTACTCTTTTTTCCAGTCACTATGTGCTGGCACAGCCATAGCATTGTGGATGTCATCTTCTTATGTGTTCCATTATGCTTACGCTTTTTTCCAATCACTATGTGCTGGCACAGCCGTAGCATTGTGGATGTCATCAGTGCTTGTGTCAGTAGGAGAAATAATATTATTCCACCCGGCCTGTGGGATGAGACGGCTTAGGATTTTAGCAAGGACGTTGCGGGTGCCTTTGATATGTTCATACTTGTAGTCCCATTGGGGCAAACCAAGAGGCCCATCGGATGAGGCGTTTATCTTCGCTGGCATTTTTTGAATTAAGAAATCCAGGGAAATTGTTAAGATCCATTCGGAGAATGAAAACTCGTCCCAAAAAGAAATAGCCTGAATTTCTTGATGCTTAATTTTTCAGCAAGAATATCCCTTTGAGCAGAGGGATACTTTTGTTCGGCTTTTAGGAAGGATTCACTTGCAAATCGGCAGACCATCATTTCTTTATTATTAATTGCTTCATAGAGGACTACTCCCTATGCTTTGAGAGAGGCATCTTTGTAGAGGATAAGTTGTCCTTCACCTGGTAGCTTTAATGGGAGAAGTTGCTGACAGATTAGCTTGATTAACTCAATGGTTTTGTTGTGTGAGACCTCCCATTGTTTAGAACTATTCTTCTGCAAAAGTACCCTTTTTTTCTTTGTAAGGGTAGGTAAGTAAGGGATATTCCAATTGATCAAATTTAGGCAGCCAAGAAATTGTTGGAGCTCGGTGATAGTTTTAAGATGATTGGGAGTATTAGCGATTTTAGCTAATACGTGCTCCTGTAGTTTTATACATCCATTGTAGATGGTAATGCCTAAAAAGTTGACCTCTTCTTGAGTAAAGCTCATAGAATTCCCTTAGATGCTCTATGTGTTCTGCCATGTTTTTTGAGTATATAAGGATGTCATCCAAATATACTAAACAATTTTTTTTGATAGGGCCGAATATCATTTCAACCCTAAGTTGGCACTCTGAAGGGGCATTTCCTAATCCCATAGGCATAGATATCCATTCATACATTCTTTGAGGTACTACAAAAGCTGTTTTGTACCTATCTTTGGGATACACCTTAAATTGCCAGAATCCGCTTTTCAAATCAAATTTGGAGAAGACTTTTCTGCCATTTATTCTTTTGATTAAGTCTTCCTGAAGAGGGATAGAAAATTTCTTCGGAACCAAAAATCTGTTCAGGGGTTTGTAATCAATCACTAACCTCTTTTTCCCTCGCTTCTATTCGCTGTGATTGTTGACGTAGAAGGATCTGCAAGAACAATTTGAGTTAGATGGTTGCATTATACCTTTTTGTAGTAGTTCTTCTATTTCTCTGCGACAAAGCTCATTATCAGAAATTGACATTCCTAGGTGGGAAGCTTTGGTTGGATTAGATTCAGGGATAGTAGGGAGAGTGATCATGTCTTTTTCTTCATCCCAGAAGGCTAAGGGGTTGTCAGAGGTTCTTTGCATGATCTTTTCTTTTATTTCTTCTATTTGGGTTTTGTATTTTGATTTTTCTTTTTGGAACCACTCTCTAAATTTGCTATCAATAGTTGATGGAAACTAAACAGCTATTGATAGCATAGATGGCTCTCTGCTTAATTGGAGCAGTATATCTTTTACCCAGATAAGAGAAATGAAAGCTTGTTTCTGTGAATGTGCTAGGGGTTAACTTTGATATTAGATAAAATCAAATTACTAGATCATAGCACATATTTGAACTTTGTAAGGATAGTCTAATAGGTAATCTAGCACTACCTAGATTTATCCATGCATAGACATATTCTCTGATTGTTGCCTTGGAGCCGTTACCATATTTTACCTGCGTAACTTCTGGATATTGCTTGATCATTATTGACGTGAATAAAGCTTTTTTTGCAAAGCTTCCTCCTGCACCTATGTCAATTAAAGCATCCAAAGCAATTGCTTGAAAACCTTTGGGTTTAATTAGCAATCCTACAATAGGGATGGCCACATTATTTTCATTGATGATTTGTGTCTCATTGTCCATATTCATTTCTGTGGACTCCCTTGTTTCTTCGGGCTGAGGCTTGGGTTGCTTGAACAGGGTTATCAACTCTTTCAGATTTTTAATATCTTCTTCAGATAGTTGACTACCTTTTGAAGTTGGCTTAGCTAGTTGTTCTTTTGGAAATAAGATATCCCATGGAATTGGAGTAGGTGAAGTTGGGGTATTTGGAAAGAATTGACAAGTCTGAGAAGTCTCACCCCCCTGAGAAAGGAAAGCGGTTTCTCTAGCAGTTAGATTGGCTTCCCATCTATGGAGAGCCTGCTGTTTTTCAAATAGAAGCTCGCGTTGACGCAATTCCTACTCCTTTTGACATAATTCTTTATAAGAGTGATCCTGTTTAGAAAGGGATGTCGATGGAATATCCTGAGGGAAATCAGAAGCTTCTTCATCAGAATTAGAAGAATTGGAAGGTGTTCTTCCTGGTGGCAATGCTTGGAGAGGTCGAGCTTGGATGTTTCCTAAGACCAGATTACTGATGAAGTTGTGATCAAAGAGAGACTGACTTGCTTTAGCTTCATTTTGGTGGCTAAAGCTGGAATGACCGTTCGTTCTAAAGCTGGTGCTTTAGGTTTGTCAGCTTCACGTAGAGCATTTCTAAGCTGCTTCTGATAAGTAGATTCTTCTTTGGAAGTATGTTGAGAAGAGGTCTTCTTATCTAGTTTTTCAGATTTGAAGGAAGAATCTGAATTGCTTGAAGCATAGTCATCTGATTGGAACTATTTTCTTTTGGAAAAACCTTTTCCATTGTTGAGGGTTGAGTTGGAATGACCATTCGTTTTAAAGCTGGTGCTTTAGGTTTGTCAGCTTCACGTAGAGCATTTCTAAGTTGCTTCTGATAAGTAGATGCTTCTTTGGAAGTATGTTGAGAAGAGGTCTTCTTATCTGGTTTTTCAGATTCGAAGGAAGAATCTGAATTGCTTGAAGCATAGTCATCTGATTGGACTTGTTTTCCTTTGGAAAACCTTTTCCATTGTTGAGGGTTGAAGGGAATAGGCATGAAGTCTTCTAGGCTCATGACATTCATTGCAATAGGGCAATCTTGAAAGCTTGAGTCGGAGTCGAAACTTCTTTCTTCTGTTGAAGGCACTTTGCTTTTAAGTTGAGCAATACTGAACTCAAAATCAGAGATATCGGAGGAGGATATCTCAGAGTAGCTATATCCATCTTCAAGAATTATATTCTTGAATGCTACTGATTTTTTCTTCTTTGGACATTCTAAAGCCCAATGACCTTGTTTACCACAAATAAAACATTTAATGTCATTCTTTGAAGATGTGGACTTACGTTTCTTGAAAAACCTGTGCTTGGGTTTCTTTCTATAATTTTTCTCCTTCTTTTCCTTCTTTGGATGCTTACAAGAACATTTTGTCTTTTTGTCTGTGCATCCAAATTCTCTGGAGTAGTAATTCTGTTTGCAGAATTTCTTTGAAGGTTTGGAATCCTTCAATTCCTTTTGTGCCTGCTTTTGAATACAGAGTTTCTGTATAACCACCTGTAGAGCTTGGATTATATCTCGAAGAGTTGCTGTTTGGAGATTTAGATTTTGGTTATCCAGTTTCTCGATAAGGAGCTTTGTAATTGCTTTTGATAGCTTGTGCACAAATTCTGCTTTGATTTCTCTAGAATGGTATTTTCGTGCTTTGTATATTAGATTTCTGCAATAAATACAAAAATCCGATATAGAGGAGCAATTACAGATCTGAGCCTCATGAAAGGCTTGTAAGGCAAGCGATGCTTGATCTTCTTGATGTCCAATGAATTCTTTGTAGATGCTCTCTATTAGTAGTAATAGAGGCGACGCATTACCAGCAGGTCATAAGATAGAGTTTTTGATCTCTGGAGGTAACATTTCCCACCACCTTTTGAGGATACCTGTAAAACCATTTACTGCAGCTTCTACTGCAGTTTGTTGTCGCATTCGCCCAAATAACATTTTTTGATAGATCCAATTATGCATGTATTCTAGAACAAGAATGATGTCCTCTTGTTCTAAATTATCAATGTTGTAAAAGGTAATATCACCTACCTTTTTAATTCCTTGCACAAATTGGGGATGTTTAGAAGCTTGGGATGCACTGGTAGAGGCTTCATCCATAGGTTCATCTTTTTCCATATGTAATGGTACTAGAGGGATGTCGACTTGCGAATCATCAATCTCTGACTCTTCCTGAGAAAAAGGATTATCTTTCTATTGGAGGAGATGGAAGATTGTCAGGAATGATTTTTGCTTGAAGACCATTGTAAATTCTTTCATCATAGAAAGATTTTTTTGCACCCTCTGACCCCGCCCGGCACCGCCGATGCGTCACATGCCCTTCTTGAGCCCGTACGCCCCCCTAGTCACCCTGTTTCACAAAATTATCTTCGAGACGCTCCTCTCGGCTGCCCGATGCTTGCATGTTCGAGGTTCTGTGCACGTGTGTACCTCGGCGGGCAAAAATGGAGCCATGGTGGTTAACTTTAGTTAAACATATCCAACAATTCAAATACATATAAAAAACAATGCACAAATTAAAATTGAACAATTGCTCGGAATGGTAGAAATTTTCCAGTTGATATTATAGAGAAAGATTACAAATCTCATGAAGAGAGACTACATGGGATAAACTACATCTTATGAAGGCATCCTTCATTTCTTAAATTTAGTGCTAAGGCTAAATCCATATTTTTTAAAGTTACACGCTCTGCATGCGCCATACAGGAGACGCCATCTTGAAAAAGCTGCACCAAAATGTCTTCAACGGCATCTTGTAAGGCCAGTAAAGCTGCACGTTGTATTCTTGTAATAACAGAATCACTGTATTCATCTATCATCTCTCTCAACACCCGAGAGAAGGCCGCTTTGAGTATGATTGGCTCAGTGCTCTTTTGGTATTTCTTGATCTCACGCAGAGCCACTGTGCCTCGCCTCCATCTCCGCTTTTTCTGTGCTGTTGGTGGTGGTGGAGGAGCCGCCTGCCTAGCCCATTGAGGAGGATCATCTTTGTATTTTTTCCTCCTCTCCTCTTGGGTTTGCTGCTCTTTTGGTGTCACCTTGTCCCTTTTTCTTTTGCACATTGCTTGGCTCTCTGAGGGATTTTTGAAGGCTTTGAGCTCCTAGCCTTTGCTTGTTGGGTGGCTTGAGCTCTATCTTCTGCCGCCTTCTTCTCAGCCTCTGCTCATATTTGTAAGTTGGCCAAATGAGCTCTCTCGGCCTCAGCTCTCTGTCTTTCCTCCTGCTCTCTCTGTCTTCTCTGCTCTTCTTGTGCTGTCAGGGCTTTCTTTTCAGCTACCTCTTTCTTTTCCCTCTCCCTTTGTCTTTTCCTCCTCTTGGCCTCTTTTTCTTTAGATATCGGGTCACCTTGTATTACCTTGATTACTCTTTCTTTGATTCGCGATGGAAACTTTTGCGGCGTAGTATGTGGGGTGGCTTGAGCACCGGTGGTTGTGGCAGGAGGCGATGGCGGTGGATTTTGAAGCGGACCTAGATATACCTGTTCTGTTTCTTGTGTTGCTCTGCGAAGAGGTGAAATTGGTGGGGGATCTGGAAGAGGTGTGCAAGTGGCATGGGTTAAATCATCAAGACCTCCAAATATGTGTCTCATGTTGCTTTGATCATCTGGAGTTGATGGTTGGGGAGGCTCTTGTGTGTTTGAGCAGGCTGGGACACTAGATTATCCACTTGTGGTCGAGGATGTGGATTTGAAGTCGTGGATTCTACATGGATTTTCGGTTGCGGACTTTTTGCGGTGTGAGTGGTTGGGGTGGTATTGTGCGTAGTGCCAGCCTGCTCGTGTGAATCGTCCATGTGGTGCAAGATATGAGTGCGTGTGCGTTTGTGCTCGAGTGGATCTTCTAGAATGTGCAAACAAGAAATGAACTTCAAGTTGTGAGTTTTGACTTATATAGTACTAATTTTTTTTGAAAAAACTTAAAAACATAATAATACCATTAAAAATCCAAAATTGTCGAAATTTGTTACATGAACCATTGATTGGGCTTCAAGAAATCACGTGGCATTACAATGTAAGCTTAATATGGGAATGGTTAGTGTCAAAAAGTTATTGATTTTCCACCCAATGTCTGCCATTTCGTCGCCTTATCCCCAACCACCGTTGAAATCGATCTTTTGCACTAGAAGCATGATATGATTGTGATCGCCTCACGCTAACCACTTTCTCTATTCTGCATTTCAAGCTTCTTTGGACTCTAGTCTTCTTCCTTTCTCTTCCCGCTAAAACTCTGTAGAACCAATTGAACATTTTGTGCAGGGCATTACTGTTTTTCATCCCACCTCCATGCCTTGTATTTTTAAAATATACTGCTTTTGCTTGATAGTGTGAGCGCTCCATTCCTTGGCTACTCCAGATGCCCAATGAGCCGAATGTGTCGAGAAAAAATGAGCTATGAGCAAAAAGATATTGCTGCAAAAATATAAACCTTTAGTTCAAACACTGATGTTTTTTTTAATCCAAAGACAAAGTGTTCAACCCACCATGTAATGTGTTATGTGTGTCTCCCCCCAGGCATCCACCATTTGCACTGTGAAACTATTGATTACAAACTTTAAAGTGGATATTTCAGCAGAAGTTAGATTTTCCTTTTCAAGCAAACAAAAAATATCATCTACAGACTGCCACACATGAGCACACTTAATTCCTCGTGCTGCTTCGTTACCTCTGTAGGTGGTAATGTCACATACCTTTTTCCACAATTGAAACTCATTGGGACTTTGAGAGTTAGAATAGTCTGAAAGCATATGACTAGCTTTACTACCACCCATACATATTTTATTAGAATGATCCTGTGTACTTCCAGATGCCTTCCTATCCTTTGATAGCTCTAGTACACCGCCATGAAGGCCAACTCTTGATAGAATAGATTCAAGTTCTCTGATACACTCTTCCCTTCTTTCTGCAGGCTCCATATTCCAAGCATAATTAATATGGAGCATCAGCAACTTGTCAAGAATTTGTAGACGGGCATGAAGAGTGCACACATGCACATTTATCAGAGGAAACGGTACAATAGGATCCCAATTTGGATCATCCATGTCTCGATTAGGGGGTACACCCTGGTTACAACTGAGGATACCTTGAAACCATTGTTGGAGTGCTTTACCCACTGTTTGTGTAGTGGTCACACCTTTCGTAGAATTGACTGCAGCTTTGCCACCCTTACCCTTACCTTTCGCAAAATAAACTGTAGCTTTGCCACCCTTACCCTTATCCTTGCCCTCATTTCCTAATGAGACTTTACTGTGGCAGCAATAAATGTATGGAAAGAGGGTCATTGCACCTTGCTTGCATCCTAACATACACTTGAGAGTTTTCAAGTCTCCTGCTAAATGCCACTCCACTTGGAACGTACCCAGACCTGAAACCTGCAATCGTTGTCCTTCTTGTTGTTGCCGAATGACGTCAATGATTGGGGTGTGATTAAAATACCATTTGAGAGACTCGTGTGTCTCATGTGGGAGATGAAAAGCTGCCAACCACCAAATATTCTTCTCAGATTGAGCACCTAAACAGGTGTTTCCCTTCTCGTTGGCATTTAGCTCAACATCAACGCCCACCAAGGCTCTGTTCATAAGCCTAACGCTCACCCTTTTGAGCCGTTGACCTTTGACAATCTGGCACTCATCAAGTTTCATGACAAATATAACTTTGCCATCACACTCTTCCTTTGTCAACCCATAAAATCTAATCATTGACTCCTGGAGCTTCAACAAGTCAACATAGACATTATTGAACTCGTTGTAACAAAAAGATTTGTTCTCTTCTAGTGGTAGGACATCCTCCACATATTGAAATCCACCCAACAAGCTTGCAACATCATTATTGGCGCACCTTTTTGGGATGCTAACACTGTAAGGTGTTGGCAGCAACCTAAACAAACCCTTTTCTCTGTGACCTAGTGTGACAAGCCTATACAAAGCTTCGTAGGCCTTGAAACTTATTCTTGCGTTGTCACACACCTCCATCATCTCCTGAGGTGAAACAATGTTCTTCAACTCACTGAAATACTTCTGGCGCAAAACTTTAGCAATGCCAGCATTGGATGGCTCATCCAATAGCTCCACCAACTCCTTTGGTTTGATGACATGCTGCAGCAGAGTATGTCCGATCATTTCAGCATTGGACTCGATTCCCATCATCGTTCGAGCCAAGTTCCTACATATTGAAATAATATTACAGCAACCTACAAAAATGTATGAAATTAGTAGCTTGCATTTGTATTCCTACCGAGTTTGACGGATACGTTTCTTTCGAGCTCCACCGCTTTAAGATAGCATAGACATCGCATGTCTCTTGCACTTGCGAATATGATAGCCCAATGGAATGTGTGTGAGATGATCGATTCGCTGGCGTATATTACGTGCAGTGTGTTGTAGCTGAACATAATTGTCTAGACGACGCTCTTGCTCCATTTTTTGATGCTCTACCTTTGTAATAAGCTTTGACATCTCGTCATTAAGCTGCTTCGTCTTCTCATTGGATTCCTCTTTGACTTGCTGAATGTCTTTCATGTACTTCTCTTGCAATGAAGAATCGGCAGCACAGAGATGTTTTTTTGCTTCCCTTTCATTGAAAAAGCTGAATGTAATCTCCATTAGCAGTAGCCAAACAGTCCATCTCTCCCATCTCCAATAAATCACAGTAGTAGCTGAGTGACATTATGGAAAGGCGGTGATGCATTGGTCATTGGATCACAAGGGTAAATATGGCCATCAACCCATAAGTTGATTGCCTTGCATCCATGGTTCCGTATAGATGGTCTCCAGCATTGGGATTAGATGTGCCAAGTCGGATAGTTGCATACTCCTGCTCTAAATCAGCGTTTAATCAATATCATTTTGATTTGTTAGTAATGTCTTGCAGTGGTGGGGTATTGAAGGACATTGTGTTAGTTAATCAAGCAAATTAGTGAGAATGTGTAATGGTGACTGCTACAAGCAGGTGAAGGTGGCTATGAAGGAGAGTTAACAGAAAAAGATTATGTTGTGGAGGGAAGAAAGAGAGGGAGTGTAGCTCAATCTCTTTTGAATTCGAATTGTTGATCATGACTGTAGAGAGAGAAATGTTGTAGCACACAGAGGTAATGGAGTTTTCCATTGCACTTAGCTGGAGCTGGAGTGGGAGAAGCATGAGGGGAGAGAGAGAGAGAGAGAGAGAGAGAGAGAGAGAGAGAGAGAGAGAGAGAGAGAGAGAGAGAGAGAGAGAGTTGGCTCACATTTTACAGAGAGAATGTAGTGAGAGAATGTGAAAAATCTGCTTTTTCTGGCGGGGGGGCTAAAAAGTGCCTCCTTTAATGAGTTCTAAGTGAGAGAGAGTGTTTTATATGTTAGAGAGAGAAGAGGGGTGGGAAAAATACATTTGAAAATTCATTTACCCCCTCTCTTTTGGCTTACTAAATAAACTATTTTCAAATTAAAATATGGAAATGGCCTTTTTTTAAATCTCAGCATAGGCTTTTTTTCCCTCTCTTTTAGGCTTGGCCAAACTTGGCTTAAGATTTAAGCATTCCCTTAAACTGCCAAATAAAGAGGCCCTCCTATACCCCATTCACTTCCTAATGTATTTCCTTCCTCGCCCTCACAATAATCTCCTACCTTGTTCACTGGTACTGGGTCATGTTTAGCTTGTTTTGAGGTTTGGGTCTTCAATGTTTTTTGGGAAGCATTGGGTGGAGGAATTACCAGCTCTATTTTCTCCAAATTTTTTCCAACCTCTTGCCAAAGATGAGGTCTTGTCTGTAGTAATTCTAATAGAGTTAGCGTACAATAGATAGGGGATGACATCAGCTCATGAAGAGTTTTGGTATCCATCATATTAGGATTATCCTTCCACTAAGATGGTACCTTCTTTACCTTTGATCTGGTTTCATGATTGCCAACAAATGAAGGTAAAGTATTCAATGATTTAGATAGAGCTCAGGCTGGAGGTGGATCTACGTGATGGGTGCTGACTATAGCGTTGCACATCCATCTTTTCTGTTTTTGATATGTTTCCACAAATCCTGTGGCAATTGTTCTTCCACCTCAGGAATTGGTAGAGGTGCTTGCGAATACATTCCATCCTGTTGTATTGGATATTATCCTCGTATCTAAGGGTGTTTCCTTTATAGAATCTGTTTGGTTTCCATCCCGATCCCACGCTCCTTTACCTCTTGAATTCTTTCGCGGATTAACACCTCAATTTTTGGAGCAATTGGAACTGGTGGTTCCATAAACACTTGAGCGGCTTGGATGAGATCCTTGCACATCTTTAACCTCTCTTTTTCATAGCTCGGATGAGGGTACGCAAGCCACCTATCCTCTTGGGTTTGGTTAGGCTTTAACCTAGCTTCGTAAGCTTTTAAGATCGCGTCCGAGTGTTCAAAGACCTTATCCTCCAAGATAGATCCTCCCGACGGTATTGCTGATGGCTTTGCTACACCGCCTTTTTTCTTAAGGTCTCTTTCCATCCTCAACTGTTCCTCTATTTGCAGTAATTTTGTTTCCAAAGCCGGTTTTTCTTTCTCTCTTTTGGCTTTCATCTTGTCTCGTTTTGCCTTCCAAGATTTCCTAGGGGTTCTAATAGACAAATTTTTTATCTTTGTTTGACTGGCTGGGGTGTTCCTTGCAACCTCATGTGCTTGGGTTCTCGTTAGTGCGCGTTGATCGGAATGGTTGGTTCTGCCTCTGACCCACTTGATCTTGGCACAATTCCAATTTTGTTCATGGTTCTTTTCCCTTTGTTATCAGGGTTTTTTGGACAATGTGGAATGAGATGGTCATTTGTACACCCTTCACAGAACCAAAAAAGTTTGATTCGTTCCCCTTTGTGTGGACAAATCGTTGCCCAATGATCATCACCGCATTCATAGCATGGTCCTACAAGTGGTGGAGAAGCTTGTGGAGTCCCCCATTGGTTGTGTTGTTCTAGGAGGATACCCCCTAGGTTTGTACTTCTGGTTTGCCATGAACATAAGCATATTTTCATCGATCAAGTAATGGTTTTTTGTTGGTTGTGCTATGTATGGGGGCTCTGACATCTCTTCAAGAATTATCCATGGTATTTGTCCCTTCAAAGCATATGCATTCCTGTTGTTAGCGGGTCGCCGTGATGAGCGTTTGGATCATAGCTTTTAGGCACTAACATAATGTCAATACTCAGAGAAGTGACTCGGATGGGGCACAGAGACTCTTTGAGATCGTCATTCTCAAGAAGTGAATCTTAACAAGCAAACACAACAACTCTACAATCAAACCAGCACTCAAAGATCAGGGAAATCTACCTATGTCCTTTCTCACAGCTCTAGGTCATCACACCATTTTCAGCACTGGAATGGACTCGAAATGCAACGAAACTTTAGGAGGAGGTCTAAGACACCTAGGGGCACTATCCTACCAACTTTGGTTGCAATCCAACAAGGTACCAAAATCACGATCCATCATGAAAAGGTCTTGAAGACTGGAATAGAACATGCCAAAAATGTCATCCTATGGTCTAAGAACACTGTCCTACGGTCAAAATGACTAAAAATAGTGATTTAAGCACTCAAATTTTCAATTAAGGCTCACAGACACGTAGTCAAAAACCACAGCAAAACTGACAATGCTTACACTAGAATGAAAGAGCAAACAAAGAGGAGCACAATTCAAGTTTTGGAATTGAAAATGGATTACACAATCATTAACTACGAAGATTACAAATTGGAGCAGCTTCGTAGCTTGAACGTACGTTTTCAGAGCTCCTTTTTTCCTCTAAAGATAAGCCTCCTTTCACATTAAAATTATTGACGTTCATGCCTAGGGCTTTCTAGATGGCCAGTGGCCGGCTCACATGGACCTTTATAATTATCGTGACATCATTACAACTCAGGGGATTGATCCGCTACTCTGTAGTAAGGATTTACACAAAGTATTACTACACTAGCTTGGCAAATTAATAGACTACAAATGTGGTGTCTGGCTATGTGTCCGACCAATTGGGCACCTGTTTGATATGTCCTCAAACACCTGTCAAACCCCCTCTCATAGGTATTGTCTAAATCTTCTCACTATGAAACTACCTGGACCATACTCTGATCAAAAGGTGTTTCTACATGTTGAGAAATCCTTACCATGGCCCTATTCTCCTGGGGTAAAGGAGGTTGATGTCCCAACACAGGTTGAGGTTTTTCCCGCCCTTTGATTGCATTATTTAGCCGTACTTGGTATCTTGGAGGAGGTTGAAATTGTTGCCCTCCATGTGGTCCGTATTGTCTCTCTCTAACATAGTTCCTATTATAGAAACATTCACGGGTCTCATGGTTTGTCCATTTTTGTTCAGTAGCACACCACTTCAGTACTCGCGGAATGTTTACTCCTGGCCTCTGTTGAAGATTGCACCACTGATCTGGATGATCTCCTCCACAAGTGTCACATTTTTGGGTGGGTGGTTGTCGTGTGTTTGGGTTCATCCTGTTTCCTTGGTTAATCCTTCTGATCACTTCTTCGATCATTTGATCAACATCCGGCACAATTGGGTTTTGCCCACCCAATTTCATTGTGGACTCATGAGTGGTCGAAAAGGTGCTACCCGTTCCTTGATGTGTGTATTCGGTCACCTCTCCATATGCCTTGCAATTATCTACCAAAATATGTATATCTTTCTAACTCCTTAAGATCCTCAGGAGAGTACTTTTGGCCATACTTGTCTATTATGACCACCTGAATACTTCTCCCCTCTGTGTAAGTGAAAACGTACAGTTTTTTGTTGTCTGTCAGTTCCTTGATGCGGGGTTCATTACATCTATAATAGAGTGTTTTTTCTCCAATATTGAAGTTATATAGCCCCACTTAGTGTTGTTTGTATTAAGCTGCTATCTCATTGGTGCATTTGAGCACCGAGTTTTGCTTATCCATTTTGGGTGGCTCATTTGCTCACTCTTCATCTATCTTGTCCTTGGTACCAGTCATCCCCCATTTGTCCACAATAAAGGGGTTATGAACTACTAGGTACATCATTCCCTCGTTATGTGTCAAATATCTATCTCCATCATAATCCACAACTACAAGGTCTCTAAACTCGCTTGGATTACTTTCCAACTTAACACAGTAGCGGTCCATTCCATCCTTATAGATTTTGGCTTTAAGCACAGTTTCAAATTGAAACTTCAAATACAGCAGTTTAACATCAGACGGAGGTTGAGAAGGACCTGCCTCCATAAGAGTTTTTCCCTTAGGGTTCAAGTTGTTGGAATCCTTAGTCATTAGGCTATATGATCTTTCTGACGAGGTGTCAGAAAAATTTTCCTCTAGAATGGGTTCTAAAGGGTACATAGGTCTTTGATTCATGCTTCCTTCAGTAGAGTGATTGCTCCCTTGGTCTAAGATGCTAGGATTTCTATTCTGGTACAATCTCATTGATTGCAAATTCATGAAGAATTGGTATTGCAAAATCCAAACCGGGTTACCGCAATAGCTAGCTTGAATTCCTAGTTTTGATCTTACTTGCCGGGTAGTGTTCTCTAGTACCTGCAATCTGTCAAATAGATGTGAGTTTACAACCATTCTTGTTAGTTTTATCTTTCAATCAAAAAAATTTAACGAGGTTTTTCAATGACACACAATTTTACTCACAACATCAACAGTTCATGTCCAATTTCAATTCTGAAAAAGCCACTAGGTTCTTGTGGACTACCTCTCTGTGTGGTAAAATTCTACTTTTGCTCAGACTCAAAGGAGCATGGATCACGATCCATGTTGGGAAGCCAAATTGACTTTTCTTGGTACCATCAGGTTCAACATGATTAGTAGGTACTATGGCATCAATTTTTTTGGAAATGGACCTCTCGATTGGAAATTAGGTCAATTCTAACACTTTGCTAGAGTTCCTTTTAGTTTGGGTTTTTGGTCTGGTTTTTTGTATCCAAATTCAATTTTAAAAAGACCACTAAACTCCTTGTAATGTCCTCCAACTATGGTGCAAATTTTGCATAAAATGTCACAAAGGAACATGGATTGCGATCCATGTACCTCAGTGCTAGAATGTTCTAAAACTTGACACATAGCTGGTTCTTGGTCTACTAATATTGGCTATATGGTTTTTCAGTGCTTTGGAGTTTTTTAGGTAAACCAAAAGTTAGTTTTAGGGTCTGTTCCAGTGGTTTGCCCCTTTTTCTATGTTTTTGCACTTTTGGTCCACCTTTTGACCTTTTTTGATAATAGTTCTTTAGGAGAAAGTACTTCAAATGTTATCACTTTTCTTTCTATCAACTATCAGCTCAAATTTTCAAAAGGTACATGGATCGCGATCCATGTTTGGCAAGATTTTGGAATGATCTTTTGTGAGTTTGTGATAGAGGGTATGATGATGCTCTCCCCCAAATCTTTTTGGATTTGACCAAATTTTTCCAACTCAAAAGCAATATTTTGTGTCTACTTTGCGGTTTTTTGCAAACAACTCCTTTTTTGGTATTTTGATCAAGTTCTTTCACTTTTTTGTTGTGGCTCCTTTTGGAAAATTTGTTCCCTTAGTAATCAAGAGTACAGTGGTCCAATTTCCCTTGCAAATGTCTTCTAGGTACATGGATCATGATCCATGTTGGGCATCTGGTCATGATTTTTTTTCCTGCTGGTTTCCTGCTTCTAGTTGATCCCAATCCTCACCCCTTTTTGAATTTGGACAACTAAAAGTTCAGTTTCCTCATATTTTCTCAAATTTTTAAGGTTTTGCTTTGCTTAGCCCAATTTCTTGATTTAAATGAGCTTTTAGCACTCTATTTCTGGCCAAACTCAAGGTTCTGATGCCTAAAAGTCTATTCTAGTTTGTAATGAAACAATTTTTTTTAATTTTGCCAAAAAGGTTGAGTTTGGTTCAGTTTTGAAGCTCTAACCATCAATTTATCAACTTTTCAGAGCTATGATCTTTGGCACCAAAATAAGGTTTTGGACAATTTTTTCCTTGATCCTTTTGGCCCCGAATGATGGTGTAAACTGTTACTTAACCTCCTCCTATAAACTGAAATAGATGCACAAACATAAAAGAGTTTAACAGTAGAGAAACGACAACAACGAGTGTGTGGTAAAACAGTACTTTCCAAGCATGGGAAAATCAAAGAACAAAATACTCTCTTGTACTTCACTCACAGATTTCGTTGCTCATTAGGAGTAGCAGTGGCTAGTCCCGGACTCCAGTCTCTACTAAGCACTAAACCTACATCTAGTTGCTTTATTGTCTTTGTGTAAATGGAATGTGTGTCAAAATCTTTGGGAGGGATTTTTTCGTACACTGAGTCACTCACCACCTAAGGACCACCTTCCTCTAAAGTTGTGTCAATGTTAGCGGGTCACCACGATGAACATTTGCAGCATAGGTTTTTTGTATTAACATAATGTCAATATACAAGGAAGCGACTTGGAATGGGGCACAGAGACTTGATGAGAGTGTCAATATCATCAAAGTGAACTCAGAGGGTTACTCATACTACGACAAAATCAAATCAACCTCTTCCTAGTTAGAGAATCAATCTGCGTCCAGTCTCACCGCTCTAGGTCATCATGTCTTTTTGGCATCCAAATGAATTTAGAATGCAACAAAACTTAAGGAGAGGTATTACAACACCTAGGGGCACAATCCTACCAAGTTTTGCAACCATTTGGGACGGTACATAAATCACAATCCATCACAAAAAATGTGCCAAAATCTAAAATGGAATTATATGAATAGGTCCCCCTTAAGCATAGAAACACTTATCCAAGGTCAAAACATCAAAAAACAGCCATTTAAGACCCAAATTAATGCATTTAGCTCACAAACAATGCATCAAGAACCACAACAAAATTGAGAATGGTTACACTTAAATTGTAGAGCAAGAGACAAGGAACACAATGTGCTATCGGAAATGAATTTTGATTACCAGTCTAGGAGAAAAGTGGATTACAAATTGTAGCAGTAAGAGGCTTCTCACAGTGAACATTCAAACTTCTCCAAGCTGATGATTTATTTTTTAGTCTAAATTAAGGGTTTTGACTTAAATGCTAAGGGGACTTTCCCACGGCCATTCGACCACTTACAAGGGGTGTAGAATGAGAGAGGCTAAGAGGGCATGATAGAATATATTACAATTACGAATCCTCATTAGTTGATTACATCGCTTGTTTCAAAAAAAATGAGCAAGTACTACAAGGTTTGGCGTACATCAGCCTTTTAGGTGTCAGTCCGCTGTGTCTACCAAACATGTCCCATAATCAAAACCTCTTTAGCACCAAAAATTGATTTTTGACAAAAAGTGTCAAGTTAACTTCTTCAAGCATGGATAAAATGGCATCATAGTTGGCAATATGTTGCACAACAAACTGTTGGGACCCCTTCTGATCTTTTACCTCATCTTTGAACTCTTCTTCACATCCCTTGATCTGGAGATCATCAATGAAAGGCATAGTAACATGAGGAATAAAACCCGTTTGTACCTTATTCATTCCATTCATCATGTGGACTACAGAGTTAGAAGCACCCTGTGGTAGAGTGCACATCCTTATCAAACCAAGAGGTGTACACATTGTTGTAATATCTTTCTCTCCAAAGCAAGATGAAATTGATCAACTCCTGAGTAAAGCTCACCCATAGAATAGATAGATCTACCTCCAAAGGCTTCAACAAACTCGTCCACAATTGGAAATGTACCTACATTGCGGATTGTTACCTTATTGACTGGTTTCATGTATTGAATGAACCTTAGGATACCATACTTCTTTGGAATATTGAACCATCAATTGGAGTATGGTACACATGATGGTTCTAATATACCCATCTATATCTTCTCATTGAGAAAATCAATGAGCTTCGGCAAGTGAGATTTGGGTAAGTTGGGATAGGATGTAAAATCCATGGCATATGAGGAACAATAAATAATACCATAGGAGAAACAACATTTGGATCTGCACATCCAATCTCACCTAGCTAAAAAGAAAAGGCTTTACCATCATTTCCAATCATCTCTCAAAAGCATTTGATCTCCTCTTTAGTAAGGATATCCTCCTCCCTAGTCTCTCAGCTGCTTCAATGTCTCTTTAGTGAATTTATGCCCAATGTTCTTTGGATGTCTCATCATAGGCTGAAAAGAAGATTTCTCTATCACTTTTTCATTTCCCTTTGGAAAAGGTGTAGCCACCAGTCTCACCTTATTTGGAATAGATTTATATTTTGTCTCTACCTGGACTTCAATTGCTTCACCCAAATCCTCCTTTATATGTGTGAGTGCCTCATATATATCCAGTTCTTCATACATGTCAATAGAGTGCACTTGAACAATGTCAGTTCCACTTTGTAACCTATATTGCTTGATCTCCTCTAGCTTTGACATAGTATCCATATAGGAAACCTCTTCAAAGATTCTTGAAATCAAATCATCTGGTAATCCCTGCAATTCACTTTGAATACTTGACACATATTGCTTTTCCCATTTAGGTAGCTTATTAAACTTCCTATATGACACCGAACCCTAAGATGTTAATCCCAAAACTCAAAGAGAAAGTATCTCTTTGTGAGAACTTCCCCTCCTTCATACCAACATAGTCCTGCTCTATAGTGGCACACCAAGAAAATCCTATGAAAACCTATGTCCTTTGAACTCTTTGCGTATATTCAGTGGCAATTGATGATCACATAGGCCATCTTTGTTTCTTGCATGCAGAGTCAAAAATTGAGCAACCCTTTTATTATCCTTGCTCTGGATCCTTGCATCGGCTGAGCCATCATCTAAAACCTTTTTTTCCATGCGTACAATTGTAATGTAGGGTTGTCCCAATATGAGTGGATAAGATGAATGCTCTTGTATATAAAAAATTTTATGCATCACAAACATCCCCAATAGTTACCTTAACATTTTCACATGCACCATAAATATCACCTGGAATCATGTTGGCAACTTGAATCCGCTAACCATGGTCCACATCAATAGGCCATTTCCATTTTTATGAAATCTCTTTGCCATAAGATTGATTTATGACCCATGGTCCACAAGTGCTAAGACCGGCTCTTCAATGTCTCCAAGCTTCACAATGGTTTCTATCGTTGCTCTGGCCTAATGAGTCCTAAACGAGACTCCTAGGTGCAATTTCCTCATCTCCATGTTCATTAAATTGAACATGCCTTACGTGAAGTATAATCAGATTTGAGACAGCCACAACCTTTGATTTTTCATCCTCAAATGCCTCTTCATAAGCATACAAAATTAAATCAATGTGATGAATCATTTGTCTCTTAACTGCATCAAGCTCTTTCTCACTTGGTATCTTGCATTTCCTCTTGATAATGTCAATAATCTCCTCATGAAACTCACGCTTGGCAATACCCAACATGTCCACCCATGTGAACTCTACCTTGCTATTGAGAATGCGCTCTTCAAAAATATTCTTTAGATTTGTAGCCAAATCAATGTCAAATTTTAGATTATAAGAAGGTCCCTTGGGCAGTAAATGCATATACTAAAGAGAATCCAACGGGTCAGCCCATCCTATAGTTTCTTGAATGCAATTTCCTGCCTGGGATAGTTTTCCATGTGTCACCTTGCCTACTTCCGCTATCTTCAATGCATAAGGCCACAAATCATCTTTAGATCTTGCACCGTCATCATCTGCTTTATTGTATACCTGCAACCCATATGTAGCTGCTTCTACCATAGCAACATTATGTTGTATTTCCTCCACGAACTTTTTCATACTACCCCTTTCAAAATTCAAGTGGAGTGACTCACTTGTTGCTTTGAGATAAATCTTCTTGTCTTTCCACAAAACCACATTTTTTATGTAAACTTTATCCAAATCCTCATAGTCTTTGCATTCATGGTCTTTACTATCACACCGCATGCAATGGTCATCCCAATCCCTACGTCGAGGTCATTGCCTGGTCTGTGAAGTGGAACCCTTTTTGCTTACCCTTTCAAGATTAATTGCTTTTGAATTCAAATTTAATTCTTGTATACCTTTAATCAGCTCATCAAGAAGTGGATCCTCTAATTTTTGTTTCCTAGAGCATCACTTCTCCGTAATTTCTTCATCGGTTATCTTCATGGGATCGACCACAATCAGCTTATCCACCCTATTCTATCGCTTTACAATCATGTTGGCTGCTTCTCAGAAACCAATTTTCATTCAAATGCCAAGCCCAATTCTCCCGTTGAATCTTCAAGTAGATGTACCAAGCTCTTTTACAGTTGTGGATCAGTAGCTTGGACAATTAGCTCTACCCGTTCTTGTTTCAATGACCGTTGCTCTCCCATAGATAAATGCTCAAATTTCTTTTCAAATTCACGTAAAATCTCTAATGCAGATAATTCCTTGTTTTTTTGTTGGACCCACTTCAGAAAACTTTGCTTAGTTACCCTCTGATTATCGATTCCATTATCCTCCCTAGATTGCTCATAAACTTGCCAAAATTTTGAAACATCTCCACCTTTGACTTGCTGCAATTTTTTTGTAACTACCTGTCTAGATTTTTGAATCCTCTCATGTAAATTAAATTGTTGTTATGCAATCTACCATTGCATGTAAGCAGCAAATTGCTCCATCACTTGCTGCATCGCCACCTATTGCGGTGTAGTCATCTTTCTCTTCAAGATTTTTCCACCTCGACTCAGTTTCACGTTGTGTTCACCAAAGATGTAGGAGATAATGGGTTTGCAAGGTGAGTTGGGTCAGCACAGGGTTTCTCTCTATGAGAAAATTAAGAGAACAGATGCACAAGATCAAGAAAATAGCTTGCATAACACTTAAATTACTTAAAATCAATACCTTGAAATCCACAAGTTGCTAATGGTTGACCAAAGTGGAATTTGATTACAATTGGTCGTTAATGGTGCTGTTGAGCAATTCTCAAGCTAGTGAGAGCTTAATCCTCCCAAAAAGCATGCCATGAGAGTAAAATTAACCTTGGTTACACCATAAAGCTTGTCCACCTTTTTATGCCAGCTATTAGCGCTTAAAGTTGATGCTCGTTTTCCTAATTCCATAGACAAAGAGCTCAAGAATCCTCATTCCCCATAGCCACTTTGGTAAAGAAAGAGAAAAATATCGATGGCAATCTTTTATCCTTTTCCACTAAGAGAGAGAGAATCTGACACTTCCTCCTACCTTATGCCTCCCTCGAAGCTCCCATTAGTGCTAATAGAGAGCCGAAAGAGAGCCAATGAGCCAATCCAAAGAGAGAGATCCTCTGCTCCAAGATGAGCTTTGTCAAGAGATGCCAATCGAGTCTTTCCTTGCCAATGTTGAGTGAGAGACCATGAGAGCTTCATATGCCCTCCCTCCTTGTTGATCAAGATCTCTTGCGAGGGGTAACTTCCTAAGCCTTAGTAGAGAGAGAGAGAGAGAGAGAGAGAGAGAGAGAGAGAGAGAGAGAGAGAGAGAGAGAGAGAGAGAGAGAGAGAGAGAGAGAGAGAGAGAGAGAGAGAGAGAGAGAGAGAGAGAGAGATTTGTTGCTAGAGAGAGAGAGAAATCCCTCCTTCTTCTCCTTCCTTCATTTTCTCCTCTCTCCACAGGCTTTGTTTTTTCATCACTGTATATCGATGCCCTTAAAATCCCCTTGTATTTAGCTTCGAATCCCCCCCCCCCTTTTTGTTGTCATGGTGTGGTGATAAGAGATGGGAGGATCCTCTGATGACGTGATAGGCTGGTAGACAAGCTCCTTCAAATTATGCAGGCGTCGGACCAAACTGGAGTGCCATGGCATGCCCTTCAATTTTTGCTGCATCATTGTCGTTGTTCAAGGCCCGTAGCAGCTGCTATGAGCATCATTTCCTCTCTTAGCAATGCACTCTGTAGTTTTCTCCTCTCTCTCCTTATTTTCTCTCTCCCATTCACATTGAAACCTTCTTTTTTAACATGGGCAACCACCATTTGGCTCAATTGGGTGGCCTTTTGGTTTGCATTCTTGGGCCATTTCCCTCAATGGACACCACATCGGGCATACATCTCGACCAAGGCATTGCCTATCACATCATGTTGCTCCGATAGCCTCGAGCCGATAATGTGCAAGATCAAGTGATAACATTTGACAAAAAACCTTGAATTTGCATTTGAATTAAAGCACATAAGCTTCTTTCCCACAGCTAGGTCGGGCATATCTTGCAATCAATGTATTCTAACAGATGTCATTTTGATTTGAAATTTCATCAAGAACTTTATGTGCTTTTGTAACGACACTACATATGGTATATATATATATATATATATATATATATATATTCCAATGCATTCCAAGAGACTACATCCCAAATGGGAAGCTCCTCCAATAGTTATTGCCCTCTAGGCATTGCCAAGCATAACATTTAGGGTACATCTTGGTCAAAGAATTTCTACATAAAACATATGCTATACATATCAATCAGGGCATTGACAAAGCACCATATTTGGCCTAGATATTGACCATCGTATTGTTGAGCACAACTCTAGCAGCATACCTTGCTTTCAATGCACTTGTTAACCCTCACGGCTCACGGACACCATATCACCTACGAAGGACGTTGTATTATTTACTTGGTATAGTCAGGTACCGGGCTTGTCGGTCCAATAGGAAAAGGGTAAGAGTGATCGCCGATGAGAGGCACACTCTAACCGGAATATTCAAGGGATTAGTTGGCTAAGCATGGGCGCCCAAGTGTGAATGGGGCAACCTCATATAAAAGTCAACTAAACCTAAAATTCACGCATTCCCTCATTTGTGCAATTGAAGAGTGCTCTTCCTCCATCTCCATCTTCTTCTTCTTCATCTCCTTGTGTGTGTGTGTATGCGAGAGAGAGAGAGAGAGAGAGAGAGAGAGAGAGAGAGAGAGAGAGAGAGAGAGAGAGAGAGAGAGAGAGAGAGAGAGAGAGAGAGAGAGAGAGAGAGCATTGCGGCGGCATGACGGCGGCGAGGCGGTTGAGCGAGGTGTAGCGGCGTCTTCCTCTTCTTCGCGGTGAGGAATCCTCCACGAAGCAAGCGTAGAGCGGTGAGTGACACACCATCATCATCTTTGAGCTTACTAGTTTAGGCTTGTTGTGTGCTTGGAGCCATTTGTGGCTCGCACGCGGTGTATCGGCAAGTTCCTTGCATTGACACGTGCAACATACGCGCACATTTTTGGAATGGCACTAAGCTTGAATGACACTCTGTGCTTCTTTTGTGGTGCATTTTCAATTGTAGGAAAGGTAAGGAAGGAGGGTGTGTGTGTTGAGAAGACGCATTTTGTGTTATACTCTGTATTTTTTTTTGTTAATGGAGTTTCCAAAGGTACTGTGTTTATTCTATGTGTATTAAGGTTGTTAGTTTTCTTTGTTAATGGAGTTTTCAAAGGTACTGTGTTTATTCTTTGTGTATTAAGGTTGTTAGTTTTCTGGGTACAGTAAGTAGGAAGTAGATTTGTGAGAGCTAATAGAGTGTGTTAGTGTGTAACAGTAGGTGTATTAGTTAGAAGTAGGTAGATAGAGTGTGCGTGTGCTCTCGCGCAGGCCGCGGCGATCTTATCCTTAAAAAATAAAATCAAAATTTAAAAAATTAAAAATTTTAAATGTAGGACCGAGATCGGGAATATCTCCCAGACCCAAGCCCAAGCTCACGCTCAGGCCTAGGCCTCAATCGACTTTTAAAATTACGAATTTCAGCTTCACACGTAGCTAAAAATTGATTTTTTGAGGACTAACGGAACTTCAGATGCCCAAAAATTGTGCTGTAAAGCACACAACGACCCTCTAAGTGATACGCTCGTTTCAAGCTATCACACACTTTAATAAAAAAAATCAAACATTAAAAAACATTAAAAACATAAAAAACACGAGTGAAAACGGACGCTTAAAAAAGTAAGCGGTTAACCTTTGAGGTTATTCGCCGACGCTTGTAGGTTGCCAAAGGCACATGCATCTGCGCTCTGGTCATGTGTTAGAGACGGAGCAACTAGAGAGAATTCGACTTATGCGAGTTCTCAATATCCACCTACTTTAGGTTCCGGGTAGGTAGTACAAACCAAGACCCGAACATAGCGGCTCAGTGACTCCTCCTCTGACTACGACGCCATGGAGGGTTTTCCAATGCCTAATCCTGATAGCTCAAGCCAAGACATGCATGCCATGGACCCGCGGTCCGGGCCAAGCGTGCTTAGCTGCCTGAAGGAAACCTTTAGTAGAGTCACTCGCTCCGAACATGGAGCTAATGATGTAAATGACGGGGGTGGGGAAGTAAATTCTCCATTCGTGACCAACGTAGAGCCTATGCCCTTAGAGAATGTGCAAGTCAATACTTCATTCACTGCACCTCCTGACTCTTCAGAGCTATTCCTCTCTGAGGTCATATTACCCGATGGTAGAAGCCTTGCCGAAGTGCAAGAGGTTGAGGGATATATCCTTGCAGTGAGGGAAAAGGAAGTCGAGAGCTTACGCAAGGCGGAGCAACGAAGAGAGTTAAAAGCGAAAGCCCCTATGTCAATATCCTTGCTAAGATAGCAATCGAGTGCTCCTAACTTAGCAACCGCTAAAGGCCAACCCCTAGAAAGCAACATTGCATCTAGCTCAAAGGACACCTCTAGCACCTCAATCCTAGATAGAGTGTTCCTAAATGAGAACTGGGAGTACGAACTACAGACGGAAACTCTGACCGACCTATACATAGGTCGCACCTATCACGTGGGTTGGTTAGATGTCCTACAATCCACAATGGGTGCGGGTGCTACTAGTGTGGAGGATCAACAACAAAGAGTTTGTGAGGTCATCCATAGGGTTATCAAGTTAGAGAGACAGAACAAGGGGAGCAACATGCCTTCAACGGGTCTAATGAGATTCTTGGATACACGAAAGGCTAAACAAACGACCTTATCGCAAAGGGAGACTCCCTAGGTAAGTCTGATGGATCCTCCATATGTTGTTTCTCCAGAGGTCTCAGTGAAATCTGAGCCCACAAGTGATAGCTTCACCTTTCCAAGTCTAGCTCATCTTTCCCTTGATGACACCACGGCTACCATGCCTACCCCAATGATGGGCATTCCAAGAAACATGCCATGGACCTCATTTGTTAGTAAAGCATCGATACATGGTAGCTCAATGCCTGCAACAGTACCTACAAGTGTGTACCAATCGTATACACCTATGGGTCCTCGTACTCATGTAGTCCCTACCCCTCCCATTGTCTCAACTACCTATGCTCCACAACCACAACAACCAAGTTCTTATTTCCATGGGACTATACCGGCTAGCATTAGCATGTCACATCCGACGTCTGCTATGTCTAGGGCCACACATATGAACTATGGACCACCACAGGGCACAACATCGTAACCAACGTGGAACCCAAGGGCTTCCTATGCGCCAAGCCCAATGCCAATACCTACTCCACATGTAGTCTCTGGAGCACCTCTACCCATGGTGCGTGTTCACTTAGGTGACTCGGCAACATTTGCTCAAGCTATTGGTCAATCTATCGCTAAGAATATGCGTAACACCCCTGATAGAGAACCTAGAAGTAAAACAATACAAATAGCCAAGCTCACACAAAAATTTAGTGGAGACGAGGATGTGAGAAATCATATCGAAGTGTTTGAACAAATATGCGATTCTCCAGGAGAACACAATGACCTGCATAAGAGCAATGCTTTAAGCCTAACCTTAAGTGGAAAGGCTGGGGATTGGTATAGAACCCTAAGGGTGGAAGAAAAAACGATTTACCCTACTCTTAGGAGACTGTTCTTAAAAGAATGCATATGAGAGGGAGTACTTTGGGGTGTAGCCTCTCAGCTCCAGAAAGCCCAACGAGAGGAAGGAGAGTCAGTGAGAGACTTTATAAGTCGCTTGAAGCATTTGAATTCTCGTTGTAATCCAAATGAGCCCTTCAACAATAACCAATTGCTTGATAGATTCATTAGGGGGTTACGACATGAGGATATCTACAATGGCCTAGTCATTAGAGGTATCACCACTTGGGAAGCAGTCACCACCAATGCGATCCAATTGGAGGATAATTTAATGATTCAAGGAGAAAGAGTGTCTGTTGAGTCTAAATCTACTAGCTCACAAGCATCGGGGCATCAGCCAATGACCCTAAAGCCTATTGCCAAGGAGCCAAAGATATCTGAGATGACTTTAGTAGATATCACCAAGGCTATTCAAGAGAGTCTTAAAGACAATCGTGCTCCACAGAACAATCATATGTATCCAAGAAGGGAGCAACAATGGTGCTCAATATGCTATGGACCGCATATATAGTACCAGTGAATGCCCTACTTTCAGAGTAAAATTCAATGGGAACTGCAATGCTTGTGGGAGGTATGGTCATCAAGCTAAGGATTGCATAGTATTTAAGCACGCGATGGCCAATAAACCAACCTTAGCATGGAGAGACACACCTCGAGTGCCTGCATTGATGCCAGACCCATCTCTTGAACAATCATCACAACACATGGTCCCTAGGGCCCAAAATGTTGTTCAAACAACACCTTTACCACCTCCAGTTCTAGGACAACAACCACCACATTCGAGAATCACTTCTGTGAATCAAGTGGGTTGTGAGTCATTTATTGCCTATTTGGAAGGCTGTGAGGAAGATATAGATCCTAATATCGCCTATGGGCTGGATGTGCTTGAAGAAAGTCCACAATACTACATGGAGGACTATTGGGGACAAGTCAAACCTGTATATCAAGTAGTTGCTCTTGCAGCAAGAGGCCAAAATATCAATTACACTGCTAAGAGACCACCTATTCAATGCTATGAGTGTGGAGGTCCACATCGTGTAGCCGAGTGTCCTATTAGGCTATAAAAGAACGCCACACTAATGCAAAACAATCAAGCGAGCACGTCTACAATGCCAATACTCATGTGTAATCAATGTGGCATAGATCATTTGATTGCCCAATGTCCAAATAATCCAAATGCACCGAAGATCACGCCATTAAACTTGATTGAAGTTACCGAGGAGCCATCACAAAGTACACCTGTGGTACCAGTAAATGTACTCACACGATCTATGCTCCAAAAACAAAATTATATTCTTAAGGAAAGAGACCGGCATCAATTGCCCAATCTCAGAAAAAGAAGAAAACACGAAGGAAGAGATAGAAAAAAGTAGCGAAGTCAGATCCCAGTTCAAAGACCAACATAGGGACTGGTGACGACCGCATATATATGAACGATGCTGAAGTTATGGATTTCTCCAAGCACACTATGGTATCGGAGATGATCTTAGGACGTCCTTTCATGAGGGAAGAAAAAATGGTGCAGGACTGGTCTAAAAACCATGTCTACTTGCAGTTCCAAGATTCTGTCATTAGAGTGGATCTTGTAACTGGTCAAGCACATCCTCTAGGAAACATGTTTATAATTGATCATAGATCTGACACCACAGTTCACTCGGTCCCATTGCAGTATTGTTACACGTGTAAAGCGGACATTGATGTTGGGGAAGATTCTCCTTATATGGATGTCCTACCTGGGATGACTGAGTCGGACAATGTGGATTGGGTCCACTTAGCAGCAACCATTGACACTTGGGGAAACAGGGGGAAGACCGGGGTAACACCTGAGGGGGATGAAATGCCCGTACCCTTAATTAAATATGCTATAAGAAATTCATATAGCTTCCGACAAGACTCATCCTGATGTAACGAAGAAAACATACAAGTGGGTCCCTAAATCTTCTTTAGCGACCATAGCTAGTGCTCAAAGAGAGAAGCCTTGTAAGAAACGTCCCACTCGCTCCAAGAAATGTAAGAAAACATGGCATTGGATTCCTAAGAAACTATTGGAAGCCCAAGGCTACTATCAAGGAAATGATCAAATCTGGGTACCAAAACGTAGATTGTGTTCTTACCTGTCACCTGACCCATGTGAGCCCAATCCTCTAGCTCCAAAACGAATCGACAATCGCGGAAAGAAAAAAATCACAGAATGCTACACACCCGTTCCAGATCTAGTTTGGGTACCGAAGAAAGAACGATTTGTTCCACCTAGCTCAGGAAGGGGGGAGTCCCATGAAGCTTCTAGCTCCTCATGTAATGCATCCATAGAGGTAAAAGCTTCTCCTCAGCCTCCACCTACAATAGTGGACCTCCATGAAGTTACAAAGGAATCCAGACCTTCTAGTGTTCAAGAATCACTTGATGAACCACTTCAAGTTCGATCCTGGGAGAGTACCTTACCACCCTTGCAACTTGATGAGGCACTTAAGGTAAGACCCCACCTGTTACCAACTAGAACAATTGGTTTCAAAGGTTGATGAGCACATTTCAAATAGTATGATCTACCCAAGGAAGGGGGGAGTGTTTTCTGGCATCCATCATTCACTTGCTTCCCTCTCAAACTTCCTCCTTGACCTCTCAATCTCCCAATCTTAACACTAGAATGGTAACAGGACACTTTTATGTCCTTGGACACTTTTGTGTCCTGTTAAGTGACCATTTTGCTTGAATTATTTGAAGAGTATGAAAATGAATTTCTAGGTGCTATATATCCACAAATTTTCTTTATGAGTTGAAGAAAACTTAGTATTTTTTTTTGAGTATTGATCTCACCATTAACTTTACTCTTGCAGAACATTTTTGAACCTAAACTGTGTGAAAAAACGGGTCCTGTTTTTGGCCTTTTTTTCAATTTTTGGTAACTATACCACTCTAAACTTCATGTCTGTGAGGTTTAAATGTCTAGAGGTTAGGCCTTCATAGTTCTCAACATGTTTTGATGCTTGTAGGGAGAGCTAAGTGTTAAAATTGAAAGTTATGACCAATTTACAAGAATTGCATAATCCTGTTTTTTGGCCAAAATTAGCACTTTTATGATTTTTTTGGTGGCTTTCTTGATATTCAAATTCAATTTTGATTAAGTAAGTGTAATGTATAACATAAAGCTAATCTTCCTTGAGTTTTGGGGGACGTAATATGCTATATAGCATAGTATATGATGATGGTTGAGTTTTTTGATTACTGAAGAATATGATACATTTTAGAGTAGCAAGTATAACTTTCTCAATACTGCTAGTTTCTTAGGACAATTGTGTGTATTTTGTAGGTAGTAACCATATCTAATCATAGACTACAAACTTGGCTAGATATTGAGTAGTTTCTATGGGTTTCTAGAGGTCATAATGCTAAACCCAATTTTTTCATGTTTGCTGTATTTAGCACTTTATCATTGCCCCCAAGGTTCCAATTGTAAGAGATCCATTATCCTTTTGACATGCTCCATGAATCCTTTTGAATCCAAAGGCCCAAAGGGAACTAAGAAAACATGTATATAGTTTCTGTATTGAGTGTGACTATAGAAACTTTGATGATAGGTCCACACAATGGCAAAAATGCAACTTTTTTGTACCTTTTTTTTTTTCCCAAAAACAAATTAGTGAGGTAAAAGCAACCATATGTTCTGGTCACCAACCCATTGAAGTTAACGGGGCATCTTATCTCATGTCCTACAAAAATCCCCACTCTTATTTATATGCAATCAAGAAATTGTTGTTTTGGGCAAAATGCACTGGTCCATCAACTTTGGAGGCTTGTAGTGACCAAGGGATGAGAAAAATTACAAGTTTCTCATTTTTTCCATATGTAGTAGTTATTGAACTATAAGCTCATGAAAGGATTTTTCAAAATGAGTGGATCTACTATGGTTTTGGAAAATTTTTCCAAAACCCTGAAAGGACACTTTTATGTCCTGTTAGGTTACCATTCTAGTGTTAAGGAATGTGTATATAAATCCTTATACTCACAAAAAACAAAAATCATAAAGAGCAAGAGCAATTAGCAAACGAGTATACACAATAAAAGTCAAAACATTGACCCAAACCTACACATTCACATTTGGTACACTGAAAAAGAAACCTATGTCATCAAACACCTTTAATCCTCAGCACTGGAGTGATGGAGGGTAGGTAAGATTAGTACGATAGGAGTGTTTCTGTTTCAGAGTTGAGTGATTACCAAAGTTCTTTTTTCCCACTGATGTGCCTCCTAGAGGTATTCTTGTGTTTCATAGTGTGTACAGGAACATGTTGCTATGGTTAGGAATTGAATCTTCATGGAATCTTTCTCTCGTTCACACTTCAAATCAAGCACGCCCATCAGCACAAACAGGTGTTTCTTGTCCATTAGCATTGTCCCTTATCTTTTTTGCATCCATGTTTGTCTGGTTTAATTGTGATTGGTAGCATAATATTCAACGCATTTGCTTAGTACCAAAAATTAAATTCAATGTACTTTTTTGTCATAATCACTAGTCTAGGTTTAAAAATCAAGCAGTTTGACTAAGCTAGTTTGACCAAGCTAGGTGTTAGAGATCTCTTAATACCATGGGGAATGCCTTCCTAATAATTAATGGTTACTTAGGTCTTAATCCGATTTAAGCAGCATTGTGTGAAATGTACTAGGGCTTTCTAGTGGGCTTAGTCCCTATTGACCTTTAGCTAAAGTATTATAAAGGGAGTTTACTAGTGTGATGAGCCTGGGGAGGGTAACAGTGTTATATGACCCCCCAAAGTTACAAAATTAAAATGTTGAAAATGAAAAAACAAATTAAAAAAATCAAAGTGCCACAATGTAAAATCTTAAGTTGAAAGAGAAATCTCAGTGTGATTGGGTACTTCACTCACATGTATCACCTATGGTACTAGAGCCCTAGAGGTTCCCAGTGTGGGCGCTTTTCCTTGAAAAGCAAAAAACCCAAGGCATACAAAATAAGGACACACATCAAAATTGAATCAATGTGAAAAGACTTTGGCGGGTCAAAGAAAAGGTAATCAGTCAGGCGATGATTTCATGAGAAATTCCTTTTATCGTAGCTTAACTACAAGGTCTTCTAGGTATAGCCTCTAGTCAGCCCCCAAACATGAAATACTTGGCTCTTGCGATTAAACAACTTAATTGACCAGAGAAAATTGAGAGGCTTACCCATGGTATTAATAGTCGATCTCTAGTACCTTTCGATCGTTAAATTAGTGACCCCAGACTTGTTGAATTTTTACCTTTACACCTGTTTATGCATTTGATTATATTGCAATCTAATGTTTATTGCTGACAAATGGTTTAAAATTCTGTTACCTATCAAATTGTCTGCCTACAACTGCATATGCTTTTTAATTCTATATGAGAATGCAATTACTGTGCCAATGTTGTTTGATTTTGCAGTGACTGAAGAAGGCTAAGAACATTCATCTCAAATTCTCTTCCACCTCGGCGAGAACGAGCTTCAACTCAATAGCTTCCGAGGATGGAATCTACATCAGGAAGGGGGGCATGTTAACCCTCATGGCTCACGGACACCATATCACCTACGAAGGACATTGTATTATTTACTTGGTATAGTCAGGTACCGGGCTTGTCGGTCCAATAGGAAAAGGGTAAGAGTGATCGCCGATGAGAGGTGCACTCTAACTGGAATATTCAAGGGATTAGTTGGCTAAGCATGGGCGCCCAAGTGTGAATGGGGCGAGCTCATATAAAAGTCAACTAAACCTAAAATTCACGCATTCTCTTATTTGTGCAATTGAAGAGTGCTCTTGCTCCATCTCCATCTTCTTCTTCTTCATCTCCTTGTGTGTGTGTGTATGCGTGAGAGAGAGAGATAGAGAGAGAGTGAGAGAGTGATCGAGCATTGCGGCGGCACGACGGCGGTGAGGCAGTTGAGCGCGGCGTAGCGGTGTCTCCCTCTTCTTCGCGGAGAGGAATCCTCCACGAAACGAGCGTAGAGTGGTGAGTGACACACCATCGTCATCTTTGAGCTTACTAGTTTAGGCTTGTTGTGTGCTTGGAGCCATTTGTGGCTCGCACGCGGTGTATCGGCAAGTTCCTTGCATTGACACGTGCGACATACGCGCATAGCACTACATGAGATGACATTCTATACAAGATGCTCCTTGAGAATTTATTGCCCTATTATGTACATCATATTCCAAAACCTCATCAAAGCTCAAAAAATCTCAGATGGCACACTGACCAATGCGACCAAACTGGTACGGAACTGTCCCAGTGAAACTTCAACATGCAATATCTTGGAAACCAAAACTCCAAATGCGAATCTAAAAAGACCGACATGCACCATATGATGAGCACTTCAAGATTATGCATTCAATCCAAACTTGAGCCTTCATTTGCAGATTGTAAAATCTAGTATGTTTATACAATTCACTCAATTTCAAATTGTCATAACTTCCTCATGATAGCTCAAATTAATGAGCCATAAAGACAAGCACTACAATTCTAATCCATAAACTTCCATTTTTTTCACCTTAGACATACCCACTTCTAGCATCAAAAACATAAATCTTGGCCCTTAAAAGCTGCATCTAGCATACATTCAACATTAAAACTTGCCTATTATCAAGCCCTGGTCAATGCTCAATAAACATATAGGCTTCAAAGAAGCTTAACTTGCATCCTCTTGAGATTTTTCTCATCATGGAAGTGGACCATACGTTAGTGGATAAGTATGTCAACACTCTCAACAAGGTAGGAGGAGTCAACTCATACATACCCATGATGAATGATGTGCAACAACAATCAACTTGGCATAAGACTTGATATTTTAGCCCTCTCCCTCAAGCTCAATGCCATATCTCCTACTCCTAGAGTCCCTCAAAATTATTGTAGCTTTGTGCCAAGGGACATAAATCACAATATACTCATCCAGCAATCTAATTTGAGAAATCAAGAGCTCAATATGTTATTGCAAGACAAAAGGCTGATGTAATATTTCTTGTTATCGTAAATCTCTACCAAGGTTGAGAAAGTGATTTCAACATTTACTTACTATGGATAATGTGTTTCTGAAAGCTCATGTTTTGCTAGAATATTTTTTGTATTTGACTCAAAATTTTGTTGGGGTTTGAGACCCCTCATGTAGTCTTGGATAAGCTACCATTCATGGTGGCTGCATTAGGGTTAGGTTAGGGTTGAGCTGTGAGAGAGACTAGACACAGCACAGACACAAAGTAGTAGATTGATTCAAATCAAAATAATGATCATACAAGTGGGTTTATAAAGATATTGAGAGAGATATGTAGTGATGTCATCCTTGATGTGTCACAAGAATTAATTACACATGCACATCCTCATGTCACTAGACTCACATGGTGCTAACCTCGTAAATGTGTGGCACAAATTAAAAGAACTAAAGATCTAGCCGACGAGGAGTTGAACTCAAGACCTATTATTCAAGAGGGAAATGGCATAATCAATCTATCATACTTGGCATGGGTGATAGAAAGGTTATACCATTATCTCTTTTTATTGGCACACACATCCACACACGCGCACACACACAAGAAGAAGAGAGTTATAACGTCGTAGGAAACTATCTTAAAAGACGTTAAAGATTAGGTTATATGTAGACTTACATTAAATTAGATTTAGGTTTATTTTTAACTAGATTTACGTTTATTTACGCTAGATTTAGATTTACGTTATATTAGATTAGATTTAGGTCTCCATAGACTGCGATGCCTGCATGAAGCGGGTGAAGAAAGCCCTCAATGGAATATAGGGTATTGCTGCCTTCACTCATGGTGGGCTCCATTGATCCAAAAGTACTGGTGAAATGTCTTCAGAAGATAGGGAAGAAGGTGGATCTTCAAGGCGGCAAGAGTCACTACATCCCCAACACAATGACCATCTAGACAACCTCTAGTCATTCAACAGCAACTTCAAAGTTAGTAACAAGAGCAAGAACGGTCTAAAGGGCCAATTGCTGTCGTCAGATGTGGATGGAGATGAGGCAGCGTCACCGCCGGAAGTTAACTCTCACATCTTTAGTGATGAGAATGCCAACTCTTGCCGAGTTATGTGAAAAATTATGTGTTAAATCAGTTTTAAGGTTCTTATAATCCCTGTTAGTTTAGTTCTTTGTTTTTAATATAACATAATTTACGTTAGATTTAGATTTATGTTATATTAGATTAGACTTAGGTTTATTTAGGTTTACCCACACACACACACACACACACACAAGAAGAAGAGAGTTTTAACGTCGTAGGAAACTATCCCAAAAGACGTTAAAGAGTAGGTTAGATGTAGACTTACGTTAAATTAGATTTAGGTTTATTTTTAGTTAGATTTACGTTTATTTAGATTTACGCTTATTTACGCTAGATCGAGTCCACGCAAGAATTACTTACGGTTTAGGGTTTAGAGTTAGACGAACAGTGAAAAGATCTACTGTGAAAAGATCTTAAGATGCTGTGAAGTGCTACAGCTAGAGAAGAGGCAAAGGGGTTTTGTCCACTACATGCAGTATCATGTAGACGTGGGCGTGTAGATTTCTTGTACCCACAAATATAGGTATTGACCAATAAAGACGAGATTATAACCCGGTGGTTCTAATCTCCGTGCACCTCTAGACCGAGGTGTGCGGGGATTGGACATGACTAGAGAATGTGAGGTAAAGAGAGAGAGAGAGAGAGAGAGAGAGAGAGAGAGAGAGAGAGAGAGAGAGAGAGAGAGAGAGAGACAGAGAGAGAGAGAGAGAGATAAGACGAAGAATGCCAATAGAATATTAAATTTGTTGTCCAGGTTATAAGTTTTTTATCCTCATTATGAGTAGTGACGAGGATGTGGGACCGTCCAACCGAAACACCTATCTCTCAACGAGGGTCTTATGTCCTTGTAATCAATGCAAGCATGCTGTGCGATGGACAAGACGTGTTTCTTTGCAGCACGTTCGCGAATTTGGCGAGTTCGATCCATCTATTATAGATCGAGTTGTTGCCAATTATAACTCGTCGGACTCTGACGCTGGCCAACAAGCAGCAATCTTGCAACCCAATAGACGTGTTCGCAGGCGCTTTGGTCAAGCAGCATATGTGAGGCCACAAGATGTAGCCTCTGACAGCTCGAGGGATGATCATGCAGATCACATTCCCAACGAGGCAATGTTTGAGCCCGAGATTGATGAAATGATCGAGACGATCATGGATTCAGAAAGGCTTATCTATGATGATATGAAAAGTGAAGCCGATACGCCATTGTATAATGGAGCACGTATGTCTAGATTGAAAGCACTCCTGGTTCTTCTCAACATGCAGGCAAAGTTTGGATGGAGTGACACTAGCGTCACAACGCTTTTCAGGTGATCTATTACAATTAGTTTACTTTAATAAAACTCTAAATGTATAATGATCTGATAGATTTTTACACGACTGTATCATATTTTTATGTTGTGTAGATTGCTGAAAGCGCACATACTACCAGCTGACAATGTGATGCCAGATTCCCGAGATGAAGCAAGAAAGATTTTGCGAAACTTGGGGATGGATTACAATTCTATCCACGCTTGTCCTAATGAATGCATTCTCTTCAGAGGGGAATACATAGACATGGAGAAGTGTCCGAAATGTGATTCCGAAAGATATCGAGTAGATCTCCACGGGACAAAAATTCCACAAGAGGTTTTGCGACATTTCCCTCTGCTTCCTTGCATCAAGCATTTCTTCGAATGTAAGTCCATGGCTGCCCTAGCATCATGGCATGAGGAGAATAAATCTTCGGATGGTGTGCTACGAATTCCTGCAGATTGCGTAGCATGGAAACATATAGATGGAACATGGTTGGATTTTGCCAGGGAAGCTCGAAATTTGCGCTTAGGCCTGGCTATGGATGGCGTAAATCCATTTGGTCAAAGATCAACATCTTACAGTGTATGGCCCGTTGTCATCGTCAACTACAACATTCCCTCGTGGTTGACTACGAAGAAGGGGCACCTATGGCTAAGCTTGATTGTGCCAGGGCGATATAAAGTGGGGAATATGGATGTGTATCTTCGTCCACTATTGGAAGAGCTACAACAATTGTGGATTGGCATAGAGGTGGTGGATATGAGCCGACACACAGGACGACGGAATGCTTTGATCAGAGGCATTCTAATGTGGACCATGCATGACTATCCCGGGCTAACAGAATGCTCAGGTGATCTATTGACACTCCTCACTCAGACACTGTAAATCTTTTTTTTTCCCATAGTTGATCTATTATCATGTGTATACATGCAGGGCTTCAAACAAGCGGATACAGAGCATGTGTCACATGTGGACCTAGACTGAATGCACGTAGGGCACCCTCACTGAAGAAGCAAATCTACGAAGGTCATCAAGCGTATCTTCCAGAGAATCATGTGTTACGCGACGGCTTTTTGGGAAGAGAGCCACCAAGGATGTCTGCACAAGCATGGTTAGAGCAGAAGGAGATGTGCGATGACGGATTGCCTCCAGGGATGAAGAGACTATCTCTATGGTACGAGTTACCATACTGGCCCCGACTCATGATCAATCACTTGCTCGATCCAATGCACATATTCAAGAATGTGGGTAATCTACTATGGGACCATCTGACCGGCAAGAAAGATACTTTGGGAGCCAGAGTTGACCTTAGAAATGTGGATCGTATGGAGCAATATTGGCCGCAAACAGCGTCTGATGGATCGATAAAACTCCCTAAAGCACCATGGATTTTCACAGGAGCCCAAGAACGCAAAGTAAAAGAGACCATTCGATCTTTGCGGACCCCCACTGGCGTAATGCACTCGCTCCGAACGTGTTTTACTAAAGAAGGAAAGCTTACCGGTTTGAAGTCACACGATTGGCATAAAATGTGTCAAGTATGTTCATAGTGGACTTTAATATCATTGCATAAAATGTGGACTTTAATATCATTGCTGCACATACTTTACAGTTTATTTTACCGGTTGCCATTGAGGGATGTTTGTCTCTCGACATCCGTAACACAATCTACAAACTTGCAAAGCTGGTGCAATGGATCTCACAAAAGGAGATCAACGTAGACTCCATACCATTCGCCAAACTAAATGCTGCGGAGCTTGTGTGCATGTTTGAGAAAAATTTTCCTACTACAATGCTAACCATTCAGGTGCATCTTCTTGTTCACATAGTTGATGAGGAGCTTGTGTGCATGTTTGAGAAACATTTTCCTACTAAATGCTGCGGAGCTTGTGTGCATGTTTGAGAAACATTTTCCTACTACAATGCTAACCATTCAGGTGCAACTTCTTGTTCACATAGTTGATGAGGTGGAAATAGCTGGCACAGTTCATTCCAGATGGATGTTCTTCTTAGAGCGTTTCATGAAAACGCTTAAGGGATATGTGCGTCAAAAGGCACGTCCGGAGGGTAGCATGGCAGAAGGTTGGTTGGTATCAGAGTCCCTAGTGTACATTGGAGAGTGGCTAGACGGATTTGATAAATCCCGAGACACGCTATGGCGAACCATAGATGATGAGCGCATATCTGGGATTGTCATGTGCAATCTCGGTGTTGAGAAGAAGATGACGGAAGATCTAGAGGCTAAAATCAACCGATTTTGCATGCTTCACAATCCAGTGATGCAAAAGTGGATTTCACAATATGAGGATGCAAAGCAAGAGCGACAAAGGGCACGAATCGAGTGGAGACGGGGAAGACGACCACCGATGCACTATCCAGCGGTTCTGGAGAGCCTACCAACCTTCATGAGCTTAAGATGGTTGCACAACCAATTGAAAAGCGCACAACAATGCGGTGACAAAGTGACTGAAGAAGAGTGGGAGTACTCTCGGGGTTGCGCGACCAAGGTAAGTTTGCAATGTACGACTAGCAAGTGACTTTATTTATAAACGTTTAAACGGCCACTCATAATCTTTGTTCGTTGTAGTATAAGTCATACACAGCAGCATGGTGTAAAGGTCGACATTTTAGGGTGGAACGAATTGACAAAAAGCGTTTTACTCAAGATTGTGGAATCATGGCAAAATTTGAACAGTCTAGTCGACGACGTTCCTCTGATGCAGATCCTGTGGTGGCGGAACTCACTTACTTCGGCACACTGCAAGAGATTTTGAGGATCGATTACAGAGGATTTTTTGTCGACTTGTTCGACGTGCAATGGTTCAAGATAATCATGGAGGGTCGCAACGCTACTGTGCGTAGAGGAGAGTCTGGTTTTCTTGAGGTGGATTCTACTAAGAAATGGACTGACCTAAGAGACACTTTCGTACTACCCGAGCATTGTGAACAAGTAAGTATGTAAATAGTTAACATCCCCCTTTTACAAGTTATGTGCTTGAAAGCTCTCATGTAAGTTATGTGGCTCTGGCAGGTAATATTTCATCCTACAAAGTCTACATCAAACTGGTGGTACGTCATAGAGGTAGCCCCTCGTAGTGCAAGAATGTATGAAGGCTACCATGTGCCAATCACAACGACATCAATGGAGGAGATCAGAGAAGATGCTCAATCAGAAGCCGCTGCGGTGGTGCCAGACGAGCATCAAGATGCTACTACTCTATATGGGGTGCATGCAGAGGAGCTACAAAATGAAACAGAGGATATGTGTTTAAACGGAGATCTCTATATAGATATAGGAAGTTATGCTGAGTTATGCGAGGATGAGAGAGAGATCTCTTAAAGCCACAAATATTGTATTTGAACAATTTTGCTCCGTGTTGTAAAAGCTCTCGCTCTCTAAGTACCTTCCATGGTGTATAACGCTCTTTTCTACTCGCGCTCACATCTTTTGATTGAAAATTCTGAGTTTTCGACTTGCCTCTTCTATCACTCAATTCATTGCGTCATTGTATTTATATGCGTCATTACGTCATTGTATTTAATGGTCTTTGCGTCATTGTCTACTCTATTCATTCAATATTAAGTTTAAATATTCGTGTGTTTAATGCAGGTATGGATGATGAGGAGTTTCTTTCTTCTTTGTCACTGCAGCAGAGACAGTGGTACGTGGAGCGTCATCGCTCTGGCGCATCATCGCGCGTTCCTACTCCATCCGCATCTCCCTCTCTTTCGGAGCATTCGGCGCGCTCCGAAGCTTCGGCGTCGACGAGACGAGCTTCACACTCGTCTAGACACCTGCACTCTAGTGGTGGCGGTGGCGGTTGTTGTGGGAATTCCGCCACCGATGCCTCCACACCACCTCGTGTTCGACGAGCCTCTTTACCCTCCCCTTCTTTGCCCGCCCCCACACCAGCCACAGCATCCCCATCTACGCCAGGTTTTGCACGGCTGACTATTCCTAGAAGCTACACACCTCTACCTACTCCGCCAGGAGCCACCCCACTCGACACTCCTCGCTTCGGGGCCCAGACGCCGGTGGAGACACCTGACGTCCGTACCCCCATCGACACGCCGCTAGAGACCCCTACCGGGACACCCAGGTTCACGCGTCACCGGCCAGAGGGCTTGCCTTACTCCGTCGAAATCAGCGGCGGCATCATCATGGATGATGACGGCAAGAAGGTGATCTCGCACATGCGTGGTCTTTGCTCTCAGCTGTTTAGACACTACATACTAAACAAATGGAGTGAAGTACCAAGTGATTTAAAAAACAGAGTCATCAGCATACTTCATGATGAGTTTCCCGTTCCAACACGGGATCAGCGCTTCAATGAAGACCTGATGAAGATTCGAATGCGCGAATACTGCAAACACAAGCGTTCCGAAGTGCAAAAAGCAATCAAGAATGGGTGGAACAGGCCAGATTGGCTGGCCAAAGAAGATTGGAAGAATGCGAAGAAAGCAGCGCGCGAGAATCCCGACAAGTGGAAGCAACAAAAGGATGCAGCCAGAGCGCGAGTAGAGGCAGGGAGCTCGCACCACTTGGGGAGCGGTGGATGGGCATCATTTGAGGCCGATTTTGTAAGTGTTTTCACATTGCTCTTTATGTTCGATAGTTTAGGGTTTATGAGTTTTTTAATTCTAACATAATGAAATCTTTGTATGTTTTGATAGTGGTCGATGACAGGACGTGATCCCACACCGTACGAGCGCGAGTATGCAGGCAGGAAGGGCTTAAACGCCCTGATGGACATTCTCAGTTCTCGTGGAGGCATGGTTAGTATTAGGGTTTACTCTTTTTTATTTTTTGTATTGTTTTATAAATGTCGTTATATGTTTATACTTACTGAAAGCTGTCTTATTGTCTTTGTTTGCAGAATCCGACAGATACGCCGCTTGGACGCGATGAGACGTCTGACTAGACGACGTCAGTTTAGCCGTAGCTAGATAGCATTAGTTTAGGGTTTCTCATAGCTTATGTATCATGAGACGGATTTTATACGTCTTTTTGAACCATGTATATTATTACATTTGTCACAGCAGTTCCTTTTGCCAATCAATTCTTTATGCCTATGATGTTGTACAATTGTCATTATTACATTTGCCAATTAATTCATTTTGCCTATGATGTGTACAATTGTCAATTTTGCAAACAATGCGTCTCGTGGGTGACTATTTTGGGTCTATTATCTACCCTTGCACTTTTTTTAAAAAGTGAATCAAGTACAATATGGTTGATGGGTGGCAGGGCATTCAATGCCCTGCCACCAAAAAAAAATTCTCTCGGGCGTCGCTATAAGCGTCGCTATTTATGGCTCTGTAGCATCGCTATGAGCGTCGCTATAGTCTTCTGTGTAAACGTCGCTATAAACGTCGCTATAATCGTCGCTATGAGCGTCACTATATAGCGACGCTTATAGCGACGCCTATAGCGACGCATATAACGACGCTCTCGTAGCGACGCTCGTAGCGACGGTTTTAGCGACGCTGGGGGTTATAAAAACCCAGTGTATTTCCGTCGCTAATAGCGTCACAAGAGCACACAACCTCTTGTAGTGCTATGCGTTTCATCTAGTTGCAAGGGTGGTAAGGTACTCTCCCATGATTTTATTTGCAACATTGTTGTAGGTGATGAACTTACCCCAGGAGGTGCAAACTCTTTCGTGCTTGTATGGATATGTACAGTGGTAGGTGGAGGTTGTGTCGAAGCTTCTATTTGCGTATAGGAACTACATGAAGAGCAAGAAGCTTCATTTGATTTCCCTGTTCCTGAGCTAGGTGGAACAAATCGTTCTTTCTTTGGTACCCAAACTAGCTCTAGAGCGGGTGTGTAACATTCCATGATTTTTTCCTTTCCGCGATTTTCAATTTGTTTTGGAGCCACGGGATTGGGTTTACATGGGCCAGGTGACAGGTAAGAGTACACTTTACGTTTGGGCACCCATATTTGATCATTTCCTTCATAGTATCCTTGGGCTTCCAATAGTCGTTTAGGAATCCAATGCAACGTTTCTTTACATTTCTTGGAGTGAGTGGGACGGTTCTTACGAGGTTTCCGTTTTTTTGCATCAACCATGCTCACTACAGAAGCTTTAGGGACCCACTTGTATGTTTTCTCTGTTATATTAGGATGGTTCTTGTGTGTCTCAAGCTTTCTTTCAACTACATCAATTGAAGCTCTAGAGAGTTGGGCTATGGGGACGTATGGTTCAACCTCCTGGACATGCAATGTCTTGGGTTTTATTTCCTTAGGCAATATCTCAGGGACTATGGCTTGAGTGGTAGGGATAAGAGTTGGTTTTTGCATTGTAACACCCCCAGTCCCCCAATCAATAGTGCATTTGGTGGCTATCATCCACCTGCGGCCTAGGTTTATATTACCCTCCATAGTACCAGTAGGCATGACCAAAAAGTCTTGAGCTACAATTCCATTGTCATAACTGACAGAAGTGTGCCAGATTCCAAAAACCGTAGTTTTTTTCTTGTTGACACCCTTGACTTCGATAATACTCTCAGATAGAGGTGGCTTCCCTAACTGACACCACACCCCATAGGATAGCAGATTATATTTAGCACCCGTGTCCAATAAGGCGTTATATAGCACTTTTCCATAGGCACTATTTAACTCAATAGGGTATCGTAGAGGTGTGTCAGAGTCCAACCAATCCTCTTCGATTTCCACGTGGAATGCATTTGTGACTCCAAGGTTAGCCTCTCGTTTTTGTCTTATACGTTGTTGTCGCTCCTTAGCCTCAGCTTGAGCTTGTATCTTGTTTAACTCGGTTTGTGCTTTGGCGGCCTTCTTTTGATGAATGGCCCGTAGTTCTTCTTGGCTTAAAGGATCATAATATCTTTTGAATTTACTCCCATTGAGGAATCCAATGGTTTCAACTCCATCAAGAGTTTCCACAGGAAGGGTACCTTGTGGGGTAATTTCACATACTCTATATGGTCCTTTACCAGCATATTTCAACTTTTTCTTCTCTTTACGTACTCCATACATAAGGACTTTATCACCAACTTTGATGTCCTTGTCCTTCACATGGCGATCAAACCACTTCTTTCTCCTATCCTTTTCCACAAGAGCATTTTGCACAGCCAACTGTCTCTCTTCGTCTAGTTTTTCTAAGATATACAGACGCTCGGTTAAGGGGTTACCATTCTATCCTTCTTGGGAAGCTACCCTAAGACTAGGAATGACAAACTCCCAAGGCATAACCGCTTCTTGGCCGTATACCATTTTGAATGGCGTACAATTAATAGCCACTTTATAAGCAGTACGATAAGCCCATAGAGCAGATGTCAACTTCAAATCCCAATCAGTGCGATGAGCTTCTACCGTCTTGGTTAAAATAGAGATTAGAGTCTTGTTGGTGCTCTCGGCTTGTCCATTAGCTTGCGGGTAATAAGGTGTAGACTTATGGTGGGATATCATAAAGGTCGTGGTAAGCTCTCTTATTACCTCATTTATAAAATGGGTACCATTATCACTAACAATTTCAAAAGGGCAACCAAATCTTGTGATAATGTTCTCAAAAAGAAACTTAGCTGTTGTCCTCGCGTCAGCTTTTTGTGAAGCCTTAGCTTCAGCCCACTTTGTTACATAGTCTTTAGCAACTAGAATATATCGAGATTGAGTGTTGCGAGCTGCGGGACTAATTGGACCTACAAAGTCTAAGCCCCATTTTTCAAATGGTTGGGTTACTTTAATAGGATGTAAGGGCATTCTGTCTTTGCACTGTGTGGTCTTGTAACGTTGGCACTCATCACACCCTTTTGTAAAAAGTGATGCATCCTTAAATAAAGTTGGCCACCAATAGCCTGATTGCAGCACCTTTCTAGCAGTCAGGTCTCCTGAAAAATGTCCTCTTGCTACGCCCATATGTGCTTCTTGCAAGATATACAAATATTCATCCTCGCGGGCACAACGCCTAAGAATATCGTCCTTGCCTAGTCTATACAGAGTTCCGGCAATCAAACAATAGGGTTCACATTCTTTTACTAGCCTTCGAGCGATATCCTTACGAAGTTCCTTGGGTGGAAAACCATTAACTCAAAAGTTAACAATGTTCTCACTCCATTCAGGCATAGTCTCAACTATGAATAGGGAAGTATCGGGTAATTTATCATCAACTCCTGTAGGGGCTTCACCATTGGGTATGCGAGACAAATGATCAGCCATGACGTGCCTTTTACCGGGTCTCACTACAATCGTGAAATCAAACTCCAGAAGAATTAACAACCATCGTGTGATTCTTCCTGTGGAGCATGGCTTGTTTACCAGATACAACAACGCTTGATGATCCACATAAAATACAAACTTGTTTGCCAGAAGGTAGTAGCGAAATTTCTTTACTGCATAAACCATTGCTAAACCTTCTCGCTCTGTAGTGGTGTAGTTCCTTTCAGCATCGTTCAATTGACGGCTTGCAAAGCTAATGGGATAGTCCAATTTATGTTCTCCTGGTTGAGTGAGAACACACCCAATAGCAAAGTTTGATGCATCAATATGCACATGGAAAATGACATCCCAGTTAGGTGTCCTTAAAATCGGAGCACTTGCTAGTGTTTTCTTCAATTGTTCATAGGCCTGGTCACACTCTTCAGTCCATTTAAATTCAATGAGAAGCTTGTACAAAGGACGTGCTATCTCAGCGAAAAATAAAATAAACCGTCTATAATAACCCACGTGTCCCATGAACCTTTGAACTCCCTTGTAATTGGTTGGTGGTGGTAACTCTAGAATCACTTTAATTTTGCTCTCATCGGTTGAGATACCATTCTTAGATACTATATGCCCTAAAATAACTCCATGCTTGACCCAAAATTGGCATTTGAATGGGTTCAATGAGATACGATATAACCTACACTTTTCAAACACCTTCCGCAAACATGATAGATGTTCTTTCCAAGAGAAGTAAACACAAAGGTCGTCTAAGAAAGCTTCACAAAACTCTCTCAAATATTCTTTAAAAGCAGTGTTTATTAATCGTTGGAATGTAGCAGGGGCATTTGTTAAGCCAAAAGCCATCACACGAAATGCAAACACGCCAAATTCTGTGATGAAGGCAGTTTTAGCTTGGTCCTCTAGCGCTATCGTGATTTGGTTGTAGCCTGAGTACCCATCTAGAAAGCTATAAGCTTCCTTGCCTGCAACTCTTTCGAGTACATGTTTGGAATATGGTAGCGGGTAATGGTCTCTTCTAGTAGCTGCATTAACTTTTTTGAGGTCCACGCACACCCTGAGTTTCCCATTCTTTTTTGGCACGATAACTATTGGAGACACCCATTCAGAGTGTTCAATAGGATATATGAACCCACATTTGATAAGCTTTTCTAGTTCTTCTTGAATGATCCTTGCGTACTTAGGATTCATCGGGTAGGGTCTTTGTTGTACGGGCTTCGCAGTGCTAATCATAGGGATTGTATGTTGGACCACAGAAGGTGGAACACCTTTCATATCATGGTATGTCCAAGCGAATACGTCCTTGAATTCCTTGAGAAGCTCTTTGAGGACCGCCTCTTCAACTTCTGTGAGGTCTTGGGCAATAAAAACAGGTTTTGATTCTTCACCGGGGTCAGCTAATTCTATTTCTTTAACTATTGCCGGACCATCATAGATTCCATTATTCCCATCGATAGGTATTCTTTGGGCTTTGTGTACACAACCTTTGCTTCCCCTGTGGTGTAAGATTTGAAATGTTCTGGTGCAGGATGCAAGTCTGTGGATTCTGGTTGTGCTTTGGTTTGTGCTTCCATTTTTGCTTTCTTGTGTTGTCGAGCTAACTCTTGGTTTTGACGCCTCCTTGCAGTGCGGCTCAACCTTGGCTTGTCTATGATCTCTAATTGGGCTATGTCATGGGGTCTTGGTCTACACCACATAACATTTTGGAGATATTCACCCCAATCGTCTACCAATTTTTGATGAGCATCACATGATCCTATATAACTGAGCCATTCTGCTGAGGATCTCTTCTTTTTTATCCTAGCACGTACATTGGCTCGATATCCACGCCTCTTAAAGTTTTTCTTTTTCTTATTTGAGACCTTCTTTTGATTTGCATTTAGATCTGGCTCACTAAAGGAGTCCTCGTTGGTGTCCTCTTCACTCTCGGAGGAGCTATCATCGGTTGATGTGCTCGGTCCTTCCGAATGTTTTGACTCTGAACTTGCTCCACTCTCTAATTCATGAGATTCAGAATCCGTTTCACTCTGGGAGTCAGTGTCTGAGTCGTGTTGGTCAAATTCTTCTATTGAGCTATCGGTGTCACTGTCAGATTGGTCTACAATTGCCTTGCCCTTAGAAGATGCATGTATGGCACTTATCATGTTCAGAGGTGCAATTTGTGGTACCTCTTCCCCCTCTGGTGTGACCCAAGTGGTTCCTCTATTTCCCCAGGTATCTATGGTTGCAGCTAGGTGTACCCAGTCTACGTTGTCTGATTCCGTCATACCCGGTAACACATCCATGTAAGGAGAATCTTGGCCAATGTCTGTATCCTTCTTACAAGTGTAACAATATTGTAGTGGGGCCGAGTGAACTGTGGTGTCAGAGCGATGATCAATAATGGTTTTACTCCCTAAGGGGTGTACCTTACCAGTCACCAAATCCACTCTAAGGACAGAGTCTTGGAATTGCAAATAGACATGATTTTTAGACCAATCGTGAACCATTTGTGCTTCCCTCATGAATGGTCGTCCTAAAATCATTTCATATGACATAAGGTGTTTAGAGAAATCCATTACAATGAACGTATGTCGTACCTTGTGTCCTAGAACTTTGATCTTAAGATCCTTGAGCATCCCCATAGGTTTGGCTATGGTACCATTTGCCATCTTTACCACAATGTTAGTAACACTGAGGCGGGGTTTTCCCATGGATTTCCAACAATCTTTTGTAACGATGCTAACTCCCGCACCACCATCAAGAATTCCCTTTATAGTTAATCCCTTGGTAGTGATGGGTAGGGTCGCATTAGACTCGTCGCGTTCAAAATACTGCCCTAATTCATTAATGGGTACCTCGATCACAGACTCGTGTCCATCTAAGTCAAGTGATTGCACATGATTTTCCTCATCAATCATAATTGAGTCAGGCCTATTTGGTTGCGCAAACTGCGTTAATCCCGTTCGTAGCTCTCCGTTAAGGAATGCTCGAAGTGCAAGGAATAACTGAGGATCTCCATACAGCTTTGCTATGATCGTGGTTCGGACCTCAGAAGACGTGAAGTCCACTAGTTTGGCAACATTCATTGGCATTTTTTAGGGTGTAGGTCCTTGACTAGGAACTGGTGAGGATGGAATCTCATATTCCTCAATGGGATCAGGTATTCCTTCGTTAAACATCCTTTCCAACAAGAAGGGTGTATGCTCACTTTCTGATGTCCCGTCCTCACTCCCTTCTTGGATGATACTAGATATGGCTAGCGGTCTATGGTTCATGTGGGGTGGATGAACTTGCGTGGGAAACACTGTGTCATGAATTTTGACATGCATGGGTTCTGGTTCTAGTTCCCCTTGAGTCTCCTCCACTAAACCTCTTAGATGTTTCACCTGCTCAATCTCGTCTACTGGGTTTGGGTACGTCCCAATCTTCTTTTTACGATTCTTCCCTTTTTGCCCCTGCGGTTTATCTTGGGGGTCTTGGATTGGATTTGGAAACACTTGTGGTGTTTTCAAAGGCTCTTTATGGTTTTCTCTTATTCGGTTTTCCTTTGGTTCCATGTTACGGTTTTCTTTGTCGTTCTTTCCCTTTGTGGTATTGGTTCTAGTCTCCATTGTCTCGATTGAATCTGAATCATCCTCGAGGTCATTCATATACACGGGGTCATCTCCTGTTCCTATGTTTGTTTTGGAACTTGGCTTTGAATTTCCCGTATTTTGCGATCTCTTCCTTCGTGTCTTCTTTTTCTTTGCTTGGATAACTGACGCGGTATCTCTCTCTTCGAGGATATGGCCTGGCCCTTGAAGCATGGACCGTGTAATCGCATAAGCGGGTGCGACGGGTGGTATTGGCGATGTCATAGGGGTGTGATTTTAGGCGCATTTGGGTTATAGGGGCATTGGGCAATCAAGTGATCTATGCCACAACGATTACATGTGAGTATTGGCATTGCAGACGTGCTCCCTTGATTCATCTGCATCTGTGCAGCATTTTTTTGCAGCCTAATAGGGCACTCCGCTGCTCGATGTGGTCCACCACACTCGTAGCATTGAAAAGGTGGCCTCCTAGCCTGGGTGTTGATATTTTGACCTCTGGATGCGAGAGCAGCAGCTTGATAAACCGGCTTGACTTGCCCCCAACAATCTTCCATGTAGTATATAGGACACTCTTCCAATGTATCAAGTTCGTAGGCAATACTAGTGTCTATTTCCTCCTCACAGCCATCTGCATAAGCATTAGATGGCTCGCAACCCACTTGGTTCATAGGGGCGACTCTTGGATGCGGGGGCTACGGTCCTAGCACAGGAGTTGGTAGCGGTGTAGCTTGTACAACATTTTGAGATCTAGGGACCATGTGTTGTGGTAGTTGCTCAACAGGTGGAACAGGCATCAATACAGGAGCTCGAGGTGCATCCGTCCAGGCTACAGGTGGTCTATTTGCCATCATACGTTTGATCATTAAACAATCCTTAGCTTGGTGACCATACCTACCACATGCGTTGCAAGTTCCATTAAATTTTACTCTAAACGTAGGGCACTCACTAGTGCTATTTGGACCTAAGCAAATGGAACACCATTGTTGCTCCCTTCTTGGATACATGTGACTATTTTGAGGGGGTCGATTATCCTTAAGAGACTCTTGGATTGCCTTGGTGAGGTCTGTCAAGAATGTCTCAAATACCTTTGGCTCATTGGCAATGGGCTTTGCAGTCATGGGTTCATACTCAATGGCTTGTGAGCTAGTGGATCTCGTGTCAGTAGACACCCTCATACCTGATATCATCAAGTTGTCCTCTAATTGCATTGCATTGGCAGTGACATCTTCCCAGGTTGTGATACCTCTAATCACTAGTCCATTATAGATTCCTTCATTCCTCAACCCTCGAATGAATCGATCAAGCAGTTGGTTATTGTTGAAGCGCTCATTTACAGGGCAGCGAGAGTTTAAGTGCTTTAGACGACTAATGAAGTCCCTTACTGACTCTCCTTCCTTACGTTCGGCCTTCTGTAGCTGAGATGCTACACCCCAAAGCACACCTTCTCGTATGTACTCCTTTAGAAACAACCTTCGAAGGGTAGGGTAGATTGTTTTCTCGTCCACCCTTAGGGTTCTATACCAATCTCCAGCCTTCCCACTTAATGTCAAGCTTAAGGCATTGCACTTATGTAGTTCGTTGCGTTCCCCTAAGGAATCACATACTTGTTCAAACACTTCAATGTGTTTTCTAGCATCTTCGTCCCCATTGAATTTTTGCGTGAGTTTGGCAATTTGTACTGCCTTACTTCTAGGCTCTCTATCAGATGCATGACGCATATTTTCCGCGATAGATCGACCTATGGTTTGAGCAAACGCTGCCAAGTCACCTATGTGAGGAGGCAGGGCCGGTGGAGGTACTCTTGGAATCATATGTGGGAGAGGGACGGGTACCGATCTTGGCATATGTGTGGATGATGCAGGATATGGAACATAACCGGGCATAGGTCCACTCGGATAAGGGCTAGGGAGCGGCACTCGAGGAGCATAAACAAGTGGTACAATTGGAGGTGTGGGGGCATTGTGTGCATAAGGGGCTAGAGGCACATACGGTCGAGGCCCCATATTAGGTACTACGACACTAGGTAGTGGCACTGCGCTAACCGTAGATGTCATCGGTACATTCTCTGTCAGGCTTATCCCTGGAGTGAGCACTGTGTTCTCCTTAATAGAGGGTTGAGCCAAGTTAGGGAAGCTAAAGTTGTCGCTCGGAGGCTCAGATTGCATAGAGACCCCAGGTGAAATGACGTAAGATGGGTCCATGGGGCTCATTAGAGGAGTCTCCATTTGTGATAGAGTAGGCTGTTGAGCCTTGCTCGTATCCAGAAATCTCATGGGGCCAGTTGAGAGTATATTTACCCCTCGGTTTTGCCTTTCCGATTGAATAATTCCATGGATAACATTACAGATCATTTTCTGTTGATCTTCGATGCTCGTGGCACTAGAGGTGGATTGTACAATCTCTATCCATCCTACATGGTAGGCGTGGCCAGAGTGTAGATCCGTCAACACCTCAGTGTGGAGGTCATATGTCCAATGATCATTAATGAACAATCCTTCTAGAGTCGACGTGTTAACGGTTTCTTGTGAGGTAGAAGCAATGTTGCTCCCCGTGGTTTTACTTGTCACCAACGGTACTCTAGAGGGAACTTCTGAAGGAGGCAGCTCAACAGGGCCTTCTTGGTAAGAAGTTGGCAAGATATCCACATGGACACTCTTTGGGGGTGTGGGGTCCACGTGCGATGTGAAAGGAGAGTCCACTTCCCCACCCCCTTCGTGTGCGTCATTTGCATCAGGTTCCGAGCGAGTAGCTCTACCTAATGTTTCCATGAAACGGCTAAACATACTAGTACTAGGCTATGGAGCTTCGGGAGGTGCATGGCCTTCTCTCTCAGTGTTTTGGGTAGGGTATGCTTCCATGATTTCTGAGTCGGAGGAGGAATCACTAGCGGCTATTTTAGGGTCTTGGGTGGTGCTACCTTGTGTCCCCACTGAGGGTCTAGAGCCTATCATGGATGGGTAATGGGTGTCCGTATGAACAAAGGCACCCTCAATATGCTCGTGTTCTAGCACCCGCCCAGAGCGTAAGTGCATGTGCTTTTGATACCCTAAGGTGTCAAAAAGCTGCTCTAGGAGGCCTTGTGACTAGTTTTTTTGCGTGTTTTTTGTTTGTTTTTTTGCTAGATTTTTTAGAGCGTGTCGTGGAATGGGCCGTGTGATAGCTCGAAACGAGTGTATCGCTAGGAGGGATGCGTTGTGCTTTACAGCCCACCGTTTGGTTCTATTTTTCTCCAGAAAAGCCCGAAATAGTCTTTTCCTAGCTGGGGAACTAGGCTCCAAATAGCAAGTCTAAGGGTGCAAGTGGGAAGAGAAGGGAGGAGAGTGGAGGACTTGTCCCACATGCTCTCATTCCCTCTTGAGGAGGTAGGGTATATATATAAGAGTGAGTCTAGTATATATCATAAGACTGAGGACTGAGGCCTGGGCTTGGGCTTGGGGAAATGATCTCGATCTAACTTTTATACAAACCAACCCGTCCGTTTTTATAACTCACGTTTTTTATTTTCGAAAAATCTAACCTCCCCCTCACTCACGTTTTTATTTTTCGGATTTTTTATTTATTTATTTTATTTTTTTTGAAAAAGATTTTTATTTTATTTTTATTTTTTTCGCCGCGGCCGCGGCGCCGCGCGTGCGCGCACACACACACTTAACCTACACCTACCTTATCTGCTTACAGCTAATGGAGATACTGCCACACACACTCTAACTTAGTTTACACAGTACTACAGTAGCTAATAGATCTACAAAACTAACCTTACAGAACTAACATTCCATAGCTAATACCTTAATTCTAACAGTACATTGCAAAAAAATGTAACTCTTTCTTTAACAGAAAACAAAAAAGACAGTACAGTGTAACAAAAAACCTTCTCCACACAACCGCACACCTTCCTTCTTCACAAATCCTTCTCCACACAACTACACACACTCATTCCCTACCTTTCCTATGATAGAAATTGCACCACAAGAAAGCGTAAAGTGCTTAACCGAGCTTAGTTTAGGGCATTTCCCCGGCAGCGGCGCCAAAAATGTGCGCTCCTTGCCGCACTGTCGAAGCAAAGGACTTGCCGATACACCGTGTGCGAGCCACAAATGGCTCCAAGCACACACCAAGCCTAAACTAGCAAGCTCAAGAGAGCAAAGGATTCCTCGTCGCGATGAAGAAGAAGCTATAGTCGTGCCGCGCTCAACCGCCTCGCCGTCGTCGTGCCGCTGCAACGCTCGATTGCACACACACTCTCACACACTCTCTCTCTCTCTCACACGCACACACACAAGGAGATGGTGAAGGAGAAGGTGGAGATGGAGCAAGAGCAGCTTCTATTGCACAATGAGAGAATGACTCAATTTTAGGTTTAATTGGCTTTTATGTGAGCTCACCCCATTCACACTTGGGCGCCCATGCTTAGCCAACTAACCCTAGCATGTTCGTGTTAGAGTGCGCCTCTCATCGGCGATCACTCTTCCTTTCCCTATTGGACCGACAAGCCCGGTGCCTAACTCTACTTAAATAAATAATACGGTTACGGTGTCCGTCGTAGGCGATAGGGTGTCCGTGAGCCAGGAGGGTTAACAGACCTATGGGACCAAAGTTACATGTGATGTAGTATGTGTATGGCTAATGAGTGACTCTCGATGCTCCAAATTTTTGTGGTGATGAGAGTCGCAATGGAGAGCCCACATGTGGCTGGGAGAGGAAAGTGTGTAGGTCTAAGTCATCGTTGAAAATGTGAGAGAAGAAAGTTTGGATGTGGCCAAAAGCTAAGCACTCTAGTAGTGTGTGGTACTCAAACTCTCGAACTTGCAGTGAGCATAGTGTGCACAGTTGATTTGACTCTTCTCCATTTCCCCAACGCCCTCTCTTACATTAAAGGAAATTGGAGCTAAGTGGAATGGCTGCGATAATTCGTGTCACCGACAAGGGGATAGGCTCAAGTATATAAATGTGAGTAGGGTTTTCTCTTTTAATGAAGACCATGGTTTTTTAGTTGTGGGAAATATGAGTGGTCATTAGACAAAATTTGGACTCACAAAGGGGCCCTTTAAGGAGTTTGACTTTACCTCTCTCTACCAAAACGAACGCATGGATAAATTTTTACAAATAAACTCCAAAGTTGGCGGAGGTTTGACAGTTAGAATGTCCTCTTCAAGATCTATCTAGTGATATATAGCACGCCATGAGATTCCTCATATTTTAGAAGATTCTTTTTTTGATTCACCTATGATGTGACAACTCTGTCGGAATCTAAGTGAATAAAAAAAAGAATCTTCTGAAATATGAGGAATCTCATGGCATGCTATATATCACTAGATAGAGCTTGAAGAGGACATTCTAACTGTCAAACCTCCGCCAACTTTGGAGTTTATTTGCAAAAATTTATCCATGCGCCCGTTTTGGTAGAGAGAGGTAAAGTCAAACTCCTTAAAGGGCCCCTTTGTGAGTCCAAATTTTTCCTAATGGTAATGTATGAAGCGTGACCCACTAGATTTCTCCCAAGCCATATTACATTGGCGTTGTAGAAAAGCTTCATTCACTTGGAAATCAATTGAAGCATCATGTAGCAAGTGGGATGCATCCCATCTCCCAAACCACTTCTTTATCTCTTGCATCCATCGTGTCCTCAAGATCTTGCTTTTATGCATCTTTTGAACTTTTTTGCTTGCTTCCCATGCAATTGTAGGAAGTCGATGTGAGGGGTTTTGACACATATTTATCATGTACTCCACAACCTTTTTCATGCCCATGACCTCAATCGGAAGAGATCCCGACTCAAGAAGTAGGAGCATATATGGTGTTTGTGTCTTAACTTGGAGAAAGTTTGTAGGAAAATACTTTTGGAAATTCTCAAACTCTTTCCAAGAAGACTTTGAAATGCTCCTACCCCACACTTCAACTCCATAAAGAAGAACCGGTGTCACCCATGCATCGAAAAGGTACTTCTTGAGAGCCCAACACTTGATGTTTCCCACATTACACATGTTATCAAATGCATAATATGCTCTCTTTCATGCTTCCAAATGACGCATAGCGCATTCATGCCACTTGTGATTGTCCGGAACCACAAGGCCAAGGTACTTAAATCTCTCAGCAACTTCAAGTGTCTCATTGTTGTACACAATGCATGAATTCTCCTTATGGTTGATTTTTACAAGCATAACCTTCATTTTGGATTCATTCACAATCAGTCCACTATGCAAGAAAAGTTCTCAAGGACAACCATAAGCTTTTGTGCATCTTCTAAAGTGTGTGCTAGAAGCACTACATCATCTGCATACAACAAAAGCATGATTACCAGATTGCAAATAGTGACCTCTTCAATGCCTTATTCTTGCATGAAGTCAAGTACACTTTGTTCCAATTGATCAATGCATAGACCAAAGAGAGTTGGTGGCAATGGACATCCTTGTTTAACCCCAATAGAGCTTACATTTTTTTTTGAAATTCCTCTTCCCATGTGCAATTGATACATCACCTTCTGATAGTTGTGAAACCTCAAGCATAAACTCACTTGGCACTTAGAGTTATTCCATCCTTATCCACAAATTGTTACGTGGAATCATATCGAAGGCTTTTTTCAAGTCCACAAAACAACAATACAATCACTTTCCTTTCAAAAACTGAGTTTTCTCCATGAGAACACGGAGAGTGACAAGATGATCAATGGTGCTATGGCATCGATAAAAACCCGCTTGTCCTTTTGCACGCTTGTCATTCTCTTCAACTCAATCACTCAAGTTCATCTCCATTATGCACCCAAATAACTTTTCCATAAGAGGCCCGATCATTATAGTCCGGTAGTTGGTTACATTATTTACATCCTGTCCTTTATGCAAAGGATTAACCCAATTAGTACTCCAATCATAAGGCATACCATTTTGAAGTCCAAGGTCAAAATTATCCCAAATCCACTCATGGGTAAAATGTTCCATCCATTTGATCATCTCCGGCTTGATACCTTGAAGATCTCTCGCTTTGCAAGTGGCCAACTTTTCAAGACCACCGCATACATCCTCAATAGTAAAAAAAGAGGTTATACATGGGTGTGAACCATAAAGTGGTATTTTTTCATTATTAGGTTTCTCATAAAATTGCCTACAATGTGTGTACATATCCACAAGACTCAAGTTACCAAAATTCTCAACCCGCTTGCCCCTCAAGTTTCTCCAAAATCTTCCACATGCATGTGCCTTCTTTTGAACTTGAGAAAGTTGTTGCTTTACTTCCCATCTTCTTCTCTTTTTTTGAATCAATGCCTTGTATGTATGCAAATGACTTTGATAATTGTCTATATGCATAGTTGCATCAAGCTTCATAAGGACTTTTGAGCATCTTGACATTCTTCATCAAACCACCTTTTGTGTGATCTATCTTTGTTGATACCATGGAGATGCTTTATGGCAAAGAATTCTTTGGCACAAGAACAAATAACTTTCTTGAAAGCTTCTCGTTTAGTTTCCAATGGTGCATAATATTGAAGCTTTGTCATCCATAACTTTTTCTCAACCATTTCAATATACATTGGTGTCCATCTAAAATCCATACACAGTGATAACTTCCCTTTGGCTGAGATTATCATGCTTCATTACTTCTTCACATGCAAGGTCAATACATAAGGTCCGATGGTCTGATTTTGAGGTCCATTGGCCAATCATAAAACTCTTTATGTGATACATGATGTCTTTCGAGAGTAGCATATAGTCAATCACACTATCCCCATTATGTTTTCTACATGTAAGTCCATTGATTCCACTCCATAAAGATACCCCATTGGCAATGAGCATACCTGTGCTATTACACATGTGTAAAAGTAACTTTCCATAATGATCTTTTTTCCTTCTCATCCATTGAAGTACAATCATACAAGTGAACCTCCTCCAGCTCCCTTGAAATGCATGGCATATCAAATTATTGATTATCATGTTGCAATGTTTTTGTGCGAGCACTCATATCTCCAAATACAATAACATCACCTCTTCCTTTGAAATAAGCAATTTCCTCTTCTAAATCAAAAAATGGCCGATCTCTATCCATGCAAGCATAAACGGGAGAATCATGATGAGGAATGTAGGAACCGGCTACAAAAATGGGTACTCCTTTTGGTGTCGTAATTTTTAACGATACATAACATTTGTACTTTTCATCTTTCACAATCGATATAACATCTTCCAATCCTTCCTTAACCATACATGCTACCCCTCCTTGCTCTCTTTGCTGCTTGAGATTCTTTGACCACATCAATGAATGTACATTGTAATCCTCCAAGCCGCTAATCCTTGTGTATCATGCTCCCAAATTTCGACGAGAAGTACAATATTGGCTTTTCTTATTAGTTCATCAATGTCACCCCCCCGGATTCTATGGGTACCCATTGCAATTCCAAAATCATATTTTCAATTGTAACGTGGCCTTATAGGTTGTGCATCCCTATTTTCTCGAGGGACTTTCCTCCTCCTTGGGCACGTTTTCTTCGTGAGAGATATCCTTGTTTTTCTTATCCTTTCCTTGTATCCCTTGCAACACATATATTTTTTCTTAATAGTGCGATCTTCACATACAAAACATTTTGTATCCCTCAAATAGATCCAACTATTATTAGGGATAATCTTTTGTTTGGTCTCATACGACATGGTGCGTACAATTGGCCATTCTCTCGAGTGAGGAGCTCCTTGCTTAACCACTCTATGTGCTCCATAGACCATAACTCCGGACTTGCCAAAGTGGGGTTTGAAGAAACTTTGGTAACAACGGCAAGAGAGGATGTGTCTCTAACTTCTCTTCGAAAATTTCATGAATAAAAATGTTCTTGGAACATCACTCCCGTTCCTTCAACTTCTCCACATCTGGATTCTCAACATTCTTTGTTTGAGCCATAGCTTGCATGAGTGAGGAATTAGGAACCACATTGTTACCACATACATCAGGCCAAGTCTTGTTTGTGTATACATTTTTCATGTCGCATACATCCCGGCTCATGGTTTCAAGTTTCTCCTCTTTCAATACATGGTCATGCTCTACTTTGCTCATGCGCTCCTTCAAAGAATTCAAGTCCGCAAGAGAGCATTTACATTCCTTGACTTCCTCTTCAAGCTGCATCAAACATGTTGTTTGCATCTCAAGTGTCCTCTTGATATTATCATTCTCAGCCACACTCTACCCTTAGAGTGACATTCTCCATTATTGCAAGTGCCCATAAGTCTTCACCTTGTTTGTTTACGATCTTTTGCAAAATGATACCAAGTATACCATGATCATGGTTTCCAGTGTCATTGATTGAGTGGTTGTGTTGCTATCTCCACACTTAAAGGATTTGGGATCATTTTCCACAATGGTTGTGGACCTTGTTGAAGAAGAAGAACCCTTGCAAGTGTCGGCAGACATTGTATGTAAAATAAGAGATAAAAGTCCACTTTCTTGAACCTGTTCACTTCAAAAAATCTCCTACAAAAATGTCTTTCATAGCTCTAAATTTTTTTATCTTTACATCAATGCGTAGAGGGTGTTGTGCTCTTTGATTGAGGCTATAGATCACCCAAATCAGAGTTTGGATGAAGAAGTTATTGTCAAAAGAGTGAATTGTTGTCTATTAGGTCAAAAAACGGCTGCACGAGAGAGAGAGAGAGAGAGAGAGAGAGAGAGAGAGAGAGAGAGAGAGAGAGAGAGAGAGAGCGGGGGGGGGGGGGGGGGGGGGGGGGGGGGGGGGGCATAGACAAAGGGAGTGACTCAAGGAGGAAACAAGAAAGGAGAGAGAGGTAAGAGAAGTCAAGAGTGATAGTGTGAGAAATGGAGAGGTACATGGAGAGAGAGAGAGAGAGAGAGAGAGAGAGAGAGAGAGAGAGAGAGAGAGAGAGAGAGAGATGCTACATAAGAAGATTAGGGAGTGAGATGGAAATGAGTACATAGAGACAATGCTACCTAAGCTAGGTGCATAGAGGGATAGAGAGAGAGAGAGAGAGAGAGAGAGAGAGAGAGAGAGAGGATATATTAATCGCTCGGCTGTGACTCCTCACTATGACCACAACACAACTTCCTTCTCCATTTGACACATAATCAGGTCCTCATTTGATTTTTTTGCACAATGGCTCTCCCCATAGTGTTATGCCTTAATCCTCGTGAAGCTTCACTATCTCCTGTGGTGGTTGATAATGATGTCTTGTCTGTGGTGAGCTTATTGAGTGTCTTACTGAAGCTTTAACATCTGACCCTTTGGTTAAAGGAGCACACAAAGTCACCATTCTTGTTGTAGCTATAGTGTCGCAAGTATCTGTTTTCAGATCTCGTGCTATTGTGCTATATTTTACTAGCAAGCTCCCTTCTCTGAATGAAATTGTTGGCTTCTTAGACCAAGGCTTCAAGAAATCTGTGGTAGTAGATAAAGTGTTCTACAATGGCTCACAGCTATATAAAGTTTTGTTTTTTACTGCTGAAGATCAAAGGGCATTTCAAAATGCTTCTACTATCATTCTCCGCGGGGGCAGGTTGTCCATGTCTTCCCATGGCAACCTATCAAAAAAATCAAAGAAGAGCTGCTATCTAACTACCCTTGCTGGTTGATTTCATTGATTTACCTGCTTTCTTATGGCCATGCATCAAAGGTCTAGTTGCATCACTTGGTAAAGTTTTGTTCTCCCCTACCATTAACTACCCTCAAAGCAATCGAGCATGTGTAATGTGGGATACTGACAAAGCCATGCCTGAGACCATGGAGATAGAGCTAGAATTTGTTGACAGGTTAGTTATCTCTCTGAAGTGCGGAAACCTCTCAGGTTCTTTCTACCACTGTGGACACCTGGGTCACTTTTCTAGAAACTAACCCACTCTAGTTGTTGGGGTATAAAGCCCAATGTGGTCGCCCAGGTAAGTGGGCGGGCCGCCAGGTATGTACAAATATTCTTTTGTTAAAACCTAATAAGAAATCACTATGCTCTACACATTACAGTAGAGCGAGTTCACCATATCTTCGTGCTCTTCTTCTCGCACTCTCTCTCGTGTCTCACTTCCGCTCGTACTCCTTCAACTGGTATCAGAGCTCAGATCGAGGCTCGGGGCAGCATTTGCAGGTAGCCAGAGTCACCTGCTCATATTGGAGTGAGATTCAACAGGCGAAAACACGGCCCCAAATCCTGTGGGAGAGCTGGAAGGATTCGGTGTTCTCAGAATTTCATTCTGAGGTCATCTCGACCACTGTTCGGCTTCGACAAAGTTCTGCGCAGGCCATTTTTCGACTACGTGGTCTTGGCGGGTGCAGATCCGACTCTGCAAATTTGGGGTCTCGGCCTACAACTGTAGGTTCTGAGGATATCGGCACTCCCAGAGTGTTGATTTGTGGTTGTCTACACATCGAAGGACGGCTCACAGTTCTTGGAGGCGTGTCACATACGACACGGGCGCATCTACACACAGACTGTAGGTGACATCCACTAGTTCATCAAGTAGCTTGTGTTTTCTGCTTGATATTCCAGATTTCATCCTGACATTGCAGATACTTCCACATGGGATGTATTGTCAGAGAGGACGTATGTCTGTTAAGGGTTTGCTGTGGTTGTGAGTCACGTAGCAAACAACCCCCGCAGCAGTTACAACATATAGTGGGAAATTTGTGGATGTATGACTTTGTGGGAAGTCTATGTATTGTCAGATTTACTGCAGTCTTTGTTGAGGGTCGAGTGAGGTTTTATTGAGCTGGGGGATTCCCGAATGTTGAGATCCTTTCGGTGATACAGGTCTTGGAGCGATCCCTCAAGCACCCTTAGATAGGCAGCTAGGATGTATTGACTGTGAGTTAGACAATTGGGATTGCATCTTTGCTTTACTGCCGTTGAGACGAATGCTACCATTGTGGCAAGAAGGGTCACATGAAAAGAGACTGCAGAGAATGGAAAGCAGAAAAAGGCAAAGAGAAAGCTGAAGACCATGGTGAGAAGAACAAGTCCTCAGTGAAGATTCAAGAAAAATAAATGTGACAAACACTGTTGCAGAGGATGACAGTCTAGTGTCAAGAGACATCTACTTCTTGAAGAATACAATGGACTCAGCTCTTCTTACAGCATCTGATGGAAATGCACTAAGTGACTGGATTATAGACTCAGGGGCATCACTTCATGTGTCTCCAAACAAGGAGTGGTTTACCTCTTATGTGACCACTAAAGATCATGTTTGGCTAGGCAATGGGCAGACATGTGAGATCTTAGGTGTTGGAGATGTTCAATTGAAGTTTCAGAGCTTGATCAACACAGGTTTACTTGATGATGCTGACTACATCACCACTTTTGGACAGAACATGTGGAAGATATCCAAGGGTTCTATGACAGTAGCACATGGAGTAAAGTCTGGAGGACTTTACATGATTTATGTATCAAATGTCTCTAAAAATGTAATCAATGTAATCGAGCAGCCAAACGTTTCTTTGTGGCATAGCCGGTTAGGACATATGTCCAAGAAGGCAATGGAAATCTTGTCTCGTTCTGGTTATTTTCCTGGCTTTTCACTTAATGATTTTGAATTCTGTGAACATTGTCTGTATGGTAAGCAAACACAGCAGCCACATAAGCATAGAAGTAGTAGAAGAGATACACAGTTGGCACTTGTTCATAGTGATTTGTGTGGACCTATGCCTAACCTATCTCTAGGGGGAGCTTCTTACTTTATGACATTTATAGATGATTACTCGAGGAAAGTATGGGTTTACTTTCTCAAGAACAAGCATGAAGCGTTTACTGTTTTCAAAACGTTTGTGACACTTGTGGCGAATCAGAGTGGCAAGAAGCTTAAATGCTTACGCACTGACAATGGTGGAGAGTATGTTTCAAAGGCCTTTCAAGACTTTTGTGATTCACAAGGTATAAAACGTGAACTTACTGCTCCTTAAAATCCTCCTCAAAACCGTGTTGCTGAGAGGATGAATAGGACCATACAAGAGAAGGTCAGAAGTATGTTGTCTAATGCACAGCTGTCAAATGGGTTTTGGGTTCAAGATGTATCAACAGCTGTTCATCTTATAAATAGATCTCCTAGCAAGGTTTTGCAGAAGGATTCAGTGCCAGAGATGGTATGGTCAGGAAAAATTCCCTCATACAAGCATCTCAAAGTCTTTGGCTGTGAGGCATATACTCACGTTCCAAAGGAATTTAGGAACAAACTTGAGCCAAAGAGTAGAAAGTGCATCTTTCTAGGCTATGGTAATTCTGGTGAGATGGGGTACAGACTTTGGGATCTTGAATTCAGAAAGGTTATGCAGCAATGATGTTCACTTTAATGAATCCAAATATCATTCTAAACCAGAGAGGGTTGAGGAGATTAGAAGAGCTGTCTTCCAAGAAGATGGACATGCACGTGCAAGACAAAATGTCAGGGCTCAAGAGGAGCAAGGACAGGATAGATTGGAACCACAGGTTGTGGCTGAGCCTGAGCCACCTATTTTGCGTAGATCTGGACGTATCACATGACCTCCTCATCGGTTTGTTCCATCTATGAACTATGTCATGCTGACTGATAGCAATGACCCTTCATGTTACAAGGAAGCAGTGCAAATGAAGGACTTCGGGAATTGGCAATTGGCCATGCAGTCAGAGATGACATCTCTGCATAAAAACCAGACATGGAAGCTAGTTAAATTACCACTGGGCAAAAAAGCTCTACCTTGTAAATGGGTTTACAGGTATAAGATCAACGCTCATGGTAGTCAGCCAAAGTACAAAGCAAGGCTTTTTGCCAAGGGATTTAAGCAAGAACAAGGCATTGACTTTGATGAAGTCTTCTCTCCGGTGGTCAAGATGACTACATTGAGATGCTTTCTTGCATTGGTTGCCATATTAGATTTGGTGTTGCACCAAATGGATGTCAAGACAACGTTCTTGCATGGTGATTTAGATGTGGAAATTTACATGCAGCAGCCAGAAGGGTTTGTTAAGAAAGGCAAGGAAGATTTGGTATGCCAGTTGTTAAAGAGTCTTTATGGCTCAAAACAATCACCCAGGGCATGGTACCATAAGTTCCACAAGTTTATGCTTTCTCAAGGCTACAAACGTAGTGAGTTCGATCACTGTCTATATACAAAGAAGGCTAAGGATGGCAGTTGGCTGATCCTTATTTTTTATGTGGATGACATGTTAATTGCTGGCAAGCACTTGGAAGAAATTTCAGCTTTGAAGTCAAAGATGGCAAAATCGTTTGACATGAAAGACATGGGTGAGGCAAGTCATATACTTGGTATACGCATTGAGAGAGACAGATCAAAGAAGTTGATTTGGTTATCTCAAATAGAGTATATTGGCAAGGTTTTGCAACGTTTCAATATGGAGAAGGGAAAGGCATTGAGTGTTCCATTGCCACCATATGTGAAACTTAGCAAACAAGATTGTCTTGTGAAGAATAGGCTGAAATGGATAAGATTCCATATGCGTCCGCAGTGGGTAGTTTGATGTATGCAATGATTGCTACTCGCCCAAACATTACATTTGCAATGGGAGTAGTAAGTCGATACATGTCAAACCCAGGCAAGAAACATTGGGAGGCAGTGAAAGGAATATTGAGATACCTGAAAGCTACAAAGAGTATGTGTATATGCTATGGGAGTCAAGAGCTAAGTGTAAAGTGTTTTACAGACTCAAATTATGTAGGTGACTTAGACAACCGAAGGTCTACGTCAGGGTATGTCTTTACATTGGCTGGTGGAGCAATATCATGGCGTTCTAGATTACAAGATTGTGTTACTCAGTCTACTACAGAGGCTGAATATGTTGCATCATCAGAGGCATGCAAAGAATCAATTTGGCTTAATCAACTAGTAACAGATTTGGGAATCAAAGAAGAGATTCATGTGTTATATTGTGATAGTCAAAGTGCTATACAATTGGCTCGCAATCCATTTTATCACTCAAAGACAAAGCATGTGGATGTGAAGTATCATTTCATCAGGGAAATGCTCGAGGATAAGCAACTTCAGCTTGTCAAAGTTCACACCATAGAAAATCCTGCTGATCTACTTAGAAAAGGACTTCCCTCAGAGAGATTTGCGCATTTTTGCAAGCAGTTAGGTGTAGGGTAGTACATCACTTCTCTACATCTCTTGTATATGAGCTTGTATAGTAGCTTCTCTCACACTTAAAGTACCGCATTGGACTTTAAGTGGGAGGTTGTTGGGGTATAAAGCCCAATGTGGTCGCCCAGGTAAGTGGGCGGGCCGCCAGGTATGTACACATATTCTTTTGTTAAAACCTAATAAGAACTCACTATGCTCTACACATTACAGTAGAGCGAGTTCACCATATCGTCATGCTCTTCTTATCGCACTCTCTCTTGCGCCGCACTTTCGCTCGTACTCCTTCACTAGTTACAAGGACTGTGAATCTTATCCCCTCTTATCCAGGTAGCAAGCATATGGTGCCTAAAGAACAAATCTTTAGTTAATCCCCTCCAGCCAAAAGACTCCTCATGCTCCTCAAGGAGGCACTTGTGAGTATGCTGCTCCTCATATGAGATATAAAGCTGCTCTTCAAAATACAAGAGGAAAAAAAACCCCCATACATGGAACCAGGCATCTTCAACACCTTCCACCTCAAAACATCCTAAACAATTTGAAAAAGGTAAAAGGGTGGTAGACAATGAGGGGTGTCAATTATGTAAGAGGACCTTTAGACATCACCCTAGTATCACTAGCTATGCATCCCCCAATGTGTTTGATGTCCTGCAAGACATCCCTTCACTTGACACCCTGGCTTCTATTGACTCTATGATACTCCAACATTCAGCTGCTGTTAAAAATGATGTCCCTCGGCTAGGGACATCCCATGTCAACGTAGAGATCCATATGACAGATGGCACTAGTGATGAGGAGATCCAAGTCATTATGAATTCCCTTGCACCTTAAATGAAGATTTCACCCTTCAATGCAAAGGGATTGAGCCACCCCTCAAGGCTCCTAGCTTTTCAAAATTGGCTTCTACAAACTGATCTTGATATTTACTTAGTTCAAGAACATTAAATGCATGCTAAAGCCGGTATGACTATGCATTTAAAGGGATACACTCTGTTATTTGAAGGGAAGCAAGGTAGCTATTCTGATACCTTGAACTATGCCAAAAACTCAATGCTTTCTCAATGGTTTCTTGACCACCACACAGGTAGATGCTCCATTATTCAAGTTACTATTGACCTGGGGAGCCTGCAAATAGCAAATGTTTATGCTCCTAATGAGACTGCACAAAAAATACCTATTTGGGATTGGCTAGCTAACATCCAATGGAACCAAGGGATGTTAGGAGGGTACTTCAACATAGTGCAACATGCTGACCATTTCACTTCAGTCTCCTCTATTATGTCTTCTGTAGAAGGTAATACCTGGGACTTGCTTAACTGTTCAGCCTCTCTGACTGATGCTTGGTCTAATGCTAATCAACCCTCACCTGGTTTCACTTTTCATTTGTTGTCTCATTAAGGTTCTTGGTCTAGGTTAGAAAAACTCTACTTTGTGAGTTCAAATTGATTGTCTAATTCAAAAAAGAATGTAGGTGGATCTCTCCAGTGCTCTTTTAGTTCATTTTCCTAGTGTTCTGCACTTGTTCAATTCTAACTTGGATAGTATGCATGCATTTGGTCATTCTAAACCACTCATGATTAATAACTCTCTGCTCACTCACAATATCTTTAGACACCAGGTGATGGATGTCATTAATGATGCTACTACTAAATTTGACAATCCTTTGTATGCTTGGTTATATATTATTTCTGGTTTACAGGAATGTATTAGAGACATGGGGAAGTTAGTGGCTAAGTAGGAAACTGATCAGTTGACTGAGGCTAAGATTACTGCTAGAGACTTAGTATTGAGAGCTGGTAACAAATCTGCAGTATTGTGTCAAGCTGAACTTCAGCAGTTGGCTCAAGCTAGAGAGGTCATTTTGGAATGAGAGCTACCTCAAACCAAAAAACAAATGTTCTTATGTAGACAATGGGTGATTACTAATGGTAAGGATGTATCCAAAGGCTTCTACAAGAAACTAAAGCATAAAAAACCCACGCAGAGTTTGATAATGTTGCATCATGATGAGGGGCCTCCACTATCTAAGGGCTTTGACATTATAGCAGTGACATCAAAATACTATGATGATCTTTTGAATGTTGGGCCTGATGTATCACAAACAAGGATTAATAAAATTCACACTTTGTTAGAATTTGTGGATCCATGCATTGAGGAGTCAATTGCATTGACACTGGAGCAGCCACTCAATGAGGCTGAGATTCTATATGCATTTAATGAAACTGCCAAATGAGAAATTCCCAGGCATATGTGGCCTGTCTAAAGAGTTTATGGTAACATTTTGGCCCGCTTTGAACAAAATTGTATACTTACTGCTCAATGCTATTTGGCTATCTCAATGCATGGATCCTGCTTCGAAGCAAGGCATTATAAAATTTATCCCAAAAAAATTGTTTCCCAAGACTCTAACGGATTGGAGGCCTATCACCAGGATGGGAATATTGTACAAATTGTTGGCTACGGTTATTGCTATTAGGGTTGCCCTTGAATTGAGAAGATGTATTCACCTAGCTCAAACAGGCTTTATAGGGGGTCGAGCTATCTATAGCAATATATTGACTGTACAATTGGGAATTGAACATGCTATTAACTCTAAACAAGGTATAGTAATGTTCCAGATAGATTTTACCAAAGCGTTTGACACTATACAGTGAGACTTTGTGACTAGCACTCTCAAGAAAATGGGATTTGGGCCTAGAATCAGTGGATTCATTAACCTGTTAGGCAGTGGAGCATTCTCTAGAGTGGGGATCAATGGCCGACTGTCTGAAAAAGTTCATATTGCTAGATCAGTGAGATAGCGCTGTCAAATTAGTCCTCTTTTTTTTCCAGTTGCTACCCATCCTCTGTATGCATATTTGGATGCTTTGTCTTATTTTGGTTTCTTGCAAACACTTCAGCTAGGGTCTAAGCATATTTCAGGGAAAGGCTTTGCAGATGATAAATTTCTTTTTTTGAAAGCTAATAATGTAAACATTTTGAGATGTAATAAAACTTTAGATTTGTTTGCTTCTGCTACTGCTGGCCTGAACCTTAACTTGAAAAAATCAGCCCTGATATATATATCAACAAGGGATTTTGATGCACTCATCTGTTGGTCAGGGAAAAGGTACCCTATAGGGCACATATTCAAGCATTTGGGTTATCTAATAGGCATCGGAGTGACTCAGAACTAGCTTCAGCAATGGGTAGTTGAAAAAGTGCAGGTCAAAACTACAACCTGGCATTGTACTGAGAGGCCATTCATGCGTGCTTGAGAATTGCTTAGTCTGTATTTGTACCTTATATGTTGTTTTACTTTCCTCTTTTGGACTATTGGTCAAACAAAATGTTGCAAAAGTGTGTATCTTTGATGTCTAAATTCCTATGGAATGATTTTTCAGCTGCTACTGCAGCTCTAGTTGCATGGCATAAAATTTCTCAGCCATACTCTAAAGGAGGTCTGCATATTATGGACTTCATGATCCATGCTCAGGCTAGAAGGGCGTGCTTGATAAAACATATGCTGCATAATGATACTGATTGGTCTCTCTGTTTGTGGAAACTGATTAACTCTACAGTGGTTTACTTTCTTGGAATTTGGCATATGTCTAGATGGGACAAACTGTTTACTGCTGTTTCAATAAAAACTGGTTTTGATGTTTCAAATATTCTTCTGAGATCTTGGAAAAAGACCTGCTCTAATTTGTTTTGGAAAGGTAGGATTAGATACACCGGTAATTCACTAGGCACTGAAAGTTTGATTTGGAGCTTTGTCTTTAAAATTCCACCAACTGATGGGGAGATTGCCCCTATCCCTTTTCAAAAAAGGGATAGTGCAAATCAATCAATTGCTGGACTCTAACCTGCAGTTGAAAATTTTTTCTGCTGCCACGAGACAATTCAGGCTTGGTAACTATCACAGAGGGTTATGGCATCAACTTGGAGCACATGTATACATCTTTGAAGTGTTAGGAAATAAGACATAGCTAAATAGATAATTGAGTAGATTACTTAATGGAGAGAGACAGATTTACATACACAAGATTATAGAGTAGAGAGACAGAGAGAGACAGAGAGTACACACGATATACGTGGTTCACCCAATGTGGGCTACGTCCACAGGAAAGCAGCCAATCAATGGATTTAGTACTTCAAAACAAGAAGTAGTTTACAAAGGGATTATACCCTTAATGGAGCTCCCGCCTTGCTTCACTCTCACCACCTCACACTCACCTTGTTGCATCAACTTCACACTATGAAATGTGTGTAGAAATGGCCTCCTTTTATAGGCCAAAAGGGCTGCCCTCTCTCATGAGAGGCAGCCATGTGTAGCCGCCCTTATGTAGATAAGTCCAAATCGGACCCTCCAATCTGCCCATGTGTGGCCGCCCTTGAGAAGACAATTCCGCTTTTGAATTCGGCCACTGGCCACCGGCCATTGACTACCGACCACCGGCCAATCGACGGTTGTTTTCCGACCACTTTCCGGCCGCCTTCCGGCCATAATATTCTGGCGAGGCCCCTAAAGTTGCCCCTGATTTTTGGCCGTGAAAATTTTGGTTTCCAGTGAGTGATTTTCCTTCACGCATGATGGCTTCTCCTCATAATGGGGGCCTAACAAATGTGCACTTTTACCATAGAAAATTACAAGGGTAAATCAGGCTCCATAATTAATAGGAAGTGTTGGGTCAACCAAATGTACAAGATAGACACAGAGACTGGCTACTGCTTGGATATGCATCCGATTGGTGGAGCTCCCCATCTTCGGTCTTTTATGTAGTAGCTCTACCAAACTCATCTATTTTTGAACGATGTAATAAACAGTGGTCTCTGCACATGCAAGTTAAATGGTGGGACAAAGTGCTATCTGACAAGTGGTCTATCCTCAACCAGTTTAAATTCAAATTTTTATGTGGAGAGTCTATACTCGAGTGCTCCCTTTTGCTCTTAACTTGTCTAGGAAGGGGTTCACTTATGGGAAATGCAATGTATGCAAGAAGGACGAGCCACTCACACATTCTTTTTTGCATCGTAACTTGTAGCTAAGTGGTGGAAATGGTCAATCAGTATGTGGTCAGATGCATGGGGGGTACAACTCGCAAAATTTCAGTTGACACTCTCTCAAGTTAATACCCATCAAGATCTTGCCTTGGAATTCTCAATCCAGTGATACCGAGTTTGGTTTTTGTGGTTCATTTGGTCCATGCCAAATGCATGTGTATTTGAGGATGCTTCTAAGTTTAATCATATAGTCCCTTTGTCTTTCATTGGGGACACGATGATAGAAGATGCATTAGTATTACAGGATAAAATCCTAAGAGAAAGAGTACTACAAATCATTGGGAAGCTGAAGGTCTAGCACCTTCAAGATGATTGTAAATATGTAAGATAAATCAATTTTCCCAAGAGAGAGAGAAAGAGAGAGACTAGAGAGAGAGAGAGAGAGAGAGAGAGAGAGAGAGAGATGTTCCATAAAAATATTAGGGTGTGAGATGGAGATAGATACAAAAAGAGAGTTCTACCCAAGTCTTTCTTATCTTAGGATGAGGTGAGCTAAAACTATCATGACACTCATAAAGGATTTGGCGTCTGATTTCACTGTGCATTGGTACACATACTCTCCCCTTCTGGAGTAAGTATCGCTTTAAATATGAAAATACTTCCATCAATTAAGTTCATCACTAGCTAAATGGAACCTTGTGTAGAGTCAACTTGAACCTCAAGCCGGGGGGCGGGGGGGGGGGGGGGGGGGGATTCACCTATAAAAATTCATCTATCTCTTGTGCGTTAAAAGGGTATTAAAGAATATCCTTTACTTTTATGCTCTAAGGTGAGAAAACAACCCATTTTTCTACGGAAACTTATGTGGTTTTTTTTCCAAAATGCACTAAGATATCCCTTTTATAGATGTATTTCAATTAGTTTTTTGAAAATTTTCCCAAAAAAGAAAACCCATATTTTCAACTCACATGCTATACTTCCTTGAGGAGGGGAGTCCTGCCAGTAGCTTGAGGGTTGGTGACATATCTTTTTGTAAAATGACTCCACACCTTTGAGTAAGACTGATCATGCTTCAAGTTTCCCTTTAAAGTGTGCAAAATATCACTTTGAAAATCTGCAAGAGCATTCACCTCATGCATGTAGCTTAAAGCATTAGCTAGACCATTGTACTACCTTTGGGATTTTGTAGTATACTCTTGAAGGATTCTAGCTCACCTAGTTTTACATCCTTTCAAAAATTTCTCTTGTGAAATCATTTTGTGCTGTTAGATTGGAGGAGAAAAATTCCACTAAACTAGAACCATGGAGACTCTACCCACAATCAAGCTTCATTTTCAACCTTTCCAAATCAGATGTAGATATTCTAGACACAAACTTAAACACACAGAATCGATCAAGTATGAAAGCATACTAGGATAATAATTACTTGCAAGATGCTGGCAATATGGATACCATTAACACACAAAGTACAAGGAGAGGAAGAATTTGCACAAGAATATTTCCATAAGATCATAGCTTAATCACATACAATAGAGGGTGAACATGAATCTACATCAGAATTGTGTAATCTTAGCCCACAAAGTGCGAGTACAAGTCCCTTTGCACTTGTTCTTTTATAGTTTTATTGATTAACTCTTGTGTTAATTTTAGGCTCCTCTTTACAAGCATTTCATTCTCATCCACTTACACGAAACAAGCATCCCAAGTCGTTGAGGGGTCCAATATATAATCATGGTAATGTACCGTGAGGGAGGGGTTTTCTCTTTTTCAAAAGTCTAATACTTTAATAGAGGTACATTTGCACGAGGTGTTTTTAATCCATTTTGGTAAAAATCCGTTTGGTTCTTCCAAAAAGAGTGGTCAATCTATTCATGTCAACATTGTAACAAAGGGTTTTCTTAAGTACCCTACAAATGCATGTTATATCGGGAGATTCTTATGAGTGGACCCTCAATCCCAAATCAATCACTTATGAGGGGGAGAAAAATCATAATATCCCTTTGTCCAGGGATAGATATTGTCTTAGTTTCTCACAAGAGAGATCAATTGGTGAGTGTTTCATGCAAGGTGGAGAGAAGAATGAGGGAATCTTGAACTAGTTTTTTAGATATCTATCAAGAATCTTTGCTAGAGTGACCTTCAAATTCAAAAGGTATCCATTTTGAACTACATTGAAGTGACTAGTGGTGGATTCATGATCTAGTATTCGTCACGCACAAGTCTTTCTTCTTGGTTGGCAAGCAAAGGTGGTTCAACATATACTAAATGAAATAGCACGGGTACGTTAAAGAGTATCAGTGAATGTCCATACACAAATTCAAGAGGTGGTTTCCTAGTTTTGAGACCTTGAAGCTTTCAATGCTAAGAGTATTGATGTAAGTAGTGATAAATGATAACATGTAATGAACATCACCAAGGAGATAGTCAATTAATTACAAAGTAATAAATGCTAATATCATCCAGTAGACTCCCATGAAGGGAACCCCACTAGATACTATAAAGATACTTTAGCAATATGTGAAAAGATCCGTTGTAAATAGATAAAAGAAGAAAATCTTACCAATTTTCATAATCACATCACATACACACGCTAGGAATTCCATGTGACCACTCACATCCCAATTTAGTGGCTTATCTTTTATATTTCTCTCAAAGATGTAGGGAGAGAAATGACATGGCTTCCAAAGAGAATAGTAGATATATGGAGACATTTTTTGGGTAAGTAGTAGTGGTTTCATGATCTTCTATGGTGTCCAGGACAATTCTTTTTTCTTTTTCAACAAGCAGTGGTGGAATACACTAAGTAAAATTGCATGGGTACTTTAAAGGGTATGAGTGAATGTCCATACACAAGTTCACAAGGTGGTTTCCTAGTGTCAAGGCCTTGAGGGTTTCAAACCAATGAGGGCTGAAGCTAGAAGAAACCGTCTAAAGGGGACAAGGCCCAAAGACAAGCACCCCTTTATCACACCATTATGTGGTTGTAGCGAGTAAAGCCTATTAAGGATAAGTTAGCCCTCATGTTTTTATATGTTTTACCTTTTTAGATTGGCACTTTGGGTAGTTAATTACATAATAATCTACGTCTTTATGCATTTGTGGCCAAAAGAATTAGACAAGTATGGGTGCGTAACTCTTTCTTATCTCGGCATGACATGCACTAGGACTATCATGACACTCATAAAGGATTTGGCGTTTAGTTTCATTGTGCTTTGGTACACATGCTCTCCCCTTGAGGAGTAAGTATCCCTTATGAATGGAAAAATATTTCCATCAATTAATTTCATCACACTAGATATGTTGTAATAGAAAAATTCCAAAACCACTAGAATCTTTGTAGATTAATTTGAAAAACAAAAAGAAAATAAATTCTGTGGGTAGAAATAGTGATAGTAAGTGCACGAAGTGGTCCAACAACAATATGCATGGTAATAATTGTGGATATGTATCCGTGACTATTACAGTGTAAGTTACGGCTAGTATTATCGAGTATATTGCCACTACATGGCTTTTCAAACTTAATAAGCATGCTCATTTGGGCAATCCAATTTTGCATGGCCTAAATGAGCATCTTTATTTTTTACCAGCATAAAACATATTAAATATCAATTGCATTTTGGGAAGTGTATAAAAAAATAATAATAAGCTTTTAAATTACATGTCACATCTTATGTGCATATTTTGAAGCAAAAAAGAACAATACTTAAATTTAATTACAAATAAAGCCATAATTCCAAATGATTTTTATGTACAAATTAGGGTCTTTTGTGCCATATTTGCACTTTTAATAGCGGACTACAAAAAAAAAAAATCTATCAGTATAAATCCTTGTACTCCTCATCTCGTGTCCAGAGGTGTATAAGTTTAATGACTCTGACTTTACATCAACTCTAACTAAAAATAATTATTAGAATATTCATTAACTATACTTATTGCTTATGGAGATCTAATTTCTCATTCAAATTGCTCACGAGAGATATGATGGTTTTCCAACAACTATCGCAAAGTATCGAACTATGTGTCTCTCTGAGTACTAACTGTCTCTTTAGTAGGATGGGTTAGAGTGACATTTTTCTAAGTTAAAAATAACTAAAAAAATTTCTTAAGATAAAACATCTCGTATATGGAACTTGCACAATTAAAAATTACTTACATATTTATCTTTCCAGGCCTTTTTTCCTCCCAAACCATAGTGCATGGGAGTTTTCTTGGACCGAGCTTCACATTTTTGTTTGTGGGATAAGCCTCTTGCCGCTTTCTTGTTCTTTTCTTGCATGGCCCATTCCAACTCTACATCTACCTCGTTGTTGCCACCATAGCTCATGTTAGCGGGTCACCGCAATCAGACTCGATAGTCTAGCTGTCTGCTGGCATTAACATGATGTCAATACTTAGAGAAGCCACTCGGATGGAGCATGGAGACTCATTGAGAGTTTCAATCTTAGGAAATGAACCTATGGAACTAAACTATTCTTAACACAAGCAAATCTATCACTCTATATTCTGGGAACCTACCTACCTCCTGTCTCAGTGCTCTAGGTCATCATGCCATTTCATCAACCAACTGATCTTAGAATGCAATGAAAATTTTGGAGGAGCTATAATAGGCCTAGAGGCACTATCCTAAGTCTAGTGGTTGATCAACAAGGTACCAAATCCCAATCCATCATGGTCCAGGTCCTAAAAGTTGCACTAAAACTATCCAAAAAATTCTCTGTGGTCTAGGATCACTCTTCTATGGTCAAGATTTCATAAAGCAACCATTTGCACACTCAAAATTGTAGAATTAGCTCACAAATAGGTAGTTACAAAGTTTTGAGAATGATTACATTTAAATGAAAGAACCGAAGACAAGTAACACAATGCACTTTTTGGAATTGAAATTTGTCTACCAAAGATGAGAAAAAATGATATCAATATGCTACTGAGTTGGCACTCTTAGTCGTATATATTGATCTCTCCAATAATTACATAATGTTACGATGGTGTGATCAAACTAGAACATTTGAACCTTATACCTAGGGCTTCTCATTGGCCATCCAATGATCGGCTTACAAGGCTTTTGGGTTTAGGACAAAATAATTACAACTCGATGTGTACAAAATGCAACTCAACAAACATGACCTCTCTTTTTGACATTTTACCAAAAAATAATGTGGTTACGTCAAAATCAAGGGCTTTTTGGTGGTGTAGCTAATTACGATGCCTGTTAGGTAATTTTGCCATATTCTCCCCTTGCACATCCTCCTCCAAGCTTTGACTTTGTCCTCAATAGTCAAATTGTATATTCTCTAGTGTCTTTGTGATTCATCTAAACTTTTCAACCCAAGCTACAATGTTCACTTGAATAGATATGTCTTTGAATGGGTTATTGGGACTACGCTCTAATAGTCCATGTGGTGCATGTGTAGATCTTTGGTGAGGGGCTTGAAAATGGTAAAGTCTATTTGAAAAAACCTAGTCATGAATGCCTCTTCAAATGTTTGTAAGTAATGTGAAGGTAGAAACATGATATGTGCATACATTCCCATAGGAATGTCTTTATTTGGGACTTCAATTTCTAGATTCCAAGCTATGCCCTCCGTGACTTCTAGGAATACTTTCCATGGGTGCTTTGTAGCCTCCATGTCCTTAAATGTCTGAATGCATGTGATAATCATCTTTGCAGACTTTATGAGGATTTGACAAGTCAAATTCGGTACATCTCTCATTTTATTGATTATTGTTTGCATTGTGTGAACCATGTAAAACTCGATTTTCTTGTAGTGGTTCATGGCCTTTGATATCACTAGGTAGTTCAACGCGGATGGCCTATGACTCTTCCATGTATAGTAGCTATCTTAGGATCACCATCAAGGAATTAAACAGAAGGTTGGGTCGATCTTGAGATATTGTGGTGCATTTCTGTACAAAGTCACATCTTCTGGCTGCTTCTCAAACCATTTTTCCCTCCATAAAGGTTTGCTTTCTAGGATCAATAGCACTTGATCTAGTATGAAGGGTACCTCTTCATAATATCCTTTAGAATTCCTCTCTAGAGATTGCAAGAGATTTTTTTTCCATAGCAAGGCCTCCTGCTTCATCAGTGGCAAGGGGATCATTTTGTGGCTAGAATTCTTGATTAATACATCTAGTTTTACCATCACAAGGGCTGTTGACTCCAATACTTTAAGTTCATATAGCATATATTCCTTATGCCAGTCATCAGGGATATCTTTGATCCACCTCTTGAGTTCTACCATGGCATCTACCTACTCTGTCTCTTCTTCAAAATCATGTAGCCCACCCTTTGTCGATGTGCTTTGTAGGTCCATGGGGGGTAGGTCTACTCTTTCAAGCTCGAATGTTGGTGGTGCGGTTTGTTGGGCTAGCGCTATAGATTTTTCTTTCATGGCACTGATTCCTAGATCTTTGCTTTATTTCTTAAGCATGCCTCTTGGCTTGGCTAGATAGATGAGCTTGGGCTTTTGCTAGTTGCTTTTGCAACTCCTTGATCTCCTCGTCTTTTTGTGAAAGTGTCGCCATTTGCCCTGCGACCATTGTTGTCTTTGATATTTTTCTTGTGAAAACTTTTTCTTTAGCACTTTGATCTCCTTTGGTATAGCAAATGGAGTTTGAGATGTCAAGGTTGGAGTAGGCACATCTTGCATGGCCAGGAGAGTTGACAACGTATGTTTAACAACATCATAAGAGTCCCATAACTTTGTGTATTTTTCTTTTTCTCTTGCCAGTTTCTCTTTTAGGGATTCTTGTTCCACTTGAAGCTCATTGTTAGCTTCAATCTGATCTAGGAGGTCTTGAAAAAGACTTGCTACATCTCTCTTTTCATGTTTGAGTGTAGCCTAGAGATTCTCTTTATCCTCTTTGAGACATTCAACTTGCTGGCATAGTTGTGTATTTGCTCTGATGGCCGCATTTATCTCTTGTTTTGCATCTTGGGCATCCAATTTCTGCAATTGAGGTACATCTCTCTGGCATCAAAATTGGAGCCTTATCATTTTAAGATCATCTTCTAGATCAATCTCACAAATGACCTTGTCCGCTTCCTTAGCTATTTTTCTTGAGATACGTGGTAGTTTCTCTAGCACTTGAGCGGTTGATTGCAGAAAACATGTTTGCAATGACTCTATTTTCTCCTCCACTTTCTGTTGTTGGTATTTTGGAAGCACCTATTCTATTTACTTTTTGTCTTGAGTGGTTTGAGAAGATTCCTCTTGCTCCGTTTGTGTCCTTCTTAGATCTACTTCAGATTCTTTTTGGTCCTCTTGATCTTTTCCTTCTTTGTTTACCTCTGTAGGAGGAGGAGGTGTTGCGGGTTTTGATGAGACTTGTTGTTGCTCCATGTCAATATCCACCTCCCGTTCTTGAGTGGTAGTTTCATCTTTTGGAACTTTGTCATGTGCGGAGTACTGTATTCTTTTTGAATCCACAAGGAATTCCAAATCATCAGTCTTTTATCTTTTGGCATCTTGTTCTTGTCTTTGTTCTGATTTTCTTATTTATACATCATCTCTGTGTTACCAAAACAAGCCAGGAAGCTCAGCTCCCTCCTCCGCTTGCTTGTATCATGTCTCTTTGTTTTTTCTAACTGCTCAGCTTTGATCTTCTCAAGATTTTTGTTGAGCTTGACGCCATCCTCATCATTAGTCTTTGAGCCAACTTCTTCCACTTTCTTCTTTTTGGCTGCTAGATTTGCTAGTCGTTCTTCCCTCAACCATTGAGCTTCCTCCATAGATCTTTGGACCGGATTTTCTCAATTGGTTGGTACCTTTTGTGGAGTAGTGGAACTACAATATCAAATGCTTCTTCTTCTATATTGACTGATATTTTGATGCGGTATTAGGATTTTTGGCCTTGATCTCCCCACTAAGCTCAAAATCTGACTTTCTATCCTTGATGTTAAGGGTCTTGGCCCATGATCTTTGTCATTTGGTTTGTCTCTTTGTGGGTGTAGTAGAGGCACTACCCATAAAATGGACAACATGCTTTTCTATGTGGAGTAAATATAGCTGGGATTTTGCTACCGAATCATCAGTAGAGCTTGGTAGGCTATCCAAGTGAGGGGGCTGATATTCATGTATGTGTTGTTTCTTTTACTGCCCTAGAAATTAACTTTTACTAGATTTTTGAGAATAAAATTTCCCAAATTGCATTTTATTACCCTTGTTTCATCTAATCCCTTAGCCATAATAATCATTTTGTGTAGATTGGGATTCATGTAGCGTGGTGGTTTTTGAACTTTAAGGTGTTGAGAGCTTAGTCATAGTGGCAGCTCAATCTTTGAATAGATCAAATATTTATATGTGAACGTGTGTTCTATTGCTTGATGATGGCCTTTTTGTTATCAATTGCTTTGATATTGTGATTGCCAACGGGGATATGGAGGACCTAGTTGAGTAGATCATCAATGATCCACACTTTGACTCTTGTTTTGATTGTGGCACCATCCTTATTGGTCAATGTTGCCTCCCAATTGTAATGTATGGAGCTCATAACCTCATGGACTCTCTGAAGGTCCATTGACTATGGTTGAATTTTGAAGAAGCTATCAAGTTGTAGGCATGACCCTTCTGTCACTTCTCTTTGTTGATGGAGTTTCCATAGCTTTTGAGGGAAGATTGTTGTCTTAACTTTGGCTCCATGAGCTGCCTTTGATGGGATCTTCTCCAGTTCTTCATTCGTAATGTGAGCTTTTTCATTTGAAAATATTTCTACCGCTTCATACGGAGTAGCTTTCCACTCCTTCTGGGATTTTTGTCAAGGCATTTGCTATCAAAAAATTATCTATTTAGCTCTGAAAACTCGTCAAAAAGTATTCAAAAAAGTGAATAAATGCAAACTTGAACATAAAATGAAAAGTGATCATAAATTGATCAAAACAAATCCAAATTTGACCAAACTTCACCAGTACAACTAGGAAACCTACAAGCACTAGGGCATTGGGTTATCGATCAATTCTAAGCTTGACGCACATGGATCGCAATCCATGTTGGAACACAATTGGAAAATCTACTTACACCTTTTGATAGAGTATATTATGCTCATGCTATGGTTTGAAACTTTTGTGATTTGGATCACTCGTTTGGGATTTATGCCAATTCTTTAAAAAATTTCTAGACTTAGAGAATTTTGGCACTTTTTCCATAATTTTGGTATCCAAATGACTTGAAACTTTGCCTTTTTTTAGAAAACAAATGAGTGCTTACTAGATAATACCATGAAAAGTATAGTGCTTGGAACTGAATCCAAGTTGTACAGATACATAATATTATACCAATAAGACACCCTCCATCCATTAGTGTTAAAAAACACTATTTTAATGATTGAATATCAGAACTCCTTGGTAACTCCTTCATAGGCTCCCCAAAGGAAACTAATGACTATGCTAATGCTGCAGGTACTGTTTCACCTTCGGTGGGTATTGCAACTCCCTCTTTAGTAATTTTCAAGGATTCTTCTTGATGAAATCCTGGAAACTCTCCCTTTAAATCTTCCTGAACCAAAATCTCTTGAACAACCTCTACTACAGCACTTGTGCTTGCCTCCAACTTCCTCAGGTTTTGATCAGTAACCTGCTCAGTTAACAGGTGCTGGCTCATCCAAATTCATAGCCTCATGTGTCTCTATGCATCTATAAGAGTATGGAAATCTATTGTTCCCTTAGGGCCATATGCAAGTTTCCTTAGTTATCGGATGGAGTTTCCCTTGTCCAGTTTTCTGTTCCTGGAATAAATATAAAGGCTTCTGCACTTTGAAATCATCAAACTCTTTTTGAGGTCCTCATATTGCTTTTGAAAAAGCACGTATTCATTGGTTTGCTCCTCCTTAGCAAAACTTTGGTATGGAATGTTAACTAGAGAAACCATTCTCCTCCTTAATTCCAACCACACCTTCTCTCCCTATTTTCTGACCTCGGTCTTTAGTACTTCAACATCATGTGGCAGTAAATACCACCCATCCAAATCTAAATCTTCATCAAACATTTCCCTTAGTTTTGCTTCTAGTTCTTGGGAAGCTTGTAACTTACTCAAAAGCATAGATTGTGACTTAGAATAATTATTTTTCAATACTTCCAATTGGGTATCAAAAGTTGATAGCCACTGTTCCTTCCATGACTGAATGGTTTTTTACGTTCTTTCCCTTCTTTGTAGACGAGACATATAAAAATCAACAACACTGTTAGCAATGAGTAAATAATCCTTCAGCTTAACAATTATGTCTTCTTGATCTGAAATCAACTTGGCATCTCCCTAAGTCCTTATGGAAACAATCTGCAGTTGGACAATCTGATTTTCCAACTGATACTTTTCTCTTTGCAAAACTGAACTGTTTAGTTGACTCTGTGAGATAAAGTTTTTGACAAGGTCAAGAGCCTTATAAACTTCTGAAATAGTAATTTGACCTCCAAATTTACTAAACAATACTCTTTTTCCCAAATCCTATTTGGCTTCTATTGCAAAACTCTCTATTTTCTTCCTTTTCAATCTTAAGGATGGTTTCTAAGGAGAGAAAAGGCTACCTGCTTCAACATTGATAGTGGGTTTTGGGGTCTCCATTAAAGTGTCTAAATCAGTTTCAAACTGATCCCCCAAGCTTTTCCACATGTCTTCTTCTTCCTACTCAGTTTTTGATGGCTCCCTGTTTTGGCTTTGAGGATCCCACAACTTTTGCCTTCTATTCTCTGCCTGAATATTTCCCACTTTTATATCCTTCCTTCTCTCAACCTGATCCCCATAACCAAAAGAATCTTTGTTGGGTAAACCCCCAAATTCTATAGCACTTGAGGTTTTCCCCCCAAAGAGAGGAATAAGAAAAGCTCCAATCTTTGTGGATTTGTCTTTTCTCTTCTTCTTTTGAAAAACTTTTGGACTAATCCTTTGAAAGAGTAGGTTGTCCCAACCTATCTTTCTTCCACCTTCAGTAGCATGAATAAGTGCATAATTTTCTTTAGAGATATACTCAAGTTTGACCAAAATACATACCTTCTCCAAATACCACTTGATTTGCTGAAATCTGAAAGGGTTTTGCGGTTTTCTCACTGGGTAGTAGCCTCTTATCACCTTGAGCCAACCCAAACTTTGATTCCATCCGAGCATCTGAAGCCTTATGCATAGAGTTATCTTCCTCCAAATGTAGTTCAAACACTTAAGAGATTAACTCTCAGCTTAACCAAAAATTGCCAAATATGTTACCCTTAGTGTCTTGAACATGACTTAAAAAGGTCATCAGAGAATGATTATTTGTTGAAAGCTCAACCTTTCAACAACGCTTCCACAAAGATTCCATAAATATTCCTCAAAGATTCTCTAAAGATTCCAAATAAAGATGCTGATGAAGTGATGAAGACGAAGATGGATGCTGTAATGTGAAGATACAAGCTCATGGACATCATCGAATATCCCGTTATTATTATTTTGAGCCATTACGGCCACTTTTGTAAGGTTTACGGGAACTTCATATTTTAAGTCAGCAATTGTATTGAGGCCACAGATGCTTGTTGGATGAGCAAAGCCAGCTCACGGTGTTGTAATTAAGCTCTATAGAAGCCTAGGGACAAATAAGGTCATTTTGGTCGGACATTAGGTTTTCTAAGGCTTAGTATATAAGCCAAAACCTAAAGCTTTGTAAGGAGACTTCTAATAAATCGGATCTTCTGTGTCGTTGGGAGACTGCGAGAGAGTGAGAGAGTGTGTGTGCGCGCTACAGGAGCTACGGTGGTCGGAATCGCAAACGGAGAGCAGCAGTGTGTTGCCCATGAGGAGAGCTACGCGTTGATGCTTACATCACGCGTGTTCGTCTGTGTTTTGGCAGATTCACCCACGAGCTACTTTTGGAGTTTCGGTGAGTAACTGTTGTCCGTTTTTGCATTTCAGCATATCCACGCGATCAGAGCGAGTAGAGCTACACATTAGGAACTTTAGTTTTCAGAAACGTCGACCTGCAAAAACCGGCCAGACATCCTACGCGTTTTCTGCACAGAGGGTATTGAGTAGGTTTTTTTGGTCACGGACCTTAGGGAGAGTGGCCTATTGGTGTTGATAGGATATCCCTCAAGTTTCCTAACGTTTCGAGAACGTCTAATGGGCTTTTGGCTTGCGGTAGCATCATATGAGACTCTCACATTCACAGAACCGATGGCATGTAGAGTTGATATCTCTGTAGGAAGTAGTCATTAGTCGGCGGTCGAGTAGAGGTTGACACCCTTTGCTTGCTTCCACGCGCCTGCGGGTCGAGGTTCATCCTCAGTTGACATTATATGTTAGGTGAGTTCTCGCTATGCTGACGTCCGTCGCGGCGTATCCGTCCAACATTGGCGCCGCTGCCGGGGACGAGATCCCTAAGTAGGTGACCGAGACTAGTCCTTGAGGATAGAGGTCCCTCTGGCTTTCCAGAGTACTATTTTACATTTAGATAGGATCAGAGGGTGGTGGACTCTCTAGGTCTTAGGAGGAGTCTAGGGAGCGTGTGTCTGGTCTGGATCTTCCGTCTTAGGTAGTATTAGGTAGTAGTAGGTTGTGGTGTAGAGAGTAGGATTTGGAGTGGTAGATGTGGTGGTAGGTTGACTTGAGAGTCTGTGTGAGGCCAGGAAGCAACCAAGACATCAAAATCACCATCTCACATTGATGAGTAGGAGTAGGGTAAGTAGGATATCTTGATTGTTGATCTACAATACTTTATGCATGTCTTACTTGCTGTTAGGCTCATCAGAGAAGTGGAAAACACTAAGTAGGAAAGACTGTAAGTTGTGTTTGGAAGCTGATTTGAAGTCCAAAAGTTTCTGTGATTATTGCTGAGAGCTATAGAGAGCATAGAGAATACTACTGCCTGAAAAAAATTGCATTTTAAGACAGTAGACATCCTACGCATAGGATGTCTCCGGGGGCACTTTTGGCAGGGAATTTGGGAAAACTGAGGTTACCAGTGTGTTCAGAAGGGGGGGTTTACCCTAAGTTTACATTGAAACTAAAGTTTTGACCAAGTCTTGACACCCAAAAGACCAAAGACGGAGTGTCAAAAACGCGAAAACAAGAAACTTAAGATTCTGAGCTCAATTTTGCATAAAAACTGGTAGGAATGCTTGAAAAGTAGTGCTCAAGACTTGGGGATGCCTGTGGATGAATTCTGCCACAAATTTCATCAGTAGACATCCTACGCGTAGGATGTCTAGAGAGTGATTCTGGAAGCAAAAATCAAGTTTTGGCATCATACCCATATTCTGCATGTTGTGTTGGACACACACACCAAAGCTCATGTCATTTGGACATATAGACTGAGAGTTAAGGGGATGTTACTCTTTCAAAGAAATATTTTCCCAAAAGTGGTGATTCTGAGCAATTTTGACATCCAAAATTTGGTGTGATCACATATTCTTGTTATATGCATCAAGAAGCACCTTGGGTAGAAACAGAAGTCCATTCTGAGAAAAAAAGACTGGTGGAAATTTTGAAATTGTGAGTTGACCAGTGTGTTCAGAAGGTAGGTTTTACCCTATTTTCACATGGAAGGGGGAACTTGACCATATCTTGATAGGATAAGGCCAGATAGACTGAAATTGCCAAACATCCTACCCAAATTGTGCCAAGGAATTATTCCAAGACCAAAACCATAGGATGGCTGCAGGAGCATGATCTGCATGATATATTGAGTGATTGAGAGAGTTTCCATCTCATTTGGGGGAGAAACGGGGGTCCTAAGCAGACTTTAGCACTTTTGACTGAAAAAGACTAGAACAGCTGAAATTGGGGTCTTTTGAAATCCAAACCAAAATCTGAGCATACCACTGGGTTGCTGACATCAAGGGGAAGCATTGGGTCAAGTCTGGGGTCAAACAGGCCAAAAAGACATCCTACGCGTAGGATGTCATGTGTGATTTTGCACTCCAAACTTAATTTTGAGCATACCACTGTGATCAACACCTCAAGGAGAGTCTGTGGTTCAAGTTTGGACAAATTCTGAGCAATTAGACATCCTATGCGTAGGATTTCTAAGGCATGATTTAGAGGCCAAATTCAAAGCGTGGACATAGCAAGGTGTTGTATAGCCTTAGGCAAGCCTCCTAGTCAAATTTGGTCCAATTTGGAGTTGATTTGACTTAGGAATTCATCAGAACAGACATCAGGCTTCTGGAGCAGATTCTTGATCATTTGACCAACCTATAGGTGTCAGAATCAAAAAGTAAAAATAGTGTGAGATCAGCACATCAAGGGGAAGCTACAGTGCAAGTTTGGACAAAATCTGAGAAGTTAGACATCCTACGCGTAGGATGTCTTCAGCTTGATTTAGGACTCCAAAACAACCTATGAGCACACCACTGTGATCAGCACATCAAGGAGAAGCTAGGGTGAAAATTTCAAGTCATTTTGAGCGTAGGATGTCTCAAGGCCATTTTCAGGTCCAAATAAAATTCTGAGCATACCATTGTGTTGCTGGACTCAAGGGGAGTCTCTGGACCAAATTTTGTTCAATTTTGAGCATATAGACATCCTACGCGTAGGATGTCTCCAGGCCAATTTTAGGGTCCAACTGAAATTTTGACCATACAGAAGTGTTCACAGTGTCACAAAGATCCCAAATCTTCTTCCATTCTAAACTGCATTTCACTGTTTTGGCCATAACTTTCACAAACGGTATAGGATTGGAAAAGTTTTTATATCAAAACGTAGCTTGAGAGTGACTCTACAGATCTTAGAGCAACCATTTAGTTCAACTTTGAAAAAAACGTCGTTTAAGGCCTCAAAATGCATCCGAAAGTCAGGGGTGTCTAAAATCGACAGTTCAAAAGAATTGTGAGAAAACGGTCACGGTTTTTGAAGGCTGCTAAGTTAGCAGATTGAAATTATCTTTTGGGAAAACCATTGGTCACCCGCTGGAAGGTGCTCAAGGAACAAGTGTGGCCGTCAAAGGTATATCAAGGATTTCTGCATTCATTGTGAAAAAGTTTGCCAGCTAAATAGAATTTTGTAGATTGTGTGCTAAAGTGAACACATGTTAGCTCGACTCAAGAATCGCTACAAAGGGACCAGTCGTTGCAGTATAGTGGTAAGTTGCATAACTTATCACAGTGCTTCCACTAGATCGAGGCCTGGTAAAAAGCTCTAGGAAAAGCGAGCAGCCAGACAAGACAGTATCAGCCTTGGCAAGCAAGGGAGCTAAGAAGTTCAAGCAAAGCCCAATTCAAAAAAAACTCAGAGATTAAGGCATCCACAAAAGCTGAGGACCTCAAGCGAAAAAGACCGACACAAGGGTGCTAATAGTTTTTATTAGCATTGAGGAAAGCAATTAGAGCTATCACTGAACAGGTACAACAAGGGAGTCAAGACGAAAGCAATGGCGTCTCAAAGGAATCAGACCAGTCAGGAAGAAGCTTCAAGTACATCCACAGATATTACAAGAGAGAAAATTCAGATCTATCTGATTGGATACTACAAAGGACTGCCATGCTATGAGGATGTCAATCAGAATTTTTACATCAAGACAAAGAAAGATACAGAGGAAACTTGGACATCTCAATATGTGGAAGTTGAAACAGCGAAGAATGTACTACACCCACATCCAAATTTCATGGAAGACTGTCTGGGATCAATTTACATGAGGCACGGAAAATACATCGACAATGAGATAGAAATGTTGTACAAGGATCAACTTACAGAACTCTACGCATATCCTCCAAATATTTTTCTGTACAAAGCACAAGATGGAAAACAGAAATTTGGTACCCTCTATGGAGATGAAGACGGTCGATACTACAGGGCTGTCACAAGTCATGAAGTTCCTATAGAAAACAATCATTACTTTACAACAGAAGCGTTTGGCTCAAGAGGACAAGACTACATGTCTAAAGGTGGTAATGTATACCATCTTGTCATGGGTTTACCTCTAACTACGCACTTGGAAGAGTTAAAAACTACATCTGTCACTACACAAATGGGTGGCACAACACAAGGCACAACATGGAAAGACACAACACAAGTCTCGTGCACTGCACCAGCACAAGAGGTACCAGCTATGAAGATAGCCCAACTTCAAAAAGAACTAGCTTGGTCTCAAGAGCTACTTAACAAAGCACAAGAAGTCATATCATCAGGCATTAAACAGATGCCAACATTAGATATGGAACACTCTCGGATGGGGGGAGTTCAAACTCAACAAAGAGACCCTATATCTTCAAGAGTGGGATTAAGAAGTCCAGGTTTACAAGAAGCAGTGTCCTTTTCAGTAGAATTTCAAGAAGCATTGGAAGATGCCGAGCCGGAGGAGAGACCAATGGAAATTCACAATGCCCAATGTAGAAGGTCAGGTCAAGATGTCATTGTGGTTGACAAATACGATAGGCACTATGAAATAGCCGATGTGAAAAATATGGATGAGTTTGGCAATTGTGGGCAACCTGTAAGTCACATACTTGGACCCCGTCCAAAAGCACCATCAAGGGAAACGGAAAAAAAAGATTCGGTTCAATCTTCACCCTCGGTGCAGAACTCGCCAAAATCAACTCGGAAACATAGCCCTAAGGCTATGCAAAAGCCCCACGTCAAAGACCATATACTGATGGAAGAATTAGCATCACAACTGCTAGAAAGCAGGGATAGTGATTTGATCTTGTATGCAAGCAATGATGGAAGCTATTTTCAGCTTCTCAAGGACAAGACGATGAAGGATAAAGAGACAAAGCCAGTGGATACACCTAAGTCAGTCGTAATCTACAGGTTCATGCATGCAAAGAAGAGGTCATATCTGTATCTAGATACCACAGGAAACCATTATCAGCAGTATTATGGAAAGCTGCCTCATCCAAAGGGTGCACATGTTGAGATAACAACATATTGCGACCAATGTGCCATTGGTCATTTAGTGAAGGACTGCCCAGTAAAGCTCTACATGGAAAAGAAGAAGCAACAAGCCAAAAGAAAATTTCAGACAGTGACAACAAGGGAACGGAAGAAAGAATCCCCAACAAGATCTCCGGAAAAGAAGCAGATCTTGTTGCAGAGCACAAAAGATAGGCTCAAGACACAGTTGCTTGAAAGCAAGGGTGTCAATGACATTATCATAGAGAATCAGGCTTTCAAAAAAGATCAATTGAATCAGCTGATTCAAGATCGTTTAAGGAACCTCAATGGGGACAAGTCAGAGCATCCACAAGGTGATGAAGATGAAGCTCATAGTTCAAGGTTCGAGAGCAAAAGAAGCCAAGATTCTGACGATAGTGAGCCAATGCAAGAAGAGGTGGCAGAGGTAACAAAAAATCTTAGTGCCACATCACAAGTGGAAGACATGCAAATAGATTCAATGGATGAAGCTGAAAGTCTACCAAATAAATTTTCTATTGTGGACTTCTTCATTGGTGATTGAACAAATCAAAGAGTATGAGAAGCTAAAAGAAGATGTAACTGAAGACATACAATGCATAGAAGAACAGAAAATGACTGAGTCCATGATTGACTACCAAGGACAAGCAATACAGGATATGAATGAATATTTTCGAGAAGAGACTCTACAAAAACCCATGGAACAATGGAAACCAAAGGCCACGGCGACCATTGCATCAAAAGAAGAGAGTAAAGCTCAACATCCTTCTACACAAGCTTCAAAACATTTCCAAGAATAAAAGTCACCATTGAATGACCTTCAAGTGCTAGAAGAAGTAAATAGTGACAGAGAGCTTCTAAAATCAAGAATCAAGGTGTCACAGTCAGAAACTAGCAATGAACACCAACAAGCAGCTACAGCAGAAGATAGTAAGCACTTGGGACATGCTACAACCAGTCAAATGACAAAGAAGTTCAACATACAAGAGGATGACAAAGCTTCCAAGGTACAAAAGTCCAAGACAAGTACCAAAAGCAAAGAGGACATAAGTTACTTGGCAACCAACAAGAAGATTCAATTCTCGTTGGATGTGTATGAGAAACTAAAATTCAACTTTACAGCAGAGATAGATTGCACTGCCACGACTAATGTCATGTCTTATGGGCTATGGTTACTTCTAGGTAAGCCAAAACTGTATGAAATTCAGGTACAAGTTCCTATATCACATGGAATAGCTGTCACAAGTTTAGGGATTGCAGAAGCTTCCCTTAAACTACGGTCAAAGGTAATCAAAGACAAATTCCTAGTGGTGGATTCATCGAAAATGAGTACACATTTGATTTTGTCCAAGCATTGGAAAAAAACATTGGCAGAAGAACCTGGATTTTCAACAATGGTCATCACGACTAGCTCTCAAGAAATCCAGCCTACTACTGCTCCAAGATTATCGACTACCGACAAAGGCAAAGCCAAAGTGAACCCACAAATGTCCTACCAACAAAAGCAGCCCCTTAAATTAGAGTCTTCAATCCAGCCCCGAAAAGTTCAAGACAGAGCTTCGACATCAACTGACCACATGCTTCCACATGAAAGACAGACTCCAAAGAAAATCTTTCAACCAAAATACCCTACACTTCGAGATCATCGTCGACAAAAATCTTCAAAGGTCTACATCAAAGCTGAAGAAATCAAGGTCAAGGACCCAATATGGGTAAATGAGCCTAGCCGATTGACGAAAGGTAAACACATGGGATGGATAGCCTCCCACTACAGCTTAGCAGATGTTAAGGCGGTTACGGCGCTAGCGGAAGCTAAATAGCGAGAACTCAACCAACAACAGAATTTGTCAGATGAGGACGGAGCTTGACCCGCAGGCGCATGGAAACAACTAGGTGGGTGTCAAATCACCTACTCGACCTTCTAATGACAATCACTACTAAGGAAATCAAATCTAAGTTCTAAAATACGCAAGTGACTGAAATCCGTACTACGAACGAATGCTATACGAAACAGGATCTAGAATCATTGAATCGATCTCAAACTCAAGGGGAAGTCTATACACTAGGTAAGAACAACACCCTAAAGACTTGAACTGCAAAATCAACCTATAACCACTCCGTGCGGTAAACGCGTATGAAGACAGGCCGAAAAATACAGGTGACCGAAACTTGACCCCGATGGTACTAATGTGTAGCTCTACTCGTTGTGGTTCTATAGATATGCTGCACGCTCTATTCCGACAGACGAGTTGGAAGAAAACTCACACCGAAGCTCGTAGGAACTTACCACACGTAGAAGCCGATAGCGCGCACTCTTGGTATCTGTGCGTAGCTCTCACCGTTGCTAACACAATGGCGGTGTCGCTTCTCCAAGGGCGGCCCCGTAGCTCGCGTAGCAAGAAGATAAGACTCTCTCTCTCTCTCTCTCTCTCTCTCTCTCTCTCTCTCTCTCTCTCTCTCTCTCTCTCTCTCTCTCTCTCTCTCTCTCTCAGACACAGTCACGGCGCTCAAAAACTCCCTTTTGATTAATTCCAAATCTCCTTAGGTTACAAAACTTTGGCTTATATACCTCAGCCTTGGAGGTGAGAACATCTCTAATTATTTACATCAACAGGTGAAATTACTTCGGGATTACAAGCCGGAAACTCAATTGAGTCCCGTTACTTAATGAATGGCTCAAATCAAAATTAATGTCGGAAAGACATTTATTACAATCAATGGTTACAAAATGATGGGTGTGAGCAAAAATGTGGGTGTGATCCTCTGCTGGCTCAACACTCCCCCCCTCCGCGTTCATGTCGTCCCTGACATGACTTTTAGGCTTGGTCAATAGAGTCCTGTCGTCTTGAGCATCTGCAAATGTGATTCGTAGCGTAGGTTGCCGATGGTCAAGGTTGGGCCGAATATTTTGCTTTCGTGAGTGAAAAAGCCGGTGTAGAAAGCTTCTTCGAATGTTTGCATGTGGAAGCTAGGCAAAAACATAATTCTTTGGTATAAGAGATGTAACACCTTTGGTGATGGCTGCAATGAAAGATCATACATCATATCCGTCACTGTGTCGGCCGTCGATAGTAGACTCGAGGTCGTGGCTTTATCTCGCGCGAACACTTCAATGCATGCTAAGAGAGTCCTGCAGATCTTCTTTAGTATCTGACACGAAAGGTCAGGAGAGCCAATAAAGAGTTTGATGTTGCCCGTTAGGGTTTTCACCATGTAGGCTTTACCTATTCTCTCTCCTGCCTTTGGTCCTGGCATCCTTGGGTAATTAAGCCAATTTGGCTTCTTTTTTGCAATCCTGCCATGCTCTTTCCAGCTTCTGACTCTTGGCACCGGGCAGAAGGTTGCATCCTCCCGAATCTCCTTTGGAGCCTCTACCAAGTAGATGAGGTAGGCTGGGTATTTGTTCAGCCAACCTTTCCTCCATCTAGGTTGAGAATCTACAATCTTCTTTGATTGTTCATCTTTTGTGATGTCGCCTTCGTAAAGAGCGACATACTGCTCCTCCTCTATTCTCTTTTTCGTCTTTATCACTTCAAATTTCATCAGAGGGAAAGGCAGGCTGGGTTGCATCCACTCTTCATGGAACACTTTTGTGTCTAAACCTTGAAGTCTAATGGAGATGAGGAGTCTCCTTTCCCATTCCATTTCCGCCTTGGCACTTTCCTCTGTTGACTTTTCTATTTGTTCCTGGAGCCTTTGTTCTTCTTCTTCAGAGAATCCTGAAGTTGAGGCCACTTCTTGAACTGGGGCTGGATCTTCAATTGTGATTGCCTCTCCAGTTTCTGGTAGCTCTATGGCTGCTCCCCCTGCTTCTTCTTGTGGTGTCTCTATTTCTCTTCTTTGTTGCTCTTGGAGGTCTTGGAGCTGTTTGCGGAGGGCCTCATTTTCTGTCCTTAGTGTTTGGTTTTCTGTTGTGAGCCTCTCCTCTGCAGCCAATGATCCCTCCGCCATGTGCAATCTTTGCACTTTCTCTAACCTTAGCTCTCTTTGCAAACTTCTGACCTGATCTTCCAGAGCTGGTACGAGGGCTCCCTCTTGTTCTGTTCCTGCTCTGCTAGCTCTAGGGGTGGTTCTGAGTCTCGTGATTGTCCTTTCTTGAAGTTTGACTCTTTCCCTTAGCTCAATGAGCTCATCCTTGGCTGCCTCCAGCTCATCCTTGGCTGCCTCCAGCTCATCCTTGGCTGCCTCCAGCTCATCTTCTATTCGCTCCTTTGCTTCCTGTGAACTTGTTACCTCTCTTGAAGCTTCGGCTAGTTGGAGTATCAAGCCATCTCTCTCATTTTCTGCGTCGTAGAGTGATGCTTTATGACTTTCAGATTCAGTCATAGCATTCTCTAACTTCTTCTGCAACTCTGCTTCCTTTTGTTTTGCTGTCTCAATTGCTACTTCCTTTGCTCTGGATCTTTCTTTAATCTTGCTGAGCAGTTCATGCACCATGTGCATGTCTTTTTCATCTTCATCTGTCAACTTGACAGCTCTTTCTGCCACCACCTCCAATGGCTTCGGCTCTTCTAGTATGTTCTGTTCGTCCATTTTCTCTTCACTCTCCATTGTACCCTTTGTCTTTTCCTTCGTCCCTTCCCGATCATCTTGTTTTCGTAGGGATATCCCATAAACTACCTCTAGGGTCTCTTCTTCCCTGTATCCGATCGCTACCAGATCCTCATAATCATCTTTCTTTTGCTGAACTGGATCTATCTCCTTTTCCTTGATTCCAGCCTCCAGTTTTTCCATAACTTCTGTTTCTATTTCTATTGTGGTCTCCTCCACAATAATTTCCGTCTTCTTCGGGCTTGGTACATCAGTAAAGGAGGGCTGATTGTCCTCAGTCATCTTGGCTTTCCCTTTGTTTGCTTGCCCGTCTTTCTCTCGAAGTTCAGTAGACTCATCTACTTCCTTCTTCTCCTTGTCGTCCTTTTTCAGCTCAGCTTTCAAAAGCTGTATTTCCTCTTCAGTATAAGGCTCGATAGGTTGCTACTCCAGTATGGCCTCCGACTCCTCATAAGCTCTAATATATTGATCATATTGATCAACATGTGGCCTGGCTAAGCTGGTTCCGACTTTAGTGGGGTCTGGCACCCACATTTCTTCAAAGTCCCCCTTTAGAGCTCTTTCCGCTCTAAACTGCTCCACCAGCCTTTCCATTCTTGCGGCTTTTTAACTTTTGGTTTGCTTGGGATCAGCCTTCTTCTTCGCTTTCTTCTTGAGCGGCTCGTCCACAGCCTCTTCAGGTTCTGAAACTATTTCTAGTTTTCGGCGTGCTCTTGTGGACGCCCTCTTGGATACTTCTTGCTGTTCTTTCTCTTCATCGGCTTCTCTAAGCCACTCATTCTGGGAGGGAACCCGTGGCCCTTGATCCCTCGCTCCAATAGCTTCATAAGCTATTCTTGTTAGGATTTCTCCTCCTCCTAGGTACTTTGGCTTCTGGTTGTGCATGGCGATTACTTGCTCGTGGATGTATTGAGCATAATTCACCTCTTTTGGCATGTTGCTCTTCAGTGCCCATGTGATGGTTGTCGCAATGGCATGGGGTGGTGTAGTATACTTCTGCGGTCTTTTACTGCACACATGGAGAAACTGGTTGTATAATCGGCAAAGGGTTGCCGCTCGTTGATCTGCCATATCTCCGTAGGTTGTATTTTGTTTCTTTGATCCATAGACCTCTATGGCCTCCCTTCTTTCTCTGACAGAACTCCCTTTGTTGTGCAGCTTCAATGCATCTGCAATGAGCTGTGGAGTGATCTGTACTTCAACTGTTTCTCCATCCATGGCTGTCAACGTGGCTTTCCCATCCTTCTGAATGGATGTTGCCAACTCATACACTCTTCTTGTGTCTACACCTGATGGTCTCGAGGTGAAGAACCTGTGTAAGTCAGCCTTTTCCAGGTATCTGCTGATGTTCTCTGATCTGCTATAATCTACTAATTCTCGTGGGATCATAGGTACATCGACCGATTGCCCTTGAGGATCTCTGAAAGTCCCCTGGTAGATCTTTATTCCCTCTTTTTCTAGTACTGCTTCCTCCACCCAAGTCTTGGTTGGCTTGAGGGTTTCTGTTGGAATATCAAAAGGTTCTGCTTCTGCAAGAGCATCCTTGATGGTTGGTCTTTTTCTCTTAGTTGCCGGTGACTTAGCGGAATCCATGGATCCTGTAACTCCAATTACAGAAGCTAGCGTCTTTTTAGTACTGAAAGCCGAAATGAAGCTTTTAACTATTCAAATGACTTGAAAATTGAAACATGAGCTATTCAGGGCCTAAGGATGCAATGTAGGTGAAAAAATATGCAAGCTGGGCTCAAAATCATGCTGGAGACATCATACGCGTATGATGTCTTTTGTGTCAGAATGACTTCATATTGGTTGTGCTTGTAGCTGATAGTGTATACATGAGTATTATATGCTTGGATTTGAGTTTGGATCCCATTTGGTCAAGTTTTGGCCAGTTTAGTCCAGTTCAGGCTCTTGGCAAAATTTTGAAAGGGAATTGGATTTTATGATCCAAATTGGGTAAAACTTGGTGGATTACTTTCAAATGGCATGTAGAACACTTCTGTTTGGTGGTTGAAGCCCTGAGGTGCCAAAATCACATAGTGAGATATCATACGCGTATGATGTCTTTTAGTGCATTTTTGGACCAATTTTCTCTATAAGCTTGGTTTTGGCTTTAGATAGGCTTATTCAGTGGATTTATCAAGTTTGGATAGAGTTTGGACTAAAAATGACTCTGGAGACATCATACGCGTATGATGTCTTTTTCATCAATTTTTCATGGGATTGGTTCTGTGGACTCTCCATGTGCTAGTGAAGGACTGTTTATACTCAAATCTTGGTTTGGACTTGAATATGTTGGATTTGCGACAAAAATAGGCTTTGTATGAAGGATTTTCTCTTAATTGGGCTAATGGGGTGATCCACTTGACCAAATGGTTCCAAACTTCATATGTAGCATGTATTAGATATATATAATGGATGTATGATGACAAATGAGCCTTTTTGGCTCTGTAAGTGCAAATAGACATAATACGCGTATGATGTCTTTTGTGTCAAAATGGTGCTTTTTGGTTCCAGATAGCTTGTAGATGTGTTAATCAACAATCCTACAAAGTTTCAATGAGTTTGGAGTTATTTTGACAAAATTAGGACCAAAAATCAATTTTATGGCTTACTTTGCGTCTTTTTGGTTTTCCTTGGGTTTTCTAACTCCAATTCTCATGATACTTGGTTCATAGGATGTGATTAACATGTGGAATGAGGCTATGCACTCAAATGTTGAAATGGATGTGAAAATCATGCTATGAGACATCATACGCGTATGATGTCTTTTCTTGAAATGTTGGTTTTTTTGTGCAAAGAATGCTTTGTGCTAGTGCCCTAAGCCCTGCTAACTAGTTTTCAACTTAAAAAGTCATCAGTTTAGCTAAAAAGCCCCCTTATAGGCATTTCAGTCTCCGAAGTCGTCTTTTTGCCTTGGAGTTGAATTTCTTCAACTTTTCTTCTCGAGAGTTGCATTTCCAGCTCATTGGATATGTTGTGAAGCCACCTATTTGGTTGAACTTGACTTTGGCTCCCCGTTCTCCATCTTTCTCCATTTGGTTGCCCGAAAGCGTCTTTTTCACCATCGGTAAGTGAATCAGCTTTCTTTTGGGTTTTGCTTGCAAACATAAGTCATCCATGTATATTTGAAGCTGCTTGTGAAGTTTCATGTCATTTGGTCGTCAATTTTAGCCGTTATGCCAAAATGACGCTTTGTGTGTCCGCAACCGAATCGGTTGTTCCGACCTACTTTTGGTGATCCAAACCCGGAGATACTCCATGGTTGCATTGCCCTCGATGTTGTTAAGCTTCCTGAGAAGTTTTGTGTCGTTCCGACAACTTTTTTCTGTTTGCCTCTTGCAGGCTCTGTTGACCTAGGGTTTTTTCAGTCGTTCTTTCTCGAGCTTTGAGTGTTAGAAACTCATCTCCTATACTAGGGTAACCCACCTCTAAGTTCTTGCAAGGTTTGGTTAGGCGGTTGTGCCCCTACCTAGCGTTCTTCCCCATTCCCCGTCTGCTCTTGTTTCTTGGTTTTGGTGAGTTTTCGCGACAAAAGTTAACGATAAGCATCAAAAGCTTATGGCAACGAGTCTACCTCTCATGTCTGGTGTCCTCTGAGCTCTCGTAGCAGTCGTAGAAGGCGGTAGAAGGTCGGATGCTCCTGTGTGCTCTTTGCTCTCTCCAAGAAGGTAATAGTGGAAATGAGCTTGATAGTGAAGTGAAAAATACTTAACTTCGGGCTTCCCGGATCACTTGTTACCAAATTTGACATGTGCTCCTATCTCATCGTGAAATGCACTTTAGGATTTGAAATTTCTCAATTTGGACTCCTTTTGACCTGTTTCTGAGAAATCTGTCCACTTTGCCAAAATATTGTCATTTCGGGCTTTCCGCAACTTTTTCAGAATTGTACCCAATTTTTACCATGGGTTGCCCTTGTCATTAGGACCATCACCATCTATTCTTTTCTTTTTTCCGATCTCATTTCACCTGCTTTTTTATTTTTCTTTTACTTTTATTAAGAAAATCATAAAAAATAAAGAAAAATAGCAAATTGAAGCCAAAAAATTCCAAACATACACGATAAATAGCTGGTAACCCTGTGTATATGAATATACACTTCTTTGTGATTTCTGGACTTGGATTACCACTTTTTTCCACTTTTTAGCTCCAAAAACACTCTTATTTAGTGATATTTACACATCTAGAGACCCAAATTCATCATTTGATCTCTTCTTGTTGCAAAACAAGGTATATAAGGGCATAAATATTATCAATATCCGCAATCAAACATAAAAAATTGCAAAATCATGTAAGACACTGCCCTTGTAATATAATTTTTGTTTTTCTTTGTTTTTCCCGCTTGTAGCTGCTTTGTAGCTCCTGTATACCTCCCCCCCTCCTAGTCTGAGTCCTCCCGGACGACTATGAAGTGTCTGTGGACGAAGCATTGTAGTTGTTTTGGTCATAAATTCCCAATGCAATTGTAGAGCGACGATACAACATTCTTTCCAATAAAGCTGCTCTTTGTTTGATTGATGGATTGGTGGTCGGGTTTTGGGTTGGTTTTGGCAATTTGGTAGTAGAATCAGTAGATGGATTCTTCGTTACCTTGTTGTCTTTTTTCACAATCCAAATCTGCTTCCGCTTTGCTTGTGCTTGCCACAAACTCTTTGCGACCCAAACCTGCTTTGTTCTGTGTGTTGATTTCCTCGCCTTGAAATACCTAGGAGTTTCCGTGATTGTACTGAAGGGAGTTCCTGTTTACAAATCTTTGGGATCCAAATTTGCTTGCTGTAGCTTTGTGCCGTCATGAACTTCTTTGGAATCCAGATCTGTTTCACTGTCCTTGATTGTCTGGAATCACTCTGTTGTCTGGTATTGAAGACTCTGTTTTCCACCTTTGTGTTCTCTGGCACAGCCTTTTTTGGTCTCCATACCAACTTTGACTCCGTTTTTTTCCAAGGTTGAGCTGTTATATTATTGCTTGTCTTCCTTATCCACTGTTGAGAATTCCTCGTCGAAGAGTAATCCGGTTGTATAGAAACTTTTGGTTGCCATTGCTTCTTCTTTTTCTCTGGTTGTTGTTTATCTTTGTCTTTGGATTCGTCCTTTGGAGTTGGCTCTGCTCCTTTGGTGAACTTAACTGATTGACTTTCACCTTCGTATTTGATAAGCACTGATTTAGAACTCCAGTCAATCATTGCATTGTATTGCTTCTGCCATGGTTGTCCTAGCAATAATGGATGTTGTGTAGCTTGGTCTTCAACCACGTAAAACATATGAGGATACACATACTGGTTAATCTGTATATGTAAAACTGTGCATCCGACAGTTTTGATTGAATTCTCAGAGTAACTCTTTAACTCTTGCTTGGCAGTTTGTAGTTTAGTGTCATTTGTCAATTGTCTATACAAACTGAGTGAAAGTAGGTTAGCTTGAGCTCCTGAATCCAATAGTGCTCTGGCTTTGATTTGGTTGGTTCCTACTTTGCATTCAACGATGGGTTCTTCTTTGTCATTATCCATTTCTGTTATACTGACTGCGTTTATTCGTATTGCTCCTTCATTGCGCTGTTTCTGACGCAGTAGTCTTCTTTTCTCCATTCTTTCCTTCGCCTCGGCTTGCGCTTCCTCCACAATCTTTTTCTTTTTCTGGACACGCAGCTTTTCTTGATGTATTTTGAGAAGCATGTCTTGGGTTAGCGGCAAAAGATACTTTTTCACTCTGCATCCACTAATCCAATTGGGCATTTCTTCTCCGTCTAATGTAGCAAGCTTGACGGCTCCACTTGGTGATAGATCTTTAATCACCAAGGTCCCATCCCTCGCTTTTTAAGCTTCTTAGCATGCTGTTTCAGAGTGTAAACTAGAACATAGTCCCCAACCTTAAACTCTTTAGTCCGCACATGCTTATCAAAAAATTCCTTTTGTCGCCTTTTTTGAGCGTAGATAGAAGCTACTGCTTTTAGGCGAAGCTCGTCTAGCTTTTCCAGGTCATCTATTCTATCAAAAGCTCGTGCCCTGTCCACTCTAGATCCTTAGCCACCCTTAAGGTTGAAATCAAGAATTCTATTGGTAAGATAGCATTTAGCCCAAAAACCATGTTATATGGGGTCGTTCCTATTGATGTTTTATATGCTACCCTATATGCCCATAATGTTGAATGCAACTTCTGGTCCCAGTCAGTTCTCGACTCAGATACAATCTTCGTAAGGACCGTGCATATGGTTTTGTTTGTTGCTTCAGCTTGTCCGTTTGCTTGTGGATGATACGGGGCTGATTTCCTATGGATTACCATGAATTCATCTAGAAGGATCTTTATCACTTCATTTATAAAATGTGTGCCTCGATCACTCACAATTTCTATTGGCAATCCATATCGTACAAAGACGTATTCATACAGAAATTGTGCCGTGGTCCTGGCATCTGCTTTTTGAGTTGCCTTTGCTTCGACCCACTTTGTTAGATAGTCTGTAGCCACAATGATGTATTGTGCATGAGTCTTATATGCAGGAGGTGAAATGGGTCCGACATAATCAATCCCCCATTTTGCAAAAGCTCTTGCCCCCATCATTGGTCTAAGCGGCATATCATCTCTTTTAAGTGGTACTTTGGTCCGCTGACAGTCATCACACCGTTTAACGTATTCCTCAGCGTCCATATGTAATGTTGGCCACCATATTCCTGCGGCTAAGACAAGTTTTGTTGTCTTATCACCTGAGAAATGGCCTCCACCTACTCCTCCATGAGCTTGCTCCAGGATTATCACATACTCAGACTCTGATGCGCAAATCCTAAGCTGGTTGTCTTTACCTCTCTTATAGAGTTGATCTCCTATTAAAGCGTAATCTCTAGCTTCTGTCTCTACAGATTTCTGACGAGCTTTTGACGTTCTTCTGGGAAAGTTCTATTTGTGAGATATTCAACAATATACTGACTCCATTCTGGAGCGATCATTATCTGATATAATGTCGAATACTCGGCTGGCGGTTTTGATGAACATACAATACATACAGTGACATATTCATGTACGCTTTCTTTCATTCCTGGCCAATAGACTCCCAATTGTAACAAATTCCTATATGTGTTCCTTCTTGAACAATGAAATGCACATTCCTGAACATGTGCTTCGCGCAGATATATATTATATTCCTCAGGATTGATGCATAGTCGTAAAACATGATCATTTCCCAATTGATACAACCTTCCTGCAATCAATTGAAGATTCTTGGATTGCTGAATAGCAATATGTTTCAGGTTGTATTCTCTTCTATCGAACTCTCCTCCATAGGTTAATAGGTTAACGACATTTTGAGACCACTTAGGTATCATTTCTATGTTGAACAAGTACGCGTCTGGCATGTCGTCATCTACTCCTATAGGGTCTTCTCCATTCGTCAATCGCGAAAGATGATCAGCTCTAAGATGTGTTTTTCCTTTCTTTACTACTACCGTGAAGTCGAATTCCAGTAAGATAATGAACCATCTCACTATTCTCCCGTATTGCATGGTTTATTCACTAGGTAGAGCAAGGCTTGGTGATCCGTAAAAAACACAAACTTGTTGGCTAGAAGATAATGCCGAAATTTCTTCACAGCATAGATCATTCCTAATCCTTCTCGCTCTGTTGTGGTGTAATTCTTCTCTGCATGATTGAGCTGTCGACTGGCGTAACAGATAGGAAAATCCATGTTTCCTTCTTTGGCTGAGCCAGAATGCATCCTATTGCATATGCCGAAGCATCTATATGCACATGGAATATCTTCTCCCAATCTGGTGATTTCAAGACTGGAGCAGTAATGAGTGCCTCTTTCAATTTCTTGAACGATTCCTCACACTCCTCTGTCCATTCAAAGTTCACTATTAGCCTGTAAAGTGGTTGGCCTATTATAGCGTACATGTAAATGAATCGTCTATAATATCCACAATGTCCCATAAAGCTCTGTACTTGTTTCGCATTGGTTGGTCTAGGCATATCCACTATAACTTTTATCTTCTCTAAATCCGTGGATATTCCGTTTTGTGAGACAATATGTCCCAGAATTCTGCCCTGTCGGACCATAAACACACATTTCTCAGGATTGAGACAAATGCGATATGTCCTACATTTCTCAAATACTTTTCTTAGATGTTCTAGATGCTCATCTCTCAGTAGAGAATGTATACATAAGTCATCCATGTAGATTTCTAGAAACAGCCTTAAGGATGCTTTGAAAGCATGCGTCATCAGCCTCTGGAAGGTTGCGGGAGCATTGGTTAGACCAAAAGGTATAACCCGATAAGCATAAATTCCCCACTCCGTTGCAAAAGCTGTTTTATGTTGATCTTCCAGTGCTATGGCTAGCTGGTTATATCCTGAAAAACCATCAAGAAAGGAGTATGCTGTTTTCCCTGATACACGCTCTAGAACATGATCAGTTATCGGCAGGGGATAATTGTCCCTGATTGTTGCAGCATTCACTTTCTTTAAGTTGACACACACTCAGAGTTTTCCGTTCTTCTTAGGTACTACCACAATCGGAGATACCTAATCAGTGTGTTCAATCTCGTATATGAATTCAGCTTCCATTAGCTTATCTATCTCTTCCTTGATTCGCTTAGCAAAAGTATCATTATATGTGTATGGTCTCTGTCTGCTAGGCTTTGCGTCTTGTTTCAGTGGGATTGAGTGTTGGCATATCGATGGGTCAACTCCCTTTAAGTCCTTATAAGACCATGCAAACACATCCCTGTACTCTCTGAGAAGACTCAAAAGTCTCTCTTCCTCGCTTGGAGACAAATCTGTGGCTATGTACACCGGTCTAGGCGTCTCACCTGGAGCTGCTAAATCAACTTTTTTTGCATCCTCCGGTCCGTCATAAGATTCGTTCTCCTTCCTCTCTCGAATAGGTGGGGTTAATATCACCTTCCTATCCTCTATTGTGAATTTCCTATAGTGAGAGGGAACATCCATGTTTTCCTTGATTTTGACGTTTTCGTCCTCTCCACTCTCAATTTCTGTCGTCCAAACTTCCTTCAGAGTTTTCTTGAGCTCTCTGTACTTGTTTCTACGTTCTAACTTGGACTCCGTGTATTCTCTGTTGCGCTTGTTCTTTTCTGATTTTTCTGTTTCAGTTTTCGTTCCATTCTTTTGAACTTGATTTCTTGAGCCTCTTTTGTCTTTTCGTAAGCTCTTTTGATCACTGCCTCTCATTCTTCCAGAAATCTTATCCTTAACACAATCTTCAACCTTTACTAGCATTAGGAGTTGATTCTTTCCTCTTATTCTAGGCATCGGATTGGTTCTAACCCCCTTTGTTTTTCTCTTTGCTCTATTGCGTTTCCGGCGTTGTTTAGTTTGGTTCGGAAAATCATAAAATCGGACATCCATTATAGTTTCTTCGTTTCCGCTTGAATTGTCCGTTGACTCGTTGTCTGCTTCATTTCCCCACTCTGGATGATCGGTAATGTCGTGAAACACCTCCTCTCCATCTTCCTTTTCCAGTGTATCGTTCTTTTCAGTTTCTTTTTCTAGCACAGTTCTCAACATGAAATACGGAACCACGTCGTACCCGTCCTTGTCGCAAAATTGCGTTGTGGGACCATCCGGAATTGCACAAACATCTAGGGTTGCTAGAATGTGTGTCCATTCTAATGGTTCAAACGTGTCCTCTGGAAAGGGTTCTCTTATATAAGTTTCGTCTTTGATAGCCCTCTCTAAAACATCTTCTTCTCTCGTTAGACTTCCACATCTCGAAGCTCCACACATCCATAACTCCTTGGGTTTACCTAACCAAGCTGGAAATTCGGATCCCGCCAAAGTAGCTGAATCAAACTCCTCTACCGGTGTTCGGTTCACATCTTTGTAGCTATGGTCTTTCAGGTTCACACGTGTAGTGGTTTCCATATTTCTCAAGTATATGTGATCGTAGCCCCAATCTTGGACCATTTTCAACTGTCTCATGAATGGTCTTCCCAATATGATATCATAGTTATTCTCCTTGGCAAAATCGACAATAGCAAAAGTATGTTCGTATTCAATGCCGCAAGAAGTCACTACAACTTTCTCTAATAACCCCATAGGTTTCTCCATGTGTCCATCTGCTAATTGGAGTTTCAACCTAGTCTTCCTTATTGCTGGTTTCCCCCATTTTTTCCAGATTTCTTTTGTAGCAATGGCTACCCCAGCTCCGCTGTCTAGTATTGCCATCGTGTTTACTCCTTGGAATTCAACTGGTAAGGTTGTATTCCCCTCTTCACCTTCGCAATACTCTCCGACCTTGTTTAAGGGTACAGGCTTAGCGTTCTTTTGTGGTTTACTCAGATCTTGTATACCCTCTTGCAGTCTCGATGTTGGGTCTTTTATCCCGAATTTCTCCAAGCATTTTCCTACAGTGGTCCACATATGTGGTCTTAACCTCAAAAGCTCAGCTAGAGTGATAGTGCATGTCACTGGTGTTGACAAGATCTCTATCAATCCTTGCGAGTCCATGACTTTTTCTGATGAAATTCTTCGTGAGGGAAGTGCTCTAATCTCGGATTTTGCTTCATACTCTCCTAAGTATGAAGGTAAGGTTTTCAGTGAATGAGGTTTGCTCTCCATTGTTCTAACAGAGCCCCCATCTCCCCAGTAAGATTGCAGATCCAAGTCCACTTGAGATCCTGCCTCAAATTCCACTATGGGAGGATTCCTGATGTCCTTTTCCCAATTTGTCTGATTAGCTTGGCAACTTAGCTCGTTTGCAAAGTTTGCCTCTCTCACTTGTTTCCAAAATTCATTGTAATCCTCATCTTTTCCGTAAATCCTCTGTATGACTGGATGAAAACTCTCTATCTCCTGATCGGTTGTGTTCAATACTATGCGGTCATCCTTTTGTGTATTTTCAGGCTTTTGTGCACTGGGAGTCTTTTCAGCTACCCGTGAAACGATAGTCTCTTGCTGAATTGGGTTTTCCTTTCCACAATTCATTGTTTCTTTTGGTGGTTCTAATAAGGCTTGTGCAGTCTCGATCATTCTCTGGCACATTTCAAGTCTCTGCTTTTCCAATTCCGCGTTTGGGTATGTCATCCACCTCTGTTCTTGTGTTTGGTTGTTCTTTAACCTAGCTTCGTAAGCTCTCATCAGTGCGTCCAATGGTTCGTGTACTTTGTCGACTAGCACTGATCCCCCTGAGCTTAAGCTCGTTGTTTCTTTGATACTCTTTTGTTTCGTTCTTTCCGGGCTCATCTCTCGTTTCCCGTTTTGACTCTCAAGTTTTTCTAATCTAGCTTTAGTTTGCTTTAGTTCCTCAGCTAGAATAGCGTCTTCACGTTCTTTTCTCAACTTCATGCGTGCTTTTCTAGCTTTCCATGTGTTTTTCTGACTCCGCGGTCCTTGACTAACCACTTCAGTTGCTAACTTTCCATTCTCAGGTTCTCTAGTGGTTTTCTTAGCTTGAGCTCTAGTAACAACTTGCGTTGGTATCAGAGTTTCATTTTCAGACCCACTGCTGGTAGGAATAGTTTCTAACATATTCAATGTCGTCTTTTGCACTTTGTTTGGATTCTTTGAACAATCCTCAATGAAGTGAGTAACCCCACACTCAGTGCAATAAGCATAAATTCTAATGATTTCCGTATGTGGGCAAACATTCATCAGATGGTCACCCCCACACTTGTAACAGGGTCCTAGTGCTGGTCTTGGTCCCATTTGATTCGTCCTTTGTGGATAGGATGGTTTTTGTCCTGTTAACCCTCCATGAGCTATGAACATCAATGTTCTTGCGTCCAAATTGTATCTCTCTTCATCAGAAGCACTTGTAACTGTTGGTGTTCCAACATTCCCAATCATGCCCCATGGTTCTGGTTGTTTGGGTTCTTCTGGTGGGTAATACATAGTTGGAGACATGTGTGCACCAGATTCTTCATAATAGGCTTGAACAGGCACTAAGGCTTGTTCTTCCTGATTCTCTAAGGTTGGTGCATATCTAATGCCCACTGGTCTTGCTCCTGGTAAAGGTGGTTGTTGTCCCAATACCGGTTGCGGTCTTTCTATCCCCATAGGTCCTGGTACATTTCCCGTTGGGTATCGAGGTACTGGATGTATCTGAGGTGGTGCTAATTGAGCAGGAGGTGCATACTGGCGCTCCCTTACATACCCTTTGTTGTAATAACACTCCTCTGTTGGATGATTTGTCCATTTTTGTTCAATAGCACACCATTTCAGTGTTTTTGGCAATGGTTTTTGGTATGGTGCCATCCTTTTTAGAGCATCTCCTATCATTTGCTCTACATTTGGCATGGTTGTTGTTTGAACATTCTTTTTAGTGGTAGTCTCGCTCGCTACGGAGGAGGAGCTACTGGATGCAAAATCTGTATCCGCTGACACTTCTCCATAAACCATACAGTTATCCACTAAGTACAATGCCTCTCTCGTTACTTGCTCGAAACTTGTACAAGCTTTCAAGTGCAAGTCCTTCTTGAGAGTGTCGTTCCTCAGCCCCTCAATAAATAGAACAGATAGTCTGTCGTCTTGTGGTCGTTCACGTACTGGACATCTCTCAATGTATTGTTTGAAGCTAAGTGAAGCTTCCTTCACTTTTTCGTGTTCTCTCTGTTTAAAAGCATATATTTGTGAGACCGTATTGTGCTTAATCCCTCATTTTGAGAATTCCTCAGCAAACTCTCTTAGTAAATGGTCAATGTCATGGAATCCCCCTATGTTCATTGGTTGAAACCATGTCAATGCAGTACCTTCTAGAGTAAGACCAAATCCCTCGTATTGTGTATGGAAATCTGTTATCTGCTCAGCTCTTAAGACTTGCTTAAAGAGTGACACATGTGCATACGGATCTCCTGAACCACCATACTTCTTTGGCATACACTTGGCTACTTGAGATGGTCTCATACGTCTATGATCTGCTACCAATCTCATTGCTCCTGTGTCTCGGCTAAAGCTTTCTCTAGCATCATGGACTTCATGGGTTACCCTTGTCGGTTCCTCTGCCCTGAATCTACTACTGGGAGGTAAATGTGATAGTTCCGCTTCAAACCTTGGACCTGGAGTGGTATAGGTGGGGATTGGAACTGCACTACCTCGATTCGTCTCCATTGACTCTATGGAATGTAATGATCCCATTGGTCCGAGCTTCGAGTCCCAAGGTTGACTGAAAGAGTCAGCAACCTGAGTTCTTTGTCCTCCTGTTGTCATTGAGTTTTGCACTCCATTTGTTGGTGCTGGTCTATGTGAGCTAGAAGTAACATAATACTGATGTAGTGGTCCCCCAAAGTATGTATATCCTTCTAATTCTTTCTTGCCCATTGTTGAGTATTGCCTGCCATACTTATCGTAAGCGGCAATTTTCACTTCCGATCCCTCTGTGTAGGTAAAGACATAGAGTCTTTTTTTGTCTGTCAACTCTCCGGTGTAGGGTTCTTCACATCTATAATAGAGATCTTGCTCCCCATTATTATATTTGTATAGCCCCACATAGATGTTATCAGTGTTGATCCTTGTAGTTTCATTCTCTCTTCTTAACCTCGCATTAGGGAAGTTCATTATTGGTGCTTTCTCCTCGAGTTCTTCATCTATTTTGGCTTTGGTGCCCATCAATCCCCACTTGTCCACAATGTTAGGGTTTAGGACTACCAAGTACATGGTACCCTCGTCATCTAGATATCTATCTCCGCTATAGCTCACAGGCACTAAGTCCTTGAACTCACTAGGTCTATCTTCTATCTTTACACAATAGCGGTCCATTCCATCTTTGTAGATCTTGGCACCTTGCTCATTGTCGTACTGGTATTTTATGAACAATAGCTTCATGGTGGCGGAAGGGTTTGATGATCCTGCTGCCATATTTTCTCTGTTGTTCCTGTTCGAGTGTTCGGTGAAAATCTCGTAAGACCTCTCCGAAGAAGTATCAGAAACACTTCCTTCAAAGATCGGCTCTAATGGTTGCACCCAACTTTGGTTTACACTTCCCTCGGTTGATATGACACTTGCTGGCTCCCCTTGTTTTGGTTGATTATTCCGGAGATTCCTGCCCGATCTCAAATTCATCAATTCCCCTAAAGGACTGTAACTTTTTCGTCTCGGCAATTTGTTTTCCCCAAGTTTTTGTGGTCAGAATTGATCCAAACTGACTGATACTTGGTCAATTGTTTAATCTTGTCAGTTGGACAACTTCTGTTTCATCAAGTGAGAATTTTGTCGCAGTTATGCTGAAAAAGACATTATACGCGTATGATGTCTTTTTTCACAGATTTTGACTATTTTGGTTATGCTCACTCTCAGTGGCCCCTTTATGCTCTGTTCACTCACAAAATTCAGTTTGAACTCTGTTTGAGCAAGTTATGGCTAGTTCAGGCTTTTCTTGGCAATTTTCTGCTTTTGACTTGTTTTTGGGTCAATTGTTATCCAAATGGGATGAAACTTGAAATATAACCTCTAGGCAGCTATTACAATGGATCTGTGTTAGCAAAGTATCAAAATATGTCCAAAATTAGGTCAAAGACATCATACGCGTATGATGTCTTTTTCATCAATTTGGGTCCAAACTTGATATTTATGCTTCCTACAGTGCCTGTAACAATCTTGTCAGGTCAGATATCAAAAATAAGCAGTGGATGTGCCAGAAGACATTATACGCGTATGATGTCTTTTATCCCAGATTTTGACTATTTTTGGTTTTAAGCCTTCTCCAATGTTTATAATTGAGTTTCAAGTGTTTTTGTCAGGTTTGAATGTAAAAACAAGATCTGAATCCAAAATTTCCTATTCTTTGCGTTTCTTGGACTCCGACTTGTCTTTTCGGGTTTCTTTGAGTGTTAATGCTCTTGTTTTAAGTTGAAATTAGGGTATAATCCCCCCTTTTGAACACTCTGGTAAAGTCAAAATTTCTGTTTTGGTCTCTTTGGTCATTTAGACATCATACGCGTATGATGTCTAAAGTTGCAGATTTCCAGTTTTTTGGCACAGAATCCTTCCTAAAGCTTTCTCAAGTGCTCAGCAACTCCCAGATACACAGAAAATTTCTCTGACTTTTGTTTATTGCAAGTTTCACTACTAACTCGACGGTTTAGTGATCTAACATGCAATCAACCATATCAAGCAAATACTCCGATGATTACTAGCTCTAGATCAGGATCAAATGAAGTCCTACCTAAGCTATTCCTAATCATAAAATGGGTTTGGTAATTGTGACTTTAAAGATATCCACTGTCACTCACGGACTAGCAAATTCTTCTTCTATCAACAACTACTCAACACCAACAAAACAACAAACAAATCTAAGCTAAACTAAAAATACTGTCAACATGGAAGACCCAGGAATACCCCACTTCCTAGTATCTCTCGAGATCTTCGGAGTCCACCACTCCTAGATCTTTTCTAACTAAAGTATACAAAGTAGTTTATATGACTCACCTCGTAGGATTAGTCTAAGGTCACCTACTTAGGGCTCTCGTCCCCGGCAGCGGTACCAAATGTTAAGGCGGTTACGCCACTAGCGGAAGCTAAATAGCGAGAACTCAACCAACAACAGAATTTGTCAGACGAGGACGGAGCTTGACCCGCAGGCGCATGGAAACAACTAGGTGGGTGTCAAATCACCTACTCGACCTTCTAGTGACAATCACTACTAAGGAAATCAAATCTAAGTTCTAAAATACGCAAGTGATTGAAATCCGTACTACGAACGAATGCTATACGAAACAAGATCTAGAATCATTGAATCGATCTCAAACTCAAGGGGAAGTCTATACACTAGGTAAGAACAACACCCTAAAGACTTGAACTGCAAAATCAACCTATAACCACTCCGTGCGGTAAACGCGTATGAAGACAGGCCGAAAAATACAGGTGACCGAAACTTGACCCCGATGGTACTAATGTGTAGCTCTACTCGTTGTGGTTCTATAGATATGCTGCACGCTCTATTCCGACACACGAGTTGGAAGAAAACTCACACGAAGCTCGTAGGAACTTACCACACGTAGAAGCCGATAGCGCACACTCTTGGTATCTGTGCGTAGCTCTCATCGTTGCTAACACAATGGCGGTGTCGCTTCTCCAATGGCGGCCCCGTAGCTCGCGTAGCAAGAAGATAAGACTCTCTCTCTCTCTCTCTCTCTCTCTCTCTCTCTCTCTCTCTCAGACACAGTCACGGCGCTCAAAAACTCCCTTTTGATTAATTCCAAATCTCCTTAGGTTACAAAACTTTGGCTTATATACCTCAGCCTTGGAGGTGAGAACATCTCTAATTATTTACATCAACAGGTGAAATTACTTCGGGATTACAAGCCGGAAACTCAATTGAGTCCCATTACTTAATGAATGGCTCAAATCAAAATTAATGTCGGAAAGACATTTATTACAATCAATGGTTACAAAATGATGGGTGTGAGCAAAAATGTGGGTGTGTTCCTCTGCTGGCTCAACAGCAGAGCAAGGCTATTATGAGGGTCAAAAGAAACTTTGGTTACCAAAACCACAGATCTCGGCTTATGTGGTGGATAAAGGTTTCAAAAAGCGTCCCCAAAATCAACAAAGATCATATTTATATCGCCAAAGGAGACCAGCCAACAAGGCTCGCCAAAGGGATGCAGGAAATTTCAAATCCAACTGGCCTTCATACCAACATAGGACTTCATCGATAAATAATACCAAAAATGGCACTCTTGTACATCTCAATATGACATCAAAAACATCATGGGAAGTGCCATCTACAATTCTTCAAGCACAAGGTTACTATCAAGGAATTCGAAGAATCTGGCTACCAAAGATGCCAGGTAAACATTCTTCAAGCAAACGACTTCAGCTTGAAAATAATCGCAATTTCACGGAAGGCAAAATCAAGGACAATGTCACAGTCAAGGCAAAGGATATCTGCAAAGAAACGCTAATCACACGATGCAGATACAAATGGGTGCCAAAAGAACAACAAATAACGAAGAAGATTGAAGTCATCTCTAGCTCTCAAGAAATGTCAAGACATGATAGACAAAGTGTTATGGGCAATGGAGCGAGCCAATCTTCTCAACCAAGGGACCAACAACAACAAAAAGAAATTTTGACAACCAAGGTCACCCAGGTATGGCAAAAGAAACCAATATTGCGAGTATGGTCCTTTACAAATCCTCTCTTCGAGGATGGGAGTTTTGAATTTTAAAACCTATTCTTGGTCAAAAGCTCCCGAGAGTAAGTCGAGTCGCCATAAAAATAATGGCATAAGAGTCAAGAGTCAGGCAGCTGAGCCACTAAATGAGCAAGCATTAGACCCAAGCTTCATGTCTTAATATTCTTTGTGGTCTATGAGTCTAGATACTTAGATTAAATCTCAAGCTGGAGAGTTGAGCATACATAAAGTCATGTCACTCACGCTGGAAGAGGTGAGCATAAGAGTCAAAGTCTACTATTTTAAATGGTGGAGTGGCGGAGTAGTCCAGAAAACACTCACGCACATGAACACAGTGAGGAGAGTGGAAAAAACCTCGTCGACAAAAACCCTTCTTGTGAGTAACGGCAGCTCTTGAAGTCAAATATATTTTTGCTTCTCTAGCTACGTTCACTCCTGAAAGCACCCATTCAAACTCCTCTCACACCGCATATTGTTTCCCATGCATCTATCTGTGCAAGCATTATAAAGTCCCATTATTGGACATTTGCATTTGACACGATTTGCGTTCCACCCATGCACTTACACAACAAAATGACGATGACGAAGTGGTAACAGGTTTCATAAGCATTTGCTCAACAAAAACAACTCTGACTTCAAGCTACTAACACTTATCCAATGTATATCCATTCAATAATAGTAGCCATATGGCTATAAGTACTTTAACTCAACAAAACTCGGTTACATCAAACATAAGTACATATATAGCCTCACATTTAATGGTGACTAAAGGCATTTTTTTCCCACTGGGTTTTTCCCTTTAGTCCTATCCAGGTATCCAAGACCTTCATTTTGTAATATACGCCACATTTTATTTTTACTATTTTATTTTTCTTATAAAAACACAGAAAAGCAGACCAACGACATCCCCAAACCACTACATGCTCATCAACTATAGGATCCAAGGGGAGCGGCCCAGAAACAATTCAAAAAGGCTTCAAGATTACAGGTACACATGCAGGATGACACCCAAAGGACAAACAATACAGAGCTGCCAAGATAAAGACTTGCTGCAACAACAAACCTCACTCAACCTATTCATGCTACAACAACCAATCGGAGGGGGAGAGCTATGGATTCAACTATACTACATGTACAAGAAAAAGGTACCTCTACAACATACAAAGCATCTGGTAGAAGCAACTGCAACAACAAAAGCTTCAACCAACACCAAAACATGAAGCACTCGTCAAGGCCACTGCAGACATAGGGTCTTGTCGGGGACGACAAGACTTAGGAGGGGGAGAGTGTTGAAAGGTCAACCTTTCAACAACGCTTCCACAAAGATTCCATAAATATTCCTCAAAGATTATCTAAAGATTCCAAATAAAGATGCTGATGAAGTGATGAAGACGAAGATGGATGCTGTAATGTGAAGATACAAGCTCATGGACATCATCGAATATCCCGTTATTATTATTTTGAGCCATTACGGCCACTTTTGTAAGGTTTATGGGAACTTCATATTTTAAGTCAGCAATTGTATTGAGGCCACAGATGCTTGTTGGATGAGCAAAGCCAGCTCACGGTGTTGTAATTAAGCTCTATAGAAGCCTAGGGACAAATAAGGTCATTTTGGTCGGACATTAGGTTTTCTAAGGCTTAGTATATAAGCCAAAACCTAAAGCTTTGTAAGGAGACTTCTAATAAATCGGATCTTCAGTGTCGTTGGGAGACTGCGAGAGAGAGTGTGTGCGCGCTACAGGAGCTACGGTGGTCGGAATTGCAAACGGAGAGCAGCAGTGTGTTGCCCACGAGGAGAGCTACGCGTTGATGCTTACATCACGCGCGTTCATCTGTGTTTTGGCAGATTCACCCGCGAGCTACTTTTGGAGTTTCGGTGAGTAACTGTTGTCCGTTTTTGCATTTCAGCATATCCACGCTATCAGAGCGAGTAGAGCTACACATTAGGCACTTTAGTTTTCGGAAATGTCGACCTGCAAAAACTGGCCAGACATCCTACGCGTTTTCTGCACGGAGGGTATTGAGTAGGTTTTTTTGGTCACGGACCTTAGGGAGAGTGGCCTATTGGTGTTGATAGGATATCCCTCAAGTTTCGTAACGTTTCGAGAACGTCTAATGGGCTTTTGGCTTGCGGTAGCATCATATGAGACTCTCACATTCACAGAACCGATGGCATGTAGAGTTGATATCTCTGTAGGAAGTAGTCATTAGTCGGTCGAGTAGAGGTTGACACCCTTTGCTTGCTTCCACGCGCCTACGGGTCGAGCTTCGTCCTCAGTTGACATTATATGTTAGGTGAGTTCTCGCTATGCTGACGTCCGTCGCGACGTATCCGTCCAACATTATTCTTCCAATGCTTCCAAGGCAACATAGCGTACTAAAGGAGACCTATCTTCTTGAGCCATTCCTTGTGTGCTACTACCTTAAAATCCAACTCTTGACGCATGTCAAGGAATGTGTAATCAACAAGACCAGTTTCCATGGTGAGTGGTGATTCTTCATGAGGTGTAGACAACTCTTCACATCAATCAGTACATCCGCAGCAGCAATGGTCTGAGTAGTATGCAAGGCTTTCCTTGCTGACCTTCTTGTCCCCACATCATCGTGCTCATCAGTCCTTTGAGAAGGTGAAGTAGAAGAGACATCAATGGTGAGAGGTTTTTTAGACATGACTCACAAAGAAGCAAAATGTAGAAGGTGAGAAAAAAGAAACGCACGTAGGGTGATTGTAAAGTGACTTGTGGTAAAATGACATCGGGGTAATGCTTAAATTCAAAGTTTGAGTCACCCGACGTGATTCTTCACCACTAATCATGTAAATCCCCACAAAATTTGCCACATGCTTTAAATCATAATTATTATTTCTCGGTGAGAGCATGTTAACGTGTCACACTTTTTCATGTCCCGGACAATGCTAACTAGCACAATTTTGACATATGCTAACTAGTACAATAACATGAGCTACATCTCCAAGGTCTATAACATATGATATATCAATAGAAAGCTCTTGAAACAAGGAATCCAAATGTACAACCTCCAACAAATTTTGATATTATTTGTAAAAAATTTACCAGACGCCCAACTTTTTAAAGATGTGCTAACTTGAAAGTGCTAACTAGCACCAAATGCACGACATGTTAACATGCTTTCACCCTACTCTTGAAATGAGGGTTCCCACCCCACAAAAGGTTTCAGTCTAAAACCATTGACTGCTTTAGGGAATATTTTGCCCTCAGAGTCTGCTAGTAAAAATGTCGAATCCGCTAGCTCTCTTGCAGTTTGAGAAGGACCCAAATACCTCAATTTGAGTTTTCTTGGCCTCTGCTATTATACATCAAGACCCAATCTCCTTTTGAAAATGATTTTATTTGATATTCTTGTCTACCCAAGAATGTCTTCTCCTTTGGATAGCTTCAGTTACATAAGCAGCATGAATTCCTCTTTCTTTCAGTTCTAGTAGTTTCTCCTGTCTACAACTTGATGACTCATCTCCTGACAATTTATATTGAATTGCAATTCTCAAACTAGGAACAATAAATTCCATTGGAACAAATGCTTCCAAACCATACACCGTCTTGAATGGTGTCATCCATGTACTTACTTTGAATGCTATCCTGAATGCCCACAATACTTAATGTAATTTTGTATCCCAGTCTTTCTTGTTCTCTAAAATAATTCTTCTCAAAATTCTTACCAGAGTTTTATTAGTGGATTCTGCCTGACCATTAGCCTGTGGATAGTAGACTGTGGACTTCTTATGGATAATCAAGTGATCAATATTCAGTAAGCTTCTTGATTACTTTATTGATAAAGTGTCCTCCTTGATCTAAAACCAACTCCACTGGACATCCAAACCTCATTATATTTTTGTGAAGAAATTTAGCCACAATTTCTGCTCTTTTGTCTTTCATAGCATGTGCTTCTACACACTTGGTACAATAGTCTATTTTCACAAGAATATATTTGTTCCCTATAAACTTTGATGTTGGCTTCACAGGGCCCACAAAATCTAACCCCCCATTTTTGGAAAGGTTCAAGTGGTAAAACAGGTTGTAAAGGCATTCTATCAAAATTCAAGGGTCTATCATCCATTTGACATGTCAAACTTATCTTTACAAAACTGATGGGAATCTTTAAAAATTGATGGCCACCACAAACCTACTTGTAAGATTTTCATTACTGTGATATCCCCTAAAAAGTGTCCTCCTGCATTACCTGAATGAGCTTCAGATAATATTGCATTCTACTCAAAATGTTCCACACATCTCTTAACAATCTGATCAATTCCCTTTTTATACAAAACCCCCATTATTACTGTAAAAGGCCTGCACTACCATGCAAGTTTCTTTCTTCCTGTAACTACCATTTGTCTTGGTAAAACACCTTCAAGAAGAAAGTACAACATATCTGCATACCATGAATCCGTGTCTTGAATCACCTGAATTGGAAACAGGTTTGCATTAGGTAATTCATCAATTGCCTAAGTGGGAACTTCACATGTAGCCAATCTGCTCAAATAATTTGCCATAACCTGTTCTTGACCTGGTTTGTGAATTATTTAATAGTCAAGTTTCTACATCAATAGAACCCATCTAGCCAGTCTTCTTGACAAATGTGGCTTGTTCACCAAATACACCAGGGCTTGATGATCCACATGAATGGTTGTAACCTGATTAGCTAGCAAATAATGTATGAATTTTTAAAGTGCAAAAATCATCCCCAGACATTCCCTTTCAGTGACCAAATATTTTTTTTTTGCAGAGGACAACACCCTGCTTGCATAGTAGATTGGTTTAAACCAACCTGTTTTAGCTTCCGGCATCAAAACTACACCAATGGCTTGTGGGATGGGTGTCTAACCTCACTCCTGTCTTATTGCAGATTTAGCGAGAACCACAATTAAATTGTCAATGTATGGGACGAAGCTGACTCGACTAGTGCATAGAGGCTACAAGAGGTTGACAATCTCTTGGAAAAAACAACAAACAACTTGCATCTAACTCAAGCTACACTCAAGTGACTGAAATCACCAAAAGCCAATTGCTCATCGGCAAACAAATCACATCCGTTACAACATCAAATGACATCCAAGTGTAACGAAACTTCTAGGACAAGTTTATAAGACCTAAGCACACATGCTTATGTTGTAAAATCCCACTTTAGGTCAAGTGCAAAAATCACGATTATTAACAACAATGGATTTTTGACTTAGTCGTTTTTACCCAGAATGCACCTAAATGCTTAGCAATGATGCCCCAATACCCCGCCTATGTTTTCTTATCCCTGCAGACATTGGGGACCAGTAGTTTGTCATACCTCCACCTTATTCTTTTCAGTGTCTCACTATCTTTGTCCATTATAGTAACCCTGTGGGCATGGGCTGCAACAATGGTGATGTCACTGAAGTACTCCAGTAGGAAGTCCTCTGCTGCATTTTATAAGGTCTTTTTGAGCTAGGTTCACACCCAGGGATAGTCTCAATCTCATGATCTACCTCTCTGTGTGGTGGAAGATTCGTAAGGTCTTCGGGGAATACGTCATCATACTCCCTCAGCCAGTCTGGTCGAAGTGAGGTATCTGATTGGTCCACCTTATTGAGTTTAACTGCATATAATTGTTGACCCTTCCTTAGTCCCTTCAAGAGTCTGATGGCCTTAACTAGAATAGCCCTAGGTCTCCCATTTTCCCCCTGAATTAAGGCTTCATCACCCAAATTATCTGTAAATGTAAAGTTTCCTTGTGCACAATGGATATGGGCCTTATTTTGCTTTAACCAGTCCATCCCTAGTATCCCATCAAAGAATCCTAAGGGTAGGGTTCGAAATTGGCCAGAAGTTGGGTGTCCCCCTAAATCAAAGTCAATTTTTCCTGCAGAGTGTTGAGATACTACCTCCTTGCCGTTTGCTAACTCGACAACTAGCTTGCTTGACGGATACTTATCTAGCTTAATTTTTCTCGTGCATTTGGGTGAAAGAAATGAAAGAGTACTGCCACAATCTATAAGGAAGCTAACTTGTTCACCTCTGAGAGATCCTGGCGTATGAATGACTGCGTATTGCTCGCAACCATTGGGATTGTCAATTGCATCATGTAGGGTTGCTCTCTCCACTGCTTCATCACCCACAGTTGGTTGTACTACTGCGGCATTCACTCTGGCGATAGCTCCACGCCCTCGCCCTCTGTTCATTCTTCCGCGTCCTCCTCTTCCATTAGCTTGGCCACGCCCACGGGTATTCAAGGGTATGGCATTGGCGTTGGTGGCATGAATGTTCCTGGGGCAATTGGATCTGTAGTGTCCATGCTCGCCGCAACCATAGCATCGAACATCAGGGAACTCCATGGTTGTGGTGGTAGCCACAATAGAGCGCTGGTTATAGGTTTGGTTGGCTGGTCTGTTGTCCCAAGCAGTGTTCCTTGCCCTCTTTGCCCAATGATTCCTCCTATTTTGATTATCTTTTTGTACTTCGAGAGCTAGAGGTTTAGCCCTCAACAAGGCATCCTGTAGTGTTGACGGCCTGAGAGCCTCCAGCCAAGTGTTCAAGGGATCGATTAGTCCTTGACAGAACCTTGCAACCTATTGTTCCAAGGTCATCTTAGGAGCATATCTCCGAAGAGTGACAAAATTTGCATAGTATTCTTCGACAGTTGAATTCAGCTGCCGAAGTGAAAAGAATTCATTCATTCTCAAGGTCCTATAGGCAGGTGGTAAATGCCCCATTATCGCAGCTTTGATGTCTTCCCAAGATTGGGAAGATCCTTTAATGTCCAGGTCTCTGCAATGTTGCTTCCACCATATCTTGGCATCGCCAGTCAAGCGGAACATCGCAAGCATGGTCTGATTTACGGGTTGGGTTCCCGCAGCTTCAAAGTAATTGTCCATGGCTTCCATCCATACTTCCGCATCTCTCTCCACATTTGCCCCCTCGCCCTTAAAGATCGGAGGTTGGGCTTGTTTGAGGAGAAGATTCTTCTCTTGCGCTGCCGAGTACAGAGCAACACGCGGTACGTACATGGGTTACACGAAATTCTTGATACCATTACTTGGATTTCAAGATAGACACGAGACTTTAATAAAATTCAAAATTCCACTTTATCAAGAGACAGATATCCAGAGACAAAAAGCACTTTATTGATGGAAATTTATTACAATCGAAACTCCTCAAGGTTTAGAATGATTGATGACCGCTTATTACATGGCTTTATGGATTGCGTATAACATACGCCTAGGAAATGGTATTGACATGATGCACTACTTCATTCGTGTAATAGTTCTTATACACATTCTTGAGGGGATAATAAACTAAGATATCGGGCCGGAGTTCCGCTTTCAGTAATCCAAAGGTCTTGACTCGGTTTGCTGGAATCACATTGGTGACCTTCTCCAAGAGCCAGTCGTTGATGGTTTGGTTGGAGTTGCCCGAAACAGTTTGGTCCAATCGTGTGGGCACCAAGTAGAATATCTCTATCACTCTCAACTCTTCTCCCCAACGTATCTTCTTCAAGTCGGTAGCCAGGCACCCTAGCTTCCGAGCATTGATGTAGTAAACCCCTCATGGAAATGTCCAATCAAGTTCCCATCCTTTGTCAATGCAAGTGGAGTGTGGCGTATAAGCCTTCAACAGTATCTCCATGACATTTCGCCTGAACTGGTAAACAGGGGATCTTTGAGCTTTCTCATAAATAAGCTCAAACACTTGGAACTTCCGGTATTCTAGCACGGGGTCTTCCTGCAACACCAATGCAAGGAATTCGGATCAACTACCTATATACTTTCAGTTCCTTTTAAATGTTCAAACAATACGACTTTATTTTCCTAGCCTAACCTAGGCTCTGATACCAGGTGTGAGGTCCCCACCCCGTCGTATCAAACAACGGATCTGATGGTAAACCTGGTGGCCACTAGATCTATAGCGGAAGCAAACAAAATGGTTCAGGGTTCAACTAGCGGACGATCTCTCATCACAAAGTGAGTCGAGTTCGAGCCTACTAGCAACGAGATCTAGCTCCACCTCGCAGGGGAAGCGTACTTAACTATCTAGCGATCCTAAGACCCACCTTCCAAGAGGAGAGAAACCCTGAGTGCCTTTTTTCCCATGTTTCAGAGGCACGTACTCTCGAGGATTCGCCGCTCTAGGGGCAATGAGTAATACCAATATCGAGTAAGCACTATGGGGACAGAGAGTTCCCGACCAATCGGGACCACCCATCTCGTAGGCATTGGCAACCCGAGCCAAGCCCCCACTTTCCACCCCCACACTCACACTTCCTCGTGTGACCTAATTACTACCACAAAGGTTGTTCAACATAGATATTCCTTGTTTAATTCCGAATCACATGGTTCGTTAAAACAGCCCTTCAACCAGTATTGCAAACAACACCAAGACAGAATTCTAGTAAAATTCTACTCAAACTTATTCATAAAAGTTCCAATGTTCTGGAGGTACAACATCCCCCCTCCAGCGAGAGTTCACTCCTCCCGTTGTCGCCTAGCTGCCCATACAACTAGGTATGTCCACCGCATAGAAAGCACGTCGTGGACACTCCCACCGCATAGAAAGCAAGACGTGGGTTCCCACCGCATAGAAAGCAAGTCGTGGGTATCCACCGCATAGAAAGCAAGTCGTGGATTCAAGATCCCTTAACGAGGAACTCTGCCCCCTGTGATCAGTAGGGGGGTCAGGACTGATTCAACATTGGAAATAAAATGAACATGTCGAGCTAAATTTTCCCTAGCAAGCATTCTTTCCTCTTGCAAACAGCATACCCATCAATCATTTCTTTCCTACTTTATACTTAAATGTACTATGCATTCAATGCCGAGGTTTCTGTCGGATTTCTCCAACATGTTCGGGGATATGTTCATTCCTAACTAATCGTATGCAATGTTAATTAAACAACTTGAATAGAAATTGGGACCTACCTCTTCCATTTATTCGTCAATAGCCTGTGAGATGGCCGGTATTTGCTCGTCCATGGGAGCCTTTCCTTTTCCGTTGACATTGCTTGTTCCCGCCTCGCGGTCGTGGGCTCCACCGAAGCGAGTTCTCTTAACCGGGGCCATTTTTCTCACTACTTAAATGATAGACGTGATTAGGGGCTGAGAATCCTCTTAAATTTCTGATGCAATGAATCCTCGAGATGGGAAATTCGGCAGCACCTCCCTCCTTGCTTCTCCTTCAAAAGCTGTGTGTGTGCCGGCAGCACCTTCCCAGTGTGTAGGTGTGTGAGTATGCAATGTGTGTGTGTGAGCATATGTGTGTGTGTGTGTGTGTGTGTGTGTGTGTGTGTAAGCCTTTAAATAGGCTCCTACAAGCTGAAAATCGATTTGTGTTGCTAAATGCATTTGGGTGAGCACTCAGTCCTTGCATGGCAAGTCTAGTTGCCTACCCACCAAGTGTCCAGTTGGCTCAGTAAACTGACTCTCACACTGAGTTGCAGGCTTGGCAGCTTCCCCAAGACTCCCACAAAGCAAGAGGGCACCCCCTAGCTGCTAAAGCAGGTCTGGAGTGGGTTGGGACCTGTTCCCACACAGCCTCGGGCCCCCGGTGCCTCCCGGACAATTTTGAGAAAAATTGGTTTTAGGCTAAAACGGGCCATACGAGTCGGATTTCGATGCCGTAAATTGCTATACTAAGCTCTAACTAAGACGTACGGGTCTGAGTACCTGCCATATTTAGCAGCCCCCCCGGGGTCCGAAAATGCATTTTTTTCAAATTCGGGGTACGGGTGCAGATTTTCGAGACGGTCGAGACTGGACGGGTCGGGTGACCAAAAACTTACTATTTTTAGAAATTTTTCACAAAAATTATTTTAATTCACATTTTGAAGCTTTATAACATTCTAAACATCATGGCACTGACAAAATCTAGAAAACTTCTAAAAATAGTAACTTATTTCATTGTATTCATTTCGTGGTACAAGGGTGCTCTTGTGATCGGGTCAGAGACCTTACAGATAATTTGCGGAGAAGATAAGTGCTCCTTTTTCTTCCAAATCCATTTCGTGTTAGGTTCCCCTCTTTGAGATGCTCGTCTCTATGTTGTGATCTTTGGAACTGTCTTTGGTATTGTTGATGATATTTTGGGCACCCAAATTTGAATCGGCTTGTCCTTAAGCTGTTCTTTTGGTACCCAAATTTGCCTAACTCCTTGCATGCTACTTGTAGCATTAACTTATCTATAGGATGAGGAAGACTGTTTGATTTGTGGTTTTCTCTACTGGTAACTTCCTTTCCATTCCTCCTTGCTTGGTGCAATTGGAACAATGAGTTGTCCGCCTTTAGGTGATAGCTTGAGCTGATTTGTATCCTAATTTGGTACTACCTTGTATGTCCGCATCCAGAGGATTCCAAGAATCATCATCTCAAATGAGGGCATGAACATCCATGTACTATCACATTTAAGTGGACTACTCCCAATGTTAGTGTTGGGTTCTTGTTGCATCCTTTGATAATCGCTATTCCTGCTACTATCAAAGACTGGCTTGTTTCTTTCTTGTACATGGAATAACTGACTACATTTACGCGAGCTCCTGTGTCGACCAATGCATTTGTGCTATGGTTGTTGAGCTTTGTACTTTGATGCGAAGTTCCATTCCATCTAACCATTCATCATCTGTTGACACGGAATCTTTCTGCAATTCCCGTTGTCGGTCATCTATTTCCAGGGTGTTGATGGGAATAGGTGTTTATTGATTCTTCAGCAAAGCTTTCCTTTTGAATATCTGAAGCCGAGCTTCTTCCTAGGCTTCATCAATAACCTGCTATCGTTTTATCTTTCTTTGCTTAGCTGCATGCATTCTTTATAGAAACTCATTGGTTAGTGGAAAATTGTACTTCTCTAAACAACATCCACTAATCCAATTAGCCATCGGTTCACCATCTAGGGTTGACAACTTAACTGCTCCACTTGGAGAAACATCTTCAATAATAAATGGTCCGTTTCTCTTTTTCTTAAACTTGGGAATGTGTTGCTTAAGGGAATAGACTAAAACTAAGTCCCCTTTTTTGAAGATTTTTGTAATTAGATGGGAATCCAAAATTTGTTTTTGTTTTCTCTTTTGTGCATAGATGTGAGCTCCAGCAGTTAACCTTTGCTCATCTAGATTTTCTAAATCTTCAAGTCTCTCTAACAATTCATGCCCAGTCCACTCAAGATCCTTAGCTACCCTGAATGTCAGCAATAAAAACTCTATTGGTAGTATGGCATCTAGACCATAAACAAGGTTAAAGGGTGTAGCATTTAAATGTGTTTTGAATGAAACTCGATAAGCCCATAAACCTACATGGAGATTCATTTCCCAGTCTGTCCTTCTTGAACTAACCACTTTAGTCAATATTTGATCTAAGAATTTTATTCGTATGCTTAACTTGTCCATTTGCTTGGGTGTGATAGGGAGCTGATTTGTTATGGATGACCATAAATTCATTAATTAGATACCTGATTATCGCATTAGGAAATGAGTTCCCCTATCACTGACAATTTCTATTGACAGTCCCTATCTTGTGAATACATACTCATATAAGAATGCGGTAGTGGTTTTGGCATCATTCTTTTGAGTTGCTTTAGCCTTGGCCCACTTGGTCAAATAATCCATAGCTACAATGATATATTCATCTTGGGTTCTATAAGAAGGTGGTTGTATTGGCCCAACAAAATCTATATCCCATTTTTCAAAAGCTCTAGCCCCCATCATTGGTCTTAAGGGTATGCTATCTACACGTGTTGGCATTTTTTCTCGTTGACAAGCATCACACCTCTGAACATATTCTTTGGCATCTGCAAAGAGTGTTGGCTACCATATTCTTGCCATTAAGACTTCTCTCACAGTCGTCTCACTAGAAAAGTGATCTCCAACTAATCCAGTATGTGCTTGTTCTATACTGGGAATATATTCATCTTCATTTTCACAAAGACGCAGATGTTGGTCCTTACCTCTCCGATACAATTGGTTTCCTATAAGAGCATAATCTCTTTCTTGAGTTTCAATTGCTCTTTGAGGACATTTACTCATATCCTCAGGAAATGTTTGGCTTGATAAGTAAGTAACTAGATAGTTACTCCACTTAGGAACAGGAGACATTTGGAACAATGTTACATGAGGTATGGGTGATTTTTTTTGACATTGAGGACATTTTTTTAGAAAAGAATGAACATCACTCCTCATAATTGGCCACAATACTCCAAGTCTTAAGATTCGTCACATAGTTTGATCTTCCGCAAAGTGAAGTCCAACTATGGTAATATGCTTGACTTAGGTATTGGGTTTTCTCCTCAGGATTAATGCACAAGAGCAGTATTCCATCTCGGTTTCTTTTGTATAGTCTTCCAGCTAGTAATTGATACATAGCCAATTGCTCAATTAATGCGATTGTAAAAAGAAGTGGTATTTGCAAATCCACTTGTGCTATTGTCATCAATGATCTCATATTTTCTGACCATCTGGGTATCATTTCCACGGAGAACAGATAGGCATCTGGTAGATCATCGTCTACTCCTTTAGGTGGTTCCCCCAAAACAATCCTAGATAAATGATCTACTCTTTGATGAGTCGTGCCTTTCTTTACAACCACATTGAAATCAAATTCCAGAATAATGATAAACCATCTCACTATTCTTCCTGTGTTTCATGGCTTGTTGACCAAGTATAATAAGTCTTGGTGGTCCACAAAGAACACAATTTTTTTTGCTAATAGGTAATGTCTATACTATTTTACGGCATAGATCATTCCTAATCCTTCCCTTTTGGTGGTGGTATAATTCTTTTTTGCCATATTCAACTGTCGGCTAGCATAAGAAATAGGAAAACCAAATTTTTTGCCTCCTGCTTGAGCTAGTATATACCCGATGGCAAAATTGGAAGCATCTACATGTATGTGGAATATCTTATTCCAATCTGGTGCTTTCAATATTGGAGCAGAAGTGAGAGCTTGCTTAAGATTCATGAAGGATTCTTCACATGCCTCAATCCACTCAAAGTGTGTAATCAAGCTATACATGGGTTTTGCAATTATAGAGTACATATAAATGAAACGTTTGTAATATCCACAATGTGTTATGCCAAGGGTAGGACTAGGCACGGCCAAGGGACAAGACGGACATGCAGTAAAGGGGGTCCCTATATTTAGCAAGCCAAGGGTCTATATAGGGCATGGCTGGGTGGTGATGAGCATGGTCCAATGCCCTCTGTTCTTACATTGATATCAGAGCTCAGGGGAGAAGGGGGAGGAAGAAGGAGGAGGCATGGAGGAGCTTGCAAGGCGAGCACTTCTTGACATGGAGGAAGAAGAAGGAGGCATGGAGGAGCTTGCAAGGCGAGCACTTCTTGACATGGATCTTCAATCTCTCCTCTCTCTCTCTCTCTCTCTCTCTCTCTCTCTCTCTCATTAGCCTTGAGGAAAGCAAATGGCCAGAGGGATTGTATGCACACTTTCATGATACTCTCAATCGATGCTATGGAAGTCGACAGAGGAAAAGGGTCGTGGGACCGAGCCGTTGCATGAGAACCACATGGAAGTCGACAAAGAACAGAGGGCATAGACCGCGGGAAACGACCCCTATGTCGGGAGGGAAAGGAATTTTGGGTACTCAAAAACAGTGGGTGTTGGGTTTGTTAAGGTTGCTTGGCCCTGCTGGTAAAATTTCGACATAGTGGCTTGCCCTGGTTGGGCCTGCAGCGATGGGCCTCTCCTCTTCTTCATTGGTGCACACAGGCAGCCGCCATAGCTGTTGTGTAGGTGTTCATATTTTTAAAGATTCCCCTTCACACTTGGCCAACCCCTTGGACATTACAAGGAGGAGCTCCCCCCAATCAAACGTCGAGATCATCCACCAGCCATGCACGGTTTCTGCAAGGCATCCAAGGTGGTCTTCGAACATACCAAGGTGGTCTTTGAACATATCAGGGGCCACCATGACCACTGTCTTTATCGTCGGTCTACTGTGAAATTGTATAGGTCTTTACCACTCTATTAAAGACAACAAGACTTTGCATTTCAAAGAACGATGTTAGGACCAAGGCGGATAAAGGTCATGTTAGCATTCACAATTGGGAAGTCAATGGCAAGGCCATGTCTTCCAGCGTGGAGCAATCCCTACAAGGAGATTACGACAAGGATGATGTTATTGGTTGATTCAAGACACATTGATTGAGGTAAATTAAGAGTTTTTTTATCACAATTTTGTGTGAGCAAGGCCTATTACAGATATACAACACCAAGCAAAGCTGCAATCAACAAGGATATACCCTACCATGGTAAGGACCATGGTTACGACTACAACAAGTCCTCAAGCACGACTCGAGAGTCAACAGAGATCATCGCCAAGGTATGCAGTAGCTTTTGTTTTGGGTTGATCACGCTTTCAAACATGCTATGTAGCTCTTGCATGTAGGCACAAGCACAGCTTGTGACAAGTCCCGTACACAGTCAACTTTTTTCCACTGCTTTGTTTGCAAAGAACCACTGTCTGGTTGAGGGATCAATATCGAGCATGGCTTGTTCCCTCTATTGATGAGAGTGTTATACAGGCAGATTGTTATATTCTTATAGGATAAGCTGCAAGTCAGGCATAAGATGCGTCAAAGCACACAGATTGGACACAACATATACAAACTCGTCACTTAAGGAAAGTTCCTCAACCCAACATTATCTCTCTCTCTCTTTCTTATTTCTCTCCATGAATAATGAAAACTTTGTATGCAGTTTTTGATACATGTTTTGTTTGGGAGTCAGCATGAGCCAAGGTGATCTAACTCTTAGTTAGAAATTGGGCAAGACGCCCTCTATATTAGTCTTCATTGTTTCATCAATTGAACACTAATTGCCACAAGGGTTATGAGCCACACACGCTGGCTAAGAGTCATTGTCGAATCTCGGGTATGGCCCAACTGTTGGCATTCCTTGGGGGATTGTTCTTAAGATCGAACAAATCTACCCACTGGACTACACAACGATGTTAATGGACAAGCACGAGTCTTGTCATTACGGATGTTTATGGTGTCATTTTTGCAAGACATGGTTTCAGTGCGACACTCAAGTTGAGTTTTTAATAACCATAAACTCAACTCAGCTGATTTCTACCATGTATTTTAGATGCAACATACCGTAGCGACAGCATGGCTGTACGTCCATAAGAGCTAGGCTTTCCACTTGTGTGGATCTCCTGCTCTCTCTATAGCACTACGAGTGTCAATGGACGCATTGTTTTGGGGTAAGACCCCGCGGGTGCTTACTAAATCACCCCATAGGAATTGAGGATCACAGTTTGATCTATTTCCGTTATGCTTTCAAGGAAAGAATTCTACAATCTACCATGCGGTAGCGGAAATTTCAACTTTTCAAGTTGATTCTCATCATTCCGTACACGGTTAACTATGTTGGTTATCGTTGCCTGCTAGTTAATTAGTTTCTACAAAGGATCTTACCAAGAGGTGGACTACGTAGATTCTACCCAATGGGTTTGGATTGCAAAGGCAATACCCAGGGTTTCCAGTGCAATGTTGCTTGGTTTTTTCACAAGTGGGAGACGTGCTCCTGTGCATTTGAATACGGATAACTGAACTTTCAGTTCAATCCCCAGGGCCATGCCAAGGGTAGGTCAGAACAAGTATTTTGGGCCGTAGTGTCCAATGTACATTATGCTGTTATGAATCCACTTGTCGGATTCGATTTGGCACCTGTTGTCACATGGGATACAACATGGTCTAGGGACTCAAGGAGTTCCGTTTAGCCAGTGTGGAGCAATGAATGAGGGTCCCTCTCACTTTTGTCGCGGAGTGTTTCGAGTTACCTCCACACACAAGTACATCTTGTACTTGAAGGGTGTTCTTTTTTGGTTTAAAACATCATTACATGAGACATATTCCACATGTGGAGAATATGAGTCTCTGGGACAGACACTGGCGCTGCTATTTCAATTATGTGTTGTGACAATGTCCCTAAGTGCTGGTCCCATCTGTTTTCTAGACAATTTTTACCACGACGTATTAGGAGCAATTTGAGTGGCTAAAAATTGTTGGATACTTAGAGAGACTTGTTAAGGTACAAGTGCTGCTAAACAACATTACAGATGGTTGTTTTACTTATAGAAAGGCTATGAGTTGTTAATGAAAAAGTTTCATTGTTTGTCCCTAGAAGTGATTAATGTTTCACCTTCTATTATGGTTCAAACGTTTCAACAAGGCTTGCAAAAGATTGCAACTAAAAGTATTTAGTTTCTTTTCAGAACTATTTACATTCCTCTTTAATGTGTACTAGGCGCATCACATTTGCCATAAGTATTAGCAAGGAGCACCATGGATATACAGGTTCGGATCTGTTTTTTGCTAAATGCATGCACACTAGGTGTTATGGGCCCTAGTGCTTAGCAAAAGCTGATCTGGAACGGCATGCGTATTCATCAAGTTTTTTCTTATGAAGCATTTTGCACTCTATGTGCAGTATCTCTATGAGATTACTTTTGGGTCTACTAATCACCAATAGAGGTCATGGCTCGGTTTGCGTGTTTGTGGATTTTTCAAGATAACCACGATGGTTATTCTGGTCATTTTTTATTCCTCAACAATGTTATACGATACTTTGATTCCCATTTACAAGTCATCTAGGAAGACTGTCTATAAACCATGGGGGAAACACACCTCAATACTGTCAGTTATCCAAGGGGATAGGCAGAATACAAAGTGTAATCTTGGGCTAAAGGTATGCAAAGTGCGTACATTAGCACCAAGCAATCCAATTAATAAGCATTTATTGCTCTACTTGGAGTTTACTTACTATCAGTTAACGCATGGTTGTGACTCAGTTTAGTCTCTTCATGTATAAATCAAGTTCTCAACCTTGAACACTAGTGATGGTGGGTTTTTTTACTACTGAAATTAGAAAACAAGTCAAGGACTTAAAAATTGGCTGATGAGTTATGTTAGCAAATCACTTTCATGGAAAGTGAAAAGAGGTACTCTTTAGGGTACCTATTTGTGTGATAACTCGTTTTGCATACTCATGTGTGTTCTAAATGGAGTTTACACACTATGATTGGATAGGAATGGATAGGAAATGGTAACACAAGATGGTTACAAATGGAAAACAATATGGAAAATCAAGATGTTACTCTTGGTTTCATTGAACCTCCTACTGAACCATGTTTCGGTCAACCAAATAGCTGGATCCATGAAGGATGCGACTATAGAAAACATTAGTGTATCATCACTCTTGTTTTCGAGGACGAAAATGCTTCTCCAAGGGGGGAGTAATGTCATGCCAAGGGTAGGACTAGGCACGGCCAAGGGCCAAGATGAACATGCAGTCAAGGGGGTCCCTATATTTAGCACGACAAGGGTCTATATAGGGCATGGTTGGGTGGTGATGAGCATGGTCCAGTCCCCTCTATTCTTACACAATGCCCCATGAAGGCTTGAACCCCCTTGACTGTTGCTGGTCTAGGCAAATCAACAATAACATGAATTTTATCCATATCAGTAGCTATGCCATTTTTTAGACACTATATGTCCAAGAATGTTTCCTTGTCTACCCATCAATGTGCACTTTTCAGGATTTAAGCAAATCCTATAAAGCCTACATTTTTCGAATACCTTTTTGAGGTGCTCAAAGGGATCAGCCGGATTGATGAATGTATGCATAGATCATCCATATATACTTCCAAGAATTTCCTAAGATATTCTTTAAAAGCATGGCTCATCAATCTTTGAAAGGTAGCAAGAGCATTAGTTAACCCAAAAGGCATAACCCGATAGGCAAAAATACCCTTTTTTGTTGCAAAAGCAGTTTTATGTTGATCTTTTAGGTTAGCCAAAAGTTGATTGTTTCCCTAAAAGCCATCTAAAAATTTGTAAGCTTCTTTTCCTACAACTCATTCTAAAACATTCTCATTGATTGGAAGAGGAAAGTTGTCTCTAATGGTAGCTACATTGACACACACTCGTAATTTTCCATTTTTCTTAGGTACTACCACAATTGGAGACACCCAATATATGTGTTCAATTTCATGAATGAATTCAGCCTCCCTTAGATTTTTAATCTCTTCTTTGATCTTCTTGGGCAAATGTTTCATTGTATGTGTATGGCCTTTGTCTACTTGGTTTTGCATCATCTCTCATGGGTATGATATGTTGACAGATTTCAGGATCAACCCCCTTGAGATCCTTATAAGACCAAGCAAAGATATCTCGGTATTCTTTCAGTAAGCTTAACAAAAGCCCTTCTTCTTCTTCTGTAAGGTCATTTGCAATGTACGCTGGTCTATGATCTTCTTCTGGTTCGACCAAATCTATCTTTTTTGCATTTCCAGGCCCTTTGTAGGACTCACCCTATTTTCATAGCTCTCTAACAGTTTGTTCGACTATGATTTTTTGATCTTGGAGAGTATATTTCTTGTAATGGTATGGAACACTCATTACATCTTTACCATATTCTTCCATGGTTTCCATTTCAGTTGTATATATCTCCTTAAGACCTTTTTTCAACTCTTGATACTTCTTTTTCTGCTTGACTCGTGTCATGGTTGAACCCTTGTTCTGATTTTTAGGTTTCACTTGAGTTTCCTTTCTCGTTTTTTTCGGTGTTTTTGAGATTTCTAGATTTTTTAAAAAAGGATAGTGCCAGTGATTTTGTCCTTGACACAATCATGTGCATCTATCTGCATCAAGAACTGTGTTCTACTGGAGACTGATGGCATAGGTTTAGCTTTCAAGTTTTTAGTGTCTCTTTTTCGTCTATACCATTTCTGTCTTCTTAGTTTCTGGTTAGGAAAGTCAACAAACTTTTCTTCCCCTCCTTTCATGAGTAGCTTAGCTCTCACATGTTCTTTTTCTGACCCTGAATCATCTGAGAGGTAGCTGAGTGTTCTTCTAGCTCATCTGTTGCATCATAGTAGAGGTCTGAAAAGACTTGTTGAGCTTTCATCAAGTCCTTGGATTCTTGAATTTTGTCTTCAATGTGGCGGGTTGAGATCATTTGTATGGGAATTATATCATAGCTATCCTCGTTTCAAAATTGAGTAAGCATATACGTATTCACACATACATCCATTGTCGCTAAAATTAGAGTCTACTCAAATGGCTCAAACAAATACTTTGGAAAGGGTTCAGGTACATAACTTCATCTGTGCAATCCCTTTCTAAGATACATTCTTCTCGTTTTAAGCTCTCATTTTCTAAAACTCCACACATCCAAATAGGAGTGTCTTTGTTCAACCAAGATGGAACTTTGAGTTTCGGCCGAAGAGACTGAATCGAACTCTTGTATGGGTTTTTTCATGACATCTCTATAGGTGTGATCTTTTCAATTAACCCTGTTTATCGATCCCACTTGCTTCAAGTACAGGTAATTGTTTCCCAAATCTTGGATGAGTTGTACTTGTTGCATGAAAGGTCTTCCCAATACGATTTTGTAATTGAGTTTCTTTCCAAATTCTACTATGGCAAAAGTGTGTTGATATTCAATCCACAGGAATTAGCTATCATTTTTTCAAGCAGTCCTAATGGTCTTTCAATGTGTCCATTAGCCAATTGCAACTTCATTCGAGTTTCTCTAATGGTTGGTTGTCCCCAGGATTCCCATACTGCTTTCATGGCTATGGCTATGCCTGCCCCACTATCCAGTATTGCCATGGTTTCTATGTCATTATATTTCACCGGAAGGGTTGTGTTTCCTTCTTTCCCTTCATAGTATTCTTCGACTTTGTTCATTGGAACATATCAAATCTCTTTGTTGTCCATTTTGTGTTTCAATTTTCCCAAAAATTTTGCGATTAGCCCTGTTATTCCCACCTTCTCTAGGGTTTTTTATAGATCATTCCATAGATATGGCCTGATTTTCAATAGTTCTCCCAAAGTAAGAGCACATTGGATGGGTGTAGACATGATTGAATGAATGGTGTCTACTTCTATGGTTTGTTCCACTCTTTTTACTTCAGTGGTCTTACACACTATGGATTCATCTTCATTATTTCCCAAGTATGAGGGTAGTGTTTTCAAGGTCAATGGTTTAGACATCCCTAAAGCTTTAGATCTGCAATCCCCATGCAAGGATTGTACATCCATGTCCATATCAGGAGGTAGATTTTCTAACCAAACTTCCTCTATAGGAGACAACTTCAGAGTTAAACTCCCATCATTAATCTCCCTAATTTTTTCCCTTAAAGTGTCCTAGCTAGTATTTTATACAAGTGGAATTCCCTCTAAGGCATCTTCGTTGCCCAGCACTATAAGTTCTGGCTCTTTTGTTTCAAGGTGGGGTTCTACCACCACTTTGGATTTTTCTTTATCGTTTCCTTCTGCAAGCTCCTCAGGCTTTGTCATACTTTCGAGCTTGGGTTTTTGTTTTTCCAGCATCTCTTGCGTGATTCTTACCAAATTTTGATAAGCTTCAAGCTTAGCTGCTTCCATGTCTCGAGAAGGATAGTTTTTCCATTTGTTTTCCATGTCTTGGCCTGCTTTAAGACCTGCTTGGTAGGATTCCAAGGCTGCATTAATTGGCTCAAAAAAATTGTCAACAAAAATTGATCCTCCAGATTTTACAGTGGTTTCCTTGATTTTGCTTCCAGTTTCTTTCACCTTTTCTTGGAATAGCTTCTTTGCTTTCTCCTCAATTTCAGCCCTTGTTTCTGTTTTCTCATCTCATACCTTTTGTTTTTCTTCGTTTGGTCTTTTGAGAGGAAATCTTTGTATTTTCTGAATCATCAAAGGAGTTATCTTTCCTTTTTTTAGAATGGGCTCTAGTGATTACCTTGATTGGAACAATTGGGTCACTCTCAGATGAGCTGTTAGGTATCACTTGGACTACGTCCACTGCTGTTTTACCCTTGTTTGAAATATTTTTAGTACAATCTTCCAGGAAGTTTCCTCCCTTTTTGCAACATTGTATGCAATAAGCTTCAACTGGCTTGAGGTTTTTGTCAAGCTCTGGGCATTCATTTTGTCAATGATCATTTGCACCACAATTATGACAGTTTCCAGTTCTTGGCTTAATCATGGGTCTTACCATAGGAGGTCTAACACCTTGATTAGCCACATAATACATTGGTTCAAGCTCCGGTGGAGTATAAGTCACCGGTTCTTCCATTGGTGGTGGATGTGAATTATACCAATCTCCTTCTACCATTACTGTAGATGGACTAGGCTTAGCATAGGGTGTAGTAGACATTAGTGCTTGTTTATCTATGACTCCCTCTCGATGCATGTACTTTACAGGCACTGCATTATGTCCCAGATATGGAGGTTGTTGACCCAGCATGGGTTGAGGTCTTTCCATACCCATTGGTGGTCTTGGAGATGGGGCCATATTAGGCTGATATCTGTAGATGGGTTGTCCTTGTGGCCTCATAGGTGTGTACTGAACATTCCCATCATACTTTGGTCAATAATAGCACTCATTGGTGTCATGGTTGGTCCATTTACCCTCGATTGCACACCATTTGTGCGGCCTAATTGGTTGTCCCTGTTGAGGTATCCCTTGTCCTAGTCCTCTCATAGGTGCTTTTTGCATGTTGTTCATCATGTCATTCATCCTTTTTAGCATGTCTTCTATGGCTGAAAGTGGTGCTACAGCAGCCGTTCCCACTTGTGCTGGTTTAGTAAATGTTGTTTTCTCACTTTGGTTATCTTTAGGGACATCTTCCTCGTTGAAAATACCACAATTGTCTCCTAAATAAATAGCATCTGACACACAGTCTTCTAGGGTTGTATGATTCTTGTTATACAGTATAGCATGAAGTTCTTTGTTTAGCAGTCCTTCTAGAAACAATGATACTAGTCGTTCTTTTGCAGGGTTCTCTACCTCTGGGCATCTAGCAATGTATTATTTCATTTGAGTTGCACAATCCCTAATAGACTCACCTTGTTTCCATTTAAAGTTGTAGATTTGAGCTACCATACTGTGTTTGATCCCTGTTTTTGGAACAAGCAGCTACAAACCCTTGAGCTAAGGTATTCAATTCCATGATTGACCTTGGTGGAATGTTTTGGAACCATATCAATGCTTTTCCTTCTAATGTCATTCCAAACCCCTCGAATTGAGTATGGAAATCAAATATGTATTCTGGTCTTAGCACTTGCTTAAAGCTTGCTAACTGGTTGTATGGATCTCCCAATCCACTGTATTTTCTGGCCCATTTTTGAAAATTAGCTGGTCTGACACGTTTATTTGGCTCAACTCCCGATCTCCTGGCAGTTGGTCCCGTTTCGAGTCCTTCAAACCAATCTATTGGAAGTAGTGACTCATGTAGCCCTGAACTGGCTTTAGTATTGCCTGGTTTTCTTCGTGATGGAGTGGTTTCTGGTTTCAGGTTTCTTAACATTACTCTCTGAAGATCTCTCACGATGTTCATCTCTTGGAATAGTTTCTGGTCCTTGGCCCAATATCAAATCCCTTATGGAGTATCCTTGGTATTTGGTTTGTTTTACCTCCTCGGAAGTCATCATAACAAAGGTATTATTATAACAATCCCTAGACAGGTAGGTTGGTAGATCTGATGATCCCTTATCTTTGATCTTGAAGATATAGATGATCTTCATGGGTGTTAATTGTCTTGATTTGGCATGCAAAGTTCACAAAAGATCCTTGACGTTTTTATCCTCCCAACAATAGACTCCGATCCTAGGATTGTCTGTACTAAGCCATTTCAAAGGCTTCAAATCAACTTGATCGTGTCCCTCAAATTCTAAAGTTGGTGGTCCTTCTTTTGCTTCCATATCTGAAATTATGGTATTTATTTCTAACCCCCATTTGTCTATCACGTCAGGGTTTTCTACTTGTAAATACTGAGTTTCGTTTCTATCCATGTACATTTGCCACGACTTCCTCTTCGAGCTCAATACCATGGTCATCAATGTGAATAGCATACTCTTCGTTAGGATCCAGGTAAACCTGAGCTCCATGGTGATTAATCTTATAAAATGAGAGTATATGCTTGTAGCGTACTGCCGTTCCAGTTTCTGAGTGAGTCAAATACGAAGACATTACAGATGTTGAATCTGTAAAAGTGTCTGAGACTTCTTCAAGGATAATGTGCAAAGGATTGCCTTGATTCACACTCTCTGCGGTGGATACTCTACTGGAGGTTTCTCCAAATATGCCTTGGTTTCCTAGTACACTACAAGATCTAAGGTTCATAAAGACTTGTGAAGCCCTGGATAGAGTACTTACCATCGGATTGACTTGTTGTCAATTTCTTCCAAGTGACTTGATTGCAATTTCCATCAAGTTGTTGATTTCTTGTCTACAACCTGATTCCCTGTATCAATTCTAATCTAGTTAGCAATTCCTTCGGAAAGATTGTATAGTTTTTGCTAACTATTGTGATTGGTCCTAATTGAGTCAACAATTGAGACTTTCAGATTCGGATTTGGCAAAAAATCAAAAGACTAATCTGCAACCTAAAAACTGAGTGAACATGTACCAATCTGGATCCAATTGAATCCAAAATTGCCTGGTGGCCTTGTATTATGTTGGTCTAACACTGTACAAGTTCAAAAGTCAAAGTTGGTGTCTCTGTGTAGCAGTAGTAAATAAGCGTGATTATTTACTTTTGTCAAATTTTTGCACTTTTTGACTTGGTTTGCCAGGTGTACAATCTGTTAAGGTCCTTGGACAAGTTTCACTATGTTTGGACAAAATCTGTTCAAGTTTATTAACTCTTTCGTGTCCACAGACTTGGTTTTCAAGAATCTGGCTTAAGTCTCACTTTTGTGATCCAAATTTCACCAAAATTGATTTGTGTGGTCTACTTGATATGCTCGGCCTTGTGGTATACTCAAATGTGCAAGATTATCAATTTTTGAAGCGGATGTAAATAATCTCGATTATTTACTCTAGCTAATTTTTTACAAGTTTTTGTCCAATCTTGACACAGATCTATTAAGCACCTCAACTTAAGCACCCTAACCAAGTCTCATCAAGTTTGGATAATTTTTGTTCAAATGGTCATCAGTTTTGTGTCCGCAGACTGACTTTGCAAATTTTGTCACAATTTCCAATCCAATGATCCAAATCTTACCAAATTTGGTTTCTGGGCTTATTACAACATGGTAAAGCTATGGGTATGCTAACTTGGTCAAAAATGATCAAAAAATGGGACAGATGTAAATAATCGTGATTATGTACTTCTAGCAAGTTTTTGCATCTTTTTGGTTAACTGAGCATGTACCCATGTCTATCACATCAATATAAGCTTATGAATCAAGTTTCATCGAGTTCGAATAAAATTTTCCCCAATTTATAGTCAAGTTCCCAAAAGTCAGTACAGACTTTAGTTTTTACCCATCAATTTGGTGATCCAAATTCTATGTGCCTTTACAAAAGTTGTTTGTACATATGTAATGAGTCACTGGTATCAACCTTGGTCAGTTTTGAGCTGAAAGTAAATAATCGTGATTATTTACTTTAGGCCCAAAATGAACACTTTTTTACACTTTTTTAATGGAGAGTCTTTCCATGAGCTATTTTAAGCCTATGAATCAAGTCAAAACTTAATTTGACCTAAAATCTCAAGAAAAAGTAAATAATCTGAGTTTTTGTAAGCTCTTGAAATTTTTACCTCAATGTGTCCTTGAGCTTACCCACTGGTTTATACAACTTTTAAGCATACTCTCCAGTCAGATTGAGTGGTTGGTAGTCTTTCCGTGCTATTTCTAGCTGTAGACCTGAATTTTGGCAACTTCAAATAACAACTCACAAATGATTTTTTCAGAGAGAGCAATGTTTTGAAATCCACCTCGGATTCTACTTACCCTACTCCTAGGTTCTCCTGCAATGGGGTTGTGGAACGTGTCCATAAACACTCTTTTCTTGTTTTTTTTGGTTTTTTGAGCATTGATCTTAAGACTTGTCTTGTCTATCAATCATCCTCAAATCCTAATCTAGTTCTACAATCCTACAATCCTAAAGGCACTCAACAAGTATGATTACTTCCAAGCTACCTCTACACAACAAAAGACGGCAATCTTAAGCTATGCAGTTTCTAAAAAGAAAGTTTTTACTCTAGGAGATCCTAGAGGAAGGTAAAGAATAACTTCACAAGATGCTCGTGTTCTTTCCTAGTTTAGGTCTCTTCGATCCCCGAAAACGGTGCCAAATGTGGGACGGGTGTCTAACCTCATTCCTATCTTATTGCAGATTTAGCGAGAACCACGATTAGATTGTCAATCCATGGGATGAAGTTGACTTGACTAGTGCATAGAGGCTACAAGAGGTGTCAATCTCTTGGAAAAAACAACAAACAACTCGCATCTAATTCAAGCTACACTCAAGTGACTGAAATCACCAAAAGCCAATCGCTCAGTCGGCAAACAAATCACATCCGCTGTTACAACATCAAATGACATCCAGACGTAATGTAACTTCTAGGAAAAGTTTATAATACCTAAGTACACATGCTTATGGTCTCAAATCCCACTTTAGATCAAGTGCAAAAATCACAATTAGTAACCGCAGTGGATTTTTGACCTAGTCGTTTTCGATCCAGAATGCATCTAAATGCTTAGCAAACAATGATGCCTCAATACCCCGCCTATGCTTAGATTTTGATTTTGAAGTGTAAAGTCCTACTTATGATGAAATTAGGCCGTGGGTTGGCGATGCGAAAATCTACAAAATACCATGAAATGCCTACGCCAATGCGTTGAGCTATTACTAGCGGTTGCAATGCAACAAACGTGACTGCAATGTGACAACAACTGGAGAGGGAGTAGGAAGCACGAGAAGGAGAGAAGTGAGCGCCGTTAGCTCACACTGTGTATTCCATTATCCAAAACTTGAAAATAACATACAAAAATTGGTTTTTATACCTTAGCCAAGGTTTTTGGTGGTCAAAACTAATAATCTGGGAGCTCTAACTAAAGATGGTTAATGACAGGTTGATACAATTTAGAAGCTTGTAGCCCTGGCTCATCAATTACAAAGATTTATCCGGAAAATAGGAGTTACAATATTCCCAATTTATCAAAATAATAAGTGTTTTTACAATGAGAGCTCCAAAAATGATATGCAAGTTAGCTTGCTGCTAGCATCGCTGAATGAGAAGCATCCACAAAGAGGTGGAATGGTTTTTTCCAATTGTAAGGAATTAAGGTGGGTGCAATTACTAGCATTTTCCTCAATAAAGTTAAAGCCCTTTCTTGCTCTTCCTTCCAAACAAAATCCCCATTCTTTTTGGTTAATTGTGTCAAGGGTAGACATACATGAGCTAGGTATCTCAAAAACCTTGTATACCATTTAATATGTCCAACAAATCTCATCAATTGCTTGAAATTTTTGGGAGCATGTGCCTTCAAACTAGTTTCCACATTTTTGGGATGAACTTCAATGCCCTCTTGATTGCTTATGTGACCCAACAAAATGCCCCTTTTTACTGCAAATGCACACTTTGCAGGGTTGAGTGACATTCTGGCCTCCTGCATTTCTCAAAACATAACTTCAAATGAAACAAATGTTCATCTTTGTTTCCTGAAACATTAAAATCATCCAAAAACACCTTCATGAATGTTGTCATGTAAGGATCAAAAACCTCCATGAATCATTTTTGAAAAGTTGGTGGTGCATTCTTCAATTCAAATTTCATTACTGTGGAAGCATACACACCCCATTCTGTAATAAATGCAGTTTTGTCTCTATCGTCCAAAGCCATACTAGCCTAATTATAGCCACCAAAACCATTCAAGAAGCTATACATTTCCTTTCTAGCAACTGCATCTAGCACAGTAAGGTAGCGGGAATGGATCACTTAGTTGTAGTAGAATTTAGTTTTCTATAGTCCACACAGACTCTAATTTTTCCATTTTTCTTTGGAACCACCACAATGAGTGACAACCAAGTTTCTTTATCTACTGGAAAAATGAAACCTACTTCTAAAAGCTTATCTATTTTCTCCTTCACCAGTTTGGCATAATTAGGATTCGTCCTATACCTCTGCTCCTTGACTGGTACTGCATTTGTTTTTAAATAGATTTTTATGGTGACATATTGCTGGATCTACTCCCTTCATATCAGTATAAGACCAGGCAAAACATCTTTAAACTCTTGCAATAAAGTTTTCAATGACTTCTTAAAATTCAAGTCCAATTCAATGGACACTGTGACAAATTTGGGCTCTTTTTCCTATCCCAAATTCATATCTTCCAAATCGTCCTCTCTGACCCTTGAACTCTTTGACATTTGTTTCTCAAACATTCCTTCTGCATGATTTATTGCTTCTATTGTTTCCTGCTCCTTTTGCAACTTTTTAGTAATAACTATTTTACCTTAAACATTTCTTCTATTTGTTTGTTTTATGTCAGGTGAGTGTACCTGATTATAAACTGTATCTGCAATCTTTTGCACATCCACTTCAAAAATAGGAATGATTATTTCATTCCTTTGAAGGAATTCTTCTTCCTCATCTTCTTCAATAGCTTCTCCCATGTTGATGCCTTCTGCATACAAGGGTCTAAAACCTTGTGGGATAGTTTTCCTAGGAATCATTTGCATTCTTACCTTCTTCTTGCCCTGTTTAATAACAATGGTGTCTGCACTGCAAAGTTGTTTAACTTTGGCTACCCTTAACCATGGTCTTCCTAGGATCATTGGATAGGAGCATGTTGTTTCTTCCAATCTTAGAATCACGAAATTCACAACAAAGATTAATCCTTCAACACTAATAGTCTGATTCCTCAAAATTCCCAAAGGTTGCACTCTTCTTTAATTTGCCATCTTCACTTGAAAAGGTGCAGGCTCCCATTTGGTTAAATCAGTTTCTTACAAACTGATTCAGGAAGGATATTTACTCTTGATCCTCCATCCACCAAAACATCTGACAAATATACTTTCCCTATGGAAATCTGATTATTGGAACCTTGTAGTCCACATCTACTGGTGCTACATCTCCAAAATCTACATGTGCTAGATGGATGTGACTCATTTCCTCCTTCTGTTGGAAATCCTTTTCTCTAACCGGATTTGTCAGTTTCTTGAGGAATACCTGACTGAAGTCAGGAACCAGTTTCAAAGTTGTCGCATCTTCACTAAAATAGGGGCATAAATCAATGCTTCAAAAAGATCATATGATAGCCCCTTAACAGGAGATTGTATTAAATTATTTGTCTTCAAGTGATGCTATAGTTATGCAAAATCTAGTTGTTTACTGCTAAAACTCTCCCAAATTTTTTTCACTGAACCTGTTGTCCAAAAATCTAATGATTCTTTAGTTTTTTTATTGGATTGGATTTCCTTTAAAACTCCTCTTCTGGTTTTATCCTGAGCTTTCCAATTAATAGGATCCTCAAGATCTTTCCCCTATTCCTTTTCCTGTGGTGGCAACTTCCCTTTTGACCTAGTAATAACTAGACTCTGTGCTTCCAATGGTTTCTCTAGCACTTATTCAATTTCAATGCATTGGGAACAATTACACTGCGAAGAATGTAAAGAATCAGTGTATGAGTTTGTGAACTTTCCCCCTGTTTCCTCAGTAATTTTTTTGCAGTCAGTTTCTGCTTGTTGACTGCTCTGTTTTTCTACTGAGGTATCAATTTCTTCGAAAAATACTGCATTAACTTGAGTTGGTTGTTTCATTCTTCCATCATTAGAAGAACCAATGCCTGCATTTGGAGAGTTGAAGTTCATAGTTGGAATCCCTATCTCATTCCTATGCTTACACCAAAGCTCACAAGAAGGTCCTTGCCTATGCCCCAGTACCACAATATGTACATGGTTGCATTGGATTATTTGATTACTGAAACCTTGGCACATTTTGCCAATTCTCTTGTTGAAATGGCCTTGGTTGATTTGAAATCTGAAGTCTACCCCTAAAGGGTTGTGGTGCAACCACATTTGCACTTGATTCCATTTTGGCCAATATATTGACAGGTGCAAGCACAAAACGGACCTTGACGGCTTCAATGCCAGGACCGTGCACGCCAAACTTGGCATGGGAAGTAAACAGGGGGCACCACCTAGCTTTGAGAGGCTAGGACGCGGGGAGTAGCCTATTAAACTAACACTAATACAACACACCACACACACACACACACACACACACACACACACACACACACACACACACACACACACACACACACACACACACACACACACACACACACACACACACACACACACATATATATAGAGAGAGAGAGAGAAAGAGAGAGAGACATAGACATAGATGATGAAAACCCCTTGAGATGTGAGGGAAATCTTGATTCAAAGTGGTATTTACAAAAAACTTAGTTTCGGCAAGATGAAGACCGTGGTGATATATATATATATATATATATATATATATATATATATATATATATATATATATATATAGAGAGAGAGAGAGAGAGAGAGAGAGAGAGAGAGAGAGAGAGAGAGCCTATAGTGTGTTTTCTAGGAAAACTTCCATATGCAGAGAGATCCTACTCTTGAGTGTCGCGACCCTTGGAGTCAGTGTGTGTGCATGGCTCCCTTCTCAAGTGTTGACTCCCAAGTGCTACCCCCAATATTGACCTCTAAAGGTTCTTTTATAGGTGCAGGCTACATTAATTTAGGATAATTTGATTAGGTTAGGGCCCTAATCAAGAGAGACAAATCAAGGAGCTAAGTCTCAAATGGTTCACTCTTGCTTTGTTGTAGGAGAACTTTAAAATGATATCTCCTAGGTGGGCCTTTGTGACCATCACCTAGAGAGAGGTGGCAATATACAATTGATTTTTTATATAAGGTTTTGGCTTGAGAACCGAAAAATAGATTACCCTACGGATGTTTACTGTGGAGATACGTCATGGACAAGATACCGGTGAATGGCGAGCTTGTTGGTGTGTCGGTGTAGCGCGTTTGTCACTTTTGGGGCTGGTCGGGGCATGCCTTCGGCGTCATTTCTTTATTCGTCATCGCCATCGCGTGATTTGGTCGTCCTTTTTTCTTGTTTGGGCGTTGATGTTGAGATCCTTTGGTCTTTCTTCTTGTATGTGCGTATGGCATGCGTGGGTTTGTTTGAATGTGTGCATGCGAGTGCATGCAGTGTACATATGTGTGTGTATGTATACGTGCTCGTGAGTGTGTATGTGCATGGTAAAAGAGATAGAGAGATTCTACTGGTTGTGTGGGAGTGTGTGTGGGTGTAAGTGTGTATATGTGTGTAGGAGGTGTGTGTGTGTGTATGTTTGTGGGAGAGAGAGAGAGAGAGAGAGAGAGAGAGAGAGAGAGAGAGAGAGAGAGAGATTATTCTTCACTACACAGAGAACGAGAGAGAGAGAGAGAGGATGGCAAGAGTGAGAGATGGAGAGAGAGCGAGAGATAGGGAGAGAGAGAGAGGCTGAGGTGGTGTGTGTGTGTGTGTGTGTGCAAATAACAAGAGCGAGAGAGCAAGAGCAAGAGAGAGAGAGAGAGAGAGAGAGAGAGAGATTTTTGTTGGCTGGCTGGTGCCGACATATGAAAGGGGAGAGAGAGAGATATTATGATACTAAACGAGGGAGAGAGAGAGAGATTGACAGAGAGGGTGAAAGAGAGACTAAGGGGGCAGGTGAGGGAGAGAGAGAGAGACTGATAGAGAGAGAGAGAGGGAGATACTGAGGGGGCAGGTGAGAGAGAGAGAGAGAGAGCAGGTGAGCTTTACTTCGTGGCGGCCCCCTCCAGTTGACAAACGAGAGGGAGAGAGAGAGCCTTTAGCTGCATGCGATAATGAAGGAGAGAGAGGGGGGATAATGGAGAAGAGGGAGAGGGGTGATGCCAGGGGGGGGGGGCAACCCATTGTGGGTGCATGAGTGAGAAAAGGGGGAGAGAGAGGGTGGCAGTGGAGGTCGTCTACAGACAAAAAAACATTTTTCTAATTTTTATTTCTTGCATTATGAAGCTCCTTGGTTGGGGTTGTTTCCCGCGCCCGTAACAACTCAAAGCCGGCCATCATTAGCCCTCCCCTTCTGGCTATAGGCATTTATACCTCTAGCTTTGCTTTTGACTCTCTAGCAACAGAGCTGGAGGTTCTCCCTCCTATGAAATATCTAGCATGAACTCTGGATGAAACCTTAAGAAGTACCTTTTCATCCTCCATCCATTGACTCTGGTCTTGCGAATTTGACCAACTGCCTCCATTAATTTGTAGCTACCATTGACGTATCACTTTTTGACGATGAATGGCCCTCCAAATCTGGGTGGACACTTCTTATCTTTCCTAGTGTCAAGTCTATTGTTGTATCTCAATACTAACATGCCTTTCTTCACACCCTTCTCCTTAAGTCCTTGATTGAATGTGAGTCGGCGTCGTTTTGCTTGCGTTGCATATTGGTTGATCGCATCTTCCCTATCTAGATGAAGCCTTTCTAGATCTAAGATGCGGTCGTGAAGATGGGAAATTGGGCGCTATAACTAGCTAGACATGACTCGCAAGCTGGCTATCTGTACCTCAATGCATATAACAGATGGAAAGGGGTGAAACCTAGTGATGTTCAAAATGTTGTGCGATAGGCCCAAAGAGCAGCCATGAGATGCTTATCACAATCACTTGTGTGGTTATTCACCTGCTTTGTGATGATCTTACAGATCATACCGTTTACCTTTTCCACTAGACCATTCCGCTATGGATAGTATGGAGTGGAGTGTCATCATGTGATACCTAACTTTTTCATCAGTTCTCCCACCAAGTCTCCTATAAAACCTGGGCCTCTATCAGATACTATCTCCAGAGGTGTGCCAAAACGGCAACAAATGTGCTCAAATATGAACTTTTCCACCTCTTGGGCTGTAATGCGTGTGGTGGCTGCTGCTTCCACCTATTGGGTCATGTAGTCTACACCAATTAGAATGTATAGTGTACCTTATTGGGCCCTTGGTAAAGGACCAATTGCATCTACTCCTCACTTCTCAAACGGGGCATATGAGATGATAGGAGTTTGTGGCTCATAGGTTAGTGTTCGATCACTGGATACTTGACAAGCTCTACATGTTTTACACCAATGATGCACATCCCTGTTCAGACTAGGCCAAGAGAATCCTGTCTATAGAATCTTCCTACTAGTAATATCTAGAGCAAAGTGGTCAGTGCAAACACCACCATGGAAACTTGAGATCACCTCCGTGAATTCATTGGAGATTGGCACTCGCCTGAGGATCTGGTCTTTGCCCTTGCAGTACAAGGTGATGTTTATAAGGTGGTATCTTGTTGTCTTTTGGACAAGCCATTGTTTTTGGCCCTTGGTATACCCTTCAAGACATTCTCCTATATCTAAGAAGCTGATGATATTAGGCATAGCATCGCTACCTTGAAAGAGGGGCAGCTTAAGTTTGATTGCTCCTACAAGAACATCTTGTATTCTTTCCTTGGCTAGAGCATCTTCTTCTTGATTTTTTTCCCTAGGCACATGAAATAATTGCACCGCTTCAAACTTTCTTAAAATATCCTCAACTTGGTGTAATTGGCCAAGAAAAACCTGATTCCTACATATCCAAGTGCCATTTATCTGCTTTATTAAGAGCATGGCATCGCCAAACACATTTAGGTGTTGAACCCCTTTCAAGACACATTGTTCTAATCCAAGAATAAGGCCACATACTCCGCTTTGTTTTTGGAGTGGGAGTGTAGCAACTACCCAATAGAGAATACCTTTTCCTTTTGGTCATTGAAAATGACGATGCCAATTGCAACCTAGTCCACTGTCCTTTTGTAAGCTCCATAAAAGAAAAGAGAGTGAGCCCCTTCTAGCTTAGGAACTTCCACCATTGGTGTCACTCCTTTACCTTTTGTATTGACCTTTGACTTCTTCTCATAGTGACAATGAGTAAGAATACCTACTAGACTAGCCCTGGTGGAGTTCTCCACTTGCATAGTGTAATCAAACTCTTGTAATCTAATGAGCCACTTAGAGATTCTAGATGAGACATCGATGTGTTGCATCATATACGGAAAGACCTCTTTCATTGCTAGAATTACAAAGGGTCTAGGCAATAGATAAGAGCGGAACTTTGTAGTGGCAAACATCAATGCAAGCACCATGTGCTCTACCGTGGTAAATCCTTTTTTTGATGGGGTCATGATGCGACTAGAGAAGTAGATAGGACGCATGAAAGAGGTTTGGGGGTCCTTCTGCATTAGTACGGCTCCAAGTGTATCACTCCCTACACTGGAGTTAACATAAAATGGCTCGTCCCATCTAGGGGGTGCAATGGTGGGAAGTGTAGCCAGGATCTGTTTGACTTTGCTAAACTACTGCTCATTTTCTTCACTCCATAGAGGCATCTCTATGGGTGACTTGTTGTAAAGGGAGAGCCACTTGAGAGAGCAAGTGAATAAACCTGCTCAAATACCTTACCTTTTGAAGGAAAGACACCAATTGCTTAGTTGTTGTGGGTGATGACAAAGATACTAAAGCTTGAATCTTGCTAGGGTCAGCCTCAATTCCTTTTGCTGAAATTACATGGCCGAGAAGAGTGACCTTGCTTTCACCAATGTGACACTTATCTACGTTAATCTAGCCACCCACGGTTTGCAGCCTAGCCAGGACATTATAAACCTTGCTCAAATGGAGGGAGTGAGAACTGTAGATGCAGAAATCAACTATGAAAACCCGTATTGACTTACCGAAGTATGGCTGGAAGACAAAAGTTACGTAGCATGGAATGTGACCGGATCGTTGGTGAGGCCAAAAGGCATCACGTTGTAAGAAAAACATCCCCCTGGTGTTATGAAAATTATTATTTTTTTGTCTTCTTTTGCGATGCTAATCTAAAAGTAGCCTGAGTAGCCATCACATATTGTGCAGCGCTCGTGACTTGCTACCTCATTGAGAATCTCGTCTTGGAATGGGAGGGGAAAATAATCCCTCTTTGTTGCTTCGTTGAGAGGTTGTAGTCTGCACAGACCCTCCACTTACAGTTCTTCTTTGGCGTGACCACCCCTGGAGAGACCCACTCTGAGTCCTCGACGGGGTAAATGAAACCTGCTTGTGGAAAATTCCTTACCTCTTTGAGCAATGCTTCTTGCTGAACTACCCCAAGTCTTCTGAGCTTTTTCACTATAGGCTTACTTCCTTCCTTGAGTCTTATGCGGTGTTTCACCACTGTGATCCCTGTGATCTTGTCATAACCATCAAGGAAAAGTGTCGTGAAGTTACCTAGCATAGAGATGTATTCTTATCTCTCTTCACTAGCTAACTCACTGGAGAGCATCTGATGTAACTTAATTGTATCCACCAAGGGTTGCATACCTAATGGTCCCTCTTGGTTCTCTAGTGGTGTTTCAAATTGTGTCAATCTCTTTGGATCTCTGAGGATGACTCCCATCACTTTGATGCTATTGTCACTCTCTTCACTTGTTGTCGTCTCTTCTCCTGAAGTGGTCGAAGAGTCACTGGTGAATTCATCTTCCGATGCCTCCAAGATCATGTTGCATTGCTTCCCAGTCTTCATTTCATAGAATATGGACTTTCCCTTAGCATTCTTCATCTGGATCATTTTGGTACTCCAGTCCTGCTTAGCCTCCATAGCCATGAGCCATGGTCTTCAAAGAATGATAAGGTAGCCCTCCCCTTTGTGTGGCATGACAAAAATGTCTACCTCTAGTTTTGTGTTGAATGCCTTTACCTTGATTGAATTCACCATGCCTACGCACTTCACTTTGATGTTATTTGCCATTTTAGCTCGGCATAGTGTCGGCCTACTTACCTCCAGGCCTAGATCGTGCATCATTTTCCTCACTCATGACGCATATCTGTGTGCCCACATCTATGTAGATTTTTGAGATGTGTTGCCCCTTGATGTGGGAATCCATGATAGGTAGGATGTTGTCACAAATTCCTCTAGAGATAGCCCCAGCTATCCTTGGTCTTGACTTTCTTGTACTTACCATCTTCGTCCATTGTCTCCTCATTCTTGGTGCAAGACGGAGTAATTAGGGCCAGGTTATCTTGGGACCCTGCATTAATACATCTTGAACTAGGTCATATGGTTTAGCATACTCACCCGGAGAAAAATCCACAATGTCGATCTTCCATCGAGGCTTAGACGCATGCTTGCTAGACTCTTCTTTTCCCTTCATCTTCTCCTCCATTTGAGAGGCCTCTTTGTGCCTGGTGTGCTTCACTCCATGGCATCCACTTCTTCTACTTTTTCTTTCCCCTTTTCCTTCTCTTTGACACGCTCTTCTACCTTTTCCTTCCCCTTAGCTTCAAGGATGATGACACTTACTACTTGGTTTCTAGCAGGTGGTGGAGGTAACGGTGGAATGAGAGATTGCGGTGGTGGTGGTTGTACGGGTGGTCAAAGGATTTGGACTGGTGGAATCAGCCCTGGTTTCCTGGGTGGTGGTGTTCTTCCCCTTAGTGGAGAGATTTGATTCTGCCTTCCTCCTCTATTGAAGTTCTACCTTCTTGGATGAGGATAGTAGTACATGCCATGGCCGTTCTCTCCATAGTTGTAACAATGGTAGTCTTAATTTTTTCTTCGCCCTCTTCCTTGCTTTGGATTTCTAGCAGGTGCATGCACTTGCTGCATCATATGTACTGAAAGATTCTCCAACTAGTTGATGATTTGGTTGAGCAAGTCTTGTTGATCTTCAGCCGGTTCCTGTGGTTGATTCTTTTGGAGGATGGCTGCTCTGTAGGTGCGCCTTCACCCTCCCTGAGCGATGCAACCCATCGTCCCCATAGATCCACAAACTTTGATTCATATGCTTCATACTCATCCATACTTCCTTGCTTCAACTCCATCAACAATTGCCATAGTTTCTCGAATGTGAGACCTTCTCCAAAACGCCTTAGGAATTTTGCTCTTAGCAGATCGTACCTCTCCTTGGTGGCTTGCACCAAGGCATTGTACCATGATCTTGCTTCCACTTTCATTAACAACCAAAAAATACTCAGACGTGTAGCATCATTATCCCTTTCAAAGACGACACATGCTATTTCAAGATTCTCCAAGAAATCTGAAGCATCTTCCTCCACCTTACCCGCCGTGAAGGTTGGGAAGGAAACGTTTGTCATTGCAAAGAAAAACAAGATTTCTTTTATTTTTTCTATTTTTAATTTCTTAAAGACAAATGACTTAGCGGCTTATAGTGGCTTTCTTACAAGGCTGGGTGGATAGATTAAAACAGGATGAAAATGGAAACATTGAAGGAGTGATGGTAATCCAACATGAGGAGGATTATGGGGTTTGGGAAGCTAAGGATCTCTCCTAGCACCACAACACTAAACAATACACAATCTTTTACTGATAGTTGCATGAATTGCATACCATTTAACTGTAGCTCAGCCCACTGGGTTTCACCCGTGGTAGAAAAATTCTTCAGGATGAGTTGTATGGGGAGAGGAGGAAGGCCCTCTACCCGCCCTCTAAAACAACAAGGACAGCCTAGCCAAACCACTCCTCTCTAGGGCATGGGAACCTCCTTATCACCTCTGCTTTGGGGTTGTCAAAGTGGACTGGCAGCACTCGCATGCGCCACACGAATCGATAGGCAATATTTTGCCACTTTGCTTCGGATGACCTTCTTTTTGGAAGCATAGGCACGACTCTACTTTTCAAACACAAAGCACTCGCGTGGCCATGCATTTTTTCTTCCTTGGGGGTCATGTGATTGGCCTAGCCCTCCTTTTCCTTTGGCACGAGCACCCCTTTGGGCCACTTAGGAGCAGAGGCTATACCTTTACTTTTAGATTCCTTGGGGAAGAGAGGCCTTACCAACCTCTTTCCTTCATTGATATGGATGATCTCTTTGCGGTGGACGTCGGTATAGAGGATTTTTGCTTCTTCTTTACCTTCGTTGCTACCACTCATTGATAGTGTGTGGTGGGTGATGGCAATGAGAGCAGCCTGCAGTTCTCCTCTCGTGGCTCTGGATTTGTGGTTAGAGTGAGAGATGTGAGACAGAGAACTTACTTCCTCGATGTTGACGCTGTGTATTCTGGTAGCAGCACTTTGATGAAGGCAGTCAGTGCTTCTTAAATTTCTTCCTCCTTCGTTCTCCAATTGGAGAATTCCCACAAACACTCATCCATAGTCAATGATGTGCATTGTTTTCAGCATTGCAAACTGAAAGTTTTTGAGAATCCCTCCTCAGTGGGGGCACCAAATGACAGGCACAAGTGATAAACGGACCCCGATGGCCTCAACGCCACGGCCGTGCATACCGTACTTATCATGGGAAGCAAAAAGGGGGCACCACCTAGCTTTGAGAGGGTAGGATGCGGGGAGTAGTGATTAAACTAACACTAATACAACACACTGTATAGAAAGAGAGAGAGAGAGAGAGAGAGAGAGACATAGACGTAGATGATGAAAACCCCTCGGGATGTGAGGGCAATCTTGATTCAAAGTGGTATTTACAAAACGCTTAGTTTCGGCGAGATGAAGACCGTGGTGATAGAGAGACATAGAGAGAGAGAGAGAGAGAGAGACAGAGAGAGAGAGAGAGAGAGAGAGAGAGAGAGAGAGAGAGACTATAGTGTTCTCTAGGAAAAATTCCATATGCACAGAGATCCTTGTTAGGAAATAAGGCGTAGCTAAATAGATAATTGAGTAGATTAATTAATGGAGAGAGACAGATTTACATACACGAGATTATAGAGTAGAGAGAGAGAGAGAGAGTACACACGATATACGTGGTTCACCCAATGTGGGCTACGTCCACGGGAAAGCAGCCACTCAATGGCTTTAGTACTTCAAAACAAGAAGTAATATACAAAGGGATTATACCCTTAATGGAGCTCCCACCTTGCTTCACTCTCACCACCTCACACTCACCTTGTTGCATCAACTTCACACTATGAAATGTGTGTAGAAATGGCCTCCTTTTATAGGCCAAAAGGGCTGCCCTCTCTTATGAGAGACAGCCATGTGTAGCCGCCCTTGTGCGAATAAGTCCAAATCGGACCCTCCAATCCGCCCATGTGTGGCCGCCCTTGAGAAGACAAGTCCGCTTTTGAATTCGGCCACCGGCCATTGAATTCGGCCACCGGCCACCGGCCATTGACTTCCGACCACCGGCCACCGGCCATTGACTTCCGACCACCGGCCATTGGCCATTGACTACCGGCCACCGGCCAACCGACCGGTTGTTTTCCGACCACTTTCCGACCGCCATCCGGCCATAATATTCCGGCGAAAAAAAGTCTCGGGGGCTTCCGCCCCTGAGGCCTTTAAAGTTGCCCCTGATTCTTGTCCGTGAAAATTTTGGTTTCTGGTGAGTGATTTTCCTTCACGCACGATGGCTTCTCCTCATAATGGGGGCCTTACAAATGTGCGCTTTTACCACATAAAATTACAAGGGTAGATCAGGCTCCATACTTAACAATCTCCCACTTGGAGACTGATCTCCAAACCAAACCTGTGACTGCTTTCCATTCTGGCTTCTTATCCTTGAATGCCGATTGAAGATGAGCAAAAGCTCAACTTCTCCTTGTTGACCACCTTTGTAAACATGTCTGCAGGATTTTCACTTGTATGCACCTTTCCTAGCTTTAGTTGTCCCTCTTCCAAAAGAGTGCGTATGAAGTGATATCTCACCTCAATGTGCTTTGTCCTTGAATGAAAGGCTGAGTTCTTCGCAAGATGGATAGCGCTTTGGCTATCACTATACAAGACACAATTGTCTTGTTTGAATCCAAGCTCTTCTAAGAATCTGTGAAGCCACAGAATTTCTTTGCTTGCCTCCGTCATTGCTACATACTCTGCTTCCGTGGTAGAAAGTGAAACCACTTTCTGCAGCTTTGAAGCCCAGCTTACTGCTGTGCCTCCAACCGTGAACACATAGCCAGTAGTGCTCCTTCGAGTATCTTTATCACCTGCCATATCTGCATCAGCATACCCTTCTAGAAAAATATCAGTTCCTCCAAAATACAAAGCATTTGTTGTTGTCCCTTTTAGATACCTAAGTATCCACTTCACAGCTTGCCAATGCTCTTTACCTGGGTTGTCCATGAACCTACTCACAACTCCCACTGCATGTGCAATGTCTGGCCTTGTCCAGACCATAGCATACATTAGAGAACCTACCGCTGCAGCATATGGAACTTTAGACATATAGGCTATCTCCTCTTGTGTCTTTGGACACATATCCTTCGTTAGTTTAAAATGACCAGCCAAAGGTGTAGAAACTGGTTTTGCATTTTGCATTGCAAACCTTTCTAGTACCTTCTTGATGTAATCTTCTTGAGATAGCTTTATTGTTTTCTTCGTCCTGTCCCTTGATATTTTCATACCAAGTATCCTCTTTGCAGCACCTAAATCTTTCATTGAAAAAGATTTGGACAGCTCCTCTTTTAGGTCTTTGATGTCCTGCATGTTAGCACTTGCAATCAACATGTCATCAACATACAACATTAGGATGATGAATTTCCCATCTCCCAAATTCTTCGTGTAGACGCAGGGATCCGAGTTGCATCTTGTGAATCCATGATCCAACATCCATCGATCCAACTTCAAGTACCATTGTCTTGATGCTTGCTTTAAACCATACAAGCTCTTCTTTAATCTGCAAACCATTTTCTCCTTACCTTTTACTTCATACCCCTTTGGTTGAAGCATGTAGATTTCCTCCTCTAAGTCACCGTGAGGGAATGCCGTATTTACATCCATTTGCTCGAGATTTAGATCATGAGCAGCCACAAGGCTCAAGACAAGCCTAATTGAGTTCATTTTTACAACAGGAGAAAATATTTCATTGAAGTCAATACCTTTCTTTTGAGAAAAACCTTTTACCACAAGCTTAGACTTGTACCTTTTCTTCCCACCTTCTTCTTCCTTTATCTTGTACACCCATTTGTTTTGAAGTGCCCACTTACCTTTAGGCAACTCAACCAACTCCCATGTTTGGTTGCGATGTAGTGAGTCCATCTCCACTTGCATGCTCTTCGTCCATTCTTCTTTGGATTCATGTTGCATAGCTTCTTCATATGATTCCGACTCTCCAGAATCTGAGATCAAGAGATGGTTGAAGGAAGGAACAAACCTTTCTGGAGGTCTACTTGCTCTTGTAGATCTTTGGGGAATAGGTTGAGGCTCCTCATTTGGTTGACGTTGTTGCACATTGTCACCGTTTGCAGTCCTTGAGTCTTCACCGTCCTCAAGCTCCATGTACTCATCACCTGTTTCTTTTGTTTGTTTTCTTTCCAAGTAATCTTTGTACATATTTTGTTCGTTAAAAATTACATCCCTACTCCTTAAGATTTTACCATCTTCAGGATTCCATAGGCGATACCCAAAGTCTCCTTCTCCATAGCCAATGAAGAAACACTTTTTGGACTTTGCATCTAGCTTTGATCTTAGGCTTCTATCTATGTGCATGAAAGCCTCACACCCAAACACTTTGAGAAATGCATAATTCACCGGTTTACCTGTCCATGCCTCTTCTGGAACTCCCCCATCCAATGCTGTTGAGGGTGACCGATTGATTAAGTACACAGACGTACTTACAGCTTCTGCCCAAAGCTCAAGCGGTAGGCCTGCATGTAGCCGCATGCTTCGTGCTCGTTCCATGATTGTCCTGTTCATCCTTTCCGAAATCCCATTTTGTTGAGGTGTCCTTGGGGTTGTCCTTTGCCTCCGAATGCCATTGCTAGCACAAAAGCTTTCAAAAGCTTGGCTGCAATATTCGCCTCCATTGTCGGATCTGAGGCATTTAACCTTGGTACCTGTTTCATTCTCCACAAAGGCTTTCCACCTTTGAAATATGGAAAATACATCGGATTTATTCTTCATGACATAAACCCATGTTTTTCTAGTCGCATCGTCTATGAATGTTACATAGTACAATGAGCCACCAAGTGATGGTGTACTTGCAGGACCCCAAACATCAGAATGAACCAACTCAAGTTTTTTATTTTTTCTTTCATTTCCTGATTTTTGAAATTTTACCCTCTTTTGTTTACCATAAACACAATCTTCACAGAACTCTAAGTCCACTTCTTTCAAACCTGGTAGAAGCTTCTTTGTTTGAAGGATTTGCATTCCTTTGGCACTCATATGCCCAAGTCGGTAGTGCCACACCGCACTGTCAACTTCTGTAGTTGCTGCACAATCTAAAGGTTGCGTGCTAACAGCACACAAGTAAAGTGTACCGACTTTTTCACCCTTGGCAACCACCAAAGATCCCTTTGAGATCTTCCACCGTTTGTTTCCGAATGCAATGTTGTGACCTTCATCGTCCAATTGTCCTGTAGAGATCAAATTTTTGCGAAGAGAAGGAACATGCCTAACATCTTTAAGCTTCCATTCATTTCCGTTAGCAGTTTTGACCGAAACTGTACCTTTGCCGACAATCTCACAAGCTTCATCATCTCCCAAGTATACATACCCAAAATTACCTTTGGTGTAGTCTTGGAAATGTTGCTTGTGTGGTGTCGCATGGAATGAAGCCCCGGAATCTACTATCCAGAAATTAGACACATTGTCTAATGAGAGAATTAGAGCATCTTGCTCTACTTTACCTGCCACATTGGCCTCCGATGTTGGCTTGTTGTCTTGAGACTCTGTCTCCTTCTTCTTCTTGGACCAGCAATCCTTCTTGACGTGGCCCTTCTTGCCGTAGTTCCAACATTCAAGAACTGACTTTTGTGCGTGACTTGCTCCGCCTTGAGCGATCACGACCCTTTTGGCTTTTGAACCTCTCCTTAGGCCTTCCTCTTGTTTCCACTGATAGTGCAGTACTTGATGATTCTCCTGTGCTTCTCCTTCGCATTTCCTCGCTTAGGAGAACACCCACAACATCATCAAACTTAAGAGTATTTGTTCCAGAGATAGAATTACTTACAGCCATCACAAGGCTGTCCCAACTATCCGGTAGAGATGATAGTATAAGGAGAGCTCGCACTTCGTCATCGAAATTGATTTTCACTGATCGAAGTTGACTTATGTTTGTGTTAAAGTCATTTAGGTGTTCTGCAACTGAACCATTCTCTGCCATCTTTAGATTGAACAAGCGCTTCATAAGAAATACCTTATTGGATGCCGATGGTTTCTCGTAGAAGTCGTCAAGTGACTTCATCAAGTCCTCCGTGGTCTTCATCTCCGAAACATTGAAGGCCACCGTTGATGCCAAGCTTAACCGGATTGTTCCCAGTGCCTTTCGATCAAGGACAATCCATGCTTCATCTGCCATTGTTGCGGGCTTCTTCGCAAGACCGCCTAGTGGCAAATACAGGTCCTTCTGGTAGAGATAGTCTTCAATCTGCATCTTCCAATGTTGGTAGTTTTTGCCGTTGAACTTCTCCATCTTGAGCTTCCCTTCCTCCGCCATAACTCCCACTCAATTCAAGGAATCCTTTCCTTGAGATAATTTAGCTACGAGCAAACCTTGCTCTGATACCAGTTGTTAGGAAATAAGGCGTAGCTAAATAGATAATTGAGTAGATTAATTAATGGAGAGAGACAGATTTACATACATGAGATTATAGAGTAGAGAGAGAGAGAGAGAGTACACACGATATACGTGGTTCACCCAATGTGGGCTACGTCCACGGGAAAGCAGCCACTCAATGGCTTTAGTACTTCAAAACAAGAAGTAATTTACAAAGGGATTATACCCTTAATGGAGCTCCCACCTTGCTTCACTCTCACCACCTCACACTCACCTTGTTGCATCAACTTCACACTATGAAATGTGTGTAGAAATGGCCTCCTTTTATAGGCCAAAAGGGCTGCCCTCTCTTATGAGAGACAGCCATGTGTAGCCGCCCTTGTGCGAATAAGTCCAAATCGGACCCTCCAATCCGCCCATGTGTGGCCGCCCTTGAGAAGACAAATCCGCTTTTGAATTCGGCCACCGGCCATTGAATTCGGCCACCGGCCACCGGCCATTGACTTCCGACCACCGGCCACCGGCCATTGACCTCCGACCACCGGCCATTGGCCATTGACTACCGGCCACCGGCCAACTGACCGGTTGTTTTCCGACCACTTTCCGACCGCCATCCGGCCATAATATTTCGGCGAAAAGGAATATTCCGGCGAAAAAAAGTCTCGGGGGCTTCCGCCCCTGAGGCCTTTAAGGTTGCCCCTGATTCTTGTCCGTGAAAATTTTGGTTTCTGGTGAGTGATTTTCCTTCACGCACGATGGCTTCTCCTCATAATGGGGGCCTTACAAATGTGCGCTTTTACCACATAAAATTACAAGGGTAGATCAGGCTCCATACTTAACAATCCTACTCTTGTATGTGGCGGCCCTTGGAGTCAGTGTGTGTGCATGGCTTCCTTCTCAATGCTGACTCCCAAGTGATGCCCCTAATAGAGACCTCTCCGTGTTCTTTTATAGGTGCACGCTGCATTAGTTTAGGATAATCTGATTAGGTTAGGGCCCTAATCAAGAGAGACAAAGCAAGAAGACGGGTCCCAGATGGTTTATGCTTGATTTCTTTTAGGAGAACTTTAAAATGATATCTCCTAGGTGGGCCTTTTGACCATCACCTAGAGAGAGGTGGCAATATACAATTGGTTTTTTTATACAAGGTTTTGGCTTCAAAATGGAAAAATAGATTACCCTATGGATGTTTACTGCTGTGAAGATGTGTTGTGGACGAGATGCCGGTGAATGACGGGCTTTGCTAGTGCATCGATGTAGCGTGTTTGTCACTTTCAGGGACGGCCGGGGCATGCCTTCGGTGTCATTTCTTGATTTGTCATCACCAACGCGTGATTTGGTCGTCCTTTTTTATTGTTTGGGTGTCAATGTTGAGCTCCTTCGGTCTTTCTTCTTGTATGTGCATATGACGTGCGTGTGTGTTTGAATGTGTGCATGCGAGTGCGTGCAGTGTACGTATGTGTGTGTATGTGTACGTATGTGTGTGTATGTGTGTGTATGTGTACGTGCTCGTGAGTGTGTATGTGCATAGTAAAAGATAGAAAGAGATTTTACTGGCTATGTGGGAGTGTCTGTGGGTGTAAGTGTGTATATGAGTGCAGGTAAGTGAGTGTGTGTGTATACGTGAGTGTGTGTGTGTGGGAACGAGAGAGAGAGAGAGAGAGAGAGAGAGAGAGAGAGAGAGAGAGAGAGAGAGAGAGAGAGAGAGAGAGAGAGAGAGAGAGAGAGAGAGAGAGAGAGAGAGAGAGAGAGATGGCGAGAGTGATAGATGGAGAGAGAGAGAGAGAGGCTGATTGTGGGGTGTGTGTGTGTTTGTGTGTGTGTGTGTGTGTGTGTGTGTGTGTGTGTGTGTGTGTGTGTGTGTTAATAAGGAGGGAGAGAGAGAGAGAGAGAGAGAGAGAGAGAGAGAGAGAGAGAGAGAGAGAGATTATGATACTGAACAAGGGAGAGAGACAGAGGCTGAGAGAGCGGGTGGGGAGAGACTGATGGATATATATATATATATATATATATATATATATATATATATATATATATATATATATATATATATATATATATATATATATATATATATATATATAGAGAGAGAGAGAGAGAGAGAGAGAGAGAGAGAGAGAGAGAGAGAGGGTGAGATTTGCTTCATGGCGGGGCCCTCGAGTTGACAAAGGAGAGGGAGAGAGAGAGAGAGCCTTTCGCTGCATGCAATAATGAAGGAGAGAGAGAGGGAGATAATGGAGGAGACGGAGAGGGTGATGCCAAAGGGGGGGGGCGGCCCACTGTGGGCGAGTGTGTGAGCAAAGTGGGAGAGAGGGGATGGTGGTGGTGGTCGTCTACAGACAAAAAAATGTTTTTTATATTTTTTCTTGCATTATGAAGTTCCTCGGTTGGGGTTGGCTCCGGCGGTTGTAGCTTCTCAAAGCCGGCCATCAACATGTGTTGGTCTTCTTCCCCTAAAGCTCGGGGAGGTCACCTAATAAAAATGTAACCTATCACGTGAGTTCAACAAAAGGGTATTTAAAGTTCTTGAAATTTATAGAAATATATATTCAGAAGGGCATTCTTTTTTCAAATTTGGAAAAAACTTACAGATTTTAAAAGAAAAGGGTACATTATATTCTTAACAAAATTCACAAATAAGGGGTTTTACAAACATGTCTTGAATGCACGTGATATGGTAGGTTTACACATAGTGAACCCCCCGAGCCCTAAAGTTAGGGTTATAGTAGCAATTATCATAATCATGTCCAAGTCCTTGACATATCTGACAAAATGTTGATTTGGCAGGACTTGAAAATGATTGTGGCTGCATCTCCTTAAGTTTTTCCAAAATCTCTTTATTGATAATATTTGGCCCCTTAGCTTAAGACTTACCATTCTTGGCTTTGCCTTTGCTTTTTTGTTTCTTTGTCTTTGATTCTTTCTTTTTGGATTTCTTCTTCTTACTCCTGGCACTCCATGTGTTCTCTTCATCATCTTCAGAATTTGTCTCCTGATCAGAATCTGAATTTGGTTCTTCATCATGATCTCAATTTGAATCCTCTTCCTCTGAATCTAATTCCTACTTGGATTTCTTCTTCTTACTTTCCTTTTGTTCACTAGTGCCCTATCTTCTCTCATCTCTCATGGATCTATCCACTATATTTTCAAATCTTGAGGCTGGGTAAGAGGAGCATGGCTTGCTATTGCACTTTTCAATTGTTTCCTCAAACCTCAACAATACTAGTCATCCAATTTCTCCCAAGAGGGTCTTTGATTGTCCTGCAACATGTTCATCAAGTTTCTAAACTATTGGGCATAGTCCTCTACCAAAAAATCTCTTTGCTTAATTTTTCTAATTTTCTTCAAAACATCTTCAGGGTTTTCCTCTACCTAAATCTGGTCAAAAATCTAATTTTTAAACTATCATAATCAAGAAATACAACAGTACCATATTGCATGAACCAGGACATGGCTATTCCCTGCAATGTTGCTGCAAAATGCTCCTTCTTGATAACATCATTATAGAGTACATCCACCCACTAGGAGACCATCTTGTCTCAAATTGTTCCACATGACTGTCAGCATCTTGGGATTCTTTCCCATTGAATTTTGCTGCCCCTAATTTAGGGTTGAGTGGTTATTGTGCCATAATGGGTACTTGTTGAACTTGTTGACCTCCCAAAGGATTAAAATTCAGCAGTGGTAAAGGTGGTGGTGTAGGAAACTGCAGCTGCCTCTTCGCCCTAAAAAATTGATGGACTACCTCTGTAGCTGCCTCTTCGCCCTAAAGAATTGATGGACTACCTCAATACCAACCAACTGGTGGATGACCATTTGAGGAGTTGGGTTTCTTCCATGCCTTGTTGGCCTAGGTGAAGAAGTTTCCCCTCCTTCATTCCTGTTGTTGATTTTCACTTGTGTTGCTGGACTCTCCAGATCCGGTCCCTTCAAGAATTGGTGGAAAACTGTAACTGCTCCTACTTCATGAATCTCTTCCCCTGTATGAACACCTATTCTCTAAATTTGAGATTCCAACCATGAATCCCATCTTCTTCTCTAAAACATGGTTCCATATGAGATTTTTGGTGGTTGACCCTCTGAATCACGCATACATGTCTCCTTCCACTTGTGATTTTTAGGAAAATTTTCAATTGCCTACTACTTGAACAGTTAGTAAATTGATTGGACCATTGGGTAAAGCAAATGAAAGGAACAATGCCATGTAATACTGAAACTCCTTTAAAGCAATTTGGAGTTTTAAATCACCGGGTAGTTTCAAAAAATGGTTTTGAAGGAAAATAAGGTTGTACTCTTCATGTTCCTCTTGCTTTGAATTCCAGTTGGAGAAAGCTTTTCGGAAATCTTCAATTTCAGCCCCCATATGTCCCAACTAAATCCCATTGCCCATGTTGGCTTGAGCAAAGGTCTCTCCACAATTAGCAGGATCGCCGAGTGTTATTGAGGCATTAGGGGTTGAGGAATTGCATTGAACTACCAAACAAAGCATCACAGTACTTCAACACAGAATTGACACATGATTCAGTACCTTTTTAGTATGCAGTAAGGAATCACGGAATAGAACAGGAACTAAATACCAAAAAGAGACAAAATCAGAATTCTCCATATTAGCCAAATCTCTTTATTCTTCTCATTCCTTCTTCTTCATCCCTTTACAAGGGGCACGGGATAACTTACATTTAGAATTAAAGAGGTATAAGCTATTTAACTTACAAGAGACTGAAAACTAAAGGCTAAGGTTCTACCAACACTTAACTAAAAATATATCTAAGTTTAACACTTGACTTAAGAGGGCTATTCATAAACAGAAGAGGATTAGGACATCACAAGTACGATTTAGAGCCAAGATGTGAGGTCCCCACCCCGCCGTATCCAACGGTGGATTTGATGGTGAACCTGGTGGCCAGTAGATCTATAGCGGAAGCAAACAAGGTGGTTCAGGGTTCAACTAGCGGACTATCTCTCATCACAAAGTGAGTCAAGTTCGAGCCAACTAGCAGTGAGATCTAGCTCCACCTCGCAAGGGAAGCGTACTTAAGCTATCTAGAAATCCTAAGACTCACCTTCCAAGAGGAGAGAAATCCCGAGTGCCTTTTTCCCCATGTTTCAAAGGCACGTACTCTCGAGATTTCACCGCTCTAGGGGCAATGAGTATTACTAATATCGAAGTAAGCACTATGGGGACAGAGAGTTACTGACCAATCGGGACCACCCATCTCATAGGCATTGGCAACCTGAGCCAAGCCCCCACTTTCCACCTCCACACTCACACTTCCTTGTGTGACCTAATTACTACCACAATGATTGTTCAACATAAACATTCCTTGATTAATTTCAAATCACATTGTTCGTTAAGACAGTCCTTCAACCAGTATTGCAAGCGGCACCAAGACAGTATTCTAGTAAAAATTCTACTCAAACTTATTCATTAAAATTCCAATGTTCTGGAGGTACAACATCCCCCCTCTAGCGAGAGTTTACTCGTCCCGTTGTTGCCTAGCTGCCCATACAACTAGGTATGTCCACCGCATAGAAAGCACGACATGGACATTCCCACCGCTTAACCAGCAGACGTGGGTTCCCACCGCTTAACCAGCAGTCATGGGTATCCACCGCTTAACCAGCAGTCGTGGATTCAAGAGCCCTTAACCAGGAACTTTGCCCCCTTGTGATCAGGAGGGGGTTCATGACTAATTCAACATTGGAAATAGAATGAACATGCCGAGCTAAATTTTTCCTAGCAGACATTATTTCCTATTGCAAACAGTATATCCGTCAATCATTTCTTTCCTACTTAGACTTTAATATACAAATGAATTCAATTGCCGAGGTTTTCGTCGGATTTCTCCAACATGTTTGGGGATATGTTCGTTCCTAGCTAAATGTATGCAATGTTAAATTAAACAACTTGAATAAAACTGTGATCTACCTCTTCCATTTCTTCGTCATTGGCTCGTGAGATGGCCGGTGCTTGTTCGACCATGGGAGCTTTTCCTTTTCCATTTGTATTGCTCGTTCCCGCCTCGTGGTCGTGGGCACCACCGAAGCGAGTTCTCTTAACCGAGGCCATTTTAATCACTAATTTAAATGATAAACTTGAAGAAAAGAGCTAAAGTCCGAGAGCATCATACAACCAAATGGCAGATTAGAATTATTAAAGAATCCTCCTTAGGCAAGACATTAGATTTTTCCTTCGAGACCTAGCAATTTTATGGGTAATTCCTTACTTACCCTATGGGAAATGGCTCTAAGGTTAATTACTTGGCTGAGATGATTAAGAAATTCAGAATTTTACTAATTGATTCACGAAAGAGATGAAGTAAGCAAGATCATTCATTTTCCTAGAGCAATATGAAGATGCAGAATTGCCGCAGGCATGTGTGACATAAAATTCTCTTCTTAATGGCCTAATGACGGATTAATTTTCAGCCTTAATCACATTTTAATGTGGGAGAAGATTGAGTCTAATTTAATTACAACACTATTGAGTGGTAAAAGAATGAATTTCATCAAATCTACACTATTACTGGCTGACAATTTATTAACTATGCTGCCTAGAGAGAGAATCTTTCCTAATCATGCATTAATCCTTGGTTAAGGATGATGAATGGCTGCATAATTTAGCTAATTGAATGATGATTATGTAATGGAGTATAGCTATGGAGATTTAGAGAGCAGCTATAGGGAATTATAGCCAGGATTAAGCATAGTAGCTAAGGAATTTGGAGAATAAAGATGAGAATTAAGAAGAGCAGTAAATAAACCATGATTACCGTGATTAGGGGCTGAGAATCCTCTGATTTTTTGATCCAATGAATCCTCAAGATGAGAATTTCGGCAGCACCTCCCTCCTTGCTTCTCCTTCAAAAACTGTGTGTGTACCGACAGCACCTCCCCAAGGTGTGCGTGTGTGTGTGTGTGTATTGGGTGGGTGTGTGAGCGTGTGTGTGTGTGTGTGTGTGTGTGTGTGTGTGTGTGTGTGTGTGTGTGTGTGTGTGTGTGTGTGTGTGTGTGTGTGTGTGTGTGTGTGTGTGTGCGTGCATGCCTTTAAATAGGCTCCTACAGGCTGAAAATCGACTAGCCTTGCTATTTGCATCTGGGGGAGCACTGAGTCTCTGCATTGGCAAGTCCAGTTCCCCTACCCACCAAGTGTCCAGTTGGCTTGGTTAACTGGCTCTGACGCTTAGTTACTGGCTTGGAAACTCTCCCAGGACTCCCACAAAGAGAGAAGGCGCCCCCTAGCTGCTAAAGCTGAGCTGGAGTGGGCTGGAACCTGTTCCCACACAGCCTCGGGCCCCTAGTGCCTCCCTGGACAATTTTATGAAAAATTGGTTTTAGGCTAAAACAGGTCATACGAGTCGGATATTGATGCCGTAAATTGCTATACTGAGCTCTAACTAAGGCGTACAGGACCGAGTACCTGCCATATTTAGCAAGCCCCCGGGGGTTCGAAAATGCATTTTTTTTCAAATTCGGGGTACGGGTGTAGATTTTTGAGACAGTCAAAACTAGAGGGGTCGGGTGTCCAAAAACTTACTATATTTGGAAAATTTTCACAAAAATTATTTTAATTCACATTTCGAAGCTTTATAACATTCTAAACATCATGGCACTGACAGAATTCGGAAAACTGCTAAAAATAGTAACTTTTTCCATTATATTCCTTTCAAGGTACAATGGTGCTCTTTTTGATTGGGGTCAGAGATCTTACAACCTCCCCAACGTGAAAAATTTGAGATGTCCTCATCTCAAGAATACATCTCGATAAACTCTATGCTAACTACTTAGGTACATATATCCCTTGTCGAAAGTAAAGTCATCCTTTGATAATAGAATTGTCTTTAGTTTTATGCGTCTTATTCTGCTGAACTTTGATGATATTCTGGTGCTTGATTTATTGCTCACTAGGATTAGCAATTGCATCATACATTGCTTCTCTCTCATCAGCTTCATCACCCACAATTGGTTGTCTCACTACGGCATTAGCGAAAGCTCCGCTTCCTTGTCCTTTGTATCCTCTTTCTCGGCCTCCTCTTCCGTTTGGTTGACCTCGCCCATTGACATTCAGAGGTACATTATTAGCACCAGATGTTTGGGAAATCCTTTTTGGACATCGACTTTTGTAATGTCCATACTCTTGGCACTCAAAGAACCTTATATTGGGAAACTCGGTAGCTGCCGTAGTAGCTACTACCGGACGATGGTCGTATGCAGGGTTGATTGGTCTGTTACTCCAGTTGTCTGTCCTGGTCCTCTTTGACAAATAGTATTGACTATCTTGGGTAGTCCATACTCTTGGCACTCAAAGAACCTTATATTGGGAAACTCGGTAGCTGCCGTAGTAGCTACTACCGGACGATGGTCGTATGCAGGGTTGATTGGTCTGTTACTCCAGTTGTCTGTCCTGGTCCTCTTTGACAAATAGTATTGACTATCTTGGGTAGTCCTCTGAATCTCTTTAGGCCCTTAGCAAGGAATCTTGCAGAGTTGCTGGCCTGAGAGCTTCTAGTCGGTTGTTCAGGGGGTTGATGAGTCCTTGGCAGAACCGTGCTACCTGTTGTTCCAATGTCATCTTAGGAGCATATCTCCGAAGAGTGACAAACTTTGAATAATATTCTTTGACAGATGAAGTCAGTTGCTGAAGGGAAAAGAACTCGTTCATCTTCAAGGTTTTATAGGCGGGTGGTAAGTAACGCTCCATCATAGCAGCCGTGATGTCTTCCCATGACTGGGAAGATCCCTTGATATCCAAGTCCCTGCAATGTTGTTTCCAGCAGATCTTGGCATCACCAGACAAGCGGAACATTGCAAGCATGGTTTGGTTCACGGGTTGGGTTCCCGCAGCTTCGAAATAGTCGTCCATTGCTTCCATCCATACTTCCGCATCTCTCTCCACATTAACCCCTTCGCCTTTAAAGGTTGGAGGCTGAGCTTGTTTAAGGAGGAGCTTCTTCTCTTGTGCTGCCGAGTAGAGAGCAGCAGGTGGTGCCTATCCAATGGTATAAAACTCATTACTATAGCACTCTTCTCAAATGAACCTAAGCTTTTCCATACTCAAGAAGAAATCTAACTTTTGGGCTGAACCAGCCTACTTAATCTGTACATCTATCACAAAGGATTTAACCATTCCACCATTAGTTTAAATTCCATTGAATACATCCAAAATTGTCCGATCAATAATGTTTAAAACTTTACTCGAGCTCTTTGATCCATACTTATAACTTTATGTGCATCAACAGGCTACCTGCCCGCAGCACTAGTCGCACCAACGACTTCTCAAAAAACATCATGTGGAACCCACTGAATCCTGACAAGCTCAACGAGTAAAACTCTTTAACATCACTCAGGAGACAATCCACTAGACAAATCCAATTTCATTGTTCTAGGAAACATCATGCTCAAGCTTTGAGTACGAGCTATCCTTGAATCCCTTAGTTTTCAAACAACATCATTTTCCCAGTTCGTAAACCTATAGCTCTGATACCAGCTGTGAGGTCCCCACCCCGCCGTATCCAACGGCGGATCTGATGGTGAACTTGGTGGCCAGTAGATCTATAGCGGAAGCAAACAAGGTGGTTCAGGGCTCAACTAGCGGACGATCTCTCATCACAAAGTGAGTCGAGTTCGAGCCTACTAGCAGTGAGATCTAGCTCCACCTCGCAGGGGAAGCGTACTTAAGCTATCTAGCGATCCTAAGACTCACCTTCCAAGAGGAGAGAAACCCCGAGTGCCTTTTTCCCCATGTTTCAGAGGCACGTACTCTCGAGATTTCAACGCTCTAAGGGCAATGAGTATTACTAATATGGAAGTAAGCACTATGGGGATAGAGAGTTCCCGACCAATCGGGACCACCCATCTCATAGGCATTGGCAACCTGAGCCAAGCCCCCACTTTCCACCCCACACTCACACTTCCTTGTGTGACCTAATTACTACCACAATGATTGTTCAGCATAAACATTCCTTGATTAATTTCGAATCACATTGTTCGTTAAGACAGCCCTTCAACTAGTATTGCAAGCGGCACCAAGACACTATTCTAGTAAAAATTCTACTCATACTTATTCATTAAAATTCCAAAGTTCTGGAGGTACAACATTCCCCCTCTAGCGAGATTTTACTCCTCCCGTTGTCGCCTAGCTGCCCATACAACTAGGTATGTCCACCGCATAGAAAGCACCACATGGACATTCCCACCGCTTAACTAGCAGACAAGGGTTCCCACCGCTTAACCAGCAGTCGTGGATTCAAGAGCCCTTAACCAGGAACTCTGCCCCTTGTGATCAGGAGGGGGTTCATGACTAATTCAACATTGGAAATAGAATGAACATGCCGAGCTAAATTTTCCCTAGTAGACATTCTTTCCTATTGCAAACAGTATATCCGTCAATCATTTCTTTCCTACTTAGACTTTAATATACAAATGAATTCAATTGCCGAGGTTTCCGTCGGATTTCTCCAACATGTTTGGGGATATGTTCGTTCCTAACTAAACGTATGCAATGTTAAATTAAACAACTTGAATAAAACTGTGATCTACCTCTTCCATTTCTTCGTCATTGGCTCATGAGATGGCCGGTGCTTGTTCGACCATGGGAGCTTTTCCTTTTCCATTTGTATTGCTCGTTCCCGCCTCGTGGTCGTGGGTACCACCGAAGCGAGTTCTCTTAACCGAGGCCATTTTAATCACTAATTTAAATGATAAACTTGAAGAAAAGAGCTAAAGTCCGAGAGCATCATACAACCAAATGGCAGATTATAATTATTAAAGAATCCTCCTTAGGCAAGACATTAGATTTTTCCTTTGAGACCTAGCAATTTTATGGGTAATTCCTTACTTACCCTATGGGAAATGGCTCTAAGGTTAATTACTTGGCTGAGATGATTAAGAAATTCAGAATTTTACTAATTGATTCACGAAAGAGATGAAGTAAGCAAGCTTATTCATTTTCCTAGAGCAATATGAAGATGCAGAATTGCTGCAGGCATGTGTGACATAAAATTCTCTTCTTAATGGCCTAATGACGGATTAATTTTCAGCCTTAATCACATTTTAATGTGGGAGAATATTGAGTCTAATTTAATTACAACACTATTGAGTGGTAAAAGAATGAATTTCATCAAATCTACACTATTACTGGCTGACAATTTATTAACTATGCTGCCTAGAGAGAGAATCTTTTCTAATCATGCATTAATCCTTGGTTAAGGATGATGAATGGCTGAATAATTTAGCTAATTGAATGATGATTATGTAATGGAGTATAGCTATGGAGATTTAGAGATCAGCTATAGGGAATTATAGCCAGGATTAAGCATAGTAGCCAAGGAATTTGGAGAATAAAGATGAGAATTAAGAAGAGCAGTAAATAAACCATGATTACCATGATTAGGGGCTGAGAATCCTTTGATTTTTCTGATCCAATGAATCCTCAAGATGAGAATTTTGGCAGCACCTCCCTCCTTGCTTCTCCTTCAAAAACTGTGTGTGTAGCGGCAGCACCTCCCCAAGGTGTGTGTAGGTGTGTGTGTGAGCCTATGTGTGTGTGTGTGTGTGTGTGTGTGTGTGTGTGTGTGTGTGTGTGTGTGTGTGTGTGTGTGTGTGTGTGTGTGTGTGTGTGTGTGTGTGCATGCCTTTAATTAGGCTCCTACAGGCTGAAAATCGACTAGCCTTGCTATTTGCATCTGGGGGAGCACCGAGTCTCTGCATTGGCAAGTCTAGTTCCCCTACCCACCAAGTGTCCAGTTGGCTTGGTTAGCTGGCTCTGACGCTTAGTTACTGTCTTGAAAACTCTCCCAGGACTCCCACAAAGAGAGAAGGCGCCCCCTAGGTGCTAAAGCTGAGCTGGAGTGGGCTGGAACCTGTTCCCACACAGCCTCGGGCCCCCAGTGCCTCCCTGGACAATTTTATGAAAAATTGGTTTTACGCTAAAACAGGTCATACGAGTCGGATTTTGATGCCGTAAATTGCTCTACTGAGCTCTAACTAAGGCGTACTGGACCGAGTACCTGCCATATTTAGCAGGCCCCCGGGGGTTCGAAAATGCATTTTTTTTCAAATTCGGGGTACGGGTGCAGATTTTTGAGACGATCAAAACTAGAGGGGTCAGAGATCTTACATTATATTCCTTTCAAGGTACAATGGTGCTCTTTCTGATTGGGGTCAGAGATCTTACACAAGACTTGGCCCTTTTTAAGTCAAAAAAAGTATTGAAATAGAGCTTGTACAGGAAGGGAGACTAGCACAGGAGAAGAGTTGGATCATGGGAGAAGATTCAAAAGATCTAAATAACTCTAGGTAGTAAATCAAGCTTGAACTAACTAGAGATTGTTCATGTTCTTGATATCAGGAGCTTGGTATTAGTCAGGTGTTAGAATATCAAGAGACCAAGTATGTAGGGGATCTATTGAAGAGAGTGTCAACCAAGAGAGACCCTAACAACTGTGCAAAAAGAAGTAGTCTTTGACACTTCTTCTCAGACATCTTTCATAGTTATTATGGTTGAGAAAGCACCAAAAATGAGCTACCATGGTGAGAGAAAAGGGAAGGTCACATCACAAAAAGCAAAAATTTCACTGACTAAATAGCTATACTACGATTACACTAATGGTAAGGGAGTCAGGATCTATGTATACATCCATCATAAGTTCTATGTTTGAAAGGACTTGAGAAACCCTGAGTTTTGAGAGCAAGTTGAGATTTTTTACTATTAAGACCGATGAATTGATGAGAGAGGGGCTGGCTATCTTAGAACATATAATCCTTATCTTGTAGATGCTATTGGAATGACCAAAAACAAAGATAAAGTTTGCAAAGGAATTAAGAGACCTCCACTAGAGAATGACCCAAGAGCTAGATTCATTTTCATGAAAGAGCTAGAAAGAGTGCTTGTAGATGATCCTATGGTGGGATTTTACAAGTTCATGACCAAGTAAGGTGAGAACTATTACATGAAGGAAGACACGAGTCCTATGGATCTTATCGACATCAAACAGATGTACATGTATTTCTACCAATTTGAAATAGTGAAACGACCTATTTTGGTGGATAATAAGGGGAATTAGTATAGGTATGTGTATATAGAATACATAGAAAAGAATTTCATGTTCGGAAGAACCATTTTCTATCATCTACTTAAACCAAATGGCTGATAAAAAGCCCATTGAAAAGGAGGTAAGTTTTATGGATAGAATCACTGAGATTCCAACCCATGTAGAAAGTACCCTTAGGAGAGGATCAAGTAAATTGGAAGGTCCAGATCCATGGATGAGAAGGAGTCTCTTGTTAAAACTAGAGCCTATCAGAGGTGGCTATATGTTCATTACAAGTTCATCCATGCCACACCCTAGTGAAAGGGAAAGGCCCATACATCCATCTCAAGATGCAAAATGCATGTCTTTGGAATATATCAAATATTTATATGTGAACTTGTGGCCTTATTTCTTGATGAAGGCCTTGTCGTTATCAATTTCTTTGGTATTGTGAAGGAGGTTGTGATTGCCAATGGGGATATGGAGGACCTAGTTGATCAGCTCATCAATGATCCACACATCGACTCTTGCTTTGATTGTGGCACCATCCTTATTGTTCAATGTTGCCTCCCAATTGCAATGTATGGAGCTCATAACCTCATGGACTCTCTAAAGGTTGGTTGCCCATGGTGGAATTTTTAAGAAGCTATCAAGTTGTAGGAATGACCCTTCTGTCAATTCTCTTTGTTGATGGAGTGTTCATAGCTCTTGAGGGAAAATTGTTATCTTAACTTTAGATCCATCAGTTGCCTTGAATTTTCCAATGAGAATATTTGATGGGATCTTCTCCAATTCTTCATTCGTAGTAATGTGAGCTTTTTCATTTGAACAAATTTCTACTGCTTCATACAAAGCAGCTTTCCACTCCTTTGGAGATTTCTGTCGAGGCATTTGCTATCAAAAAATCATCTCTTTAGCTTTGAAAACTCGGTAAAATGTTTTCAAAAAAGTGAATAGATGCAAACTTGAGCATAAAATGAAAAGTGAGCATAAATTTATCAAAACAACTCCAAATTTGACCAAACTTCACCAGTGCAACTAGGAAAACTATGGGCACCAAGGCATGTGGTTATCGGTCAATTTTGAGGTTGACGTACATGGATCATGATCCATGTTGGAACATAATTGAAAATTCTGCTTACATCATTTGATAGAATCTATTATGTTCATGTTATGGTTTGAAACTTTTGTGATTTGGATCACTGGTTTGGGATTTATACCAATTCTTGGAGATGTTCTGCAACTTCGAGAATTTTGGCACTTTCACCTGAATTTTTCTATCCAAACTTGAAACTTTAGGTTTGGGATTTACTTGGCATATAGAACCTGATGGTTATATTTTGGCCTGGAAAAGTGAAAAAGGCACATGGATTGCGATTCATGTTTGACGACATTCTATGGTGAAACTTGGTAGGCATGCCCCTATACTTTATCCTAGCACACTAGTGCAATCTTTTCAAATTTGAAAATGTTTTTCCTAAGTTTATCCAATTTCCCCTGGCTCTATTTGATCTGACTTTGCCATATTGGTTTTCTAATGCCAACTTTAACTAATCCCTATGGTTGGATCAATTTGAGTGTTGAAGTTCTAATGATTGAAAGTTAAAATTTACTCGCAAAACTAGTTCTCTGTCAATTTTTAGAGCATTTGGGATCTGGGTGAAAGCATGTATAGGTGGTCCAAAAAGGGCTGTCTTGGACACTCCTTTTTAAAGTAGTTTTGGGGAACTTTTGAGTCTACATCTGATTTTTGGGGGAGGAAACTCAATGATGAGTAATGAAGAGGGGGGGGATTTTAAAAAAAAGAGGGGTATGCATTTTTTATCACCCCTTGTAGTTCTTTGACATGTTGGACGTACGAGCACCCCCTGTGTCTCCTTCTCTACGTGGGCACAAAGCATACAGGTTTAGGATATTCTCTGTGCACCATTTTTGCATAGACAAGAGCGCCTTCTCTCCCTCTCTATGCGGTGTTTCTGCATCGCATTCCCTTTCTTTCCTCTGTGCGCAGTTCTCTGTTGTGTGTGCTTAGTTCTCCATCTCTCTCTCTCTCTCTCTCTCTCTCTCTCTCTCTCTCTCTCTCTCTCTCTCTCTCTCTCTCAAGATGGAGCCTTCTCGCCAGTAAGGTGTGTGTGAGTGTCTGTGACATGTTTGGTCTTGTTGATGCCTGGGCTCTTGATGATTTATGTTCATGCATTGAGCTCTTTTTCTTTAGGTTTTCCTGATCCAGCTCTGTGCCCACTAGTACAAAGTTGAGCACAGTTTCCCAAGCAGTTCACAGGCTGCTTACGCGATTACTAAGTGGCAAAGAAAAGGGAACAAAGAGATAGGCAAAGGCAGTAGACTTTCTATGATAATAAGCGGAAGGATGTCCAACTTGATGAGAAGCAAAAAAGGAAGATTTTTCGTGCCATGTCAAGGTGCTAGGAAGAGTAGATGCAAGGATCAGGGATTTCATTAAGGTAATCACGATCGGGTGATTACGTAAATAACTCTAGTATTTACACAAAAAAATCATGTGATCACGTTAATTGTTAACGTGACTTTGATGATGACCTGCAAAAACCTATAGAGACGGATAGCCCTCCGGGCTTTCATAATTTCCCTACGGGAACCGCCAGGCTTTTTTCGTTTTCCCGGCGGGCCCGTCAGGCTAATGCAGTTCCCCGGCGGGCCCGTCGAGAAAACGAAAAAGCCCGGCGAGCGTAATTATATATAGTAAATAGTGTGCTAACCCTGGTCCTTTAGCTAGGCAAATCCTTGGGGAGTGTATCCGAGTGCTGGGTATTGTCATCTCCTTGTGATTTGACCTAAGGTTACAAAGTCACAGGTCCTTTTTTGGGCCGGACGTGATTCTTAATTCGGTAACCACTTCTAAAAAATTTTAATTTGTTTACCGACATAAAGGTACAAAACCAAAACAACTGAAAACTTGGGGAATCATGCTCATTGCCAAGAAGCCATTGGTCCAAATGAGGGTTGTAATTGGTTTTGGAAGATGAGCATATGTAAATGTCTAGTCAATAGTCAAGGGTCGGATTTCCTCTACTAGTGTACCGGGCATATAAAGATCCTTGAAGTCTTATATTTGAGTTGATTTACAATATAAGAGCTATAATCCTTGATTGGGTTAAAATAGCTTTTATATATTGAATTGGTTGCATGGGTGGGCTACAATCCTTCACTGGGTACAAGTAGTCCCCAATTGGGTGATTATATTGAAGATTTATTTGCGTTAGTTCATGCATTGGTTTATTTAGAGATTGCATTATTTATTACGATAGATTATTAGTGCATGAAATGACCAATTATATTTTTTATTGCTTTCGTTTGTTTTTGTAGCAAATGAAATTAGATGTGTCTTATTGTTTGCAAATCAAAGTGGACATATAAATAATCATTATAATAATAATTGCATAGAGATATTCATAGCATTGTTATGGTTATTACGCCATGTATAGATTATATTGCAATGTGTATGGTTGCTCACAATATAGGTGATCGATATGTGGATTAACTAGCGTGCATTGAAAATCTCATATTGTGCATCATGGTTACTTTCATATTGAATGGTTTTAAATTATAATTTATATTGAAAATAAAAAAATTGTTTTCAGTTTGTAACATCTTGTTCTTTTCTCTTCAGTTTTAATTTAAAAGAAATGGAGCAAAATGTGGGCACAAGTGGTACAAAGAAGCCAAAGAATAAAAAAGCTCCTAGAAAAGAGTGGGATTATGCTCACAACATATGCGGCCGATATATGGAGTGGCAATGTAAATTTTGTCACACAACAAAATCTAGCGGTGCACCATGTATTAAGGATTATTTTCTGGGTAGCGCTAAAAAAATTTGTAGAAAATGTGAACATTCTCAGGCACCTGTAGTTGCAAAGCGTTTGAGAGAAGAGCTCACCAAAAAGGGTGGCAAGAAACTACATATATATAGCTCTCTGACTTTGAATCAAGAGTTCCCAGAGCCAAATATTAACTCCGTAGATCCTATATAGTGATGCCAACTAACCTTGGAGAGCAACCTGCGCAAGGAGAGGAAATTCTAGGCAGTATTCCTTTTAAACGTCACAATGAAGGTGGACTTTTTCAAATGCGTCAAAAATCATTACATCAAAGCTTTCGAGTGCAGTCTCTAGAAGAAGCACAAACAACACTCGCTAAAGAAATATTCTTTACTGGAAGTGCTTTGGTCATGGTAGACAACAATCATTGGAAGGCTGCTTGGAAGAAAACCGGTGAGTTTGGTCCAGGATTTTCAGCTCCTTCTTATCCCACGATAAGAAATTTTTTCTTGGACAAATGTTACATCGAAGTCAAAGAGCGTGTTGGCAAAATAATACTTGGGAATATTTCACTTTTAGGGTGTACGATTGTGAGTGATGGCTAGTCAAATGTTCAGAGAAGACCGTTGATCAATGTAATGCTGGTTTGTCCAAGGTGAGAAACGTTTATAAAGCCGATTGATAGTTCTGGTGCAATTAAAAGTGGCAGATACATTTCTGAGGTCTTGATTGATGTAATTAAAGAAATTGGTGTTGAACATGTCGTTCAAGTTGTGATGGACAACGCAAAGAATTGTAAAAACGCCAGTAAATTAATAAAGAAGTGCTTTCCACACATTTTTGCCAATGGTTGTAATACACACAGCTTGAACTTGGTGCTGAAAGATTGGTACATTAGCAAAGAAACCACGTGGTTTGCCAAAATAATTGATACAGCACGTCAGGTTGTGAAATTTATCTTGTAACGACAGAGAGTGCTCGATTTGTATAGGATGCACATGTCAGTGATGCTGAAACTTCCTTCTGAAACTCGATTCAGCACACTTTTATACCTTGGAATCGCTTCTCCGTAATAAATGTGCTGTGATTGACACATTTAGTTGTGCGTCCTTTGATGAATGGCAGCTTGAGCAGAAAGAAATAGTGGAGGATAAAATTACATGTCTACGTGGCAATGTAAACAAGGTTTCCAGGTGGAGGAGTGTAATGGATGCATACCATGTAATGATGCCCGTTATGTTCGCTATCCGCAATCTTGATCAAAGGGCGCCAAACTTGGGCAAAGTGTGGATGACATGGTGGTCATTCCAACAGAGTCTTGAAAATCCTGAAGAGCTGAAAGAGTCTGTAGTAGATAAGGAGTGGCGATTACCATTCTCTGGCAAGGTGGAAGAGCACTCATAGTCCACTCCATAGCGTGGCTTACATGCTCGATCCAGAGTATTGAAATTTAGATATGATGTCCAATACAGAGGTGGTAGGCGATTTCTATCACGTGGTCAACACGTTCTACTCCAACGTTCAGGACCGAATTGATTGCATCAAAGAAATGAGTGCATTTAGATTAAAAGAAGGTCCTTTTGCGAATGATTTTGTACAGGTAATGGCAAAAGAGCAACCTGCATGGAAGTGGTGGATGATGAATGGTGGAGAGCATTACTCTACCTTACGTCCTCTTGCAATAAAAGTACTCGCACAATGAGCAGCAAATTCAAGTTCAGAGAGAAACTGGAGTATGTTCACAAAACTATTCAAAACAGACTATAAGCATACAGAGCAGAGAAATTAGTGTATATGTATTGCAACGAAAAGATACTGAATCACATCGAAAGTGCTGGCTACGAGGAGGAAATGCCAACCTGGTTGTATGATTGTCAAAACAAAAATGAAGAAGATTTCAATGTTGGTGTATCTCAATGCACTGTAGACGAAATAGAAGAGAATTTGATAATAGATGTGGAGGTTGAATTACAAGGAGAACCACAACACTCATACTTAGAACCAAATAACAACTCAACTGATTCAATATAGCTTGAGAGTAGAATGAGAAAATGTCAAAAACCATTGTAAAAGACCTTGTATTCAAATGTGTTTTGAGTAATTACAATGCTTCATATTCTCGATGGTACATAGTTTGTTGCGATATTACATAGTTTGTCAATCTCAATTGTGTTTCCCTGAAGCAGCATCTTGCTCATCAAATAGATTTCTAATTGTGCTAGGGGTATTTAGGCGTGCTTGCTTGAATTTATATTCGTTTGCCATGCCAAACATAATATACATTCCTTGTGGAATATCTTGTGAACACATTGCACACCGACTATTGTTTTGCATCAAATGAATAAGACAAACTAAATGATAATAGTGACCACATGCCAATGTATAGTACCCACTCCATCCATCAAAATTCTTGTAGAAAACTGGACATTGGGAAGATGAGGATGCATCTGAAGTAGACAAGGGGACCAACTCGGATGCAAGACAAGGTGGCTGATGTGTGTCCCTTGTACAGGTGTTGGATTCACTCGTTGTGTTAGGGTTTGAATGTCCTGACTTAAGCGGTGAATGCTTTTCTCCATCCGGACTTGTGAGGGTTGCGGTGTCTGGGTAGCAATAGAAAGACGTGTTATTTCTGCATCTTTCTCTACCAACTGTGTCGTTTAAATATCCTTCTCTTTCTTTAACTGTAGGTCGGTGCCTTCCACTGTCAATGCCATCTCATCTCGGGTGAAAGTGACACAACTCTCCCTTAAATCATGAGTGGCAATAGTTGTCTCCTTTGACGAGAAGTCTACTAGTCGCTATTGCACAAAGTGAATATATAACATTTTGGCAAAATATAGCGCACAATCTGCATTGTGCAGGGGATGGCCATAAACCTCCAAATAAATCCTCTCAGCGTTATCTTTGATACCATCATGCGTGCACTTCGAAACCTTCCACCTTCCTTTCTTGATCTCTGCATCCTCACATGGCCATATTTTCTTGATCATGTTCTTTGTCACTTTTTTATTGATCTCTTTCCACTGCATATGGTTTGGATTTTCCCACTTTGAGAGTCGGCGAGCAGTACGCGTTGCTTGTTGTGCCGACATGCCGTGTGCCAGAGACTTCATGCGTTGAAATGCATTAACACTAGGTTGGTAATGGGACACTTTTATGTCCTGTTAAGTGACCATTTTCCTTGAATTATGTCAAGAGTTTCAAAATGGATTTTGGGGTGCTATCTATCTAGAAAGTTGTTTCATGAGCTGAAAAAAACTCGACATTTTTTTGGAATATCAATTCTATCTTTAACCTTGTCCTTGCACAACATTTCACAAACTAAACTGTGTGAAAAAACGGGTCCTGTTTTTGGCTTTTTTCAACTTTTTGCAACTATACCACTCTAGAATTCATGTTTGTGAGGTCTATAATGCTAGAGAACTATCTTTAGTAGTCCTCAACATGTCCTGATGCTTCTAGGGAGAAATAAATGTTAAAGTTGTAAGTTATGACCAAATTACAAAAATTGTCAAATCCTGTTTTTTAGCCAATTTTAGCTCTTCTATGATTTTTTTGGTGGCTTTCATGATATCCAAATGCAGTTTTGATTTTCTATGTCTCATATTGTAACATAAAGCTAATATTCCTTGAGTTTTGGGGCACCTAATACCCTATTTTGCATAGTAGACAACGATGATTGATTTTTTCAATTATAAAAGAAAACGAAACATTCTAGTGTATCAAGTATAGATTTTTCAATATTGTTAGTTTCTTGTGACAACTACATGCATTTTGTAGGTAGTAACCATATCTAGTCATAAGGATCAAATTTGGCTAGATATTGAATAGTTTCTATGGGATTCTACAACTCATAATGCTGAACCCAGATTTTTTATGTTTGCTGTATTTAGCACTTCATCTTTGTCCCCAAGATTCCCCTTGGTAAGAGATGTAATATTCTTTTGACATGATCCATGGCTCCTTATGACCTAAAGAACAATAGGGAACTAAGAAAACATGCATATATTATTTGTATTGAGTGTGGCTATAGAAACTTTGATGATAGGTTTGCAAAATTGTAAAAATTCAACTTTTTTGTACCTATTTCTTTTGGGAAAACAAAAAATAGTGAGTGAGAAGCAATCATATGTTCTGGTCACCAACCCATTGAAGTTAACTAGGGAATTTATCTCAAGTCCTACAAAAATCCCTAATCTTATTTTTATGCAACAAATCGTAAGAAATGACTGTTTTGATGAAAATGTATTGGTCCATCAACTTTGGAGGCTTGGTGTGACCAAAAGATGAGAAATTTTACAAGTTTCTTATTTTTTACATGTGTAGTAGGCCTTGAACTATAACCTCATGAAAGGATTTTACAAAATGAGTGGATCTACTATGGTTTTGGAGGTTTTTTTCAAAACCCTGAAAGGACACTTTTATGTCCTGTTAGGTTACCAACCTAGTGTTAACATCCGCTTGTTGTTAATCATCAGGCAGTGATTGGGTGCCAATATCTTGTTCTTGATTGATCATTTTCTCTTAGAGCTGCAGTCAACAGAGTGGAAAATATTCAATATCATTGGAAAATATATATTCTCACTCATTGGGACACTGCACGAAATCCACTAAAAACCACCACTTCAAATGCGACTAATTGAACCACAAGGAAAATTTAAAATATTGACAGTTAAATGATAAATTTGAAATGATTAAAGATAATTGACTCAATTAGGTGAACCACTTCAAAGCAGATAATACACTTCAATAAAAATTTGAATACACTTGACAAGACATGTATATATCATAAAAATGTTTAAATCGTATAAAATGATGGTGCAAGTTTAACAAGTGGCCGTTGCACAGGATTAGGGTTTGTCTTTAAATATTCTTTGAAAAACATCAACATGTCAGAAGCATTCCTTCTTTGGTCTCTCTCTTTTAACTTCATCCAACAATCTACTTTAATTCGAATAGCCCTCATAACATCTTCGTCCGGGTGGTGAAAAACATCATCTGGAAAATAATTTTTTTTGGCTGCACTCCAAAAATCTGCCAGCATGTCGAACAGGTAGCCCAATGCATAAATGTCGCTGGCTTTTGAGTATGCATCTGCGCACCGTGGATTGTATAGTTCGGGAGCAATTCACAGTCGCTTAGCCATCTCGGCATTCGCTGCTCTCTGTGCATTCAAAACTGCTTCGTTCGACTGCGCGGTTGGAGACAAATAATTATTTGCTACGCGCTTAGCAGGTGTTCTCAGCATCATACCCCAATCAATGATACCGACGCGGGGTTTATTGGCGCGAGTAAATTCCAACATTATGTTGAACGGGTGTAGGTCACTGTGCACTATACCAGCTTGTTGGACAGCTGCAACGCCGTCGATTAAGGCATGAAAAATTTCCGGCATCTGCTCGACCACTGCTTTGATCCGCACCGTGTCTATCTGGCTTACAAGGTTGTTTGCTACAGGCAATGACCTCCAACCGTGTTGTAGCCTGTGCATGTGTCGTCTGAACAATCCATGAGCGAATGGTAAGTGACACATCATGTCGCCCACGGTACCCCCATTGTAGTATTGGAATATCGTGATCCAAGGAGACTCTGTAGTAAACCCAATGCACCTTACAATGGAGGGGTGAAGCATTTGCATTCCCTGCTCTGTTTGAAAGTTGTCAAATTTTGCCTCACTCCCTCCCTTGTAACATTTTTCCACTATGTAATGTGGTCTGGAAAAAATGAGATGCCTTTGATAGTGTACAATGTGCACACACCAAAGGAGCCATCTCCAATCCTCATACCTTCTACCAAGGCTTCGTGAGGGATGCCAACAAGATGAGTGCACTTTGCATTCAAAGCAGTGCACATGATTGTGCCGGTGCCGCTGGCATCAGATCAACCTCCCAAAGCTGTTGTGCATCTTGTGCCATCTTCAATCTCTTGGGTAAAGCTGCTTGGTCCTGCGCTTTCACACACTTCATCTTTACCTTCTGTTCTTCCCACAATTTATCCCAGAGCTCTAACTTTGACATGTCGCAAGCAGGTGGGATATCTTCCTTTAAGTCTCTGCAACATACTTTCACATTGCCCAACACTGTCCTGACTTTATGGTGGGGGTCAAATTATCGTATCCCAGCTGGACTCAACAACTCGTATTGGCCTTCAAGTCGCAACCTCGCTCTGTGTTCTCCCATATAGCGCTAGTGATGTCTTTGATGTAGACATCACTTTCACTAATATGCTGTATGCGGTCAGCTGCACATAATGAGATTGCCAAAATACATTCTTTACGAATGGCACGCATAATACATTTCTTCTGATCTGGTGTCATATTTGCACTGGATAATACAAAAACAGCATATCAAATACAAATTCATGGTTGCGAATGACACTACCACTCTCACACTATCTCAGGTAAACTCTTAACCACCACTTGAAGACTTTAACAAATGTTATAGAAATATTGATAAAAATTGAATATAATCTTCACTTAAAATTGCAATCTATTACACGTGTAAAAAGCAGTTCAAACAAATGGTTTATAAGAACTTAATTCAGATCAAACAATACATGTTAACGATCTTTAACATTTCATCATATATTGAATTTTGTAACTTATATTTTTCTCCGTGCGCACATACTAAATTCAAACAAAGCACACACCGACTTAAAATCTTCAAAACATTTAAAACATTGGAAGTATATAAACTGGACTAGCAAATTGTGTTCACACACTTTTTAACATAGCGTTTATGTAAATGTAGCAATCAAAAAGCGATGATAATTGATGCTCTTTAAAAACATATAAAAGAATATTTAACATGCAAATTGTATGTATTTAGATTTTTGCAGAGAATTTATGTAAATGAAGCATTAAAACTAGCGATAATGCTTGAGAGTCCTTTAAAAAGATTAAAAACGAATATTAAACATGCAATTTGTGTGCAAATATTTTTTTACATGTAATTTATATAAATGGAACATTTAAAATAGAGATGATTGATAAATAAAGTATTTTATATAAATGACACATTTAAAATATCTATGATTGATTAATAAAGTATTCTATATAAATGGAACATTTAAAATAGTGATGATTGATGAATAAAGTATTCTATATAAATAGAACATTTAAAATAGCGATGATTGATGAATAAAGTATTCTTTTGAATATGATTAGCTAGTATATAATTTCAAATGGACAGTTAAAAACAACAAAATCAAACAATTCATAAATTTTGTATATGAAATACTCTTCACAATCGCGTTACCGACCAAGTATTTCATATACTTAATACATAAAAAATTAACTACACATGAAATTATATGATGTTCGTACGGCCGGGTTAATAACCTAAGCGCCACATTTATGCAAAAACATATGCTTCTAACAAACGACACTCTATTAGCCGCGTTACCGACCGAGTGCCGCCTGAATCTAAGAAAAAACAATGGCCTACATAGGAACATCTCTTAGCCGCGTTACTGACCGATGCCCATATGTTTTTTGGGAAAGGGGAAGGGAAGTTGACTTACCATAAGGATACTAGATTCATCGCGTTACCGGCGTAGTACCCAGACAGTAAGCCAAAACTTACCACAAGGACACCATCTTCCCCGCGTCACCAAGGTGATGCCCCCATGATAAACATTGTTCCGGAGAATAGCTTACACATACACTCCCATTGTGTGGTAAGGTACCTTATTACTGCCGTGCACTATGACAAAAGGCACGCTACCACATAACGTATACACACACACACAACACATACCCGGATCGTGTGGTAAGGTACTCTGTTGTTGCTGCCGCGCACTGCGACGCAGAGCACGCTCCCACACGACCCCCTGTCTCCCTCTCTCCTCTCTCCTCTCGACACACCTGCAAAGGTGGCACAAGAGCTCTCTCTCTCTCTCTCTCTCTCTATCTCTCTCTCTCTCTCTCTCTCTCTCTCTCTCTCTCTCTCTCTCTCTCTCTCTCTCTCTCTCTCTCTCTCAGAAGGCGAAAGCGGTAATACACCTAGCGGGCCCAATTGGGCCCGCGTATATATAACGCTGTCAGGAGTTTTTTGGAGCAATGGATTGCGCATATGTACATACCCATGCATGGTGCATCGAATAAAGAATTGCCCATTTTCCAGAGCCAGGTGGTTATGTGGGGCCCACATGTGTACAGGTAGGACAACCTGTACATAGTGCATCGATTTTCACTATTAACAGTACCACTGTGTTTTTTCTATAATAATGAGGAGTTGGTAGTGCGTAAAAATTCTTGAGAAAGCTATCCACGGGCCGACGACATGAGGTAAGCAGGTGCGTCAGATGGCATCTAGTGGCGTCAGGAGGCTGAACGGGGTCAATACTTGCACGTGGATGAGTACGGATACGACGTGGGTGTTTTCTTGTGATAATTATGCAGAAAGTTCATCATGAGGACCATCTTTTGGGGCCACTCCACGTGGTGGCGGGATGCATTATTGGAAAAAGTTGAGTGCCAGGTGTGCGGATGGATGCAGCAAGGTGACAACTATGCACTGCGAGGTCAGTTTTTGGCCTGTTCGGGGTCCGTTTGAGGTCATCTAAAAGGCCAAGGGTGCCCAAATAATAAAGCTAAGTCTGGGAACTAAAAAAACAGAGAGAAGACCAGAAAAAACGTGGAGAGAAGAGGAGGAACAGCCGCAACTGTGTTTTTGCTCATTTTAGATCCTGTTTTGGTCGTAAACTGCTGATTTGAGCACTTTGACATTGTAGGCTGGGGTTTTGGGCCGTTCCGGACACGATTACGCTGTCCATTTTTCCAAATTTCTCACTCTTTTTCTGCTGTTTTGGCTGTGTAAGTTTCTCCTATGAGCGAAGCTTCTGCTCCAATTTGTGATTGTATCTGGTATCTTTTACCCATATTGTGTGAGTTGTTTTCCCCATTGGTGTTGGCCCAAGCTCATTTGTATCTAAACATCAGAAGTTCTCCTCTTTTGAGCTGAGCTTTTTGGGTGTGTGTGTGTGTGTCTCTCTCTATGTGGAGTGGGCAAGTGGATAGTCTCTCTCCTCGCACTCCATCGGTGTTCCCTGTCTCGGCAAGGAGGGTTGTGTAAGTCGAGTGGTGCCCCATAGCGTGTGTGTGTATCATTCCAAGAGTGTGTGTTGGGTCGTTATATAGGCGTTCTGTGTGTTTCCATCCCGCTCACATTATTTTGGCGCCCCCACGGAGGATCTTGTTCGAGCTTCAAGCTTCGAGACTCGGGATTACAGGTTGCAGACTACAGGTTATAGGTAACAGGGACAGGTACAGGTACAGGTGATTCACATAGGTATAGGTAGCTGGAGTACAGTGATATACTAGCATTGGTGTCACTTGCAGTTGTTGTGGGTATGCATCATTTGGCATGCCTGTTTGAGCGCATTGTTTGTTGGATTGTACGTTACTTGTGGAAACTGCCATTGTACACCTTTGTGGAGCCATATTTGGTTTTATTTGGCAGTCCCATCCATTTCTGAGACTTGGTCTAGAAGATAGTCATTTCTGAGACTTGACTATACGAGATTTGCATAAGCCTTCGTGTGAGGGTCGATAGCGTGAGGTTTTATTGAGTTGGGGAATTCTCAAATGTGGAGATCCTTTCAGTGATACAGGTAGCTGGAGCACCCTTTTTGTGACCTCGCCATAGGCTATGTACTAGTGATTCCTAATTGATGCTTGGGTTCTATTGTTGGCAGTTTATGAATACATATACAGTCTATATTTTGGGTTCTCACTGCTCTACTTCTGGGGGAACTCTGTCAAAATTTTTCCAAGTTATGATGGCTGGTTTTTTGGTCTTTTGAGCCATTTATGCTGTTATGCTGCTGAAATTTTGGCAAAATCAGAGGATAAGACAGGTGTGCTTTCTTGGGATCTGCATGGTTGACTTTAATGGATGATCAAAATGGCCCTCAATTCACTCCTTTTCATTTAACTCAAAGACTCTAGATAAATGTTCATGTGTCCAGGAAGATTTTTTTCGAGCAGCACATAGTCTTTATGTTTGGGCCAAGAAGATTAAGAGAGATCCTGGACTGTCCTTTGCCTGTTGTAATTCCAATGATTAACTATGAAAACTCATTTGATGTGCATGTGTTTGTCCTTATCTAAAGCTGAGCTCCATTGAAGTTTCTGGGAATTGAGTTAGTCAAAAGTTTTGGGTTCTTGCACGTGTGTTCGAGGGGTTCCCAAAGCATCGTAACTTGGGTAGCCATGGCTTTCTCTTATCCGAAGTTTCATGGAAGAAGTGATGAAGATGTGGAAGACGTTTTGGAAAAGATGGAGGTTGCCTGCATTAGCAACCAGATTCATGACCGAGCACAGATGTTACGTCTTCTCTAAATCTGTTTGAAGGGTGATGCACGAGTTTGGTCTAAAGCATTTGAAGAGGATTTGCGTGTGGCTGATCCACCTGTAAGGTTGAGTTGGGACAATCTACAGCATGGGTTGGAAGTGGAGTTTGTGAAGATAGAAGATCCTGACAAAGTGTGGCAAGAAGTACAGGGTTTGGTACAAAAGGAAGGTGAGCCAGTAGATGCCTACATATGTAAGTTCTCATTGGCATGGGAGAGGATGTGCAAGGCCTTAGAACCACAAGTACCCCTGCCTGACATGATGAAGAAGGACAGGTTCTTGGCTGGTCTTTGGGAGAATATACGTTGGAGAGTGAAGCTAAAGAAGCCTAGGACATATGAAGATGCATTGGAGGTAGCAAGGAACAAAGAGTGGAAGCTGAGGAAAATGAGTCAGCTAGGAGTAGAGTCTTTGCCCATGAGGTCTGAATTTCAGCCTATGGATTCGTCGCAAGGTCGCATGCCAGGGGTTCATCATGAACCAGTGGTTGTTGTTACTCCTCAGGTTATGCTAGCAGTGGTCACTACAGCAGTGCAAGATGATGTGTTAAGGCAAGATATGAGGCAAGTGGTAGACTTAATGAAAAATCTCATCCTAAACATGCTAGGTCAAGTGGGAAATAATCGAGGTCGAGGGAGGTTTGCAAATCAGCTAGGAGGTGAAGAAAGGCCTAGGAATGGTGTTGGACAAAGCAATGGTAGGTTTTGGAGGCAGACACCCACATGTTATAATTGTGGAGAGTGGGGTCACATCAGCCCGCAATGTGATAAGCCACCAAGGATGGGGGGAGACATGTATCCATTGCCAAGACAGGTGTTAACTAGGTCAAATGATTATGGAATTGAAATTAAGGGAGAAGAAGGAACCAGTGGATTAACCCAAGAGGAAAAGGGAAAGACAAAAGTGTTAAGTGTAGTCACCTTGGAGAAGGCATCAAAGCTAGAGGATACATTAGTGATGCCTATTGAGAAGAGGACCACAGAGGAAAAGGAAGGAATAAGTGCCCCAGGTCCTAGTAAGAAGAAGGGAAAGAGCCATGAAGGCGAGGATGTCAAGGCCAAGAGGAAAAGGAGGGCTCGTCGCAAGTTTCATGTTTCAGATTTTCCACTAGGGGATGGGCAATTAAGCTATGACTTGAAGGAGGATCTGACAAGTAGGAAGGCAGATGTTACTTTTGGACAGCTTATAGAGATGGTGCCTAAGCTAAAGAGACAGTGGAAGAGGATGGTTAACCCAATGGAGAAAGAGCCAAAGAGAGGTTCGGTAAAGGTGTTGGCGATGGATGAGCTACCATAAATTTGTCCAATAGTAGATGTGTGGCATAAAAGGAAAAATCTGGGACAAGGTTATGTGGATGGCGGAGCCCAAATATGTGTCATAACACACTCATGCATTGAGAAGATGGGTCTTACAGTGACTAGAGTGTCAGGTTTCCAGATTAGATTGGCAAACCATCAGAAAGTAAAATGTTTGGGTGTACTAAAGAGCTTAGAAGTGGAATCATATGATGCAAAGGCAGTGGTTGATTTTCATGTGATGCCAGCAGGGTTGGGAGCATATCCTATTATACTGGGTAGACCATGGTTACGTGCAGTGGGAGTGTTCAAGATTGGAAACGTGGTACGATTAGCCTCTATGGAAAGATAGGTGCCAAGAAGCTTTATAATATGGACACAAGGAAACGATTGGAGGAGCTTTATGAAGATGAAGATGAGTCTAGTGATGAAGACTATTCCACAGGGAGACTGATGAGGACAGTGATAGCAGTACTAGCAGTGATGAGGATGCTGATGTTGCATTTCTTTTGATGGACAAAGGAATCAAGGAGTCTGGTTTAGTTGCATTTGCAAATGAAGTTGAGGATGAAAGTGAAGGGCCTTATGAAGTGATTGAAGGGCTGATGCAGACCAAGGTTGAGTTGTCAAAGAAGTAGGAATTGATGACACAAATGATGAGTGGAGACCTCTCAGCTATGGAGAAGGAGATATATTTGCACATGCTGGCTAGTTTTCCTGATTTGTTCATTACTTCATATGAAGAGATCAGAGGGTTCAAGGGTGAAGAGATGCATATAGAGCTGAAAGAAGGTGCTAAGCCAGTGAAACAAAGTCTAAGAAGGATGGGTCAAGAGCAAATGGAAGCCTTGCGGGAAGAGGTGGACAAGCTATTGAAGGTAGGGTTCATAGTCCCAGTGGAGACCATAGAATGAGTGAGTCCAGTAGTAGTCAGTCCAAAGAAGGATGGAAAGTAGAGGATTTGTGTAGATTTTAAATCCTTACATGCAGCCACTAAAAAGAACCCATATCCTCTTCCATTCATCGATCAAATCTTGGATTCAGTGGCAGGTTATGAGAGGTACAGTGTGTGTGATGGTTTTTCAGGCTATTTTCAATTGAAGATTGCTCTTAAGAACCGCCCAAAAACAACTTTCATTACGCCATGGGGTTGCTATTGCTATACGGTATTGCCATTTGGGTTGTCAAATGGACCATCTTTCTATCAAGAGAGAGCAAATTGGGTATTGGAACCTTTCATTGGCAATTGTGTTAAAGCTTTTATGGATGACTTTTGTGTCTACAGCAGCAGGGTTGAACACCATGAGAAGCTACAGATGGTATTGGCTCAATATGATGAATGTGGAGGACAACTAAATCCAAAGAAATGTCATCTAGCACGGCCAAGGGTTAAGTTATTGGGCCATATGGTGTCCGAAAATGGCATTGAGGCTGATCCAGACAAGGTTAAGTCTATTATTCTTCTTCCATCACCTACGAGTACTAAGCAATTGGAAACCTTTATACACAAAGTGAAGTACATGGCACAGTTTATTCCATTGTCTTCGCAGCTCCTTTATCCATTACAACAAGTGGCAAAGCATGATCCACTGCAATGGGATGACAAGTGTGAAGAAGTGTTTCACGATGTGAAAGAGGTGTTAGGGGGATTGTCAGCCATGCAGGCTCCTGATTGGGAGAAAGTTTTTTATGTAAATCCATCAGTAGGGGATGATGCCATTGGAGCCATGTTATTGCAAAAGGGGAAGGGCAGACATTATATGAGGCCAGTGTATTGTGCAAGCCGAGTGAAGTTGGTGGCAGAGAGAAAATTCTCAGAAGTAGAGCTAGTGATGGCCAGTGTAATATTTGCTTGTCGCGACGATTTCGTCATTACTTGCTACCACGACCTTTTGTTTTCTTGACGAGCTATGCTTTTTTTCCACCGTTAATTAATGGCACTAACATGTCAAATGTGGTCAAGAAATGGGTAATTGAGCTGCAAGAGTTTGAGTTCTCTTTTTTAGTGGAAGATAGTACAAGGGCTACCCTAGTTGATTTGTTGACGTACAAGGAGAATCCCCTTCTTGTTAAAGAAGAGGTGGTGAAAAAGGTAGTCGAAGAAGTGCCACAGATCAGCAATGCACATGTGTTGTTCTTTGATGGCTCATACAGAAAGAGCCATGATGCAGCTTCAGGGGGTATAGCACTTTACGATCCACAGGGGAAGCTAGTATGCAAGAGAGGGTTCAAGTTGGATGCACATAGTAACAATGAGGCTGAATATGCTACATTGGAAGCTGGATTACACATTTTTTTGAAGCATGGGGTTAGAAGGTTGAGCATAAAAGGTGATGCCTTGTTAGTTGTGAAGCAAGTGCTAGGTGTGTGGAAGAGCAAGAACAACTCATTGAAGGAAATGTGTTTCAGAATTAAAGGCCTGTTAAAAAAGTTTGAATCATGGAGCATCAGACACATTGAACGTTCTCTAAATGGAGAAGCACAGAAGCAGCTCAAAGCATGATTGGGGAGTTATTTGTGTTGAGGACCACTTTACCTCTTTATCATGGCCGGGAAAGTTTGGCTCAAGAAGAGGAGTTTTTGCTACTAACAGGAATCATTCCAAAGGAGATTCATAAGTCGAAGAAGTATGGTTTGTGCGTAGAGCATACAGGTACAAATTGATTGGTGATGTCTTATACATGAAAGGGGCTGATCTCATGTTGAGACGTGTACCTTGGCGGGAGGAGCTTTATAGAGTGTTGGAAGAGAATCATGAAGGCACATGTGGCGGCCATTTTGCTCTAAAGATCACTTTGCATAAGATCTTGCAGAGGGGTATGTCTAGCCTAGTTTACACAAGGATGTTCACCATTGTTGTAGGTCTTGCAATAGGTGTCAAGCATTTGGGAAGAGAGTGTTGAAGCCAGAGCTACGAAAAACCATTATGGCATTTGATGTGTTTGAAAAGTGGGGGATTGATGCAATAGGCCCGTTACCTATCACAAGCAGGGGCAAAAGCTATATTTTGACTGCAGTGGACTATCTCTCTAGATGGGCAGAGGCTATAGCAGTAAAACAGATCACTGCAAAGGATGTGGCAAAATTTGTGTATGATGAAATATGTTTCAAGTTTGGGGTGCCACTAGAGCTACTTTCAGATAAGGGCCCAGGATTTAGAGCTAAACTGCTAGACTTTTTATGCGCGAAGATGAAGATTAGGCACCAACATACCACTCCTTATTATCCACAGTGTAATGGCTTAAATGAAAGATTCAATGGTGAGTTGGTGCAAATTATTTCAAAAGTGATAGAGCACCAAGGAAAGAATTGGGATTTGGAATTGCCTAGTGCTTTATGGGCTTACCGTACTTCGGTGAAGACAGGTACAGGGTTTACTCCATTTCATTTGGTGTATGGAAAGGAAGCACTATTGCCTGTGGAGGTAGAGTTGCCTGCAGTAAAGATGCTAGAGAAATTTCTTGGGCCGCCTAGTGATTCATTCAAAGAGAGGCTCTTACAGTTACAAGAGGTTCAACTGGATAGGATAAGTGCATTGGAATATTATGGGCAGATGCAAGATAGAGCTTTGGCAAAGATAAATGAAAAGGCTAAAAGTAAGGGTATCAAGAAGCATGACTTGGTTTTGCGCTACAACAGTAAGCTAGACAACACCTTCCAAAAGAAGTTTCAAATTAAGTGGGAAGGCCCTTTCAAGGTAGTGGAGTGTTTTCCAAATGGTACATATCAGCTGGCTAACCTGGATGGGATTTTACATAAGTCAAGGGTAAATGGATTGCGTCTTAAATTGTATCATGCTAGATTGATGATGGTGGAGCAAGATGAGCTGTCTGTGGATCAAGCAGTGTTGGTGAAGGAAGAGGAGACTTGTGATGCTGTGAGTCTCATATCGCCTTTTGCTGCTGCTGATCATGAATGATCTAGCAGGCTAGGGGATGGGAAAATTATGTCAGGAGTTTTTTGGAGCAAGGGATTGCGCATATGTACATACCCATGCATGGTGTATCGAATAAAAAATTGCCCATTTTCCAGAGCCAGGTGGTTATGTGGGGCCCACATGTGTACAGGTAGGACAACATGTACATAGTGCATCGATTTTCACTATTTAACAGTACCAGTGTGTTTTTCCTATAATAATGAGGATTTGGTAGTGCGTAAAACTTCTCGAAGAAGCTATCCGCGGGCCGACGACATGAGGTAAGCAGATGAGTCAGATGGCATCTAGTGGCGTCAGGAGGCCGAACGGGGTCAATACTTGCACGTGGATGAGAACGGACACGACGTGGGTGCTTTCTTGTGATAATTATGCAGAAAGGTCATCATGAGGACCATCTTTTGGGGCCACTCCACGTGGTGGTGGGATGCATTATTGGAAAAAGTTGAGTGCCAAGTGTGCGGATGGATGCAGCAGGGTGACAACTATGCACTGCAAGGTCAGTTTTTGGCCTGTTCGGGGTCCGTTTGAGGTCATCTAAAAGGCCAAGGGTGCCCAACTAATAAAGATAAGTGTGGGACTTGAAAAAACAGAGAGAAGACCAGAAAAAACGTGGAGAGAAGAGGAGGAACAGCCGCAACTGTGTTTTTGCTCATTTTGGAGCCTATTTTGGTCGTAAACTGCTCATCCGAGGTCGGATTTGAGCATTTTGACATTGTAGGCTGGGGTTTTGGGCCGTTCCGGACGCGATGACGCTGTCCATTTTTCCAAATTTCTCACTCTTTTTCTGCTATTTTGGCTGTGTAAGTTTCTCCTATGAGCGAAGCTTCTGCTCCAATTTGTGATTGTATCTGGTATCTTTTACCCATATTGTGTGAGCTGTTTGCCCCATTGGTGTTGGCCCAAGCTCATTTGTATCTAAACATCAGAAGTTCTCCTCTTTTGAGCTGAGTTTTTTGGGTGTGTGTGTGTGTGTGTGTCTCTGTGTGGAGTGGGCAAGTGGATAGTCTTTCTCCTCGCACTCCATCAGTGTTCCCTGTCTCGGCCAGGAGGGTTGTGTAAGCCGAGTGGTGCCCCATAGCATGTGTGTGTATCATTCCAAGAGTGTGTGTCGGGTCGTTATAGAGGCGTTCTGTGTGTTGCCATCCCGCTCAAAACGCAAACAGTCCGTCGTGCTTTTCTGCTTCCCTGACGGGCCCACAGGGGAAAATAATAAAACCCGGCGGGCGCTCCGGGGAAACAGGAAAGCCCGACGGGAGTTTTATGGGTTTGCAAGTCACCCTAAACTGGTTTTTGTGTGATCATGTTTACTGTGATCATGTAAATGTGTCAATAAGACCTTGTGATCACACAAAATTTGACATAATTACGTAAATATTAAATCCCTAGCAAGGATTGACAACCAAACTCCAAGGAGATATTTTTGAATTGTTACTCTAGCAACCAATATTTTGCAACCTGTAGAATTTGGCACATTATTTATAGAGAGCAATTCTTTCCAACATTCACAACACCTTGTCAGAAGTCAAGGTCCTGCACTCAGCTAGGGAAATTGTTTTCAAGAGGGCAACAATGATGGCAAGCAATAATTTAAGGGATGAAGTAGATGCACGTCCCTTTACGGATAGAGAACTTGCAAATTCGTTGGGCATACACAGAAGAAACATCGGTTTTGCGAATGCACAACTCCATTTAGATGATGAGAACAATCATTTTCCAGTCTTAGCATGTCAATGGAAAGCTCATCATTCGACAAACATCACAGAGGACATTAAGGAGGTTGTGTTTGGTTTCTGGACAGCAAAGACCCGAGTCTCTCTGAACAAGAAGGACATATTCCAAAGGCGTAGGCAGAAAGGCTATTCTTATGCATCCATTTCATTTGCTGGATCAAGATCAGGTATTATCAACCACTTCCAAGTATTATATTGACCAATGTTCACAACTGTCAAGCTATCACAACAACAATCAAACTGTAAAAACCACTATCAAGTAGTATAGTGACCACTGTTCACCACTTTCAAGCTGTATGAACCACTGTCAAACTGTAAAAAACCTTTGAGAACTGAGGAAACAATGAAAAAGTGGTTGAATCCCCCGTCAAGTACTTTGCAAAGCAGTTAAAGTACTAATAGTGATTTAAAGTACCTAAAATACTGCTTTCAACCACCTCAGTGTGGAAGCTTGTACTTTGCAAAGTACTGAAATAGTTTTTTACCACTTTAAAGTATTTAAAAAACCACTTGCAATCCACCAAGTGCGTAGGTGAGCACCTATATAAGTGCTTGGAAGTTTTCAAACAACATGAAGGTGATAGGAAGTGAAAAATAAACCACTTAATGACCACTTTCAATCTTTTTAGGTGGTTTTAAGTGCTTTAGGTGGTTTGAAATCTGCTAAGTGCTTGTGTGAGACCTTGAAGATTTCAAACCACTTGAAGATGATTGAAAGTGGTTTGATGACCCTTTTCAGTCACATATAGGTGGTTTTAAGTGCTTCAAGTGGTCTGAAATCTGCCAAGTGCTCAAGTGAAAACCTATGTAAGCACTTAAAACCACCTAAATGTATTCATCAAACCACTTGAAAGTGGTTTGATAAACTATTTCAATCACCATTAGGTGGTTTTAAGTGCTTCAAGTAGTTCAAAGCCACTTTCAAACATGCAAAACCACTTCTAAGTGGTTAATGTTCCTCTTGAGTGCTTTTAAAAACCCAAGATCTGGGTGTTATCCAACTGAAGGTGATTGAAAGTGGTAACAAACTTGTTGAAAGTGGTAAAATAACCACTTTCAATTACCTATAGGTGTTTTAAAGAGCCTCCTACTTCCATGTACTCACACCTAGTTCGATGCCTTATATCTTGAGAGAAATGAGCCTAATGTCTACACTTTGAGTGATATCGTGTATGAGCACATCTACAATAGCATGCGCTCTGATAGCAAGACAATTTAAAACACATTGACCTCATAAAGTATAATTGGGTATCACTTTCTTGTATTTATTCCTCAAAAACTTACGTTCCTTATCCAAAAGTTGAAGCGTTTATGACACTTTTTTATTATTTCGAGTACATGTAGCTTACAACTCACCATCCACTTGCAAGTGCTTTAAGCTACCTTCAACCAGATTTTACAAAAATTTAAAGCCATTTAAGCCACCTAAAATTTGTCAAGACACCCTTATATATGTAGTTTCAATGTCATTGACCACCTACAAGTGCTCACAAAACCACTATCACAACTGGTTCAAAACCTTTTCCAACCCACTTTCAAAACACTTGCAAGTGGAGGAGAAGACCTAGAAAGTGACCTAGAAGGCCTATACAAGTGCTTTAGAACCACTTGGTTGAATACGCAGTGTCGATCTCATAGACCACCTACGAGTGCTATCTAAACCACTAGCAAGTGGTTTTGAACCACTATCAAGTGCCATCTTAACCACTAGCAAGTGATATCTTTACCACTGGTAAGTGGTTCCTAGCCACTGACAAGTGGTTCAAAACCACCTGCAAGTGCTATCTAAACCACTAGCAAGTGGTTCTGGACCACTAGAAAGTGCTATCTTAACCACTGTCAAAAGGCCACCTTAACCACTGGAAGTGGTTATGAACCACTGGCAAGAGGTTCTTAACACTGGAAAGAGCTATCTTAACCGATAGCAAAAGGTTCAAAACTATTGCAAGTGGTCCAGAAGTCTTTTTCAGGTGGTGCAGAACAACTTTCAAGTGGTTCTTTACGACTTGCTTGTGGCTACCAGTTTACATAATGTAAATAGTTGTCAACCACTTGCATGTGGTCCACAATTCATAAGTGGTATAGCTTGCACTTTTACCCACTAACTACTCATATTTATCTTCTACAAAAGCCCTAAGAAAAACTGCTAAAACAATTTAAAATCAACTTATAATAAGACATCTTGCAAGGCACATAACAAAATGGTCAATTGAATAGAAAATCATGTTTCTACATTAGAAATCGATATTGAATTCTGCAATACAATGTCGGTTTTTTCCCCAGTTTACAAAAAGAAGTCCTCATCATGAGTCACACTATGAAACTCATCACGGGTATTTACATAAATGATCACAGGTACACAACTCTTAAGATTTCTGTTAAGATCGGAGATCAAAATGCGGCCTTTTATAACGTGTTGTGGAGGTGGTGGACGTAGCACTTTGCCTTTGCCGCTTGATAATTTTTCCCTCACAGATTTAGCTTCTCAAAGAGTCTGCCACCCTCTTCTTCTAGCATCCAGTTTACAAGCAGTGATCAACTCCAATCGATTATCTGTTTTCTTCCACTCATAAACAAATGGCAAAACTTCATGATGCATAAACCTCTCCCATTGGTCTTTCGTCTGGTCCTCTAGAGAAGGCAAGATAACATTGGAGTCTTCGTCGTTCAAGAAACACCTGGGATATTTTTCATCTAGCACGAGGGTGTTATCTTTGTTGAATTGTGGAAACTCGTTCCAAAAAGTACCCAAGACTAGAAAGAGCATCTGTTCCCCTTGCTGGTCAAGCCATGAGCTTCTACTGCATGCCTCCTTTGCAATCCACCCATTCATGCACCTGTGGGCCTGAGGTAAGCACAATTCTAACCTCTTTTCTAGGTCTCGGTAAGGGCTTGTGTTCTAGACGTACACTTCAACAATCTGGCTAGCCCCAAGAACAAACCACTCTGCAAAATGGTGCACATAGTGGTTCAGATTGTTGTCCTGCTTCACCTTCCAAAAGTGCAGCATGTCCACGTTAGGCGGGCTTGGTCCCTCTCTCCTGTCGTGAGTGACAATAAGCAGACCATTAATATTAATGATCAAGGCAGGTCTATTATCCTCCGAAAGGTGAGGGACACAAAATTGAGTTACTAGGGGTGTCTCCCGATCAAAGTGCCCCAGGTCTTCTTGAGCACAATGCTGGTGCCCAACATTACCAATCACTTGTATTTTTACTACAGTGCCCAAAAAACCACACCCAGTAAATTGTAGTGAAGATTGACACCATGAGACCAAAAAATTATCTTATATTCAAAATAAGTAAATAGCACAAAAAGCACATGGAACTTAAAGTTTCCGATGTGCGTGGATTTTGGGGGGTCTTGATTAGTACTTTTCTTTGGATCTGGATGATGTACTCCTTCCTCTTGTTGTTGCTTGTGTTTCTTCCTCAAGGTATCTGCAATTACTAGTAATGTCTCCACATCCTCTGTGTCCTCCACTTTATCCTCTACCCATGATCCTCCTTGTTTTTCTCTTTTTTAATGGTCGTTTTATCACAATAAGGTTTAAGGGAAAAAAACCTAAAACTGCTCAAACAAAAACGAAACAGTACATATATGCATTTCATTACCTTCCTGGTTGTCGGTTGAGACCTTGCTAGAGTCATGTCCAATGGTTTCCTTGCCATGGTTCTCAACCACAAAGGGTTTAGCCTCAGGGTCCTCCACTCTATCCCCACTTTTTACAACAGCCTTGCCATGTTGAAAACCATCAAATAGCTCTATGTTGTTCTCATCAAGTTCAAATAGCTCTATATTGTTCTCGTCAAGCTCAAGCAGATGAGAACTTTTGTCAACATTGGTTTCTCTGAAGAAAGAAATCATATTAAGGGACTTATCTCATGACAAGTGGATTAAAGTTGAGTATAGTGAACCCACCCTCCAGCTCTGTGTACTCAATTCCGAGTGCCGAGCACTTGGAAATTTTTGCAATCTTTACTGTGCACAATGGGCGAGTGCGTGTTGCATAGAACTGCAAAGCAAAATGGGTGGTATTTGTGTTGGCATTCCAGGGAGAAGAACCCTACCATGTGGTTAGCTGAGAGGGGTTTCCCATATGCAACACAGTCACCCCCAATACACACAAACGGTTTCAAAACAGAGGCTTTAGTCGGCGGTGAGGCGACAATGATGCCTCTACCCTTTTCGTGGATATAATTGATGGATGTATCCATAAATGATTTTCGAGACGTCAAGGCTTCTAATTCAAATTCCAAAGCCATATTCCTTTCCTTCCAACCATAGCATAAACAACAGCGAATAGTAAGATCATTTCATGCTTGAATGGACTTAAGTGCACAAGCTTGAATGCTTCTATTCAACTTCTTCTAGAGAATTCAAAGAAAATAAAAAAATTCATGACAAATCTTATCAAAACGCTTTCTAGTCATTTCTTAGCGCTTTCTAACAACTTGTTTAGCACTTTTTAACCACCTATTGAGCACCATTGAGCACTTCAGAGCACTTTCTAACCACCTGGTCACCACTTTCTAAGCACCTACCTACCACTTTCAAAGCACCTACTTACCACTTTCTTGGTACCAAAAAGCATTTCAAATCACTTCTTGACCACTTATTGATCAACAATAAGCACTTCAAAGCACTTGGTTACTAAAAATCATTTCAAATCACTTTTTAACCACCTATTGATCAACATTAAGCACTTAAAAGCACTTTTTTACCACCTAGACATCACTTTTACTCCTTGTGAGCAGTTAAAGTGCTTTAGATTGCAGATTGGTTACTTAAAAGCACTTTATAAGCACCATTCAGTATTGTGGAGCACTTTCTAACCACCTGGCTACCACTTTCTTTGCACCATAAAGAAAAACTTACCACTTGGTCAAAACTTCATAACCACCTAGAAAGCAGTATAGAGCTATATCAAAGCACTTCAAAGTAATTTGAAGGACCCTTTCACCACTTTGAAACACTTTCTTACCACCTATCAAGCATTTTTAAGCATATTCTAGGCACCATTGAGCACTTCAAAGAACGTTTAGGTGCTTTTAAGGCATTTATTAGCACTTTCTAGGCACTTGTGAGCACTATGAAGCTTTTTCTAACCACTTGGTCAACAATTCCTACTTCAAGTAAGCAATTTAGACCTATCTCAAAGCACTTCATAACATGAAGCATATCTAGTCTTAACTCCAACCACTTGGTCAACACATTCTCCTTATCTATTGAGCAATTTGAATTTATCACAAAGCACTTCTAGGCACTTTTAGCAGAAAGCTGACCTGCAAGGAGTCCAAATATTCTTTAAGCTGCCCTGAATCAGTATTGACACCTGCCTTGGATAGAATCTTTGTGATAGTTGTGCCCTCTACCTCTTTGCAGTCTACCTCCCGTGGATCTGAATCAGGTGAGGTCTTCAGCACCTCCAGGTCCTTGTTTAGTTTGTCCAATTCCCTGTAGAAGTCACTGAAAGCAGAAAAATGCCCTTCATTTCTAAGCCACAGGTCCCTCTATTGCTGCAACTGCACTTTCACCTCGCCCAACAACCTTGTTTGCTCATTCTCCTGGCCACTAAGTCCCTCTGTCATGCTAAGCACCAGCTGAATATACATTGGCGTCTCTACTTCCTGAAATGGCTGCAATTTGCTTGTCGACATTGTCGGTATTGATGATAAGGCACCATCATAGGTAGATGCTTCTATTTGAATGACACTTGTCAAGCCATAATCGGTGCGGAACTTGTTGAACTTTTGCTCCCGCCTTTTTGCATCTTGCAGTTTTCAAGGACACTACCACCACACCTTTCCCATGCAATCCAATGTCCAGTCGGATCACTCGCTACTGCTGGACACCTCTCATACACAAAACCTTGTGCAAATTTTGATAGCAACTCACCATTGGATGGAGTTTCTTAATATACCTTCTGGTACAAAAGTCAGCACACTCGTCAACGAACTCATCCCTCACATGGTTGAGAAATAGCTTTGTGCTTTCCTTGTGCAGACACTTAAAGACACTCAGCCACTCCTCATCGGGAATATCTTTATCTCTGAGCTCTTTAGGCAGCTTCTCCTCTAGCCTGAGCCCGTACTCCTCATGTAGTTCCTTGATTGAGAAGAAAAATCTTGATAGCCGCGGGTACTCCATTGCTGCAAGCACCAAAAAATAGAGCTTATTGAAAGCCCAGCTTTGCAAGCACTGAAGCAATGGAAAAAACAATGCAAAACATACACATGCATACCTTTCAATGACTTTGTTGACAGATTAGAGCTGGATGCAACACATTCCAAAGTGCCAGGTAGAGCCTTTACCCCCACTTTTGATGGACTACTTCGCGTCACGAGCTCATTGGTTGGAGGGGTTTGATCTTGAAGTTCAGGCATTGTGCCCTTCTAGGTCTTGTGCCTTGGTAAACCGCGTGCATGTGACTTCATCTTGTAGCCTACAGCTTGACTGTATAGTAAAGAGGATGAGCTTATTAGCACATAGAGAAAGACTAATGCCTATAGCTCCAAGTGCTACAGTATGATGCATGCAAAGCTTGACTTCGAAAAAAAGATAGGAAAAACAGGACATGTAAACTATTTATGAGAACGGTTGGCTACCTCTGTTTTCAAAAAGGATGCATGTCTTATGAGCACGAGGAGAAAGATTAATGCATGCATACCATGATAGCTCCAAGTGCTACAGTATTCATGATGCATGCAAAGCTTCACTTCAAAAGCAACAAAAAAATGGCACATGTAGAACATGGAAACCTTAGCAGTTCAAAACAACAGTAGGCTAACCTTCTTAGTCTGCTAGAGTAAAGGAGAGTGAATGAGATGTCTGCAAACCTTAGCAATAGGGTTTACCTTCTCAGTCTGGCAGAACAGAGGTGGTAGTGAATGAGACGAGCGTTTGTGTCGAAGCTCAGGGAGATCACCTGGCACGCGGGAAAAAGTTGACTTCAACATCATCCTATGGCAAGTCACATGACTGAGACGCCCCTTCCTACAATCAATGGCCCCTTCCAACTACTAAGGCCATTAACATTTTAAAATTCCCCTTTTCTTTTTTGAATTTGTCACAAATTCCTTTCCAAAGTAGTCTCTTGGTGGTACCCCAAAAAGTGAAATAGTGGTACCACAAATACATGCTTAAACCCATCCATTGCACCACCTTTGCCTTGCTGGAAAGTGCTTCCCATTTGACAAGCACTTTTGCACTATATCGTGATACATTGAGCATACCAAAATTTTCAATCCACTAGCTTTTCCAAACACTTTGATATTAACACTTGCACTCTGAACCTACTCAACAATGCAACATGAACCATTTTGTGTATGAAACATTGATAATTTTCTATATTCTTCCATGATTAAGATGTACAACCATTGTTTGTTTAGTTCCTAGCAATTCTGCTTCTAAGATACATGGACTGTGATCCATGTTTTGTGGCCAAATATCACCAAACTTGCTAAAAAGGGTCCTGATATGTCCCCTAAGTTATTGGTCATCATACTGTTAGATTTTGATCATTTTTTCACTTCATGGATCAAACTGACTTTTTGTTTTGCCAAGGTTTTGGGGTGATTTTGTGTCCATTTTCTCTCAAATTTGTAGGGTGATACCTGCAAGCTAATGTCTAACTATGTGTTCAAGTTTTGCATCCATTTGGGAACTGTAAGGTACAAGGATCGCAATCCATATTGGGAAACATTTTAAATATGTGGCCACAACAGTTGCTAGGCACTTTTATGTGGATTTTTCTACTCAAAAATCTCTTAGTTTGGTGATGGGGTAACATGGATTGCAATCCATGTTCCACCCCCTTTGTGGACTATGTTGGCGGGGCTAGATTCTGCCTTGATTCCCCGACTTGGATTTGATCACTGGAGTTGTTTTGGTGTTTTTTTTGGAGTGGAGAATATACTTAATTTCTCTTGCTTGGCTAAGGATCATATGTTAGCAGCAAGCTAACCCACGTAACATTTTTTGGAAGATTTATTGTAAAAACACTTATTCTTTTGATAAATTGGAAATATTGTAACTCTTATTTGCCAAGTGGATATTGTAATCTATGAGCCGAATCTATAAGCTTCCAGATTGTACCAATTTATCCTTAGTTAGAGCTCCCAAAAGATTAGTTTTTGACGAAAGAAACCTTGGTTAAGGTATAAAAGCCATTTTTGTAAAGTTATTATCAAGTTTTGGACAAAAGTGACTGCCCTTTTGCCAAAACAATTGAACTATTTTCAAACACACCCCAAAGGTCATGGGTTCAATTTGCAAGAAACCTCAGAGCGGGTGAGCGCCGTAGCCAATCGGTCACATAGAACAGAGTAGGCAGAAGGGTGAAAGTCACAAAAGTGACCGCCCTTTTGCCGAAACGATCAACCACCACTTGGTCTAGAGCGATTGAACTATTCTCAAACACTCCCCAAAGAAATAATCAGCGGAGATAACGACGCTTACTTGTGTTCTTCTCATGCTTCCTACTCCCTTGTCGGTTGTCACATTGCAGTGTTGTCTGCTGCATTGCAACCACATGTAAGATCTCTATGCATTGACATAAACATATCATGGTAAACCGTAGCTTTTGCATCACAAATCTGTGATATAATTTCATCATAAGTAGGAATTTAAACTAGGAAAACACAATAAGCATAGGCGGGGTATTGGGGGCATCATTGCTAAGCATTTAGATGCATTCAAGGTCAGAAACGTCTAGGTCAAAATCTCACTGCTGTTAATAATCGTGTTTTTTTCACTTCATCAAAAGTGAGATTTGAGACCATAATCATGTGTGCTTAGGTATTATATACTTGTCCTAGAAGTTTCGTAACATACGGATGTCATTTGATGTTCTAACAGTCATAATTGGCTTGTCGATTAGTGACTAACTTTTGATGATTCCGGTCATTTGAGTGTATCTTGTGTTAGATGCAAGTTGTGTGTTGTTTTTCAAGAGATTGACACCCTTTTGTAGCCTCTATGTACTAGTCGATTCAGTTTTGTCCCATGGATTGACAATTATGTTCGTGGTTCTCGCTATGTCTTGAATAAGATAAGAGTGAAGTTAGGAAACCCACCCATATTTGGCGCCGCTGCCGAGGACGAATAGACCTAAACTAGGGAAGACAAGAGTGTCTTATGTACAATTGTCCTTCAACTTCCTCTAGGATCACATAGAGTAAAACTTTCTCTTTAAAACCGCATAGCTTAAGAGTGTTTTCTTTTGGTGTGTAGAGGTAGCTTGGAAGTAGACTGTACTTGCTAAGTACCTTGTAGGATTGTAGGATTAGGTTAGAATTTTGAGAATGATTCATGGACAAGACAAGTCTTAAGATCAAAGCTCAAAAAACCATAAAAAACGAGAAACAAGTGCTTGTGGACACCTTCCACAACCCAATTGCAATAGAACCTAGGAGTAGGGTAAGTAGAATCTAAGGTGGGATCTCAAAACATTGCTCACTCCAAAGGCATCATCTGTGATTTGTTTATGTGAAGTTGTAAAATTTCAGGTCTACAGCTTGAAACAACACCAAAATACTGTCAACATTGAATCCGATTGGAGATTATGCTCGTAAAAGTTGTATGAACCAGTGGGGTAAGCATAAGGATGCATTTGAGGTAAATTTTTAAGAGTTTGCAAAAACTCAAATTATTTATTTTCTTGATAATTTAGGCCAAACTAAGTTTTGACTTGACTCATAGGCTTAAACATGTTACAAAAAGATTGACCATTGAAAAAATTGCAAAAAATGTTCATTTTAGGCCAAAAGTAAATAATTGTGATTATTTACTTTTAGCTCAAATTTGACCAAGGTTGATATCAGAGACTCTATGCATGATTACAAACATCTTTTGTGAAGGCTCATGGAAATTTGGATCACAAAACAACCCAAAAACTTGATAAAAATTGAAATTTGTATTGATTGTCGAAAAATTGAGTTTGACTTAATAAATCTTGCTCAAATTTAGTGAAACTTGACTTAGAGGCTTAGTTTAAAGTGTTTAACATGTGTGTATATACATATGATAAAAAATATGCTAAAATTTACCGGAAGTAAATAATCGTGATTATTTACTTTTGTCAAATTTTCTAACTTTTTTGGCCAACCAAGCATATCACAAGTTCTATCATGTTGTATTGATCACTCATAGCAAATTTGGTAAGATTTGGATCTTTAAAGTGAAAATTGTGGCCAGATTTGTAAAGTTAGTCTGCAGACACAAAATTGTTGACAAATTGAGTAGAGTTTATCCAAACTTAGTGAAACTTGGCTAGGGAGCTTAAGCTGAGTTGTTTTACATGTGTGTATCAACAATTTGGCAAAAAGTTTCAAAAAAATCCCATAAGTATATAATCGCGATTATTTACATCTGCTCCAAAATTGATAATTTTTGCACAACTGAGTATACCACAAGATCAAGCACATCAAGTAGACTCCACATATCAAATTTGGTGAAATTAGGGTCACAAAAGTGAGACTTAAGCCAAATTCTCGCGAAAACTGAGTCTGCGGCGGACACTAAACAGTTTTGATAACTTGGACAAATCTTGTTCAAATTCAGTAAAACCTATCTAGAGACTACAACAAGATGTTTATATGGAAAAACAAGCTTGAAAAGTGAATTTTTTTTGAGAAAAGTAAATAATCAGATTATTTACTTTTGAGCTACAGAGACAAGATTTTGTACAGTGGACTTTTGAGCTTGTACAGTGTTAGAGAAACATAATACGAGGCCACTATTCAAGTTTGGATTCCATCGGGTCCAAATTAGTACATGTTAACTTAGTTTTTAGGTTACAGATTATTCCTTTAGCTCTTTGCAAGGGTAGAATTTGGAAGTCTCATTTACCGACCCACTTAGCAGATTGAAGTGATATACATAGACCACTCACAATAGCTAGAAAAAATTATACAGTCTTTGAGAAAACATCTAACTTGGTTAAAACTGACACAGGAACAGGTTGTAGGCAAAGGATTGAGAGCTTGACAGGAGTTGAATTCAAGTCAAGTGGAAAAATGGATAACAATTCAATCTGACTGTAAGTACTCTATCTAGGGCTTAACAAGTCTTTATGAACCTTAGATCGAGTCGTATACTAACAAATCAAGGCATATTTGGAGAGACTGCTACTAGGGTATCCACTGAAGAGAGTGTGAATCAAGCTGATCACTTGGGCACTATCTCAGAAGAAGTCTCAGACACTTATTCCAACTCAACATCTGAAGTGTCTTCATATTCGACTCACTCAAGAACCGAAACAACAGTGCAATATAAGCACATACTCACCCTTTATAAGACTAACGTTCATGGAGCTCAAGTTTACCTGGATCCTAATGAAGAGTATTCCATTCGCATTGATGACCATGACATAGAGTTTGAAGAGTAAATCACAGCAAACAAACAAGGAAAAATCTATATGGATAAAAACTGGACTCAGTATGTAAAAGTTGAAAATCCTGATGTAATAGAAAAATGGGGGTTAGAAATGAGTACAATAATTTCGAATATGATAGAAAAATAAGGTCCACTAACTTTAGAATTTGAGGGATACGATCAAGTTGATCTGAAACCTATGAAACAGCTTAGCACTGATAATCCTAGGATAGGAACATCAAGGATCTTTTATGGACCTCTCGTGCCAGATCATGCAGTTAACACCCATGAAGATCATCTATATCTTCAACAAAGGTTCAGCTGATCTACCATCTTACCTATATAGGGATTGTTATAACAATAACTTTGTTATAATGAGTTTGAGGAGGTAGAACAAACCAGATACCAAGGGTACTATATAAGAGATTGGATATTGGCGCAAGGACCTGATCCTATTCCAAGAGAAGAACTTTGTGAGAGATCTTTTGGGAGAAATGTTAAAAAACCCGAACCTACCTCATCACACAAAGAAAACTGAGTGACATTAAAGCCAGCCCAAGGCTACATGAGTCACTATTTCCAACAGATTGGTTTGAAGGACTCGAGACAGGTCCAACTGCCAAAAGAGTTGGAGTTGAGCCAAACAGACGTGTGAAACCAATGAATTTTCAAAAACGGGTCAAAAAATTACAGTGGATTTGGGGATCCATATGATCGCTTAGCTAGCTTCAAGCAAGTGCTAAGAGCAGAATGCATATTTGATTTGCACACTCAATATGAGGGATTTGGAATGAATTTAGAAGGAAAAGCTTTGACATGGCTCCAAAACATTCCACCAAGGTGAATCATGGATTTAAGTACATCAGCTCAAGGATTTGTAGCTGTATGTTCCAAAACAGGGATCAAACATACGGTAGCTCAAATTTATAGCTTCAAATAGAAACAAGGTGAGTCTGTTAGGGATTGTGCAACTAGGATGAAGGAATACATTGCAAGATGGCCGAAATTAGAAATACTAGTAAAGGAAAGATTAGTGTCATTATTTCTAGAGGGATTGCTAAACAAAGAACTTCATGCTATACTATATAAAAAGAAGCATATAACCCTACAAGAGTGTGTATTAGATGCTATTGACTTGGGAGACAATTGTGAAATTTTCAATGAAGAAGATGTCCCTAAGGATACTCACAGTGAGAAAACAGCACCCACAAAACCAGCATAAGTGGAAACAGTTGTTGCAGCATCACTTACATCCATAAAAGACATGCTCAAAAGGATGAACAAAATGATGAATAATATGCAAAAAGCACCTATGAGAGGACCAAGGCAAGGGATACCTCAACAGGGACAACTGATTAGGCCGCAAAAATGGTGTGCTATTGAGGGTAAATGGACTGACCATGAGACCAATGAGTACTATTACCGACCAAAGTACGATGGAAATGTTTAATATGTGCCTATGAGACCACAACAACACCCCATGTATAGTATATCAGCCTAATATAGCCCTAGTACAAAGACCATCGATGGGTATGAAAACACCACAACCAGTGTTGGGTCAATAATCTCCATATCTTGGACATAATGCAGTACTTATAAAATACATGTATTCAGAAGGATTCATAGATGAACAAGCACTAGTACCTGCTACACCTTATGTTGAGCCTAGCCCATCTACAATAATGATAGAAGGAGAGTGGTATAATTCACATCCACCGTCAATGGAAGAACCTGTGACTTACGCTACACAAGAGCTTACACCGATGTACTTTGTAGCTAATACAGGTGTTAGACCTCCAATGGTAAGACCCATGATTAAGCCAAGGACTAGAAACTGCCATAACTATGATGCAGATGATCATTGGAAAAATGAATACCCAAAACTTGACAAGAAGATTAAGCCAATTGAAGTTTTTTGTACACAAAGTTGAAAGAAAGGAGGACACTTCCCTTAAGGCTGTCCAAAAAATCTGTTAAACAAAGGAAAATCAATGGTGAATATAGTCCAAGTGATGCCTAGTAGCTCTTCAAAAAGTGAACCTATTGTTCCAATCAAGGTGATCACTAGAGCCAAAGCTAAGAAAAATAAACATAACTCCTCTAATGAATCAGAGAATACTAAAAATTCCTCTCAAAAGACCAAGAAAAGAAGAAGTCAAAGGTATGAGATGAGAAAATAGAAACAAAAGGATGAAATTGAGGAAAAATCCAAGAAACTATTCTAGGAAAAAGTGAAAAAAACTGGGAGTGAAATCAAGGAAACCACAATAAAATATGGAGGATCAATTTTGGTAGATAAAATTTTTGAGCCAATCAATGCAACCTTGGAAGCTTTTCAAGCATAGCTTAAAACAGGCCAGAACATGGAAAACAAATGGAAAAACTATCCTTCTCCAGATATGAAAGTAGTTAAGCTTGAAGCTTATCAAAATTTGGTAAGAATTACTCAAGAGATGTTGGAAAAACAAAAACCCAAGCTTGACAGTATAGCAAAACCTGAGGAGCTTGTGATAGAAACCAATAAAGAGAAATCCAAAGTGGTGGTAGAACCCCACCTCGAAACTAAAGAGCCAGAACTCATAGTGTCTGACAATGAAGATGCTTTAGATGGAATTCCATTTGTGGAGGAAGACTGGCCAAGACATTTATAGTAAAAAGTGAGAGAAATTAATGATGGGAGCATAACTTTGAAGTCAACTCCCATTAGGCAAAATTTGGACTCACAAAGAGGCCCTTTAAGGAGTTTGACTTTACCTCTCTCTACCAAAACGGGCGCATGGATAAATTTTTGCGAACAAACTCCACAGTTGGCAGAGGTTTGACAGTTAGAATGTCCTCTTCAAGCTCTATCTACTGATACTAATAGCACGCCATGAGATTCCTCATATTTTGGAAGATTCTTTTTTTGATTCACTTAGATTCCGACAGAGTTGTCACATCATAGGTGAATCAAAAAAAGAATCTTCTAAAATATGAGGAATCTCATGGCGTGCTATATATCAGTAGATAGATCTTGAAGAGGACATTCTAACTGTCAAACCTCCGCCAACTTTGGAGTTTGTTTGCAAAACTTTATCCATGTGCCCGTTTTGGTAGAGAGAGGTAAAGTCAAACTCCTTAAAGGGCCCCTTTGTGAGTCCAAATTTTTCCTAATGTATAGAGAAAGTTTGGTTAGACAATTTACCTCCTGATATATACAATGATATAGAATCCTTTTATGGGGATTGTGGCTCTAAATCATTGGGAATGTCTAACCATTGACTCTAAAAACACTACCCTCTTACTTAGGAGACAACAAAGATAAATCCGGAGGGTGCAGAACCACAACACACCCTAGAGGTAGAGAACATCCATTCAATCATGTCAACACCCATTCAATGTACTCTTACCTTGGGAGAACTACTAAAAAGAATACCATATTTATGGAAGAGAATGTGGGGATAATAGAGCTTATCGCAAAAAATTTGGGTAAATTGAAACATGAATTGGATAACAAGGAGACTAGATCCATCCCTATGAACAACATTGGAGAATAATACGAATGGGGAGAAGGAAAAACCCAAGAAACTATTCCATGTCAAAAAAAGAACATGTGAGAGCCCAACTACTCCTAGAATGAGGAGAGGAAAAGTTTTTTGACTTTTCAAACCAAAAACCAAGAAGACAGAAATGGCATAGAAGGAAAAGTGAAACAAAAAACTTGAAATCTAGACCTATGTTGTCAGTTTCTAGTAGAGAACAGTTTTTGATGCAGATAGATGCACATGATTGTGTCAAAAACAAAATCACGGGTAGATATCCTTCAGACAACAAAAAAGGGACATCAAAAACATCAAGGAAAATGAGAAATTAAACCCAATCAAAACCTAAGCATTAGGATGATGAATCACCCATGACACGATTTGAACGAAAGAGAAAATATCAAGAGTTGAAGAAAACTCTAAAGGATTGTATACCACTGAAATGGAAACAACCAAGGAAGAGGGTAGAAATGTAATGAGTGTTCCATCCCATTACAAGAAATATACTCTCCAAGACCAAAACATCATCATAGTCAAACAACCTATAAGGGAATTAAGAAAACATTGTCCCTCATATGAAGGACCTAAAAATGCCAAGAAAATAAATTTAGTCGAACTAGAAGAAGAGCCCAGATCTGCCTACATTGCAAACGGCTTGACTGAAGGAGAAGAAGAGATTTTGATAATCTTACTGAAAGAATACCGAGATATCTTTACTTGGTCTTATAAAGATATCAAGGGTGTTGATCCAAAAATCTGTCAACATACCATACCTATGAGAGATGATGCAAAACCAAGTAGACAAAGGCCATATACTTATAATGAAACATTTTCCAAAAAGATCAAAGAAGAGATAGAAAAGGAATCCGAATTCATTTATGAAATTGAACACATAGATTGGGTGTCTCCAATTGTGGTGGTACCCAAGAACAATGGAAAATTAAGGGTGCGTGTCAATCTCAAAAAAATGAACACACTCACCATTAGAGATAACTACCCTCTTCCAATCACCGATCATATTTTAGAATGAGTTTCAGGAATAGAATCTTATAGCTTGTTGGACGACTTTTCACAATACAATCAACAATTGGTTTGATTCCAAAGATCAACATAAAACTGCCTTTGCAAGTGAGTGGGATGTTTTTGCCTATAGGGTTATGCCTTTTGGGTTAACTAATGCTCCTGCCACCTTTCAAAGAGTGATGAGCCATTCTTTCAAAGAATAACTTAGGAATTTCTTATAAGTATATATGGATGATTTATGTGTACATTTATCAATCCGAGCTAATCATTTTGAACATCTCAAAAAGGTATATGAAGACTATAGGATTTGCTTAAATCCTAAAAAGTGCACCTTTATGGGTAGACAAGGAAACATTCTTGGACATATAGTGTCTAAAAATGGCATAGCAATCGATATGTATAAAATTCATGTTATTGTTGAATTACCTAGACCGAAAACAATCAAAGGGGTTCAATCTTTCATGGGACATTGTGGATATTATAGACGATTCATTTACATGTATGCTATAATAGCAAAACCCATGGCCTGATTACACTCTTTGTATGGACTAATGAGGGTAAAGAATCCTTCATGAAGCTTAAACAAGCTCTCACTTTAGTCCCAATATTGAAAAGCACCAGATTGGAATAAGATATTTCATATAAATGTTGATGCTTCCAATTTTTCCATTGGGTGTATATTAGCTCAAATAGGAGATGAAAAATTTGATTTTCCCATTTCTTATGCTAGTAGATTGTTTGAAGTGAAACAAAGCCTCCTTCACTTTCTCATTCTCTTTTTTCTTGAAAGCATAGATTGGGGACACAATATTATATTTGATTCCACTTTTAGTGAACTCTTCAACAAACTCTTGTAAAATTTACTCTATGTTTGGAAAACCTCCTCTATTCAAAGGTTTGAACCATGTCAAGGCTGATCCTTCCAATGTCCACCCAAATACTTCCTACTGAGCATGAAAATACGTAGCAAGTTTATCTCTCAAAACTTGTTTGAAGAGTGAAACATGAGCATATGGATCTCCATATGCATTATACTTTTTGGAAACACACTTAGTTACCTGAGATGGTCACATTCATCATGTTTCTGCAACCATCCTTACTACTCTTCCTGTGTCTCCTGCTAGGACATCTCTGGTCTTATAACCCCCACTAGAAACTCTAGTTAGAGTTCATTTTGAGCCTGGGGCGGTCACTTTTTAGAATGTGTATGATATCACGTGAGTTAACCGGAGAGGATTATTAAAAGACCAAAATGTATAAAAATGTATACATACAGAGGGGGGTGGGGGTTTTTTAAATAGGCTCACAGTGTAAGTATAGTATGTATATTGGGGTATTATTAATTACCTCTTGAACACACGTGATATAGGGGTCTTTTGATAAGTGACTGCCCCGGGATTTTGAGTCTCTCTCCTCAAGACATATATCTCTTGCTTATGTCAAGGTAATTGGATGTCTCATCGTATATATTGTGCTAGAAGATTACACGTCATTGGTGAAGTGTATATGTGTTTGGACATCAAGATTGTGCATAAAGCCACCCTTTGTATCAAACCTGCACAACTACTCATTTTGCTTGGAAATTGACCAAAAGTTACACATCTATGAAGGAAGAGGGGGCTTTTGATTCATGATGAAGTGTGTGTATCAAGGGGTTTTATAAATACCTCTTGAATACACGTGCTATAGGTATTTTTGAAAGCTAAATCCCCTCGGTGTCAAGGGATATGTGCTTGAAATGTGAGCCAGGAAGGTGCAAGACATCTTTGGCTATGAGAGAGAGAGAGAGAGAGAGAGAGAGAGAGAGAGAGAGAGAACATAGCAAACACAGATAACTTTGAAAATCACCGTAATCATCAATAAACCTTCGATAAAGCTTTGAGTACAACTTAATCATCAATAGCCAAGGTGGGTCGTTAACAATGTCGTCACTTGGATTAACTAAAAACTAAGGAGTTTTAGCTCCTCACAAAGACTCAAGGAGCTGTTAACGGCACCAAAACTTATCATCAAGATTAACAAAACTTAAGTTGAAGATGGTGATGGTGATGGCGATTCCCTCTGTTTTGTTCTTCCCGCTTCAATTGTCCTCAAGAGCTTTGTTTGCCTTCAAGAAGTCTCCAAACTTCCTTTTCTGATTGTCAAGAGAGCTCTCCCTGATTGCCAAGGGCACTCTTCTGCTCTTCATCTTTGATTGCTAACAAAGAGTCTTAAAAATTTTTCTCTGGTTGTCAACCACGTTGCTCTGGCTTCCTTCAATGGTCGTCAAGAGAGAGAACTTAGTCGAGAGAGGGAGGTTGATCTTCCTAAGCTTAGTCAAGAGAAGGAGAGAGATCTTATCTGCCTTAGCCTCCTTCCCTTTCTCCTCCTATTCCCCCTGCTTCCACCCTAACTCCTCTCTCCTCCTTCTCCTCTCTTCGATTTTTCAACAACTTTCCTTCCTTTCCCACTTAGACTCCTATTTTTAAGCTCTTGGCCTTTTTTTGTTGTCATGTCTCCCTGAGAAGGCGTGTGAACCCCAATGATGATGTGGCGGCAACCTCGCATGACGCTCTGCATGAAATCCATCGCTTTTGATATCAAGTGGAGGTGCCAAGACGTGCTAAGAAGATTCTCGCTTCTCAACCAACTTCATGTAAGGTTCGATCTTGTCAATGCAAGCATTTTTCTCTCTTATGCGCCTTCTATTGGTTGCTACCTTGTTGGTGCATCCAAAGCTAGTCAACCATGGAAGATGGCACAGAGAAGGATAAATTTGCTAGCAGGTGTATGTTGACAGGCCAACCTTTCAACAACACTTCCACAAAGATTCCATGAGGATTCCTCAAAGATTATCAAAAGATCCCATATGAAGATGCTGATGAAGTGATGAAGATGAAGATGGATGGTGTAATGTGAAGATACAAGCTCATGGACATCATCGAATATCCCGTTATTATCATTTTGAGCCATTAGGGCCACTTTTGTAATGTTTACAGGAACTTCATATTTTAAGTCGGCGATTGTATTTGGATGAGCAAAGCCAGCTCACGGTGTGGTAATTAAGCTCTATAGAAGCCTAGGGACAAATCAGGTCATTTTGGCCAAACATTAGGTTTTCTAAGGTTTAGTATATAAACCAAAACCTAAAGCTTCGTAAGGGACTTCTAATGATCTTATCTTTTGCGTCGACTGGGAGACTGTGAGAGAGTGAGAGAGTGTGTGTGTGTGCTACAAGATCTATGGTGGTCGGAATTGCAAACAGAGAGCATTAGCGTGTTGCCCACAAGGAGAGCTACACGTTGATGCTTACATCACGTGCGTTCGTCTGTGTTTTGGCAGATTCACCCGCGAGCTACTTTTGGAGATTCGGTGAGTAAACGTTGTCCGTTTTTGCATTTCAGCATATCCACGCGATCAGAGCGAGTAGAGCTACGCATTAGGCATCTAAGTTTTTGGAAACTTCGGCCTACAAAAACCTCTCAGACATCCTACGCGATTCTACACACGGTGTTTTTGGATAGGGTTTTGGGTCACGGACCTTAGGGGGAGTGGCCTATTGGTGTTGATAGGATATCCCTCATGTTTCGTAACGTTTCCAGAATGTTTAATGGGCTTTTGGCTTGCGATAGCATCATAGGAGACTATCACGTTCACAGAACCGATGGCATGTAGATTTGATATCTCTGTAGGAAGTAGTCATTAGTCGGTCGAGTAGAGGTTGACACCCTTTGCTTGCTTCCACGCACCTCCAGGTTGAGCTCTATCCTCAGTTGACATTATATGTTAGGTGAGTTCTCGCTATGCTGACGTCCGTCGCGACGTATTCGCCAACATTGGCGTCGCTGCCGAGGAATGAGGGTCCTAAGTAGGTGACCGAGACTAGTCCTTGAGGATAGAGGTCCCTCTGGCTTTCCAGAGTATATTCATTCTTTTAGATAGGAGCAGAGGGTGGAGGACTCTCTAGGTCTTAGAGGGAGTCTAGGGAGCGAGTGTCTGGCGTAGATCCTTCAACTTAGGTAGTTTTAGGTATTAGTTGAGTTGTGGTGTAGAGAGTAGGAGTTGGAGTGGTAGATGTGGCGGTAGGTTGACTTGAGAGTCCGTGTGAGGCCAGGAAGCAACCAAGACATCAAAATCTCCATCTCACATGATGAGTAGGAGTAGGGTAAGTAGGTTATCTTGATTGCTGATCTAGTACTTTATGCATGTCTTATTTGCTATTAGGCTCATCAGAGAAGTGGAAAATGCTGAGTAGGAAAGACGGTAAATTGTGTTTGGAAGCTGATTTGAAGTCCAAAAGTTTCTGTGATTATTGCTGAGAGCTCTACAGAGCATAGGGAGTACTATTGCCAGAAAAAATTTGCATTTTAAGATAGTAGACATCCTACGCGTAGGATGTCTCCAAGGAACTTTTGGCAGGGAATTTGAGGAAACTGAGGTTACCAGTGGGTTCAGAGGGTAGGTTTTACCTTAGTAACATATTGACTTGAGTGTTTTTTCCTATTTTTGTTGACCAAAAGCCAAAAGGCGAGGTCAGAAAACGTAAAATTTCATAAAAGGTTTAAATTGAGTGATTTTTGCATGTTTTTCAATTGTGAAGCATACTTGCACTTGTTGAGAGCATAAGGAAGCATCAGGGACACTTCAGTTTGAAAACATAAGCAGTAGACATCCTACACGTAGGATGTCTACAAGGTGATCTGGGCATTTTTTTGAAAATCTGAGGTTACCAGTGTGTTTAGAAGGTAGGTTCTACCCTATTTTCACCTGGAAAGTTGAAATTTGACCAAATTTTGACAGATTAAAGCCAAAAGACGAGAATTGCCAGACATCCTACCCAAATTGTGTCCAAGGCCTAATTTTGAGACCAAACCATAGGATGACTCCATAGGCATGCTCTAAATGTTGTATTGAGTGCATGTGATAAATTTCATCTCATTTGGGTCAGTGAAAGTGAAGATTAAACAGAATTTAGCGTTTTTGGAAGGACAAAAGGCAAGAACAGCTAGTTTTGGGGTCTTTTGGCATCCAAACTCAAATCTAAGCATACCAATGGGTTGCTGAAGACTAGGGGAATCTGTGGTCCAAGTTTGTGTTCATTCTGAGCAAAAAGACATCCTACGCATAGGATGTCTACTGCATGATTCTGAGACCAAAATTCTACTGTGACCATACCATGCTATCATATAGCCTTAGATAAGCCTCCTAGGCAAATTTGGTCCAATTTGGAGTTGATTTGACTTGGGAATTCACCAGATCGGACATCTGGCGTCTGAAACAGATTCTTGATCATTTGACTAGCCTACAAGTGTCAGAATCAAAAAGTAAAAATAGTTGTGAGTTTAGCACATCAAGGGGAAGCTACAGTGCAAGTTTGAGCTGAAATGGAGCAAAAAGACATCCTACGCGTAGGATGTCTCCAGCTTGATTTAGGACTCCGAACCAACATGTGAGCACACCACTGTGATCAGCACAACAAGGAGAAGCTGGGGTGAAAATTTCAAGTCATTCTAAGCAAAAAGACATCCCCTGTAGGATGTGTCAAGGTGATTCTTAGGTCCAAATGAAAATCTGAGCATACCATTGGGTTGCTGGACACAAGGAGAGTCTTAAGATCACATTTGGGCCAATTCTCAGCAAATAGACATCCTACGCGTGGGATGTCTCTTGCATGATTTTGAGGCCAAAACCCTACTATGACCATACCATAGTGTTGTATAGCCTTATATAAGCCCGCTAGTCAAGTTTGGTCCAATTTGGAGTTGATTTGACTTGAAAATTCAACAGATCAGACATCTGGCTTCTGAAACAGATACTTGATCGTTTGACCAGTCTACAAGTGTCAGAATCAAAAAGTGAGAATAGCTGTGTGTTTAGCACATCAAGGGGAACCTTGGATTCAATTTTGGGCTAAATCTGAGCAAAAAGACATCCTACCCGTAGGATGTCTCAAGGTCATTTTTAGGTCCAATTGAAATTTTGAGCATACCAGTGTGTTGTTAGACTCCAGGGGCACCTGTGGTTGAAATTTTGGCCAAATGTAAGCAAACAGACATCCTACCCGTAGGATGTCTCCAGGTGCTAAATGAACTTCTGGGGAGATTTTGACCTCATACAATTGTTTATCATGTCCTATTAAGCTTAGCCATCAAGTTTCAAGTCATTTGGACATCATTTGCTCCTAATAGAAGACATCCTACCCTCTGAGTGCACCAGAAGCTTATGCAGCCCAAATCTTGACCTTTTGGCATCCAAATTCAAATCTGAGCATAGCATTGGGTTGCTTGACTCAAGGGGAATCTAGGGTTCAAATTTTATTCAATTCTGAGCAAAGAGACATCCTACCCGTAGGATGTCTCCTGCATGATACCCTAGACCAACATTTGACAATACCATAGTGTTTCATAGCATCTTATAAGCCTGCCAGTCAATTTTGGTCCAATTTGGAGATCATTGGATTAGCAAAGCACTTTTGACCTGAACTAAAACTATCTCAGTTTGCCTGTTGATCGCACACTTTTATGGCGTTTAATTTGAATTAAACCACCACGCAGGTGACCATAGGTCATCCGACTTCCGAAGTGTATATGTCAACAACTTGATACAGTTTTAAGTCCAGTTTTTACCATGAATTATGGTGCTCAACCAAATTCAGATATAACGACTTGCAAATAGTGCAGTCTACTAAAGATGTGTGCGTTCGGCAATGATTTACACTATTTTGCGTTGTGGATAAATTGTTCGTCAATTCTCGTTTAATTGTGTGTTTAGGACACTGCCCAGTTCTCAGAATTTTTAAAGAATCTAAACCCAATTGTGAGTGGAAATTGCAGTCACCTTTGTTTTCACGCCTTAAAGGCCACACTGTCATTCTTTTCCCTGGAACACTCAATTATTTATCTTCAATTGCCTATGTGAACATTCGATCAATCCTTCAACTATTTGCACTTTTAAGATGCAATTGGCTTCAAGGTTTGCTCTTTTGATGACGTGCATGGTAAGTCGCCTGGCAGTGCTCAATCTCTGGCTTCCTTATGGCCACTACGAGTCATTGTAGCTGCTTTTGCCCAGATGTTCTTACCACGTCATCACTAGGTGTAGGTGCAGGTCTAGCTCCCGTATGTAGTTGGTGTGAATAAGATGGTGGACCTCACCAAATCTGAGCCGACACTAGGTGACAAAGTGAGTTTGGCAGTGTGCGAGGGGAGCAACGGGGAAGGCGGGCGACGTGGGCTTAGGTGGGTCAGGCGAGGTCAAGGCGACAAGGCTGAGCAGGTCCTGCTCTGAGTGTTGAGGCACGTAGGTAGCTGGGCAGAGGGTGCAAGCGTGTGTGGGTGTGTTGTCGAGTAGCGCATGCCAGTAGGGTGAACGGGTGTGTGTGTGTGTGTGGACTCCGTGGGCGCATGTCATGATGCAACCCTAGAGACAACGGGTATCTCACGACAAGGCGGACAGGTAAGTCACCACAGGGCGGCACTTGGCAACGCCGGACCCACTCGCCTGCACTTGGCTGCTAAAAATCAGGTGTGTTATGTGCTACCAGCTGTTGTGAATAGCCATCAAGGCACGGGTCCCAGGCCTGGTGTGTGTGTGTGCCCGTTTGAAGGCGACGCCAGCGGGAGAGAGAGTATGTGTGTTTCGGCGCATAGCAGTAGAGAGTGTGAGTGTGTGTGTGTGTGTTGTGTGTTTGTGTGTTGTATATTTACATGCATGCTAGAGCCAGCGTGAGAGTGTGCAGCGCGATCGGCGGAACCAGCAGCGCGGATGAGGGGGAAGGGACAACGATCGACGGGGAAGGAAGCACAGCGATCGGGGAAGCACAGCGATCGGCGGGGAAGGTGGTGTCAAAAAAACACACAAAATAATAAAAACATACAAAAATAATAAAAAAACACAAATAAATATAATAAATACACAAAATACCAAAAAAACACACCAAAAAACAAAAAAAAAATCTTAAAAAAACAAAAATTGAGAAAACCACACTCCAATATAGTAAAATATATACAAAAATTAACAAAATAAACTAAAATTAAATACAAAAATCACCATACAAATGTAGACATGTAGTAGTGTTAGTGTGTATACGCGCTTCACCAGGGGCACTTTTCTCCCACTGGGTTTTTCCCCCTAGACATCTGGTGTGAAAGGACACCTTATCTCTTAGGGTTTCATATAAGCTTTGTAGCTCTGAGTTTGTATACACTATTATTCCAATACAGAGAGATAGACTATAGAGATCTCGTACGCAAGCTCTGTGTCTTCTCCTTCTCCATCTTCTTCCTGCTCTGAGTTGCTGTCTTCCTTCTGTTTCCTGTTTCATCATCTTCAACAATTGGTATCAGAGCGAGGTGATTTCCAGAGCCTCTACTTGCGTTTTCGCGTCCGCGCGCGCAATCGCAGTTTTCGGAAAATTTGCTCGTGGGAGATGCTCCTCGACGTTCCGGGAGTATTCTGAGCAGGCGACCTGCAGGCGACCTGCGGTTTTACCCCCCTTTCGAAGCCGTTAGAGCCCTCAGAATTTTGTTCTGAGAAGCGTAGCAGAAGTTACTTTTCGGAGGCGTTTAGATCAAGAGGGTGTGCTTTTTGATAGATTTTCTTCAGGTAAACAGTTCTTTTGGGAAGCAGCTTGTCTTAGCTTTGTGCTGAGATTTTGTGTAGAGTTTTGCTTGCATTGGAGAGGAGATTTGTGAATCTCTTGGAGGTTCTTTTGCTCTATTGTGTGCATCCACAGTATGGCTCAATCTACGGAGAAAGAGATTTTTGGTGCGTTTACATCCGAAGACAAATTGGATGGTACCAACTATTCTCTTTGGTCTTTTATGGCCAAAAATGTTTTGGTTGGTAAAGGATTGTGGGATTATGTATCTGGAGATGAAGTTCGTCCAGGTAGCATTGCACCTGCCACGCCTGGTCGTGGTGCAGCTGGTGGTGCAGGACCCTCACAAGTCACTCCAGAGCAAAAGAGATGGGATACTAAAGATGCACAAGCTATGGCTGTGATTGCCTTAACCATAAAGAGGACAATCACACCACATGTCAGATCTTGCAGAACTTCTGAGGATGCTTGGAACACTCTGCAAGCTATGTTTGGAGGAAGAAACGCTGCCAGAATAGAGTTGACAAAATACAGATGGACGAAGGTGACGATATCGTCGAGCATCTTACAAAAATCAGGGATCTTAAAGAGCAATTGCTTAGCATTGATGAAGTGATTCCAGAGAAGGACTTGGTTTCCAAAACACTCAATTCACTACCACCATCTTATTTGACTTTCAGACTTCTTTGACTCTGTCTTTGCGAGCTAATCCTGAGCCTCTTCATTTTGAAGAGTTAGTGGCTTTGCTATTGCAGGAGGATCAATCATGTAAGAACAAGTCTTTACAGGTGGATGGTATGGATCATGCTCTTGTTGTACAAAACAAAAACAAGGGTAAAGAGAGTGCTCATTACTCCAAGTCTAGTGTAGGACAATCTTCAGAGAAGTCTAAAGGTGATTCCGACAAGTCCAAGAAGAAAGGTAAATGTCACTACTGCAAGAAAATTGGTCACTACATTAGTGAGTGTAAAAAGCGAATTGCTAAAGAAAAGAAGAAAGAGTCAAGTTTGGTTGTTTCAGCTTCTGGTGATTCTTCTACAACTAAAGAAGAGTCTGCAAACTTTGTGCAGGATTCTTATGCTTTCGTAGTATGTTCAGATTTTTCTGCTCACAGTGTTGACAAGACACAAATGATTTGGTACTTTGATAGTGGTGCATCCAGGCATGTTACTTCAAGGAAGGATTTGTTTTGTTCATTGGATGCAGCTCCAGCAGGAAAGAAGGTGACATGTGCAAATAATGCTTCTTATCCAATCAAAGGCGTTGGTAAGATTTTGATTACCATTTCAGATGGTTCAGATTTATGCTTGCCAGATGTCTTATATGTTCCAGGGATCAAGAAGAATTTGTTGTCTGTATCCTCTCTTGCAAAAAATGGTCTTCGGGTCATTTTTGAGGATGACAGATGTGTTGTACGAGATCGAGAGAATGGTTTTTCTCTTATCACTACAGGTACGCTGGAAAATGGACTATTTGTGCTAGATCGTTATGAAAAGCAGATTCAGGTATGTATTGCAGAAACAAAGACTCAGGCCATGCAGGATGCTGAGTTGTGGCATGCTAGATTTGGGCATGTTAGTTATGGCAGTTTGATGACTTTACAACGTCATAATATGGTGCATGATTTGTCTTTATTGGAGATGCCACCAAGACATGTATGTGAAGGTTGCGTTCTTGGAAAGATGCATAGATTTGCATTTTCGCAGGATGGTTCAGTTAGAGCAACACGAAAGTTGCAGCTTGTACACAATGATGTATGTGGTCCTATGAGGACGCCATCTTTGGGAAACAGCCTTTATTTTGTGACCTTCATTGATGACTTTTCCAGGTTTTGTTGGGTGTATCCACTCAAAGCAAAGTCAGATGTGTTTGCAGTTTTTCAACATTATGTCGCCATGGTTGAAAATGAAACAGGTTGCAAAGTACAGACTCTTCGTACCGATCGAGGAGGTGAATACATGTCAGGTGCATTTAAGGATTTTTTGGGAAAGAAAGGCATTAAACACCAATGAACTATGCCATACACACCACAACAGAATGGTGTTGCAAAAAGGAAGAACAGGTCTTTAATGGAGACGGCTAGATGTATGCTCAAGGCTAAGAGTTTGCCTCATAAGCTATGGATGGAGGCAGTTGCTTGTGCAGCACATGTTTTGAACAGGTGTCCTACTCGTGCCTTGAAGACCATTACTCCATATGAAGCTTGGTATGACAGAAACCTTCAGTCAGTTATCTTCATGTTTTTGGTTGTCTTGCTTATGCTCACATCCCTCAGCAGTTACGTGGGAAGCTTGATGATAAGGCAATCAAATGTATATTTGTGGGGTACAGTAGTGGAAGTAAAGGTTATAGACTTTACAATCCTGCTACAAACAAGAATTTTGAAAGTCGTGATGTAATTTTTGCAGAAACTACTGCTCAACCTATGGTTGCTTTTGATGTACCTCATATGCAGACACATGATGTATTTGATGGTTTTCTTCCTTCTTTTGTGGAGAATCAAGAATCACAACAGGTTGATAATCTTGATCAATCTTTTGATCAGCATGTGACACCTCATGATATAGAGGAAATTGTGCGTGATGAGCAAGAAGTTATCAGGGAAGAAAGAACCTTGCCTAAATGGGTTCAGAAAACTTTGCAGGATAGCAAGTTGGATGCACCGTTGCCACGAAAAACACGTGTTGGTACTACTTTTGGCAGAGAGCAAGTAGATTTGGCTTGCTTTAGCACTCTTTGTGATGCAGATGAGCTTGATTCATTTGAACAAGCTTTAGAGTGTGTTCAGTGGAAAGATGCTATGCAGCAAGAAATTGATTCTATTCATAAGAATCATACATGGGATCTAGTGGACTTGCCTACAAGTAAAAAGCCTATTGGTACAAAGTGGGTTTTTAAGGTAAAAAGGAAACCAGATGGTACTGTTGACAGGTACAAAGCAAGGCTTGTAGCAAAAGGCTATGCGCAACAGAAAGGCATAGATTATGATGAAACCTTTGCTCCTACTTCTCGTGCGTCCACAGTTAGATCACTAGTTGCAATTGCTGCTCATCATGGTTGGAAAGTGCATCAGTTGGATATCAAAACTGCTTTTTTGAATGGTGATTTACAGGAAGAAGTTTATGTAAGTCAACCAAGTGGTTTTGTTGTAAAAGTTCAAGAGCAAAAGGTATGTAGATTGCGTAAAGCTTTGTATGGTCTCAAACAGGCTCCAAGAGCATGGTATGAGAAGATACATACTTATTTGATTGGCCAGGGATTTCAAAATAGTCCAACAGAAAGTACTTTGTATGTCAAAAAGAGAGATGGAGTTCTCATTATGCTAACACTTTATGTGGATGATATGCTTCTTACAGGCAATACTGCAGATGAAATTGAAGCGTTTAAAGATGCTTTGAGAAAAACCTTTGAGATGTTTGATCTTGGTTTGCTACATTATTACTTGGGTATTCAGTTTGTGCAATCAGAGGATGGCATATACATGCTGCAGGCAAAGTATTTGCATAAAATTTTGGACAAGTTTGGTATGCAAAATTGTAAACCAATCTCTACACCTGTAGAAACTGGATCAAAGTTGAGCATGCACGATGCTGGAGAACCTTTTGATGTACATACTTATGCAGCAGTCGTTGGTTGCTTGATATATTTGGCAGGCAACACTCATCCAGACATTCAATTTGGGGTTTCACAAGCAAGCAGATTTATGCACAGCCCAGGTATGCATCATTGGCAGGCTGTGAAGCGCATACTTTGTTACCTTTCAGGTACCCCTAATCTTGCCATGTTCTTTCCAAGGGGGGATATGTATGGAAAGCAAAGTTCTATGCAGCTTCTTGGTTACAGCGATTCAGATTGGGCTGGTGATTTTGACACACGACATTCCACAAGTGGAAATTGTTTTTTGTTGGGAAATGCATGTATATCTTGGCTAAGCAAGAAGCAACCCATAGTGGCTACATCAACTTGTGCAGCTGAGTACAGGGCAGCTTTCACGGCAACAGTTGATTGTGTATGGATACGCAGGTTATTGGCAGATTTTTGTGAGTGTCAACACGCACCCACTACCATTTTCACTGACAGTCAGAGTGCTATGGCAGTTGCAAGGAATCCAGTATTTCATGCAAGAACAAAGCACATAGAGGTTCACTACCACTATGTCTAGGAAAGGCTACATGCAGGGGAGATCACACTAACTTACTGTCCTACACAGGATAACATTGCAGATCTATTTACGAAGGCGTTATCACGAGAAAAGTTTGAAGCTTTTCGAAAAGCTTTGGGCTTACTCTCATACACATGATGATCTGCTACCTTGTACGGATTCAAACTATCACTACAGGGGGGATTTGTAGACATGTAGTAGTGTTAGTGTGTATACGCGCTTCACCAGGGGCACTTTTCTCCCACTGGGTTTTTCCCCCTGGACATCTGGTGTGAAAGGACACCTTATCTCTTAGGGTTTCATATAAGCTTTGTAGCTCTGAGTTTGTATACACAATTATTCCAATACAGAGAGATAGACTACAGAGATCTCGTACGCAAGCTCTGTGTCTTCTCCTTCTCCATCTTCTTCCTACTCTGAGTTGCTGTCTTCCTTCTGTTTCCTGTTTCATCATCTTCAACAACAAACACAAAAAAATCACAAAATCAAAAAATAAAAACACAAAATTAAAAAAAATCACACAAAAATACCTATAATTACAAATCGTCGAAATAATTACAAACAAAAATCAAATAAACACACAAATTTAAAAAGAAAACGAAATTATCAAACAAAACCCTAAAAAAGCAAAAAAGAAAATTGAAATTTAAAACAAAAAGAAATTGCCCCGGCACTCCACAATTTACCCAAATTAGGAAATTTATTAAATTTTTGGGTATAATTAGCAATTTTAAGTAAAAATTAGCAAAAGATTGCCAAAAAACACCAAAAAATTCCAGATCAGTCCACCGACCTAAATGTTCGCAATCAAGCAATTGAAGCATAGAAATTAATCACTTGCTAATCACAATCGCACAAAATATCATTCTTCAAGCACAAATTAAGCCGTTTTGCACACAAATCGTCTTGCAATTGCGCTTAAATTAATACAAAATTTACCATCTCTTGCACAATGATTAATCACACTCAAAACAACACTTTTCATCAATCAAACATCAAATCGATCATCCAAATCTCAAAATTAATCAATCATTAACATGCTTTTTGCATCAAATCATGCGTATAAGCATACATAACCAAATTTGATCGAATTTCGATAGCATTTCAGCGTCACAAAGGAATTAAAAACCATAACCATAACTCATTGATGACCATAAGCAATCACATGCTTCTCATAAGCAAATTGAACACGAAAACAGCCCCAAATTAGGCACTTCCGCCTACACACAAGCAGGCATAAACCGCACCTAGTTTTGGATTTTATGAATGCACATGGTTCATGAACCAAACCTGCACATAAAATCAAAAAACTAGCATCAAAATCAGCACCTTACTTAGCCACAAACTCAACGATTAAGCACTTGATTAGTGCCCAACACACTAGTGTGTGCGTGTGTGTGTGTGTGTGTGTGTGTGTGTGTGTGTGTGTGTGTGTGTGTGTGTGTGTCGATCCCGTAAAATCACCTACACACAACCAACACAAAAATCAATGTGTAGAAGAATTTAGCATGAATGTAAACACATAATCATCATGGACATGCATCAAATAACCAATTCAAATCAGCACTTTTCAAAATTCCCAAATAATTAGTGAATGAAATTAGTGATTAATGGGTGATTTCGGCTACGATTTGCGCACAAATGGAGTAGGACATGAGTGTGTGGATCACATAGGCATGTTGTCCATACACCCAACTCCCTTTCTACTTGTGTGTAGCACAAAAAACACTTATCAATCAACGAGAAATTAGCATCAAAGTTAGGGAAAATTAATGAAAATTAGTGAATTTGATGGTCAAGATTAGTGATCAAAATCAAGAAACTAATGATGTGTGTGGATTGTTTTGTGATGTTCTAAGCATAATCAATGCTAACCCAAGCACTAATCACACTAAAAACCACTCAATTAATCAACACACCTAATCCAAAAACTAACAAAATTAAAGGAAAATTAGGGAAATTAGTGTCTCCTAATCACACCAATGGCACCTCTAGCTTAGGCAATCGATCCTCGGCAGCGGCGCCAATGTTGGGATGTCATCCTAGCATAGGGAGGACATCAACATAATGTCAATCCGAGGAGTAGGATCTAGCTAGGGCGTGGAAACACACAAGTGGCTTGTGCATGCCAAATGGAGGATTAGAAGGTGAAACCTACACACAAAGAAAGCTACGGAGCGGGTATGATGTTGCTACGAGGAGTGAGCACACTACTTACTCTACCATTCGGCCTAATCTCTCACACACAAGCTTAATCACGCACTACTCTCTAATCAATCACTAATCCAACTCTAATCAAGCACACAATGAGCATAGAATAGCATAGAATGACCACACCGGGCACCAACACTCTACACAAGCCTACACACACTTAGTAGCATGCTTAAACAATAGGGAAACATGAAAAAAAGAGAGATATGAATCGAAAAATCAGCCACACTCTTTGATTAATCAAGGCATTGATTACACCATGATCAAATGAGAGAGAAGAGGTTAGAGTTTAGCTATGGCATGAAACCGAATCGTCCATGTACGCGCGTAGAGAGCTCAAGAACTCCATAGCCATCACCTTCTTCACAAAGCTTATCTCAGGGTGAAAGCATGGTTTGGTGGTACAAAAAAAGGACCTATTTTGCTTCTACCTGTTTGGTACTTCTACATATGTCTACACTTTGGAGGGAACCTTTTTTTTCATCTATGTTAAAGAATGGTAGGAGGGAAATTTGTATGATTTAAACTTTCCGTGAAAGAAAATGTGGGTGGGGCAATAAGTAATGCGAGTGGTGTTTTGAAACCGTGCCAAAAGTCCCATCACAGACTGCGTTTGTGAGTGGCGCAGTTGCTCAACACATTTTCCAGCTTCCGCCTTGCTCTCTTACTACATCGCCTTCTGCAAACCACTACAGTTGCAGGTAACAAGCTCCCCGGCTACTCACAATCAGGAAGATGAGGACACCAGCGAGGAAATGAGTAGCCAAAGCGTCACCGGAAAATGGGAAAAAGAAGAAGAGGACAATGGATGTAAAACCCCCTCGGAACATCGACACCCCAAATACGAGGGCTAGCAAGGGGGCCTCCTTTGTGGAGAGGGAGAAACCTGCTGTGTCCATGGAGACTTCATTTAAGCCTGGGCCTCTTTTTGCCGATGATGAGACTCCATGGTCATCTACAACATCTAAAGGTAGGTGCTATGAGAGCTGTGCATTTTCTGGTGATTTACCATTTTATTTTCCATGCATGCAAGCTTCTGCATGTCTTTTATCTGATGAGGTCTACATTTGCTTTTTTTGCATGCAGCAAGTACATGTGCATGTTTAGGATCTTCTTAGGAATTTAGGGTTTAGGAAAGTTACAAAGTTACATGTATAAGCTGCTCTTTAGATTGCTAACTTGCATGCATGCAAGTGCAAAAATCAGTATATGTTGTGCATGAGCATAGCACAAAGTTGAAGCTCAGTAGGGATGTCAGCATACCCAAATTTGGTACTAACCAGTACCAAATTTGATACTAACCACTACCAAATTTGTCTTTGTACACAACTGAATTTTGCAATTGTCACCTGAATGAGATACATTCATTTCATTCCATGTGTTTTGTTTTGCACAACTGAAATGAGGCATATAATGAGGGCATGTCTTTACTTGTGTGTTGTTTCCACATCGCAGGAAAAAACAAGATGGAGGAGTACCCTATCTTGACAAAGTTCTGCTATAGAGCACAAGAGCTTCATGATGAGTATGGATTGAGCATGGAGGGGGTGCTACCAAAGGATCTTACGGAAGATGACATCCGCGATGACCAGTGGCTCATTGTATTCAGGCATTCCAGCTAGAAGAAGATAAAGATTTACTTAAATCACGTGCAGCCACGGCCTCAAGATGAATGCAAGTTCCTGTTCCATAAGGTGTACCAAGCCCCACCATCATGTGGGGAGATCACTACAAAATTTGCCCGCTGTTTTGCATATGAGAAGTGTCATGCAGCCACAAAGGACCCTGCGGGCCACAGGGTTGCATGGGACAGGTTTGGTGAGAGTGTACTCAACATGTGTTCCTCCCGACCAGGAGGCTTGGAAAAGAAGGTTGAGAATTGGCGAAAGGCAAACGGTGCGTCCCAAGGAGGCCACCCGTCAAATACCAAGAAGCCCCGACTTACATCAGTCGATAGTATGCCCCCTACACAGAAAGTCCCCCCAGAGCGTCATGAGGAGAAGACGCTTGATTATATTGTGGACCTTGAAGCTATGGTTGGGAGAGTCCCTCGGACATGTGTCGGGGTAGCCGATAGGCTGAAAGAGCTGACAATGTCTCTAAAGCAGAAGAAGGAAACACTCTTGAGGGCAGAGGGTTCCAATAAACTTGTCAAGCAGATTATGGACGACATCAAGGAATATGAGACCCAGCTGGAAACACTGAGAGAAGCCAACACTGGCGATGACACAGAAATCAATGTGATAGAAGCTGATTTGGCTACCAGTGGAAGGATGCTACGTCGATACGGAATCAATGAAGATACGTCATTGCTCGATAAGGAGATTCTAGATCAACAGGTGCTGGTAGTTTTGGGAGTTTTTGGTAGAACTGTTTATGCTTGGTTTGGTGGGATTGGTAGCGTTAGGTACCTTTGGTAGAATTGTTTATGCTTGGTTTGGTGGGATTGGTAGTGTTAGGTAACTTTGATAGAACTGTTTATGCTTGGTTTGGTGGGATTGGTAGTATTAGGTACTCATGGTAGAACTGTTTTTATTCTAGGTAGTTTATGGTTTCCTTCTGTCTTATGGTTTGGTATTTCTGGTACTATGAAGAAGTTTTGGTACTTTAAGGTACTTTTTGAAAGTGCTGCAAAAGGTGTCATGGTAGTTTTATTCTGATAGCTTTGGTAGTTTTGCTAGTTTTGGTACTTTTAGGTACTATTTGAAAGTGCTGCAAAAGTGTAATTGGTAGTTTGATTTTGGTAATTTTGGTGGTTTTGGCAGTTTTTGAAAGTGCTGCAAAAAGTGTTTCTTTGGTAGTCTTGGTTGTTTTGGTGCTATTTGAAAGTTTGATTTTGGTACTTTTGGTACTTTTGGTACTTTTAGGTACTATTAGGAAGTGCTGCAAAAAGTGGCTTATGTAGTTTGATTTGGTAGTTTTGGTACTTTTAGGTACTATTTGAAAGTGCTGCAAAAAGTGGGTTTGGTAGTTTGATTTTGGTAGTTTTGGTACTTTTAGGTACTATTTGAAAGTGCTGCAAAAATCTTGTTTGGTAGTTTGATTTTGGTAGTTTTGGTAGTTTTGGGTACTTTTAGGTACTATTTGAAAGTGCTGCAAAAAGTGGCTTTTGGTAGTTTTGATAAGGTTTGGGTAGTTTAGTTCTACATTGAGGGTATTTATATGTTTTTGGTACTATATGATTCCCGAGTTTCGTAGTTTTTGGTAGTTTGGGTTCTGTTTCGTAGTACAGTACTTAGAAGTACCAGTCTCGGTATGAATTCTTGGTAGTTTTTGAAACTAATTGGGACCGCTGGTTGTCAATAGGCTGAGTATGACACTCTGGAGAAAAATTGGAAGGAAGGTCAAGAGCATCCCCTATTTGTGAAGGAGATGTTGTCTTATATCAGCCTTGGGAAGAGGTTCCTACTATATCCTAGGCCCCAGGTTAATGATTCGGTAAATGTGATCCCGGTGTTTGGTATGTGTGTTGCATGCGGTGAGCCCTTGGAGTGCGCACATGTAGTCGGAACCTTCATGCTAGAGTGCCGACACCAGTATCATCCCTTGTGCTTCAGTGCTCTGTTACAAAGCAGGGATTAGTGTGTCAAGTTGGGTTGTAATATGGTAATCTCTGATTTGGCAAAGTCCTGGGCCAGTGGGCTTCAAGTTGTCAAGAGTAAGTATGTGTGCATTTTTGAATACATATGTGCACTTGCAACTCAGTGAGGTTTTCATACAAGTTAGTATGTGCTGTCTTTCTTTGTGTTTGCAGAGGAGCAGGATGCTGCAGTCTGACCAGCACGCCACAAAGTCGGCTGCAAGTCGAATATGGGATGTGGATGAGGTGACAAGGGAGATATCAGATGTTCTCCACGATTTGAAGCAAGGAAATTTTGTAGGGAAAGACAATGTGACGGGGCAAAGATGTGAGGCAACAGGTGACAGCGAAAGTAAAAGTGAGGAGGAGGCCAGAGATGATAAAAAGACAGGTGACAGCAAAAGTAAAAGTGAGGAGGAGGCCAGAGATGGTAAAAAGACCAAGGACAAGGAGGAAGGTAAAGTCCCTATTGTTGTGGAGCTGGATGCGAAGGAAAGCGAGGATGCTGCCAACACAAAGCTCGATGAAGCAACGGCCAAGAAGGGAGAGGAAGAACCCACAAGGGGGGTGTTGGGGAGGGGGTGGAAACCACAAAGGGGAGTGAAGGGGAGGTCAAAGAGGGGTCCGAAGGCAACAAAGATCGGAGGGAGGCCGAGGATGAGCAGGAAGAAGTACTTGCGAACGATACTGTTGTGGACAGCACCGACGGGGGCGTTGACTCTACTGCTGCAGATGCTATTTCGAAGCGGAGAGGTGATTCCCCTAATTCTGTGACCCTGCAGGAACTTTTCTGTTTGTAGAGAAAGAAGCGCAATCGTGCCAGTGATCAATTATCCCATGCATGCAAACTGTAGCCAGTGAGAATCTATTGTATTCCGCACTTTGTGCTTTTGATTTTTTGGCCCTGAGATTTATCTGTTCTCTCTATCTAGTTCGGTGTTGGTATGTTACCTTTCGTTACATTAGTGTTTCAGTTGTCCTCACTATATGTGCATTACAGTACCAAATTTGGTACTTTTTGGTACTGTTGAACTTGGGTGCACGTCTGTCCACTATTATAGTACCAATTTGGTACTTCTTGAACTTGCGATTTCGAAGAGTCCTTATCACTTGTGCAATAGAGTACCAAATTTGGTAGTTTTTGGACCAGTTTTCTGTTTTAGATATGATATTTGCACTGTGTATTTGTCCCCACTCATTATGTTTGTTGGTGCTATAGTAAGTTGGTGGCTAGACGAGACACCGGCAAGCACATTGTTGCAGCCTTATGTGGCTGCTAGACGCGGGCGGATGATTGTGCTTGATCTTAATGGCATGCTACTAACCAGCTGACAGCGAAATCCCTGAGGAACTTGAGTGCCTGCCAAAGGAGCACACGCCACGGGTAGTCTATCTCCAGAAGAATGTAATTTGTCTTGTAAGGCCGGATGCGGAGCAGTTCATCCTACGGCTTAAACAGAAAGCCAGCCTAGTGTTGTGGTCCTACTGTAGAAGGGGAAAACCGTTACACATGTTGAACGCGTGCTTCCCCAACCATATAAGGCAAAAATATTTTGCAGGTAAAGCATGCCCGCTTTGAATGTTGCAGGACATAAGTTACGCATACCTCTAACCTCGTTTTTTGGCATTAGCAGATATTCTCTCCCAAGAGGACTGTGAAATATGGCAGCCCCATATGTCGGAGGTGCCGGTTGTGCCCAAACACATGGGCGATAAGCCTGTTTTCCTGAAGAAGCTACGGACGCTGTGGGCAAGGCACCCGAAGTACGATGCCAGCAACACTATTCTTGTAGATGATTGTAGATACAAGTCTCTTAAAAATGACTATGAAAACTGCATGGCAATCCGATCATACGGTCCCATGGTAGTAGGAACCGATTACCCGTTTTACTTGCTGGATTTTGTTTTGCCTTGGTTGCTCGAGTGGATAAGGGATCGGTACCGAACAGCGTACACTCGCAAAAACCCAGTCTTTGACACTGAAGACGATATTTCTGGGTACATTACTGATTTCTTCATACAGATGGAGGGGTACTCCTATAAATTTGATCCCCCGAGGTAGCAGATTGCCATAATCATGTAAATAGTGGAATTTTGTAACCCGATACTATACATAATGGAAAACCACTTCTCTTGTTTAGACTGTCTTGGTATATTGATCTTTACTGTTGAAACCTCTGCCTAATTCTGTTGAAACCTCTTGGAGCTAACCAGGTTGCCCAACATTTTAATTTTTGAGGCAGATAGCATCTATGTTTGGCATACCTTTCATGTTATCAACGTAGTTCTAGACATTGCTCAAGGTGGTCGTATCAAATACGAATAGACAAACTGAAAAATACCAAGAAATAAAGTAAACCATAAGTGATACAGCAAGTTCAAGGAGTACCAAATTGTACCAAATTTGTTACTGTAATAGTGGACAGGAGTGCACCCAAGTTCAACACAGTACCAAAAAGTACCAAATTTGGTACTATAATAGTGGACCGACGTGCACCCAAGTTCAACAGTACCAGAAAGTAGAGATATAGTGAGGACAACTGAAACAGTAATGTAATGAAAGGTAACATACCAACACATAACCAGATAGAGCAATAAAGTAAACCATAAGTGATACAGCAAGTTCAAGCAGTTCCAATTTGGTATTGTAATAGTGGACAGACGTGCACCCAAGTTCAACAGTACCAAAAACTACCAAATTTGGTACTGTAATAGTGGACAGAGAAGCACCCAAGTTCAACAGTACCAAAATGTACCAAATGCAAATATACTGAGGACAACTGAAACAGTAATGTAATGAAAGGTAACATACCAACACAGAATTAGATAGAGAGAACAAATAAATCTGAGGGCCAAAAAATCAACTTGACTCAGTCACTAAAAAGCACATAGTGCGGAATACACTTGGTACTGTTGACTACCAGATTTGGTACTATTGACTACTGGATTCAGTTGTTCAATCACGGCTTCTCATTTCCCTCAAGTAACATGGACACACCTTCGTCGCTCTCATCATCATGATATGGCATGCTATTGTATATCCTCTCATATACTTCAGTAGACAACTTGTCTTGTAAAATTTGACCTAGGGATCCTGCAATAGATTCCATCGGGAAATGTATAGCCCTAACAAGATGTGAGTAGATCATTACTGGAGATGTGTGATCCAATAGCCGGTATGTATCAGCTTTTCCTTCAACTTGGCCATAAAAAAAGCCTTCAACAACCTTCCCTCCTCTAACAATTTTTATGCCACTTATCCTTTTGTGCTTTCACCATTTGGTACAACACTTCTGTGCATTTGATAATGTAGAAGTCTTCGTTTGCCTCAGCTACTTTTACTGCAAAATTATCCCCTATGGACAGCATGCCACTTAACATTTCAGGGCATCCTTCATATAGTGGCAGGTTGGACACTTGGCTCATCGGAATCGATGTTGAATCTCCACCCTCCTCCTCGTCATCTGATTCGTCATCCCTAATTGTATCCCCGGACTCTGGCAATGGTTTGATGCAAACATATTTCCATTCTTCAATGTGCATTCTGTTCCTGCATCTTCTCCACAACCCACGCATACACGGATCACAAAAGCATGAAAGTGATCGAAAGCGTATGGCAGTGCGATTGTCCTGTGAATAGCCATCAGCACAATGAAATGAGCGGGATCCAACGATGCGCTCACAGTTCCATTGTAGATTGCGCTGCACTTCATTCGCGCCAATAAGCCAAAAGACTCTTTGCGTATTACACCTCTGAGACTGTTCTCTTGGCTGAAAAGTTTCTTTCAAAAAGTTGACAACATCGGCTGCACACTTCATACGCCAGCCATCTTGTTTCAATTCCTCATGCATCAAAGTTCTCTTGATGACTGCCCCTTCCCCATCATGTTCACCTTTTCCATGGCCGGATGAAGAGAAGTTATGCATCATGTGCAAGCCTGTCATTTGATAGTACCTGGCCACAAAATAGTAAGGTCTACGGGCCTTGAATTGTGAAGCAGCACCATCTGACCAAACCCAATGTTGTTGCAGAGAATGTCCTCGTTCTTTCAGCCACTTGTCATGCAACAAGAAACAATGTTTCATGCTGCTTGTCATCCGATATGTAGAAGTGTAGCATCTTCTGTGTACCACCTGCTGCATTTCTTAAATAAGTGATGTGCACAAGTATTGTGACTTGGGTAGACCACCAATGCATTGACTGAATTTTATTCTGAACTTTAAAGGAATAATTCTCCGCAAAGTCAATAACAGATACTACAACGTTGCTAGGAAAATTCTGCAAACAGTCCTTGAATTGTTGGGCTTGCCAGCGGAAGACAAAGTTGTGCTTGATGAAGCCTATCAGATGGGTTGAAAATAGGCTAAGAAAAGTCCCACTTTTCATCCGTTGCACAATCAAGTCCTTTCTCTTCTTCTCACTCCCACCTTCGTGAACCTGTCATGTTCCAACCTCCATGAAAACCTTCACATACACATCCTTGCTATCTCATCGGGAAAAAATGTCAAACTCCGTACTCCACATTGTGAGCAGTCCCCCATCAAGCATTTCTTTGCATGGTATTCACAATTTGGAGGCTTTGGGCACATGATGGATTCCCACATAACGGTGATGTGCTGACACACTGCTTGGTTTGCAAAACACGTTCTTCTCTCATCACCTCTGCAACAAACAGAGAAAGTGCAAAGATGACCTTTCCCATGGTGCCCGAACATGTTCTGCCGCATTTGATTAAGGGCCTCTTTGAAATAGAGCATATGCACATGAACCACACAGCAGCAAGTATTTCTGTCCTTCAACTTCCGTACAAAGTATGGCTTCAATGCCTCGAAGCATCTAAGAGACACTACCACTATTGGGTGAGCCTTCTTGAATCTTTGGTACAACTCAACCTATGGCACAAAAACAAATCGATTCAGAAAAAAACCAACATCATGGTACAACTGCTCATTCTTTGCAATCCCTACTGTTTGCTTGCGCCAACATCGAGCCACCGCTGCACAAATGTTCTTTCTTGACCTGGCTTCCCGTAATCCAAGAGCAGACGTAGGATGTCTTTCCTTGCTTCTCTGTGCGTGTTTCTTTGCAGCCCAATAATCATGAAGAAAAGCCTGATTACCGACTGGAATACTAGTGCTAATGGAATTGATGTGAATCTGCTGAGCATTGATTGGGCCACCTTGTACCTCATCAAAAGAGAGGAACTGTGCATCACCTTCCATCTCGTCGATAGAGAGGAGCTGTGCATCACCTTCTACCTCGTTGAAAGAGAGGTCCTTAGCATCACCTTCTATGTCATTGAAAAAAAGCTCCTGAGCATCACCAAGACAGTAATCTCCTGCGCTACTATCCATTTGCAGAGAGAGAGAGAGAGAGAGAGAGAGAGAGAGAGAGAGAGAGAGAGAGAGAGAGAGAGAGAGAGAGAGAGAGAGAGAGAGAGAGAGAGAGAGAGAGAGAGAGAGCTCGAACACAGCAGCTCGGTGGCTATGGAGGCGGCAAGGAAGGCGAGAAGGTTCAAAACTGAGAGAGACACACAGGGAGAGGGACGTGCGAGGGAGGGAGGGAGAGAGAGAGAGAGGTGCTGGAGTGAAAGCTCCCAACCATAACCCCACCCCCCGGCCCCACCGTCACCCCCACCTCTTCTTAGGATTGCATGCTTCTAAAGTTAAAAAAACATCCACTTAAAAAATAAGTTTATTTGCCCTCCCCAATTCCAAAAAAATGCCCATGGTTTTTACACACAAGAATCGCCAAGCATATGTTGTGTCAAGGACACTACTTTTTGTACCACCAAACCATGCTTTGACCCCTCAAGTGAGTAAGAATCCCCTTTCACATTGTGTGTTTTGAGTTATATACTCACTAGGCTTTTTAGAAGTGGTCGGGTACCCAAATGGCCAAACTCACTTAATCTGCTATCTGCACTGCCTATGATCTAAATATAGCTCAATTTTTACAACTTGGAACTCTTGTGTGATGAGCCCAAAACATAATTACAACCCGTATTTGCGGTGAATTGATGGAAACTCCTAAAACTTAAGTGACTATCAATTGTAACCGTAACTCCATAGATAGTCATCAATTCCAACTCTTCTCTGCATCTGTTGCTTGTTTTTGCTTCATCTTCATCTTTACTTCACATCCGCATCATCTGGCCTCGTTAGCATTTACTAAAAATAGTAAATAGCATCTTTAATTGGTCCGTTTGGCCACTGTTGACTTAGCCGCTGCATCTGTTTCTTGTATTTGCTTCATCTTCATCTTTACTTTGCATTTGCATCATCTGGCCTCATTAGCATTTACTAAAAATAGTAAATAGCATCTTTGACTAGTCCGTTTGGCCACTGTTGACGTAGCCGCCAAATACACACTATCCGGCCGTGCCGATGGCCTTGCCCGTAGGACCCATGCCCTTACATGTGCCCTCTAGAAACACCTGCCATGGGTGTTCTACTACCTCAATGTCCTCAAATTTTGTGATGTAGATGACAAGCATTTTGAAAAATTTTGCCAACATCTGACAAGTAAGTTCTGGGACATCTTGCATCTGCATAATTATTCCTTGTAATGTATGCAACATATATTGTTAGGATGGTGGGAATTTTCAGCCATCTTTGATATTACTTGGTAATTGACTACCAATGGCATTTTGCTTTGCCAGGTGTAGTAGTTGTTCCAGCATTGCCTTCTACTGATGGGACAAAACATAAGACCGGTCTTGAGATTATGAGGTGCATTTCTAGAAATGGTATCATCCTGTGGCTGCTTGACAAACCATGTCTTTTGCCATAGGGGTTGATTTTCTAGAATTGCTAGTGCCTAGTCCACTAGCATCGACACATCTTTGTAATCCCCCTTTTGATTTGGCTTGAGAGTGGACAATAACTTTCTCTTCCATAGGAGAGCCTCTTGTTTCATGAGTGCTAGTGGAATCATGTCGTGGCCAAAGGTCTTTACCACCTCATCTATCTTGACCATCAAGAGGGCCGTTGATTCTAGTACATTGAGTTTGTATTGCATGTATTCTTGGTGAGAAGGATCTTGCACTTCAGAGATCCAATTCTTAATTTCATCCCTGGTAGTTGTTGCCTCTTCTATGGCTTCAAAATCATGAAGGTCTCACATAATAGAAGTGCCTGGCAGATCTATTGGGGGCAGGTCTACCCATGTACACTTTGTCTCAGTTGTTGGTGGTGGTGGAGCTGACACACATTAGGAAAATTTTGAACTCATTTTTGGGCCTTTTAAGAGTGCCACATCATCAAAGTTGTACAAAAGAAAGCAACCCGGTAGACCCTTCTAAATATTGCTTAGAACCCCATGATATGACATATCATTGGAAAGTTCTTGAAAAATGGATTCTAAAGAGCCAAGGTCCGAAAAGTTTGGATGACTTCTATGAAAGTTATGCCATTTTTTTTCAATCAGCCAGGTTTTGTTACCGTTACGGTAATCTAAAATCACCTTTGTCTAGATCTACATGAAGGCAATGTCCGATACATGCATGCTATATATCAATAGATAGCATTTGAAGAGTAGATTCTAAATATCCAACCTCCGACAAGTTTGGATCTTATTTGCAAAAAAATTACCGATCCCCACTTTTTGAAAGCTATGCCACATCAACAATTCTTACAAGGCCCATTTTTGAGTCCAAACTTCTCCTAATGCCTACTTTGTCTTTGATGGCACTGATTGCATGTCTCTCTTTTGTAGCTCCAATGCAGATTATTCCTTTTGAGTTGCTAACTCAACATGTGTCCTTGCCAATGTCTCCTTTAGGTATGTGATCTCCTCTTTAAGTTCTTTTAGCTCTTCTAGAGCTACAACAATAGCTATTGATGTTGAAGCTAGGGTAGGTGTGTATTTCATTTCTAAGAGCCATGTTAGTGTGTTTTTGACTACCCCATATGATTCCCCAAGCTTTGCATTCTTTTTCTTCTCCTTTTCAAGCTTCTCTTCTAGCCACTTTGTTCTTCTTGCAGCTAACTATTCATCGCATTACAGTCTTGAACTTCTTTATAGTAATAGGCAAAGTCTTGATTTTCTTTCTTTATCTCTTCCTTGAGCTGTAACTGGCTATCTTAACACTCTTTAAGTTGCCGATGAAGCCTCTAATTTGCTTCCTTTACTGTTATTGCTTTTGCTTTGGCATCCTTCAGCAGATCCATCTCTTGTAGGCTAGTGATGGATCTATGACACTTGAATTGCAGCTTGATGTGCTCTAGCTGTTCACCAATGTCAAAATCCTAAAAGTTTCTTGCTCCATGTTTAATGATAGGCCTTGAGCACACAGATATTTTCCCTTTTTGAGATGTGATGCGTTGTTGAGAGGTGCTAGACTCACGCTCTTTCTCCTTGGATATCTCCACTTGCTTCTCTTGCTCCTGCTCCTTGAGTGGAGCCTGCTTTGTGATTTTTGGTTCCTTATCTTTGTGGGCTTCTTCTTGCTTCTCAAATTTGTGTTTCTATAGAGGATCTTGCTATTGGTTGGTCTCTTTTTCTATTTCCTCTTTCTCTTTGTCTTCAATATTTGGTTGCCCAAAGAGCACAATGTGGCCTTAGGGCCATAGGGTGCTCTTTGTGATGGTTAAACACCCTACGGCCCTAAGGCCACAAGGTGCTCTTTTTGCTAGCTAGGAACACTATGGCCATAAGGCCACAAGGTGCTCTTTTTTTAATCTGGAAACCCTATGGCCCTAAGGCCATAGGGTGCTCTTTGTGTAAGCTAGAAAAACTATGGCCCTAAGGCCATAGGGTGCTCTTTTTGCTAGCTAGAAACCCTATGGCCATAGGGTGCCCTTTTTTCTAGCTAGAAACCCTATGGACATAGGGTTCTCTTCTTGCTAGCTAGAAACCCTATGTCCCTAAGGCTACAACCCTTGACCGCAACAATCTTTGCACTTGAGGACTGTGGTCGCATGCAAACAGAGGGTGAGGACTCTGGAGTGTTTGTTTATTACGTGCACGCTCTGAGTGTGTGTGTGTGTGTGTGTGTGTGTGTGTGTGTGTGTGTGTGTGTGTGTGTGTGTGTGTGTGTGAGAGAGAGAGAGAGAGAGAGAGAGAGAGAGAGAGAGAGAGAGAGATAGAGAGAGAGAGAGAGAGGATTAGAAAAAGTGGGGAAAAAAATCTTAATGGATTTTTTAAAGATTCTCTCTTTCAAGAAAGGCAGGGAGACAAGCATACCGTAGTCGATGCAATAACACAAACTTCTTTCTTGCAAACAATAGTCCACTTTCAATTTTTTCTTCTAGGATCTTGATAGATAAACTCAACAAGGATACTAATACTGGTCAACAAATAGGTGACAGTATCAACTTGCAGCACCCTAAAATATTCACGATAGCTAGCTAATAAGGTTGCCCCATGAGCAAAGAGTTGAAAAATACTAAAGTCTACTGTAATTAACCAAATAGTTGAAGGATACCCAAATATAGTGCAAAAGTAAAGGGGAGGGGTTGGGGGGGGGGGGGGGGGGGGGGGTACAGTACTAATGCACAGGAAGACCTGCAGATAGCATGTCAATAATGCTAGACTAGTGTTCAGGAAAATTGATTTTCACAAATTTACAAAATTCCTTTGGGTAATGGAAAAGCTACGAGGTTTCTTTTACTTGCTAACAAAAAATAAAAGAAAGAACAAGCTAAAGAGTTATCCAATGCTAGGGTTGCTAGCACCTAACTCCTACTTAGCATATCCATTCTTACATTTAACCGCCATCTTTAGGAAGGTATAGGGCCAATTTATTTAGTCTCTCAAGTGAATAAATCAATGACTTACATAAATGAGTGACTTACAAGAACTCTTGGCTATGTGTGTTTGGATAAAGTGTCTCTCATTAACTCGCTCGATAAGTTATTATCGCTTGAAAAAGTTTGCTCGGAGCTTGGGATTCCTCATCATGATCCATGTACCTTTTTGCCCAACCAAAGGAAAATCCATACCATCTGGCCCAGTATGTTCAAAAAATCCAAGCCATGAAGTTTCAAGCCATTTGGATTCCAAAATCCACATCAAAATGCCGAATTTCTCTAAGTTTGAAGAATATTTCCAAAAATTAGCCTAAGTAACAAATCAATTATCCAAATCCCAAAATTCTTGGACCAAGGCACCATCTTGATGAACCCTACCAAATGGTATCATCAGATCTTCAATATGTTTCCCAACATGGATCACAATCCATGTTCCTCAAACCCTACAACCAAAGATATTTTTACAGTAGCATCTCCATATACCCAGGAACAACCTCCCCTAGTTTGATTTTTGAAAAGCTTCCGAACATGGATCGCGATCTATGTACCTCTTTTTCAGAATTCATCTATTACCCTATGCCCTTGTGCCGATAGTAATCCTAGATGCACTGGTGGAATTTGGTCAAAATTGGGATAGTTTTGACAAAGTTATGCTCATTTTTTATTTTATGGTCAAAGTTTGCGATTTCTTCAACTTTTTGACAGTTTTGATCAACTGCTAAACCTTGTTTCTAAACCAAAACTAACCACAGGATGCCTCAAAGGAAAGAACAAAGGGAGTGGGAAGCAGCACCATATGAGATAACATATATATACTTGAATGAGAAGGCCCATATCACAAAACATGGGCTCAAAGAAATACCAGCTAACATATTCATCGAAAGATTTTAAGCCGCGAACGGAGAGATAGTGAAGACCACCATCTTCCCAAGGGAAATGTGGACACTACACCAAAAGACAGAAGTGCAAGCAGGGGGCAGGTGCCTACAGCTGGACAGCTTTCTATGATTACCGCCATCGGGAACGGACTTCAAAAGAGCTCATGAACTCATAAGCTCATTTTAGTACAATGGGGAAGCCACCCTAAGTGACAAAGATGGAGCAACAGTCAAGGTTAGATCAGAGCAGAAATAATTAATGAAGCCCTCCATCGGCAGCAAGGGACGCACAATCTATTGCAAAGAACAAAATCAATAGACAACAACAATGCCTTCCTGAAGCAAAGAGGACACAAGATAACATATCAAGACTTGATCTACTCAAAAATTGAATTTTCGTTGCGCCTCATATCACAACATTTCAAGGTACAGAAGCCACCAAGTTACACGGAACTGCTATTGCACATGGCAATAGTAATGGCAATGGGCTTAACAGAAAGAAGAGTGGTCAACTACGACTTTGAAAATTACCTCCTTGACAACATCGTTGAAGAAAATATTAAGGGGAGCCAAAAGAGCAAAACCTACATGAACATTGGACCAATGCTGAAGCAAATAGCCTAGCAGGCATTGGGGATGATTGATGATTTATCACCTACAAAAGTGCAAATAGATTTGATCAACAAATCTAAAAGAGCAGTAAAACCGATGGCCAAACCATCCACAAGGCCGAAACTAGAAGTTAAACAAACAAGCCAAAACGCCACAAGAACGGACACTGACAATGAAAAGACAGTGTTGGATGCTCCGAGTAGCGGGGAAGCTGGGTCTCAGCAAAGAGATACCCCTTTGGAACACCAGTCTTTAGAAGAGGAGCATGGGAGTGAGTTCTCCCTCGGATATACAAGATTGAACAAGAGAACAACCCATGTGGTGGTGGCCATCCCAATTACCCAAGCCAAGAGAATAATGGAGGAAGCGCAGGTGCTGAGAGAAAGAATCCATCAGCAGAAGCACGAAGAGAAACAAAGTAAAGAAACACAAGCGGACGATGAAAAGGAGGAGGAAGAAAAATAAGACGTTACACTACGCAGGAAGACAGCAGCTCTGGAATGAATCAAACAACAAAAAAAACAAGAAGAGGAGGAGAATATAAATATTGTCAGTACCATGCGGCAACGGATTCAGAGTGAGCTCAAAAAAAAGATGGAGCAAAGAGAAAGAGAAGAGGCAAAGTGGCCAGCTGTCGATGATCTCGAATCATCTGACAAACACACTAAGAGCAAGGAAAAAGATGATAACCAACAAGAGAAGAGAGAGAAGGACACGCTCGACCAGCATGGTCAGAAATTTGAATCTCCAAAGGACAAAGAGGTACCTTCAGAGGCTGGAATAGCAAAAGGAGAAGAAGCTATAGACCTCCCAAAACAAGGAGCGAAGAAGATGTTGTCAAAAGAAAAGACAGATCAAGAAATAGAGACAGCACAACTGAAGCCTACTACAGTTTCAACTGCTATTGAAGTACTAAAAATGAAGGAAAAAATGACTGAAGATGTTGGGACATTAGAAAAGGAAAGGAAGCGAGCAAAAATCAAGATCGCCTCGTTCGCAAGCAATAATAGAGGAAGGAGCAGAAATGATCAAATTATTTGACATTGATGCTTATTTAGGGAAGAGTCAAGCTCTAAAGAGCTCTCTACAACTTGCGCGAGCTAGACCTCGAAGATACCAAAAAGGAGGCATCTAAAGTAGCTGAAAACACTGTAGTTAAAAGATGAAATAGAGGAGCTGCAAAAAGTTCGGCTACAACTCCAAGCAGAGTTGCAAATAGAACAGGAAAATGCGGCCTATTACTACAAAGAAGTCCAACAATTGAATGAGGCAAACTCTACTCTGCAAATCGAGCAGCAACGAGTAGAGGAGGAGCTAACCAGAGAAAGAGAGCATAGCGAAAAGCTGCAAGAGTCTTACACAGTGGTCAGCAAGACTCTAACCCAGCTTTTAGCCCTACAAGAAACTCCAAGCTCCTCATGCTTACCAGCTAGATCAAACTTGCTGAATAAAGAAGTCCAAGACCTAAAGGAGGCCCTTGCTCAGGAAAAATATGACAGGCAAATCATGATGACTGTAAGGCATAGAGCACTACAAAAAGCCAAAGACAAGGAGACTGAAGAGTTGAGAAAGTGGTTGATAGAGGCCAAGGGAGATTTGGAGGCTCTAAGGGTAGCACAAATCAAGCCTGGACAAACAACCCCAGTGGAATTGGAGCAAAAAGAAGAATTTGAGCATTCCACCTTTGAAGCTCACCAACAGATGTGCCAGGAACAAGCACAGGGAAAGTAACGCAAGAATCTGAAGATCCATCCACAACATCCATCTCGGCGTCGGCCAAGGAAGAAATTCAGTGCTGGATCTTAGAAGGCAAAGACCCCTCACACAAAGAATATCTGCAATATGAACTGAAGGTGTTGGAATCTGCTGCCCTGCTCATGATCACTCCAGATGAAGTGGTCAAAAACCTTGGGCATGAGATGATCGCCCTGCCATTGATGTGGCAAGAGACCAGATTATGGAAACAAAGGATGCTACCTGGCCTAGAGCCAAACAACAAAGAGGATTACAGAGATGTTCCTATCACAGCAATACAAATTCAGACTATCATTGACAATCAAACCCTCTAGCAAAAGAAATGGTTCAAGCAGCGACCCACAGATGAAGCCTATTATAGGAAGGCTCCGCAACATCTCAGGATTGACCCAACTTACTGTCCCATCAACAGATGATGATCCTAGGACAGCTTTTACTCTTAGCAAAGCAAAAGACCAATAGTATTGAACTACCCGGTTATAACAAAGCCAATTAATAACAACCCCCCGTCAGAGAAGTATATGGTTTAGACGCTCAAAGGGATTATCAATATGATGAAAGAGATCCCAGATCTTGCATGCCAAAAGATTGTAAAAATTGCCAAGATTCTAATCGCTTGCATAATGGCATCCAATGATATAGAAGCAGGAGAGCATCCATGGCAGATTTTTGTCAAAGGCACAAGAGGGCTCTGCTGGAATATGGAGACAGAAATCCCAAGCAGAAATTTCATCATGGGATTCTATGCGAGAGTCATGTTCCTACCCTCCCACTACATGCAAACTTTTGAGGAGGCGTTCATGACCGGGTTCTTTGAGGTAGACTCCTCCATATTCAATCCCATGACCCAAGATCTACCAGCCCAACATGTAGCATATCAAAGCACTCTCAGCAATAATCCTTTCAGAGAGCTGGCAACAAAAGTGGAGATTGAGACAAGAGCGCAAAAGCTCAGACACCTCACTGCAACGCTAGGGAAAAGATGGTAGTAGATAGACAAATTTCACGACGACGTGCAATGAACACGTAAAAGGTTGATGTACACCAAACCTTGTAGTACTTGCTCATTTTTTTGAAACAAGGGATGTAATTTAGCTAATGAGGATTCGTAATTGTAATAGATTATGTCATGCCCTCTTAGCCTCTCCGAGTCTACACCCCTTATAATTGGCCGAATGGCCATGGGAAAGTCCCCTTAGCCTTTAATTCAAAACCCTTAGTTTAGACTAAAAAAGAAATCATTAGCTTGGAGGAGTTTGAACGTTCACTGTGAGAAGCCTCTTGCTGCTACAATTTGTAATCCACTTTTCTCCTAGAGTGGTAATCATCATTTTCAAATAGGACATTGTGTTCCTTGTCTCTTGCTCTACAATTTAAGTGTAACCATTCTCAATTTTGTTGTGATTTGTGACGCATTTTTTGTGAGGTAAATGCATTGATTTGAGGTCTTAAATGGGTATTTTTTGATGTTTTGATCTTGGATAAGTGTTTCTATGCTTAAGGGGGACCTTTTCGTATAGTTCTATTTCAATTTTCTGCACATTTTTTGTGATGGATCTTGATTTATGTACCTTCCCAGATGGTTTCAAAACTTGGCAGGATTGTGACCCCTAGGCATTTGTAATACCTCTCTTTAAGTCTCGTTGCATTCCGAATTCGTGTGGATGCCAAAAAGGTGTGATGACCTAGAGTGGTGAGATTGGATGTAGACTAATTCTCTGACTAGGAAGAGGTTGATTTACTTTTTTTGTAGTATGGGTAACCCTCTGAATTCACTTTGGTGAAATTTTCCACTCTCATCAAGTCTTTGTGCCCCATCCCGAGTCGCTTCCTTGCATATTGACATTATGTTAGTACAAAAAAGCTATGCTCCAGACGTCCATCGCTGCGACTTGCTAACTGTGCATATGTGTGGCCCAGATGAAAGACAATTGAGTCTAGCTAAAGTTGAAGCTATACAAAGGATGAAAGAAACATGCCTATTGGTTACTGAGGTTCGGAGGTTTTTGAGTGCATGTGTATTCTATCATATTTGGTTGTTGCATTTTTCTCATATTGCAGAGGTGCTTTATCAATTTCTAAGGAAGGGAAAAAGGTTTGTATGGGGAGAAGCTCATACGATGCCCATCAAAAAATTGAAAATGATACTTCTCAAGGCTCCTACCTTTAGAAAGTTTGACTATAAGTATGGAAGGCGAGTGATCTTAACAATTGACACTAGTTCGGCAAGTATTGGGTGGGCTATAGGTAAGGATGATGAATATGGTCACAAGTATGCAATCCAATTTGGAGTAAAAGTGCTTAATTCTTGTTAACGAGGTTACCCACCACAGGTTAAGAGAGAACTTTGGGGTGTTGCTACTACCCTGAGGTTTGACAAAAAGTATTTTGTAGGTGTTTTAGTTGTGGTATAAACATATTGCTTACCATTGATAGGGATGATTGCAAACTTCTCTACACCAAACATTGCAATGTTGTGGTGTATAGCCTTTATTAAGTCTCTTAACCTTGAGTTTTGTCACATTGTAGGTAGAGATAACCCTATTGCAGATATGTTGTCAAGGGTGAGATATGAAGATGAAGAGGAGATGCTTACCACCAGTGATGATGTGGGCTTAAAGTTCTACACCTCTTCTCATTTACATGCAAGTTGTGGTACTCATGTTTGTGTTTTTGAATTCTTTCCTAAAGAGATGTATGATGGTGAATGGATTTTGATAGGCCACTACCTTAGCACTCTTACCAGGCAAGAGGGATGGAGCGATCAAGAGTACAAAAGGATTAGGAAAAAGTCTTATGATTACTTTTTAAAGGATAGTCATTTGTGGAAGCAACCAACGTGTTCAAGAGGGGTACCACAATGGGTTGTTTGTGATTAAGCAACAAGTGATTAAAGAGTTTCATAAAAGCTTATGGGTTGGACACAGAGGGTATATGCAACTTTTGTCAAAATCAAGGACCGCTACCAATGGAAGGGAATGTACAAAGATGTTGCTCAGTTTGTGCAGACTTGTTTAGTATGCCAAAAACATTCTAATGTATGGCATTTAGATGGATTACATCCTACTTATCCACTAGCTACGCATTACAAGTGGGTAGTATATTTGATTACAATTACAGTGGGGGTTGGGCAAATGAGGTATATTGTTCTCTCTCTCTCTCTCTCTCTCTCTCTCTCTCTCTCTCTCTCTCTCTCTCTCTCTCTCTCTCTCTCTCTCTCTCTCTCTCTCTCTCTCTCTCTCTCTCTCTCTCGTGCATGTGTGATTTGCAGATGGTTGTATCCGTGTGACCTATCTTGAGTTCAACTCTCCTTGTTAAATAGATCTCCAAGGTCTCTTTGGATAGCTTCCTACAACGTTTGATCAATTCACTTCTTCTTCTCCATCATCATCTGCTTCTCTCTCTCTCTCTCTCTCTCTCTCTCTCTCTCTCTCTCTCTCTCTCTCTCTCTCTCTCTCTCTCTCTCTCTCCCCTCTATCTCCCTCTCTCTCTCTCATACACACACACACACATTGGCAAACACTCATCAATCAAACATTTACAATTTTTAAATCTCTCTCTCTCTCTCTCTCTCTCTCTCTCTCTCTCTCTCTCTCTCTCTCTCTCTTTATCACTAGCCTCTCTCATGTGCACTTATACAACCACATAGTCTTCTCAAATGTTGTGATTTATCTTGTGCAACATGATAGGCCATCAACTAGACAATGAAACATGCACAAAAAAAGTTTGCAACAAATCAATTTCAACGGTTAATACTCCATAATAATGACATTTGATTTTGAACAACATTTGAAGACTACAATAACAAAACCACAGAATAATATTAAAAGGTTTTAAAGTACACAACTTTAAAAAACAACTACAATAAGATAGATATGGACCAAAACAAAAGAGTACAATAAGCTAATATGGTGTCCAGGCCTTATTTCTCTAACATTAGCGAGGAAAGGTGAGATCTAGTTGTTGTTGGCTCCGTTGTTGTTGTTGACTCCATTGGCTTGTCCTTGCGCAACAATATATGCCATCCACATGGCATTCAAAGGATGCACACTTATGTGGGGTGCAAAAACCATGTTCCTCCTAAATCATGTTTGCATTATTGGCTAGTGTGACAACTTGCTTAATATGCCCTTTGGTTGGATGTGCATTGAAATCAAGGTCTGCATGGCGTTGGATATTAAGTTTGTGGCCTCATTGACTGCACAGTGTCATGCCGTGGGATGTGCATAATGTGAAACTAAAATATCTACCCCACTCTCAATGCTTTTTCTATGTGGGACCAAATGCTATGATGTACATAGTGTGATATATGGGAAAATAGATGCCACGGTTGCAGCTCCGTATATACCTTGTCGAGATAACAAGGTACTAAATGTGGCCCTATGGCATGTTTTTTCACGTAAATATATGCCTATTCTACTCTAAAAATGTACAAATATCAAGTGTATCCAAGTAACACGCTCGTTTTGCCTAGAAAGTTCAATGCGGGCAATATTGCCAAAAAATAATAGGTTTCATGCACAGGTGAAAGAGATGCATCCAAAGTGATTTCCAAGTGGTAAAATAAGATTCTATATAAAATTTAAGCCCAATGGATTTTACTGCAATTTTAGGGATTTTTCCCAACTTGTCTGGGCTTTTTACGGGCAAAAAATGGCATTTTTGGGCTAAAAATGATAAAAAATGGCTCAAAATGCCACATAAATCATGGTGCCATGACTAATAGGAGTGAGTGAACATTTAAGAACATCCATGTCAGAAATTTAAGCTCCTCTATGAGGGGATAAAAAGCATGCACCTATGGTATGCTAGTGCAGTATCGTGTTTTTCGAGGCTGTGAGGCCACCAATAGCGGTTTCTCTCTTCAAATACCTACTTGGGAATGTATAATGAAGTTCCAAAGCTTTGATGAAATGGATACAATGGATAATTGAATCATTTGTATAGGTTTTTTATCAGGGCAAAAGAGCACTACAACTGTGTAATTGGCAGCGAGGCTAAACCAAATCATCACACACACAAGAGTTTTCAGTTGCTCTTGACTCTTTTTCAAAGCTTTCATGTCTGGAGTTTTTCTTTTTTTTTAGTGTATTTTTAGCTTTAAATCTTCTACAACTTTCTTGATTTTGTTGCGAACTCTCACAGTCAGAGGCCTTGCGCTTTCCTAGCCGCGCTCCGCACTTCTTGACACAAGTTTGGTGAACCCAACGCGAAAGTAGGCTAGGGTGAGGATTCAAAAGATTCATGGAAGGTTTTAAATTAAATCTTTAAAGCTATGGAGCAGCAAGGAAACAGGGGATTTCGTTTGATCTAGCTATAATGCAAATGTTTCAAGTCTTTGCAGTGTTTATGCAGCAGCAACAAGGTGCATAAAGGAGGGAGCTTTCCTCAACCAAAGCACTTTAATCTTTTGTGAATAAAGTTGACCAATTTAATGGTAAATATGTAGCAAAGTATCTTTGTGGATATGCAAAGGAGATGGAGCTTCATCGAGTGCCCAAAGTAGAGATGGTACAAAGTATTGAGCTAGCTCATGTGGTTCCTGAGATTAGAGAGCATGTAAGGGGAATTAGAAATGAGCATGGGCAACATAGGAAGCATTTAAGTTAGCCTTAAACGAAGAGTATTTCATGGAGTGATTCAAAAGGGTGACAATGAGGACCTTTTTAGAGTGGGTAGTTCGGCCAAAAGAGGGACTTTCACCTACCGGACTCCTAAGGGAATTTGAGTGTTGTTATGATCAACTTTCAAGGAGTGAGAAGGTACCATAAACTCAAAGAAGACAGGGCTCTTTTTGAAAGCTACATGCAAAGAGATTCAAGATAAGTTAGAGTTACTACTTGAGGATAAGGATGTGGAATAGGAATTAAAGACCGATTGGAATGAGGTTGAAGATGTCATTTCACTGCTAGCTAAGAGACAAAGACAAAGAGACAAGATGATAGTCAACCCTACTCAAGACCCAAATGTTTGCGCAACTCCCATGAAGCCTGTGATTGTGGTTCCAAAGAGTGTTAAATATATCCTTGATGATATTGCTAAAGGAATGCAAGAGCTAAAGTTAAAGCTTACAAGGCTAGAAGAGAAGGGGCAACCATCAGGTCAATCTAGAGGGCAACGACCTCAAATCAGAGAAGGGTTTGTTGATAGATTCATATGGTGTGATAGTACTGACCATCCAAGGAGGGATTGAGAAAGTTTTAAAGATGCTTTGACAAAGGATATTGTTTTCTTTAAAGATGGAAAACTTCACTCAAGTGAAATAAGTGAGCTCTTGCGGACAAACTTTGGCAAAGGTGGGATGAAGAAGCTAGTTGAGGACATGGATACTAGCCATGCCATCTCAATGGTTGAGGCAATCCTCTATGGGTTGAAGGTGGAGCCTATTAAAAACAATGGAGTCAAGGCTGGAGAAGAAGCATCTAATGGGAATGGAGAATTATGGCCATGGGTGATAAAATCTACTATGAAGGGTAAGATGACTAAAGAGGTTTTACATGAAGTTGGAGATTGAATTCGACTACAAATAGGTTGGAATGACCCTATGGACTCTTTGTTAGTGCATGCATACATTTCCAAACGTCAAGCAAATGAGGTCATTGTCAAAGAGAAACGTACATGTGAGAATGGGGATGAAGGGCCTTCAAAATGGGCGAGGAGAAGTGGGGACAAAAATGACATAGTGCATCCTATATCCGCTTCCCCACAACAAATGCCTATCCCCCCCAAAGTTCCTATGTAAGAATACTCTAAAGAAAATAAGAAGGATTCAATGAAAGCTAAAGCAAAGGGTCCGGCCTACAAACTCCAATTTGATATAGAGACAACATGAGAGATACCCCTCCCCAGGGTCTATGCACAAAATATACAATTTACACTTTTATACAACTTTCAATATACATCAGAGTTGCGGAAGCAAATGCATAGGGGAGATATTTTCAGCGCCCGACTAAGCATGGGGTTTAGGCCATGAGTCGGACTGCATCTAGAGGTACCTAGCGACTAGTGCTACCCCTAAATGGGTGATATGAATGAAAGCGTACTCAAGAAAAATATAACATTGTGGAGGGTGAATATATGTCTACACTGCGTTGCGGGAAGAGAGAGAGAGAGAGAGAGAGAGAGAGAGAGAGAGAGAGAGAGAGAGAGAGAGAGAGAGAGAGAGAGAGAGAATATAGTGGAGGGTGAAATAGAGTGCATAGAGACATGAAAAGATGACAACAGAGAATCTTTAAATGCCCATCTAAATAATGGAACAGGAAACCATGTATTAATGCAATTGTGAGATCTCCAACCCGCCAATACCAAGATCGGGATGGAATCCTTGACAGGTCTCTAGGTCTAATAAAAATCAGAGTCTCTAAACAAGAAAAATCCAAGGAGTAGACCTTTACCATTGACAATGGATTGGGTCTATAGCCTTAGAAGAAGACCTAGTCTTGTCTCGCAACAAAAACAGGACAACGTATTAAAAGTCCAAAAAAAACTATTTTGGCCCTATAACTTCCACAAGTTGGGATAAGGTATCCTCAACCAACACTTTTTTCCCCCTAACAGATGTGAGGGCACAGCCGTTGGTGGAATCCTCTTCCAAGTGAAGAAGTTTTCTCAACGTTTTAGTGCGCAAGGATGGATAGTTACCTGACTAATCAGGTCCACCCGTCCATGATTGACAACCTTAGTCAATCCCCACTTACCACCCTGCACTCACACATGATTCATTTATTTTCTAATTACTATCACATTGTTTTAACACTTGAAATAATAATTTCTTTTAACTTTCCATCACAATAATTCCTTCAATCAATTATTAAAGACAACATTGAAAACATTCTTTTAGAAAATAGACGTCTTTAAACTTAAGACAGGGTACTGTCAATCAAAACATTGTCCATAATAACCATGACCAGTACTCTTCTTGTCTCAAGACCACCTAAGGGTGAAAAAACGGCACCCATTCCTTATTCATAATCCGGAGTGGATAAACCCCCACCCAAGGTTCCGGGTGCCCATACACCAAACCAGTTTCCTATACAACATTTCGGCTCCCCTAGGATAAAAATGGTATCCTAACTTATGTAGAAACATCCAAACATGACACGAAGTAGAAACTCATTGTTCATGGGGGTAACCAACTTATCCGTGGCTAGAAAGCCATCATTATCATCAATTTATACCAAGGAGTCGGAGGTGTCTTGAGACAAGCTGTCTTAAGGATGATCAATTACATCTTTCTTAATTCAACTAGTTTTAACCCAAACAATTCTTTCCTACATTATAAACAAATGCGTGTTGGAAGTTACCTTCCGTTTTTGGTCAATTATTCATTTTCGGATTCTTACTCACTCCTTATGTATGCAATGCTAACTTATAAAAGAACTTAAACTATTTAAAGACTTAATTGAATAATGGGAAACCCACCTGGGATTGATCGGCCATCTGTTATTGCGCTGGCGCATGAAGACTCTCTTCCGTAGGCCTACTACTAGGCCCAACTTCATCGTCGTACGACGCTCTCGTTATTTTTAGAGCTCTGCCATCATCATCAGATGTAGGATTGGCTCGGGTCCTTTTAGGTGCCATAACTTCTTATCCTTATCAAAAGGACGTGTAATCATTAGGTAAATTATCCAAAAGCTAGAATTAACCTCTGTATCCAATTTTACCCAAATCTAGGGTAAATTTGTAGTTTTCATTAGTACATTCTTGACCTAGTAATTTTTTATTTTCCTATTAAGGCATGGTAAATTTTTCCATAGCTTCCCTAAGGGTTTTCTAAGCTATCCTAATTTTCGTATAAGTTTGTATATCTTTTTTCTAATTTTTCCATCGAATTTTAAGCTTGGAATCTGCTTATTTTGGGCTTAATATTTATTGTATTTATTTTCTCTCAAAGATTTCATTTCTTCAATTTTATATCATAGGTTTACACTTACTATAATTTTTCTAAAAACTTTTGACCGCAAAGTCTATTTATTTTAATTAATCTTTTGCTTAAAATAGGACTTTTGGCCAATTATAATTTCCTAAACTCACTAATTAACTATGGTATAATTATCAAAAGTAGATAAGGATATTTTTTACCTCTGGTAATTATCTTCTAATTTTCCAACTTAATTTCCACCTTTTATTTTTAGCTAAAAGTAGTATAATTTGACTTAGATAAATATCTATACTAATTTTCTAACCTTGACATAATTATCACTACCTTTTTATCATGTAATCTAACTCTAATAAATAGAATGTAATCATATAACATGATTTACTAATTTCCCCCTTTAAATTTCAACTAGTATAATTTGACTTAGATAAATATCTATACTAAGTTTCTAACCTTGACATAATTATCACGGCTTTTTCATGATGTAATATAGCTCTAGAAAATAGCATGTAATCATCTAACATGATTTATAATTCTCGCCTTTACTTTTTATCTAACATTAGTATAATTTGACTCAAATAAATATCGATACTAAGTTTTCAATCTTGAAATAATTATCATGGACTTTTTAGTATGTATTCTAGCTTTAATAAATAGCATGTAATCATTTAACATGATTTACTAATCTCCACCTTTAATTGATCTTCAAAAATAGGGTCTTTTAACTAAGATAATTAGTTAAATTAACTTTATATGGTTAAGCTAATTATCACAGGTGTGTAATGATGTAACTCTAAAAATTATCTTAAAGCTATCTAATCCAATTTGATAATTTCCCCCTTTAGTTTACCCTCAAAAATAGTGTTTTTTTACTAAGATAATTAGCTAAACTAATTATCTGTCGCTAAGATAATTATCATGAGTTTTTTAAGATGATTTTTACCTTTGGTAATTATCTCAAAGATTTTTGGATTAGTTTGCTATTTTCCCCCTTGTCTTTTCCCTTTAAAAACACTGTTTCTCTGATGAGATAATTACTTAAACTAATTATTTGAGATTAAGATAATTATTACGAGTTTTTTAAGATAATTTTTATCTCTAATAAATATTTAAAAGCTTTTTGGATTAGTTAGCTATTTTCCTCTTTTATTTTCTCTTAAAGATAGTGTTTTTCTAAAGAGATAATTAGTTAAACTAATTATCTGAATTTAAATTAATTATCATGGGTTTTTTAAAATGAGTTTTACCTCTAATAATTATTTCAAATCTTTTTGGATTAGTTTGCTATTTTTTCCCCTTTATTTTTCCTTAAAAGCAGTGTTTTTCTGATGAGATAATTATTAAGCTAATTATTTGAGGTTAAGATAATTATCACATGTTTCTTAAAATGAGTTTTACCTCTGATAGTTATCTCAAAGATTTTTGGATTAGTTTGCTATTTTTCCCTTTTTATTTTCCCTTAAAAATAGTGTTTTTTTGCTAAGATAATTAATTGAAATAATCAATTGAGGTTAAGATAATTATCACGGGTTTATTGAGATGTATTTTACCTTTGATAATTATCTCAAAGCTTTTTGGATTAATTTAATCATTTTTCCCTTTACTTCTTTCTTAAAAACAATGTAATTCTGCTTAAATAACTACAAAAATTACTCAAAATATTAAAAGTTAATTTTCTTAGCATATTGACAGTCTAACACAGCTCTGATAATTATCTCATCTTAATCTAAATTTAATTAGTATAACTATCATTAGTTTATGGTTAAAATGAGTAATTTCAGTTCTAATATAATATAATAGTTAATTAGACTAGTATTCCTAATCTTAATCTCAATAATCAGCAGAGAATTTAGAATTACGAGAGAATTTTAGAGTATAAATAGGTTTAATCTTCAATTTATTAAGAAAACATAAATAGATTAACGTAGTTCTACTAATTAAAAAGGAATAGTGCTAATTACCATTGATTAACCAACTAGAGCTTTGCTCTCTAGTGATTTCTAAGAAGAGATCCCTCTAGATGAGAGAGAATTTTCCAAGGCTCCGAGTCTCTCTAAAATATGAAGGAAGGGGTCTTATTTATAGGTTTCTGGGCACTCATAAGCTCTCATAGGCTGAAAATGGCAGTTTCTTGTAGCTCAAGCATCCCCCAAGCTCAAGATGGCCCCCCCTGCTACTAATTCTGTCTTGGGCAGGTTCCACACAGCTCCACACAGCCCCCCCCAGCTTTCGGAATTGTTTTCTACTATTTTTCATAACTTTTAATGATTAAACTTGGAAATATCTGCAATTTCTAGAACCTTAGGATAAAAAGTCTTTAGCAGTAATAATTACTGAAACCATTCAATTTTACTTAACTAATTAGATTCATAGTGTAACCTTTTAGAGCCCGTAACTTTTCCAGATTTTATCAAAATTCGGTTCTGAAAAATTCTAACCATAGTAAAGCTCTGATTACGGTTCCAAAAATACCAATATTTTCCATAGTTGGATCATTCTACAGTGTTTTCTTAACAACCAAGTTAACTTGATTAGGCTTTGTACAATTTCTAAGGTTTCAAAAACTGGAAACGTTATAGAAATGACAAAATCTAGGTATACCATAACATCAAAAAGTTTATGACAAAACAACTCGCAGAGCACCGGACCCTGTGTAGGGATCGACTGGTCCACCCATCCACTTCCGCTCTACTACGGACAGAGAGAATTTCACTTCTCTGGGAGCAAGCCAGAACAAGTCCAGCCTACTTGAGCCAGACATAGGTGAGGCCACTTCTTCGCCTCCCTCCATGAACCCGAGCTCTGAAAGGATCCCAAATACCAGTAGGTGGTAGACTATCAACACCAACCATACCAGTTTAGGTGCCACACCTCTTCGATGCCCAGCACCGCGTGTTTAGGCAAAGCCCAGGCAATATCCCTGACGCATTATCCGTGTAGTTCATTCAACCCCCAACGCACGAACCGTGTAGATGAGCCTAACAAAAATAAGAAGACCTAAGCAACACCCTCAATCCAACAAAGCCCCAGGTTAGCAACCCTTTAGTCTAAGGCTAAGTGATATAGGTGATCCTAGTCTTGTAGCGATGCTTCCATGAGAAACATAACACATAGTCCAATCACAATAGCACTTCTGAGATGCACAAACAATCCTTTTCCAAACAGATAGATTGTTCACGGTCTCTACCCTTACACGTCTACCATAAACCATCTTGATCACTTTATCATCCAATCCAAAAACCATAAACTATAATCCAATCACATCACACGGGTGAGCTCTCCACCCTACTTGGGTGAGGCAAGACCAATCCTGCATAACCACTTTAGAACATAAGATGGCTGCAAAAATTTCGGCAACATAACCCAATCCAAAAAAAAGAACATAAGCCACACCGGCTTCCACCATAAAATATCAACCATAATCTATGAGGGAATCTCAGTCCTTAGCCATAAATCATAATCACATTGAACCAACTCCCACACTTGCAGTTTGACACATCCCCTACAATCAATCGGAGTCTACACACATGTGACCCTTAAGATGTGATTCTTTCATGCAGAAAAAGAGAACAACCAACGACTAATCATGATATAAAAATACAATTTTGACAACATCCAACCATACAAAGTTGATGCGTCACATCTGCACTTCACCACTCTAGCACATAGAGCTAGTTTTGACCTAGAAAGGTGGAAAGCATACATAACCATGCATATGAGGCATCCACATCAATCCATGAGTTCCCATACATCATATGATAACATTCCAACACCATAACCACGATGTAAAACAACTCCGACCTTTAGGTCAACCATAAATCATAACTTCACACATATGCAAAAACAACTTTTTGACCTTTTCGGGAGCATGCAAAACATGAAAATGAAAGTGTTTGACCTCAAAACAATGCATCAAGTTCATATCCTAACATAGACTATCACTCCATCACCATCACGTCACTTTGACCATACGGTACTCACACAAAAAACGGTAACCCCAGAAGAAAGTCACTTTATTCATATCTGCCTATGCAGTTCGGGATGTTTAACCATATACTCCCACACAAGTTTATGTACATCTAATAATTGAGATCAACTCACCAAAAAAACCATAAAACATATCAAAATGGCTCGGTTAACTCACGATGTCATATGGTATCCCCCTTGATAGCACTCCTACATGTGTAAGTAAAACCGATAATAGAGTGATTAATAACTCGCATTCTCGAAGTGATAACGAAGACCTAAATTCATTATCATCAAGTTTCATCAATCTTTTAAATTGGTTAAGAGGGTTTTCCCTTGCGGTGAATCTATATAGTGGTTCTCCAAGGAGCCTGGAGTCAAAATATTTGGTTGTGTCATGGGCAACAATCTGTTTTTTGACCGTATCTCTTAACTCGTGCGTGTTTTTCACATGACACATAAGAGAGAAAATTTTCTAAGTGATGTGTTTTATCTTTGGTTCGGGTTGATTCATAACGGTTTGTGATTTATGACCAAAACAGTGTTCCCACCAGATATCTCTATGATGTGAAACAAAAAGCTCTTTTTATGCACGTGCATGACCATAAATGCATCATGTGCATAAATCAACATGTAAAACATGATGAAACAATCATGAGGCAACCTTGTATGTACTTGATTAATCCATACATGCATTCGTATTAAAAAAAAAACAATCACTAAGAGGGTGACTACGCAGAAAAAACGATATATATAGAGAGAGATGATGACTATGGAGTTTATGGTTTCTCACCGTGCTTTAGAATCGATTAGAGTTTGTTGAAAGGATTCTTGATTTGTCGCAAGAGAGCGGTGATGAGAGCTACATAGAGGTGTCCGCCACAAAAAGCTTCTGGAGAGCGCGTACACCGTGAAACGAGAGAGAAGATAATAAGCAAGTAGAGATAGAGTATCCTTCTTCTTCTTATTCCTGAGAGAGGAGCTTATGGAGATGGTGATGAAGAGCTTGCACCACTCCGTATAATAGATAAGTAATTTTGATGTCAAAGCAAGAGAACTTTCGCGTCTGAGAGTGTATCTATGTGTCTTCAAAGTGAAAGAAGAGAGGAATTTATATAGGCTCCCAAGGCCAAAAGCACTAGCTAAGAATAGAGTGAACAAAGAGAGACAAGTTTGCGCACGTTAGTAGCTTTTCGGAAAAAAAAATCTTTTTTTTTCTTCCCCCCCCTTGTGGACTCGGATTTCGATGCACGATTTAGAGACTCTAAGAAGAAGCTTGGCTTCCAAGAAAAGAGTTCTAAACTAAGCTCCTCCTCTCTTTTCGAAAAAGATTCTTTCTTTCCTAAAAACAAGCCTTTGCTTTTTGGTGGTCAAGTCTCCCACTTACCATTCAATTTTTACATCAAATTTGACCATCCGAGCAGTATCTAACCAACTAATGGAAACCATAGCTAGACTACGCCACACCGTAACATCCTGACATAACTATGACTTTCCAATACTGTCAATCAAGCATCTTCAATCAAAATTTGGCGAAATAGATATTGAAAGTTATTTTTCTTATTTTTAGAAGAGACCCAAAAATTGGGGATCTTACACAACAACTGATCTCAAATAGGTTTTGGAAGAGAGGATTTTGAATGATAAGGTGGAATATACCTTGGGTGAGGTCCTTGGAATAGCAAAGAGGGAGTTCCATGAAGAGATAATCAATATCATCAAGAGGAAGCGGTAGTCTCTTACTGGATCTATCCATGTACAGGGTGAAGAAGAGACTTTAAATGCATAGGGAGTACATGTCTATGGCAAGCAAGGTGATGAAACTATTTCTGGATGCTACAAGTCTAGGGGAGGAGTACGGGTTCATTTCTTGGATAATTATAATGAAGTCGAGACCACTCACAAGAGTTATTACTCCAAGACTCATTGGGCAAGAGCGACTACAGAGACCTTGGTGAAAATGGGAGACTTAGAAGAGTCATACGTTGCACTAATAGATCATGGGTTCGAAATTAATCTGATGTCAAAGAATCTATATCAAAAAGGAAAATGGCCAATTGATATAAATCATGGATGGATGATCCGTGCAGCAAACAACTCATCAGGAGAGTTGTATGGAGCTTGGCCGAATGTAAGGGTGACTATAGGGGATGTGAAAGATGACCAAATTTTCTTTGTCCATGAGATGTCTGCATACCCTCTTATCCTTGGGCAACCATACATCACTACTACTCGTATGGAAACAAAGGTAATGGATGATGGTTCAGCCTATGCTAAGATAAAGAACAGGGATTGGAAGCATGCAGTCCAATTCCTTACTATTTGTGTGGACCATGAAAGGAACCATGAAAGTCTCAGAGTGCCACCCTTGCCAAAACCAAACTAAGAATTCAAGGACTACATGGATATGAGCAGTTTTGGCCATGTACCATTGTAGAGCAGATTGCAGTGGTACAAGAAGGGAAAGGTTCTCACATGATCTATATGCAAAAGAGATGTTATCTACAGGTTTTGTAGGATTAACAGACTATGGATCTATTGATTTCACAAAGTGTGAGGACTTAAAGCGGGTTGAATGACAACATGTAAATAGTGTACAAAGAGGTTTGAAGATGAATGGTTTTCTAGAAGATGATGAATGCATTTCATGTGTATTTGATGAGTGTTCGTTTGTGGAGACTATGCAAGACTTGGAGTCATTAGTGGATTGCAATTTACTTATGGAAAGTGAGGTTGTGAAAATATGGTCAATAGAAATGTACAAAATCATTGAGGATTTCATAAATGCTCAAGGTGTTGATGTGCAAGTGAATACTAAGTCTGTGGCAAAGAAAGTGAAACTAGTGGCATTACCTCTACCAAAAAATTGCACAAATAAGATAGAGCAAGCTTCTTTGCAACCTAGCCTTCGTGCCCCAAGCAAGATTGGACACAAGTTCACACAGGATTCTTTGATGGAGTGAAAGGTTGTTTGCGAGACAGTTTGACAAAAGTTAAAAAGATATGCTTTCCAAACACAAAAAGGCTGTTGCATTTGAGCCTCATGAGATAGGATGTGTTCATCCATCCATTGTTGCTCTTATGGTGATCTTCACTATCCCACATGTACCTTGGAACTTGAGGCCTATTCCAGTTCCAAAGGCTCATTTTCCAAAACTCATTGAGGTGCTTAATGAAAAGATCTAGATGGGTATTTTGGAGCCTTCTTGTGCTCCATATTCAAACAGGTGGTTCACTGCTCCAAAGAAAAATGGTTCTTTATGCTTTATCTAGGATATGCAACCCGTCAACAAGGCTACAATTAAAAATGTGGATACAGGGCCAATTGTAGATGAGTTTGCAGAGGCATTTGCAAGAAGGGAAATAGACTCTATTGGAGATTTGTACTCAAGGTATGATCAGCTCCATCTAGCAATGGAAAGCAAGGACGTGACTACCATGAGGACACCTTTGGGATTCGTAAGGATGTGCACCTTACCTCAGGGAGCAACTAATTCAACTGCACATATGATGAATGGTATGAACAAAGTCCTACGTGACTTCATAACTGAAACTACAATGCCTTTCCTTGATGATGTGCCAATCAAAGGATGTGATGTAAGTGATATCTATGTGTCTTTGGACTCGAGGGGGTTCCACAAGTATGTGGAAAACCATATCAATGATTGTGATAATATCTTGTCAAGATTGGAAGAGGTGAACCTTACCTTGTCTATTGGTTTTTGGTGTGAATGAAGTTCTTATTGTAGGACATATGTGTAGGCCATATGGTAAAAGGCCTTGTCCTGCAAAGATTGATGTAATTCAAAGAATGAAAGAGAAATGTATAAATGTGACTGAGGTTTGAAGGTTCTTGTGTGAATGCGTGTTTTATGTTATCTGGATTCCGCATTGTGCACATGTAGCAGAGCCTTTGTATAACTTTTGAGAAAGAACCAAAAGTTTCATTGGTAAGAATTGCATACCCATGCCATGAGAAAAATAAAGAACTTATTACTTTGAGGAAAGTAAACTATTAATGTGGAAGACATGTAAATGTGACACTGGATACTAGCCCCACAGGGATTGGATGGGCGATTGGGCAAGATGATGATGATGGCAAGAGATATGTGGTGAGATTTGGAGCAAAGGTCCTAAGTGCTCATCAAAACAACTATCCACATGTAAAAAGAGAGTTCTACAGAGTAGTCACAACATTGAAATGTGACAAAGAGTATTTGATAGGAGAAAATGTAATAGTGAAGACTGATTGTCTTTCCCTTCTTGGAATGATCATAAACTGCTCAACTCTAGACATTGAAATGTTGAGATGGATTGCCTACATAAAGTCCTTAAATTCATAATTTAAGCATATTGCAAGAAAAGATAATCCATTTTCTGATATTCTTTCAAGAGCGAGGTATGAAAATGAAGAAGACATTGTTGTCAAGGGTGACAATGTGGGCACAAGGTTTTATTGTAGCTCTCATGCGAAGGGTGATCATGTTTTCTTGTCAAATGCACTTGAGTCATTGATAGAGGACCTATATCAAGGTGATTTGTTGCTCATTGGATGTTATATGAGCAATTTGATAAGCAAGAAGGATGACAAATCAAGAGTTCAAAAGAATACGTAGAAAAGCCTATGGATACTTTTTGAAAGATGGATACTTGTGGAAGCATCCAAAACAAAGAAATGGGATGCCATTGAAAGTTGTCAATGATGAGGACACTAAAAGAGACCTTGTCGAAAAGTTTCATGAGAGTCTTTATGCTGGGCATAGAGGTGTATGGGCCACCTTTACTAAAATGAAAGAGAGGTATTGTAAAAAGTTATATATAAAGATGTATCTCATTTTGTTGATTCTTGTGAAACCTGTCAAATGTATTCAAATGTACGTCATTGTGATGGGTTGCACCCTACATACCCACTGGCTATGCACTTTAAGTGGGTACGAGGTCTGGTTACAATGCCATTGGGCTTATGGAAAATGAGATACTTAGTGCTTTCACAGAAATATTTAACCAACCAGGTTCAAGATCGTGCTTTAAGAACAAAAATCATAGAAGGAACATGAAAGTTCCTCTTAGAAAATGTGATTAGCCATTATGGCTGTGTTGGGAAAATAACAGTTGATTGAGGTGAGTTGGATGCTGACAAAGCTAAGGAGTTTTTCTCTAGATTGGGCATTAAACTCGCTCTCACTACTGCATACAATCCCGAAGGGAATGGTAAATTAGAACATGGGCATCCTCCTATCATTAAAGATTTGGCTAAGGCTTGCAAAGGAAAAATGGGAGAGTGGCCTAGGCTATTTCCTTATGCTTTATGAGCTGAGCATACAACACATAGGTCAGTTACTGGTTGTATGCCTTTTGAGTTGATGTATGGTCAGACCTATAATGCGAATTGAGGATGTAATTACCACATGGAATGTATTACCTTGGGAAGGTGGATTGAGTAGAGAAGGACTTCTTACTTTGTGCATATACCAATTAGAAAGAAGGCCTCAAGATATTCAGATTGCAGTAGCACGCTTAAAAGATGCAGCATTAAAGAATAAGGACAGATTTGATAAAAGGCACAAGATCAAACCTAAAGCTATTGAGAAGGGTGATTGGCTGTTGGTGTATAACAGTAGTATTGATAACCAACATTCAACGATAAGAAAGCTTTCAAAAAGATGGTTTGGTCCTTATGTGGTTAAACATGTACATGGTAATGCAACTTATACCTTGCATGAGTTGGATGGTACAAAGATGAAGATTCCCATTGCAATGAAAAAAATTTGATTATTCAAAAGAAGAGGCAATACAGATCCCTTTTTTCCACAAGAAAGTCAAAATGAAGGCTCTGACGAACATTGTATGCATGAAAATGAAGAAAGAGATGATGATACACTGGACTTTGTTGCAAGTGATTACATTGATATGTATGCTGACTTAAATGAAGATTGAACCTGCAAAAGATATGTGTGGCACATGCCGAAGGATGTGAAAGCTGAGAGGGGGTGGATGACGTATCATGGCACGTTCATAATGTGAAACCTACACCAGAAATCCAACCAAGCTAGGAACAAAAAGACCTAGATTCCAGTCACGAGCACGGAAAAAAGCTCAAGGACCCCGCTCTGAATACCACGGATAACTCTTTCGAGGGATTTCACAAAGCTACACCTGACAGTTGTAAAGAAATAGATGGTCTTGACAAATTGTGGAAACAAGTCAACAAAGAGGCCAATGAAGCAAACGAGTGATGGAAGAGGAGTGTCTCTTCCACCAATAGAGGAATTTGAGGCTAGATCTCAAATGAATCTAGAAATGGAATCATATTGGGGAGACAAAGGATCTTTACAGTCTATGGACAGTCAACCCCATTGGATAAGAACACTACCATCCTATATGGGAGAGTACGAGGCCAAGTGAGATGTTATTGCAGTCCCATCACAGAGACTGTCTCCCAAAAAGGTCATCGATTCAAAAGGCTTGATAGATATTCTATCTACTCGAGCACCTATACGATGACGTTAGTTGAGATGCTCAGAATGACTAAATATGTGGGAGCATAGCAATCATAACATATTCAAATTCATAGCTATCTCCCTTCTTTGCTAATGCTTGTTTTAGAAACCTAAAAGATGCACAACCTTTTTTACTTCTCCTCTTCACACTAGAGGTGGCAATAAAAGTGATGTAGCACATTCTCTTAATGGTTCGTGATATAATGCCTCCCTTTTGTCATGATGGAGGCAGAGTTGGCATGTTTTATCATGCCAAATATACTTCTCTACCTCCCTCTTGAGAATATCATGCATGCAACTCACAATTTCTTCTTCCTTGTGTGATCCTTTGGCAAATGATAAAGATGGACGACATAGCTAAAGTAACTCAGGACTAGAAAAAACATTCTTCCTAACCAAAGAAAAAGGAAAAACTTGAAAGTCTCTCGATTTATTGGTCAAAATTTGAAGCTTTTGCCGTTAACTACACTAAAACTTGTGAAAATTTGTTGGTTTTCTTCAAGAAGGCAAGCTCAAAATCTAGCTGGGATTTTAGACTTCTAGCCGGTTAAAATACACTGGATCCTAGGTTTTTTCTAACACTGAACTAAACCATGCTAAGGGGGCCCAAACTTGGGCCCCCTACTTTGTTTTACAACAACAAAATCAATAAGAAGCCAAGGGGGGCTGGTCTCTCTCTCTTACCCCACCCAACAAAAAAAGTTAACTTTAGAGCGTGAGATTGGATATTTTTTCCTGTGCTGAGGTACGTACTAGACTATTAGCAAGAGAGTCCAGGGTAGGAAAATACATGGGGCCATCTAGAGCAGGCAGGCAAGATCAGCAGCGGCTTCTGAGAGAAGGTCGCATTGTGCTCAGATTACTAGGAGACAGACCCAACGTTGTTAATCTATAAAAAGGTGAAAACCTGCACCAGGCAGCTACAACCCACTTTTTGTTGTAAATCCCCTCCCCCTCTCTCTCTACTACACCATTCAGTCTAAGAATGCCAACCAGTATGGCCACCTACTACAAGTTGGCTAGCGCTGGGTCTCTTCTCATGCTGGTCCTTCTAATACTGCATGCTATGAGTGCGAGTACCTGTGAGAACTTAGAGATTAACTTATTGTGATTAATATCATTGTTAATTAATATGCTAATGTCAAGAAATAAGAGAGTGCAAGATAGGAATAGAACAATGACAATAGATTGCACTTGAATGGAGAAAGGACACCTTGTTACAAATGAGGGTAGCTTATGGGCTTTATATACAAGTTGAGGTATTGGGGAATATCCATCACATGTGAATTGTAGGTAGGTGGGAAAAGACACATGTTGAAACTTACAGAGGTGGAAGGAGTCCATGTGGGAATTTGGTAATAGAGGTAGGTGGAAAGAAGTCCACCCTTAATAAAATATTAGATAACTTTGACATCCCCCCTTAAGGGTGGACTTCTCATTGTAATGCATTGATATTGACGGAAAAAAAACTTCATGAAGTAGCCACATCGTAGATACATGCTATCCCCCCTCAATGAGAAGTTCATCCAGTAGGGATCAAACTCAAATTATGAGATGAGGCATGATAGATGCAGTCAGTTGCTTGCAGCAACATGTACTTTGATGTGCCATGAAGAGGAATGTCATCAACAAAAAGGCTTAAGATAGCCATGCCTTTAGAGGTCTGCCATATGTAGATATTGTAGTCTGCCATAAGACATTCCCAGCCACATTTGAGCAAGTAGTGGTGCATGAGGATGTACCACTCTCGTGAATACTGTTTTAAGCCATAAATGGGCTTATGCAGTTTAAATACATAATCAGAGTGGTGAGGATCTTCAAAATGAGGAGGCTGTAGCATATACATGAGCTCTTGGGGCAAGCTAGGTTTTTAAATCAAGATGATGTAAAAGAAGATTAAACTTAGTAGCAAGTGCAATAAGAAGCCAAAATGAAGTCATACCCAGTACTAGGGAATCATTTCATCACTAAGGACAACAGAGAAATTGGTGGCTTCATAGATCTCGCGAAGAGAGTAGGTGTGGCCATGCAAGCTAGAGGTAGCTTGGTCCAAGTGTATAGCCGAGGTGTGTTGTGATGGCAAAGTGGAGAACGTAGAGCTATGGGGCTCAACTTCGTCAACATCTACTGGGATGGGAGTGCCTCGCAAGGTTTGCAGAAAAAAGATGGAGAGCAACTTCAAATAGTGTAATTCTTGCCCTCGGCACAACCGTTTTGTTGTGGGTGGTTAGTGATGGAGAATTCATGTCGAATGCCAGCAGAAAGACATAGACCTTTGAATGCATGAGAAGTGTACTACTATGATCTGTGCGGAGAGTTTTAATGTAGCAGCCATGTTTAGTCTTGATTAGTGCCTTGAATGTGCAAAAATGAGAGAAGGTTGAGGATATCTCGGTCATGTAGTAAGTAGATGTGTATTTCGGAAATCGTCTATAAAAGTAAGCATATACTTATTTCCAGTGAGCGAGTTGACAGGCAATGGGCCATAGACATTAGAGTGGATGAGGTCAAGAGGAGGTGTAGTGGCTTGTGATGATGATGTGGGGAATGGGACATGATGTGCTTTAGCAAGAATGGAGCCTTCACAAAGTGTGATGTGAGTGAGGTGCTTGGGAAGACCTAGTGCAAGTTGGCAATAAGTGAGTTGGTGCAAAACATATTGAGAAATATTTCCTAGTCTATAATGCCATTTGAGTGTGTTTTCTTGTGTTTCTATGGATGATGCAGATGCATGTGCATGCGATGAGTCACCCAACGCCCAATTTTGGGGAGCAAAAGTGTGACATACTGACCATTTTTGTTTTGTGATGAAATGTGGCGGCCTTCTCGCATGAATTTGATGATGATGCCGTTGTCGGTTAGCTCAGTGATAGAGATGAGAATTTTCTTGACGACAAAGACATAATATATGTAAGAAATATTAGTGTGTAGGCCATTAGGTAGGTTAATGAAAACATCTCCATAGGCTGGATGTTGTTATCACTAATGCATACTTCTAGATAAGTGATGCTGGATAGCCAATGTAGGTGACATGTCATATGATGGGTGGCACCCATATAAAGTAGCCAGATATTGGGATATGAAGTAACTATAGTGGTGGCATATAGTTGCAAAGGATAATATGGGCTATCATAAGTAGATATGTCAGCATAATGAGCTTGACCATAAATAGAAGAGATGGCTGGCCATGGTGTGTCCCCCCTTCAGGGTAACCAGGATATAGGTTAGGGTGAGAGATAGGACAATTATCTTGATTGCATGGTTGCAAACAGTCCTTTGTGAGGTGTTAAAAGTGATGACAATTGGCACATTGTGAGTTTTGGTGATTGTGGTGGCTTTGAAACTACAACTTTCTTCCATAGTTATTATGTTGTCAAGGAGGGACCGAATATTGAGGCTTCTTGCCGTTGTAAGGGCGTGAGTTTCTTGTCATAGTGACAAGTGTTGTAGACTTCTGTGAGTTTCTAGTGTGGTCGTGAAGCATTTCCTCTTGATGGATCTTGGGCACAAGATTTTGTAGTTGCACATTAGGCGTGGTTCCTTGTGTAGTGATAAACGATTTGATACCATGTGAGAACTTAGAGATTAACTTAATGTGATTTATATCACTGTTAATTAATATGCTAATGTCAAGAAATAAGAGAGTGCACGATAGGAATAGAGCAATGACAATAAATTGCACTTGAATGGAGAAATAACGCCTTGTTACAAATGAGGGAAGCTTATGGGCTTTATATACAAGTATAGGTATTGGGGAATATCCATCACATGTGAATTATAGGTAGGTGGGAAAAGACACATGTTGAAACTTACATAGGTGGAAGGAGTCCATGTGGGAATTTGGGAATAGAGGTAGGTGGAAAGAAGTCCACCCTTAATAAATTACTAGATAACTTTTAAGTTCCTTGTCTAGAGTTGTTTTCGATGCTAGGTTACACAACCGGGCTAGCGTGCAGGTGACACTTCAACTACTAGACGGCCAAAAGATTGCCCTCGCCGTTGGTCAGATCGTGAACATGGAAGTTGTGGTGGAGTTCGGAAAAGTCATTACCCTTTTCAATGACGTCATGGACAAGGTCTCGAAGGCTCTTACTATGATCTTGAGCATTGTCTTTGTCATCGAAGATGCAGTCGGCTACATTGCCAACTCCATCGTTTCCTAATCCGTGAGTGTCGTCGGTGACGCCATCACCATCATCTCCATCATGCTCAACGCTTTTTAATCAAGTATATCCATTTGTAGTAGCAGGTAGATAGGCGAGCGGTCTCACCTACAACTCTCCTCTATCTATTGATCTAGCCGACATAATAGAAAGCCTCTCTCCACCTCTATTATCTCTCTCTCTCTCTCTCTTATATGTTTTATCTTAAAATTATACAAATAAACTTATTAAAAGGTATTTTATTGTACTTTGCAAGGAGACCCCGTAAGCTTCTCAAGAAAAGGGACGAGAAATTTCTCAATTTTGAAAGTCATTCAAGTCCCATTTTACAATAACAAACTTGCAATCTTATTCATTTTTGTTATTTTGATCAGTAACTCTTGCAATAAAACCCTTTACATAGTAAAGTTTTTATCCGTCTAGACATCTAATTAAACATATAGCATCTTCGAGCAAATATTCAAGATAGTATAGCCTTCATAGTATCCCTCTAGACACAGTGTGTATACATCTAATTAAACTATAGCATCTTGGAATGAATATTCAAGATAGCATAGCCTTCATAATATGCAAGAAACTTATGTGTTCTTGAACCATGATGTTGTGATTCCAAATTCATTTTCAGAGAAAGCACGTTGATAAAGTTCCTAGAAACATACACAAATCCCTTTAAGCTAATTCTCAACCTAACTTTAGTAAAGTAGGCGATCTTTTTGGCTAAATTTACACTAGCATCTGTCCAAATCCAAGCAAAATTTTTTCCTGTCAAACTGGATATCTTGATTTTCTAACTAACTCAAGGCTAAGCTGGAACACACTTTTCTCCAGCAGTGAACTTACCTTGTTTGCAATAGATAAACTGTCAAAAGAAGCAACTTACCTTACCGTGTACATACTAGAAGCTTGTTATATATATAATTGCCTCCATGTGTAACAACATAAAAACCCTGTTAGGAAGTGACTAAATTTACCATACTAGATCAACGTTAAGCATTGTTAAGCTTTGGGTCCATATAATGTACTTCTTTAGTAATTTTGAGCACAAACATGTTCTTATTATTTTCATAAGAAACAAACTTGCAAAGTATATACTAATGTTGTGAGCTATTCTAGGACGAGTGTTGGAATTGATGGCGATTGCAAAAGCATATGGTGTTTGAAAGCACCAAAGTAGCGTAAAAACAATAATTTATAAAACATCTAGCTCACATAGCCCAAAATAAAACATAAAAACAATAGTACAATAGCACTCATTGTGATAATCAACTATACAAGATAGAAAGGCATCGTATATACATTTACAAGAATGCAAGATATCAACACACGCATATATATTAGACATGGCAATCATGCTAGACAAGAGGTTTATGCGGGTAGGGTCTAAGACCAGAGGGGACTGGACCATGCAACTCTCCACCCAGCTTCACTATGTATAGGTTTGTAGCCATCCGAATATAGCATTCCTTGACCTTATATCTGTCCTAGCCCTTGGCCTACCGAGTCTTACCCTAGGCATGACACTACTCCCCCCTTGGAGAAGTGTTTTCGTCCTCAAAAACAAAAGTAGTGAATTCTTCATAAAGAACACTAATGTTTACTGCACAGGCATCCTTCATGGATTGAAGTGCCTATTTGATCGGAACACAATTTAGTAGGAGATTAAATGAAATCAAGACAAGCATCTTGATTTTTCACATTTTTGTCTCTTTGCAATTGTCGTGTATAACTGGCCCATATCCAATCATAGCATACAGACACCATTTAGAACTCACTTGAGTATGCTAAACAAGCTATCACACCTAAAATGTATCTAAAATAGTACCTATTTTCAATTTCCATGAAAGTCTGGCTGATGTAACTCATCAAAGTATAAGTCCTTGATCTAATAATTTATCATTAGTAGACAACCCCACCTCAAGTGTTGAATGAGGTTGAGAGCTTGATTGAAACATGAAGGGACTAAACTTAATCTTTGCAACATGCTTTGTCTCATGGTAAGCAAACTCCAACTAGAGAGATAGCCATTCCAATTTGACTGCTTTGTGCTAACATATGCGCTTAGTGTATCCTTTAGCACGAGATTAACATCTGTAAAATGTGTATCATCTCTAGATACTGATAGTACTAAGTTGTGTTTTCCCACCATTTACAGACAATCCTCCAAAATGACTCGTAAATAAGAATCACAATTTCTTGCATTATTGCTGATTAATCAATAGTTTTAGGAGCAACCATCTTGGTTAACTGTAGTGAGATGATCTACAAGCACCCAAACTAAGCCATGACCTCTATTGGTGATTGATAGATCTACAATTAATCTCATAGAGATAGTGCACATAGAGTGCAAAATGATTTAGAAGCTACTACTGTCATGAATGTGCATGCCTCTCCAAATCAGCCTTTGCCAAACACTAGGGCTCATAACACCTAGTGTGCACACATTTAACAAAGATAGGTCCAAACCTGCATATTTATATCCGTACTTGCATTGTCAATGCTTATGGTGAATGTTATGCTCACGGCTCACGAAAAAATAACTAAGTGCTTCCCCTACAACTATGTGAAAACCATAGCAACTTAGTTGGACCATAATAGAATGTGACATTAAGCACATATAGGTGTCAAACAATGCAACATGTTCATGAACATAACCAAACTAAAATACACGTATAAACAACCATGTATTAAAGTTGTTTAACATCACTTGTAAACTTAACACTATCCGATAATTTGTGGTCACTAAGATTGAACTTGATACGATGTGCTCAAAATAGTCTAATAAATATCATTGGACCCCTTGGACTCCAAATTTGGTAATTTATTCAAGTTGTGAGGCCTCTTAATCGATTTCTTAACTCCCTCTCTCTCTCTCTCTCTCTCTCTCTCTCTCTCTCTCTCTCTCTCTCTCTCTCTCTCTCTTTACCACAATTTCTTGAGGCCTCGGGGAGGGGGGCACTAGTGCTAGTGCTAGTGTCTCCTTACACTTTTCCTTCAAAAATTTGTCAAGGCCCAAGTGGCCATGAGCTCGATTGCATTTATATGCCCATTTTAAAAAACATTATGCGTACAAAATGCTTTTATACACCGCTATTCCGAATAATGTTCGAATACCCCGTATTTTTCTTTTTTGTTCGAGAGATTCACGATTGAAGTCTTTTTTCATCAAAAATCTTTTCAATCGAAGAAAATACTTATAAAATAAACAGCTGCCGATTTCAATCGAAAGCAACGATTGCATCTTGCATTGTCCGATATTAAGAGACTACAGATACTGAGAGACTACAGTAGGAGAGAAATATGATTACAGATATTGAAGAGCTAGAATTTTGATAATGTACATTATTTTTAAAGATTTACGTTGAAGAATTATATTTAGATAATTCTTTTTATTATCTTTCTAGATATTGAAGAGTTATATCTGAGTGGCGTATTCGGTTATATCTCAAACACTTACAATTTCGATGATTCATTTTATAATGTTCAATCGATGTTGAAGCTTATGCTTTGACAGCTCATCTTACATCAGTGGTTATGATTCTGATGGTTTATCATAGAGTTATATTTTGATGATTTATTTTCTCTTTTGATTGTTGAAGCTTATGCTTTAGCAATTCATATTATGTCAACGGTTATGATTTTGATGGTCTATCACATAGTTACAATTTTAATGATTTGATTATCATAGACAATTCATGTCAATTCTTTATATATGGATGTTGAAGAGTTATTATTTTGGTGATTCATCAAAGAGATACATTTTCACCAAAAAAAAATTAAACTACAAACATCAAAGATTTGTGGAATCTCTTGAAGGAAAAATTCACTTTTCTTTTGATTGTTGATAAAAAGATTGTTCTCCGTCAATGCTTGAAAAATCACCTGGAGATATTGCTTGTGTTCCTCCAAGGACTTGGAGTAGATGATGATATCATCATTGAATTTTTGATAGAGTCTAAATATTTTCTCCGTTAAATGATTGAACCTGGATGGTACATTAGTCAAGCCAAAAGGCATGGCTAGATATTCATAAAGACCAAACATTGTACGAGACGCAGTCTTTAAGATATCTTCATTCACTATCCTTATTTGATGATAGACACTTTTAAGGTCAATCCTACTAAAGTAGATAGAGCCTTGTAGCTTATCAAACATATCTTCCACCCGAGCTAAGGAAGATTTGTTTTTGATAGTGATATGGTTTAGTGCTCAATAGTCCACACAAATGCAGTATGTACCATCTTTCTTCTGCACGAAAAGGACTGGAGAACAAAAGAGAGAGGAGCTAGGCCTCACCATCCCTTTGTCTACCAATTTGTGTACTTGCCTCATGATATCCTCTTGTTGAGCTTGGGAAACTGGATAAGAAGGGTTGTTAGGCGGTGATCTTCTTGGTAGGAGTTGAATTCGATGGTCATCATCCCCTCATTTTAGAGGTAAGTCCTTAGAGAAATCATCGATGAACACATCTGGAATCCATTTAGAAAATTAGACAAGTCTAACTCTTCTTGATTCCTACCAATTACATTTGATGAAGCATTAGGATCTTTTAGGGACTCTTTGACAAAAATCATGTACACAAAAACTGATCTTTTCATTTTGATTTACCTAAAGCATGGAGGATTTACAAGTGGTATAGTATGACCAGACTCACTAGAATCTATATACATGCTCTTTCCCTTGTAGGTGAAGTAGCTTCTCCTTTCAGGGAACTTCATGTTGGCACCCATGTGGTTGAACCATGGTACCCCTGGGATAGCATCCTCATGTTGGAGAGGAGAGATGAAAAAGTCTTCTTTGTCGACGTAGCTTTGTACATGAAGCCTCAACTTCCCAATCAAGAACGGAGGCTTGCTTTCCCTTGAAAGCTACATGGACAATTACTGTATCTCCCATCTCGAAAGCTTGAATGCCCAACTTAGTGGCCAACTCCTTTGATATGAAGTTGTGAGTAGAGCCAAGGTCAAACAAGATGAAAGAATCATGCTCCCTTACCTTTTTCCAAGCATAGGAGAAAGGTGATCCTTTGCAATAAGCATCCTCTTTTGAAGCTTTGATAGTGGAAGCTCTAGGAGTCTCATTGCGGGCATTTCTCTTGGGGCAAGAACGATAGCCATGTCCCTGATCCCCACGCTTCAAATATATATGGTCCTTGCAAAAAGCTTCAAGATCTTCAGGAGAGATTTTATTTTTACCTTTATAAACTCCCTTCTCCTTGGACTGATTGTTGTTGTTGGAATTTCCTTGGGAAGAATTTTGGGCATTAATTTTTCCCTTTGCATCACTTTTGTCTTTTCTTTCCATGGGCTTGACATTCCTTTTATCCCCTTGTTGGAAACTGATGCGTGAAGCAACCATAGTGTGGTGGATTACTTCAGTGATAGAACCAGGCCATTGGGAGTCGATGTACTCGGCCATCTCTTCAGGTAATCCGGCATAGAATTTTTTTTTTTGGTCGGCAAAGTCTATCTTTTGAAAGATAGTAGCCTTGAGATGTCAATCCCAAAACTTGTCCACATATTTGTGGATAGACTCATGGGAGAGAAGCTTCAAACTCCGCCATTGGTTTAGAACTTTTTCCTTTGCATTGCTTGCAAGGAGTTGCTTCATAATAAAAACTCGTAGAGTTTTCCATGTCTTTGGGGCTTTGCCATTGCCATGAAGGCTAGCCCACCATTGACATGGTGTAGCTTGGAGGACTCCAAATGAGGAGAAGGACTGTGGGTTGACAGTTTCCTCTTGGGAAGTGTTGGTGATCGTCTAGACTACCATCTTCATGGAGACACACCTTTACAGGAACTTAGGGATTTTCTTCTTTCTTGTTCTTTGGATTCCACCTCTCTTATGGGAGAGAGTTTTCTTTTGGGGTTCTCATCAAGAGTCCTCCTAAGCTCTCTCTCCTCTTAAAGAGGAAGGGGAATCCCATAAGCACAAAGTTTTTTTCTTTGGCTTGCAAAGCAAGGTTTCCCATAGCTTGTTTCAACCTAGTTTAACAAGATAATGGACAAACATGGGGGAATCATCAGTAGCACCTTCATGTGCAAAATCAAAGTTATCAATGTTCATTCTACTCTCTTGGTTATTGTCGCCCATGCTAATTAAACTTATGCACATATTACTTTGTGCTTTGGTACCCTAAAAAACATTAGTTACTACTCTTCTTTACCTTTGAAAATCAGTTCTCAAGCATCCACACCCGTGGTTTAGACACTGTTGATTGCAAAGAATAGTGAAGAGGGTCTAACATTGTTCGATTGATTATGATTCTCGTTGAGCTTGCTCATAGCTCAATAGTGGTTAAGCCAAAGGCAAGCCTCGAGAGGCTCCATTATTAAGGCTATAGTTCCCAATGGTGTACCTCGAGCTAAGTCCTTATCAACCAAGAAAATAGATCCGTGTCCCACTTACCTGATTGCAATGAACATGCCCAACCTTTCATGGACAACTTCAGCACCTTTCTGTTGGGTATTCAAGCCCGAGTTCAGCATGTCAAGCCCATAGTTGGAACTTCCTTTATAGGATGCAGTCACACTCCAACTCCAGGTTCATTATGCATGAAAAGTTTTAGTTATATATGTAATAAATTTTTAATTAATCAAAGTGTGTGGTTTTTTAGTGTGTCAAATCTCTCTCTCTCTCTCTCTCTCTCTCTCTCTCTCTCTCTCTCTCTCTCTCTCTCTCTCTCTCTCTCTCTCTCTCTCTCTCTCTCTCTCTCTTTCTCGTCCTTTTTTCACATTGCACCATGGATCATCTTCACCTGCCATAGCCAAGACCATCAACTGGTATCTAAGCTTTGCTTGGCTTGGCATCAAGGCCTTGGCTCGGTTCAACAACGCAGGGAGAAAATTCTTGTGAAGAAGAGAAGGAGGATGTTGAACTCCACCAATTGGGCACAACCTACATCAACAGGGTTTCTTTAGCATCCTGGTGAAATTCCAACACTTGAGCGTCTCCTAATTCAGCCTCCTTAGCCCGTTGCGAAGCAAATCCTTCATCTCGGTGCTGTCTGGTACAGAATTGGACATCGTTTTGTTTTTTTTTTTTATCCTTTCACGTACTTATTCAAAGTGACCAACCTAGTTTACTCCTCCCTCAAGAGGTCATTCACACCCTTGAGCTTATTTTCCCCAAGTATTGCTCACATCTTCCGTGCTCGATGCTTAGTAACACATTGGCTAGTGGTGTCAAATTCTTTTTTCAAGCTCAAAATAGTGAATTGTTGATTTGCAAAAAATTAATAACCCTTGGCTCGAAGCACAATTCAAAAGATTCAAATCTAGCATCAAAAGTAGATAAATTCAATGGATCTGGCCTCCACACCTGGCAAATCAAAGCAAAGGGATACCTAATGCGCAAGAATCTTTGGAGCATGGTCAAGCCCCTCTCAAGTGACGAAGATGGTACATTTGCTGCTGTTACAAGAGTGCTATCTGACGAGCAACAATGCAAGGACAAACAAGCATTAGGTATTATTCTGAAATATTTGGAAGATGATTTTATTCATTATTTGGATGATGTGCAATTTGCAAATGCTGCTTGGATGGAACTAGAGAAAGTGTTTGGTCCTAAAGACAAATAATCCAAAATGAGCCTTAAAATAGAGCTATATTCTCTTTCCATGCGTGATGACAAGGATATTGCAACTTTAGCTAACAGATTGAAAAGCATTCATAGTCAGCTAATTTATGTTGAAGCCCTTGTCCCTAATGAAGATTTTATAGCTTTTTTTCTTAATAGCATACCTCCAAAATTTTGTCAAATTGTCACTATTTTAAAGGAGAAGGATTCGTTGCGTTCTTTGGATCATATTGTTAATTCATTGCAGGAAGAAGAGAAATGAGTACCACGTGTTAGTTCTGCCGTACCTACTGCATATGTAGCTTGTGGTTTCACTTTGACAGTAGATTCAACCAGGATTGCAACTTCAACCAGGCCTACTACCAACGCTAGACCTTGTGTGATATGTGGTTGCAGCAATTATCAAACCAACGACTATTTCAACAAAATTCCCTGCATCCACTATGGAGTACCAATCATCCTTTGGATAAATGTTTTAAAAAGAATAAGGGACAGATTAACATGGTTGAAAGTGATAAGGATGGTGAAGCACCGATGCTTCTTGTAGATGGTGATGTCCTGTAGTTTTATGTTTCCTTTTATGTCAATCATTTGTCAATAAAATGTACGGGTTATAGACACTTCCATACATTAGTGGAAAGACCACCCTTTTATGTTTGGTTCTGAGTTCTGATTTGTCTCACATTGATACTTGCTTGAGGGAAGTGCACACACACACCTATGTTATTGTCAAAGGAGGGGACTTCTACTCACAGTTTCAAGTGATTGAACTCTACCATAGTTTGTAATCAAGTCTGTTGTTAGTATTTCGGCCTTTGGTGGTGAGGGGGGGGGGGGGGGGGGGGGGGGGGGGGGGGGGGGGGGGGGGGGGGGGGGGGGGGGTTGGGTATGCAAGCCCGTGTTCAATGTGTCAAGCCCATAGCGGGAACTTCCTTTATAGCATGCAGTCACACTCCAACTCCAGGTTCAATATGTATGGAAAGTTTTAGTTATATATGTAATAGATTTTTGATTAATCAAAGCGTGTGGTTTTTTAGTGTGTCAAATATCTCTTTCTCGTTATCTCTGCACGCTGCACCGTGGCTCACCTTCACCCAACATAGCTAGGACCATCATTTTCTTCTTAAGCAAGAAAAGAGAAACCAATAGCTATGACACCAATTTAATGTAAATGGCCTATGAACTTTGAGAGTAGTGGAATTAGGAGAATTAGAGTGAGCATTTTTGTGAGACTACTTTGAGAACATAGAGGGGGAACTTAATTAGCAGTAGTAACATAGCCACAATACTTAATTAACTTGGCATGAACAATACTTTTGCAAGAGAGAGAATTTAGAGAACTTGACAACAATTGAGGACCGGATTTATGTGGAGCCGGTCCCCCCTTCAATAGGCTTTTGTATTATAGATTCTCTGATCAAGAGAGACTTGGTACAATACAATATTTGTGCTCCTTATGACCTAGGTGATGCAATGAAGATGGAAAGCTTCATGCATCCAAGAATAATATAGACTTTGTAAAAAGAATTAACCATCCCCGGTATCAGTCCCAAGGCCTCAAACACCTTCAAAGGTGGACAAAGCTAGCAAGGAATGAGAATAGGGAAGAGGAATAAGAAACATTCATAGGAGAAAGAAATAGTTCCTCACTTATCATCACTCTTCTTGCTTAGCATACATAATAGCATAGTAATGAAGATGGATAAGATGAAAAGCTTAAGCATTGGAGCATGGATCTTAGTTGGATTTGCATTCCATAGCCAAGAGTGTTTGTGTAGGCTCTCAAGTTCACTACAAGCTTGGAGAAGGAGATGAAGTTCTTGCACTTTACACTTAACACAATGAGTGTGTGTGTGTGTGTGTGGGGGGGGGGGGGGGGGGGGGGGGGGGGAGTATACCCCCCAAGCTAGCCCCCTCCTTGCTTTGGTCGACCCCATCTTCTAGCACTAGCTTGCACATGATTGTACCTCCTCAAGCCTAGATAATCACATGCTTAGTGCATATCAAGCAACAAAGGTATCATTAATAGGACAAGTTTCCTTCTTACCCCTTTGAGAGAGAGGACTTGATAAATTCATAAAAAATTAATTAAATTAAATAATTTTCATTGGACCCCTTGGGAGGCCAACCAATAGGTTTTAGGCTCACAATGAGGGCAACATGAAGAGGAGCTTGAACAAGTGTCCTAGTTTCTTTCTTTATACCAAGCTTTCCTTGTTTGAGGGTGTGTGTGTTCACTCTCTAGCTCCTACAAAGAGGGCTTGCCCCCTCATGAGTAGGGATGTGCTTTTAATTTTTGAACACCTTAACCCCTCAAGCACGTTAGTCATGGAGCACCTTAGCACCTTAGTCATTAAGAACCTCAATCACCTCCTGAGGGATTCACTCTCTATCGAAAAGGACACACCACCTACGAGCGGAGAGTCGGGTCTATTTTTGACTCATGTAAAGTAGAAATGACCCCCCTTTTCATACTTATACGACATGTAATTACTAAAATTATTATGTCCCTAACTTATATATAAGGTTTGGTATAGTTTCTCATCTTCAAGCTTAAATAAACAAAACTTGATGCCATACAAATTACATTTTTAGATTCAATACCTTGATCATATTGACTTGTATTCTCTTTATAGGAGCATGTAATTGGGTAACCACATGTAATTCACTAGAAATAGTTGGCTTGTTTAATATTGAAAAAAATCTCTTATTTGTATGACTATATGTATGTTATCAATGTCTTCCACTACCCCCAAACACCCCTTATTTCCCCCTTGAAGTATACATTACAACCCCCCTCCCTCATGTTTTAGTAATGAAGGAGAAATTATTAGGGGCCTACCCCTAGCTTATACGATTATTTAAAATCCCAAACAATCCCCTTGCCTTGCACCTACATGGTACGATAAGTTTCTCATGATGAATCCCCCGAGAATCACCTCAAGCACATTAGTCAGCAATCATGACAAACACCTCAAGCACCTTAGCCTAGCAAGCACAACAAGCACCTCAAGCACCTTAGTAAAGCAAGCACAACAAGCACCTCAAGCTTGGGCCAAGTTCCCACCTTAAGCACAGCCCTAGATTTCCTAAGGTCAAAGGACTTTTAACACTAACCATTGGAGGTATTTAATGAAGCTAACCCTAAGGTCTTTAAGCTCCATTAGCTAGTCTATCTCTTTGACAGATTATCTCTCATTTGAACCCCTTTATTAACCGTGGCCCCGTGTTGAGATAGATCCATAAGCACATGTCTATATTCTGACAATTGTTTCCGTTTATTCTCCCACATTAAATGATCAGTTTTATATGATAAAATCACTTGGGTTGGTTAGATATTAGATTTTATGACATGTCTCATGTGTAACTAGGGTGCTTGACTATAGCACAAATTTACTCAATCGTTTTGTAAAAGTAGAGGGCTTAGATATGTCAGTGAAGAGTAAGGGCTAATGGGGAGGACCTTATAGAACAACTCTATAAAAAAAACATTAAGATGGTATACGTATGGATCTATCAAAGCTGGAGGTAATAAAATCATGGCCTAATCCAATGAATCTACATGATCTAAGAAGCTTTCTTGGTATGTGTGCATACTATAGATTCTTCATAGCAAATTCTATCAAACAGCAAGACCATTATAGGACTTAACAAAGAAGAACATTAAGTACTCATGGATTGCTAAGGATAAAAATAATTTTGACAAGCTCAAAGAGAAGCTTACCTACCAAGCAGTCCTTATGCTACCGGATCTCTCAAAGCCATTTGAGGTCCAATGTGATGCTTGTGGTGATTGCCTTAGAGAAGTCTTGCTTTAAGAAGGGCATTTCATAGCATATGAGAGCCAAAGTCTCAATGCTGATGAAAGAGTCTTGGGCATATACAAAAAAGAGCTTTTAGCTGCTCTACATGCCCTAGACACATGGAAGCACTATCTATTGGGGACTCCATTTATTCTACAGATAGACCACCAGAGTCTCAAGTACTTCATGACGCAAACCAAGCTTTCTGAAAAACAAATGAGGTGGGAAAATTTTATTTTGCAATTTTATTTTCATATTGCTCACATTGTTGGTAAGCACAACCAAGTGGCCGATGTACTTTCACGACGACTAAGAGTTAATGAGGTGTCTATAGAAACTCACAATGGTCTATCTTCTATGATAGATGAGTATGCTATTGACCCTGATTTTAAAGACATAATGTCATCCCTTACTTTGGGAAAGAAAGAGGAACCATTCACCTTGCAGGGTGGATATCTTCTCCATGAAAATAGGCAATGTGCTACCCACTCCCTTCGTGAGAAAGTTATGTTTGAACCCCATGATCCTCCCTATGGGGGGCATAGAGGCATCAACCTACTCTTCAAGAAGTAGAGACGTACTTCTATTGGCCCACCATGAAAGTAGACATACAAGTGTGGTATGCTGACTAAGTATGATAGAGGGAAGAAACCTAGATTACTCCAGCCATTTCCAATCCCTAATTTACTATGGGAGAGTATATCCGTGGATTTTATCTTTGGATTACCCAAGTCTATCCATGGGAATACGGAAATATGGACAATAGTCGATAGGTTTAGCAAGCAAGCACACTTTATTCCTGTCAAAAAGACTATTAAGGCACACAAAATGGCAACTCTCTTCATATCTCAATTTTTTAAACACCATGGATTTCGAACATCCACCATGTCGGATAGAGATCCTAGAATGACCAGTAATTTTTGGAAATGTCTCTTTGAAAATCTAGGTACAATATTGAATTTCTCTTTGGCGTATCACTCACAAACGGATGTCCAAAGTAATTACCCCTTGTAGAGTATGCGTACAATATACTATCCATACTTCTACGAGAAAATAACCTTTTGAAATCATAAAGGGAAGACCTAAAAGTCCCTTGCTACTTAAGGTACATGGAAAGATCTTCGTTGTCGATGAGTATAGCCGTGACCTACAAGAATATTTCCAAAAGATTAAGGAGAATATCCATCTCTCAACAAAGGCAAAAAGCTTCTACTAACAAGCATAGAAGGGCCTTAATTTTTTTTAAAAATGATTGGATCTTACTTAAATTTTCAAAGGCTCGATTGAGGCAAAAGACGGGCGAAAATCCTACGGGCCATCAAAAGTATTATGCTAAACTAGCAAAAAGATACTATAGTCCTTTTCAAATCTTGAAGCCAATCAATGAGATGGCTTATCAAGTTAAGCTGCCTAACCATTAGCTCATACACAATTCTTTTATGTGAGCCTCCTTAAGCCTTACAAAGGAGAGCCACCAAATGAACCGATTATTGAAGACCCTCCCGAAATCAAGACCATGAAGAGGTGCTACAATCGGAAGCTATTCTTCGGCATGAAGAAAAGATACTATGACATGGTAAGATTATTCAATGGTATCTTATTAAGTTCAAAAATTGTCCTTTTGAAGATGCTAGGTGGATGCAAGGAATATAACTGTTGGAGCCCCATTTGTCCAACTGTTGTAATGAGCCCATCTTGTAAAGCATATCAAATTCCCATTTTATGTCAAAGACGTCTTATCATTTTGATCCATTCGTCTAAGTTATGTAAAGATTAATCAGTTAGTCAGGACTCAGATTTGTTCACACTTTGTAATAATGAGTAAGAGAACCCCATGTACATTTTTGAGCTAAGGTGACTAAAGTATAAAAGTCACCTTAGAACCATTTTTGAAGAACATTTTGAACATTAATTCTGTGTCGTACGAGCCAGAGAGAGGGAGGGAGAGAGTGTGTGTCTTATCCTCTTCGCCACGCGCTTCTCCCTCACCGGATTCACGACGTGACTACACCATCGCGGTAGTCTCTCCGAGAGCTACGCGCCCACGCCACGCATTCACATTTTCAAGTTGTTCGCGATCGATCCTTCCTCGAGCTTGTTTTGCTTGTAAGTAGCACAAACAGTGTCTGTTTTCAACAATCAGGTGCTTTATGGAATGAGAAAGAGATTAGCTACACATAGATACTCATAAACTTAAGTTTCACCCACTTTTGGATTATGACTTGTTAGTCTATCGTGACTGTATTCGAGATAACTAGGATTCAAATCTGGTGAGATTAGACTTATAGGTAAGTATATCCTAGTGAGAGGATGGTGCCTAGTAAGTTTGATGCGATTCCGAGTTCATTGGAAGTGTAAATGGTGTTATGAGCGTTTAGGGATAGAGTGGGTTGTATTCTACCAGAGTTAATGATTGATGCATCATAAAAGTGCGTATGTGTAGATTGGTCTCAACCTGACAAGCTAACGAGATTGCCTACGTGCACCTACGGGTTAGTCGTATCATCAGATGATAAGTATGTTGTCTGTGTCATGCTCTTGAGTATGAATAGGGGAGTAGTCAAGCCCTAAAACATTGGCGCCGCTGCAGGGGACACAAGACCTTAAGTAGGGAGATCTACGTCACTCGTGTGATGGTTAGCTTACTTTAGTTTTGACTAGAGAGAGCTTAAACTTTTAGAACAAGATCCAGGATAGAGTGTCCTGAGGTCTAGTGGATAGCGAGGAAGCCTGTGTCTTGCCGAGGGTCTGCGACTAGTTAGATTTAGTTAAGTAGGATAATGTGGAGTTATGGTTTTTGGTTTTGAGTGCTTGTTATACTTGTGAGGAAATAGAGTAGAAAAACGCTGTAAAAACGCAAAAAACAAACAAAAAAGAAGAAACAATAAGGCTGTTTGCTTGCCTTGAAAGCAAAACCCACCCCATATACCCTTGAAGAGGGTGAAAAGAGTCGACATTGAAATTTATGATCCAACACTCGAGAAAACATAAAAATTACGACTAAAACCAACAAAAAAGAAACAAGTCATTTTCATAAGGAAACACTAAGTGAACCTAAAGAGTCCAAGAAGAGATATAACCATTAGCCTAGGGTAAACTGACTGTGTCATGAGGTACGACTGATGTTCACAAGTTTAAGATGAAGTGTCATCAAATTTGCATCACTTCAAGTGCAATGGAGTTGTGAATTGTCAGAGAAAAGTGAAATTTGTGAAGTGCTTGAGTTTAAGGTCAAAATAAGTCCAAACTTCATAAAACTTGGGGAATAGACTTATATGGGCACAGGGAACAAGACTATGCAAAAACAGACAAAAAATTAAATCCCCATTGCTCTCTGCCTAGTCTATCGCGATAGACTGATGAAGGTGGTGATTGACTAGAAACAAGGAAAAAACCTTTATACCACAGGTTTAACAGATCAATACAAGGGTACTCACAAAAATTGAGTGAAATTGAACACCATCTTGACCACAAAACTTCAAAACTGGTGTTTAGAGTCTGAATTTAGAGACAAGGGCAAGAAGTCTTTGACCAAATGTCCAAACAGTGCCAAAATTGGTCAATGCACTACACAAGGGGAGGGTGAACCAACTGTGGAGAAAACTTGAGAAAAATGCAAAAAAAAGGAGAAAATGCCAAGTCTATCGCGATAGACCAGGGAAACTGCTGCTAGGGAACTTTTCTTTCAAATTTCCCCTAGGGAGAGCTTTATCAGGGCCTATATAACAGACACACCAAAATTCAAGGCATTTAGATCACTGAAGGTCAATCTGAGGTTAAGATAGAGAATCAAGCTCTGACTAAAATACTAAAATGGGACCAAAACCCAACCCAAGTGTCCAAACTTCATAAAACTTGAGGGATATGCTATAGAGGGTAACAGGAACTCAAGGGTAAAGTCACAATTTTGAATTGACTTGTGCTGAGAAAATTGTCAGTCTATCGTGATAGACTAAGAAAGTAGTGATTCAGACACATTTTGCAATTTGTGACTATACTGCTAGGACATACTCTCTATATAGATCCCAGCCATCATTTCATATTTGAAATTGGACCACCAGAAGACTGACTAAGTGGTTGCTGTATATACTTGAAAGATTTTTTGGTAATTCAGGGAAAACCCTTGTGAACAGACTAACCATCCTTGTGTAGATCCTAGAAGGAGATCATCACAAAGCCACACAGGAAGAAGGAGTCCAGGTAAGCTTTAAGTTTGCCAACCCAACTTTCATTCTTATGTATTTAAGGTCAGGAGCCTTTGTTAAGTCGGGAGCTAAAAGTGTCAAAAGTCAAGTAAGCACCACGTCCACCAAAGAGAGTGTAACTCAGACGAGACTAGACCCATTAGCGCCAATCATTGAAGAGGGTAGTGATACTGACACTTCGTCGAAAAAGTCCTTCTTCATGATGGGGAGTCAACAGCCAGGAGGTTTCAACGGTGAAGGACCAATGCCAGGGGGGAGCATATCCCTACATCCTTTAAACAAAACCAAGTTCACTATAATCGTCTTGGAAGGAACTAACTCGAGGGGAGCCTTAGTTTATTCTGACTATCGGGGACGCAAGTGTATTTGTATTGAAGAAAGACCAGCTCAGAGACCAGAGATAATTCGAGTCTATGATGACGGAGACAGATTCTGAGACGAAAAGGGGAACCACTATCTGATAGTGAGTAACCTTGAGGATTACAATAGATATGGGGATAACGTGGCAAAAGGGAAAATGGTTTCAAAAACCCAAGAACTGCCTCCTAACATTGATCGACCTGGAGGGCTTTTTATGTATGATAAGAAAACAACCAGGGTCCCAACCTATAATGAGAATGTAGGGATTTACAAGCATGAAAGCGAGGGAATAGTCTCTTACTTTCGATGGAAGGAACCCTACCCAAACGAATTAAGCAAAGACAAGGTTCTTTACTTATTTTCTTATGAAACTGTTATGGGGAAGGATATTGTTTTTGTTGACAGATACGGGCGAGAATACAAACGTATTCTCCCAGAAGAGGTTGAAAAGGAAACAGTTCTGGGAGCATCGACCTATGGCCCCGACGAAGTACCAAGAGCCACCTACACCCCTAGCAAGTCGACAAATCCCTTTTCAGAAGAGTATGACGCTACCTCACATTCTACCCGACAACCAACGTCCAACTACCAGGATCAACCAGCTACTCAGCCATCATTGCAGGCATGGCTTCGATAGAGTGCTACATTAGAACAAGACCGAACCCGAGAGGGTTATCAAACCGCATGAGGGTTAAGGGATTTACAAGAACCACCACTCTATGCACAGTATCAAGGAGAGAGTAAGCCAAAGACTCAGGGGTCAACTGAGCCTGGAAGAACACCCCGAGAACGAGTTCGGAGAGATGAACCATCTCTCGCGAGAATTGTTAGAAATTATGGATTAGGAGCACCATTGGGAGAGGAACCTGGCTACTACAAAAGACCAGAGGAGGTATATCGACTAGGACGGGGAGATCCCATGATGAGATTTGTAGACCATCGTAGAATTAGACCTTCTCAAGTGCAGAAATGGGTAAACAAGAAATATACAGGAAGCAGGGATCTGAGAGATCATGTAGCATCCTTTGTGCGTGTAATTAGAGCTGAAGAGGTGTTAGACTTTCCTACCCAATTTGCAGGATTTGGTTTAACCTTAGAGGATGATGCTGCTACATGGTTTGACTCTGTGGAGCGAAAGAACTTTGAGTCTATGGAGGAAGTGTTTGACGAGTTTATCGAGGAATTCTCACAAAGGGGAATAGCTCATAATACAGTCTCACAAATCCATAAATTCAAACAGAAAGATGAAGAGTCTGTGCGAAAGGCAGCCCTCCGATTAAAAAGATATGTTAAGTTCTTCCCCATTGAAGAACTACCAACTCAGTCCAGACTTATGCTTATATTTATTCAAGGACTAAGGAATGCAGATCTTCAAAAGGACTTACATATGAAAAGGAGCACGACGTTGAATGATTTAACCAAGGAATCTCTATACCTTGTGGACAATTGTGCGGTCTACAAAGAGGGTGAGTTCAAGGATCTTGATGATGATTCTTCCTCGCAACAAAGCGGAAGCAAGTCTGCTAAGACAACACTGAAAGGAGAAGTAGCGGTGAGCCAAGAGCAGATTGTAGAGGAAGTGCTTTAAAATATTAACTTGTATTCCAAACCACAATCTAAACAACCAAAATGGTGTGCGATTGAACAAAAATGGACAAACCATGGGACGGAGGAGTGTTATTATAACAAGGGATATGTGAGAGAACGACCATATACTCCGAAGCTCAAGCGACATCCCCTCAAATCCCACCGATGCCTAGATATCAGACAGGCAACCTACCAGGACCTGTAGGTGTAAAAAGACCACAACCAGTGTTGGGACAACAACCACCCCTACCAGGATTACGACCAGTCGGCATAAGATACACACCCACAGTAACTGAGTCGAATGGGAAGGCTTTGGTATCTATGCATGCATACTACGATGAGCCCAATGGATATGCAGCGAGCTCTGTCTATTATCCATCGGAAGAACCCTCTACACCAGAACCATGCAGCACGATAGGAAATACAGGACCACCAACTGGTGCACAGGCAGCGGGAGAAGGACGATATAGCTTGGATGAAAGAACACTGTTGTTCATAGCCAACGGAGGCATGAGCGGGCAAAGAATTGTACACCAACAAAGAGGAGCTCCAGGAGCACCTCAACAGCCTAAAGGACCATGCTACAAGTGTGGAGGAGACCGTTGCCTGAGGGACTGCCCTCATGACAAAATCATTAGGGTCAACGCATATTGCACGGAGTGTGGAATTACTCACTTGATCCCTGATTGCCCTAAAAACCCGAGAAAAGGAGCAAAAACTACCTTGAATATGCTGAGAGCGCTGCCTTCCAGTGGAGGGTCAGAAAACGAAACTCCGATTCCTGTTAAGGTCTTGACGAGATCCCAAGCAAGGAAAAATGACAATCAGCCCAAGAGTAACGATGAAAATCAAGAAGAAATCAAGACTGACAAGTCTAGCGTCAGTCGTGATAATCCTTGGAAAGAACGAAGAGCGGAAATGAAAGCTAGACGTGAGCGAAAATAAAAAGATGTAGAAGCTGAGCTAACGATAGCTCGAGAGCAACTTAAACAGCAAAGAGAGTCCGACTCTCTAAAATCAACAGAGGCACCAAGAAGTGGAAGCTCAAGAGGGTCGGTATTGGTAGATAAGATCAATGAACCCTTAGATGTAATCTTGCAAGCATACGAAGCAAGATTGAAGAACAAACAGACTCTAGAGCAAAGGTGGATGACATATCCATATCCAGAGATAGAAAAACAGAGACTAGAGATGTGCAAACAACTGATTGAAACTGCACAAGCTTTACTGGAGCCTCCACCTATGGAAGCGGGAGATAGAGTAATCAAACTACCAAACAATGAAACACCTCACAAAATCGAACAAAGGATACCCGACAAGATAGAAAACGTTAAATCCTTGCCAGATGTAGAGGATGCAAGAGACGTGCCTAATAGCACTGATGAATCACTGAAAGATTTTTCACCATATTCCCCTATTGTGGAAGAAAATTGGCCTGAAGAGCTATGGGAAACGGTGCGAAAATCTCAAGAAAAATATGAGACAAAAACAGTCGAGTCGGCGCCTTTCTCGGAGTTGAACTTGAATAAGCCTCCATGGGATTTAGACGTTAAATCATTTCAAGGGGATAATGGTTCAGTTGCATCCGAAGATAGCAGACCAGAATCACTCAGAACTTTGCCATCACATATGGGGGACTATGAGGCAAGGTCAAAAATTTGAAGAGTACCTTCTCAAAGAATAGGCGGGTCAAATCAATTGGACACTAAAATCCTAACAGACTTGTTGACCACTCCGGTCAAGTGTACAATCACATTGGCAGAATTGTTAAAAATTAGGCCAAGCATGTGGACGGAAGTGGGAAAATGTCTTGAAAATTTTGGCATAAGGAGACCTCTTAAGTTCTTCGAAACCGAGCTTAATGACACAGAACCGAAGAGAGTCAACACTAGACCAGTGCCACTCAACAAGGTAGGAGAGTATTATGAAGGTGAAGACGGCAACACAACCCTACCAGTTGATTATAACGGCATAGAGACTAAGGCAATACTTGATAGTGGATCTGGCATTGCCATTGCGACCAAAATGCTATGGGAAAAATGGGGAAAACCAGCAATACGAACAACTAGAATGAAATTGCAACTGGCGGATGGGCACATAGAAAGGCCTATAGAATTTCTTGAGGCAATTGTGGTATCTTCCTGTGGCATAGAGTACGAACATACCTTTGCCATAGTAGATTTCGGCAAGAAGAACAACTATGAAATTATCCTTGGTAGGTCGTTCATGAGGCAACTCAAAATGGTACAGGACTGAGGGTATGATTATTTGTATCTAAGACATGCTGAAACTACTAAATGCGTAAACATGAAAAATCATAGCTACCATGATGTCACGAGAACCCTTGTGGAAGAATTTGACTCAGCCACCATTAGTGGATCAAAAGTCCCAGCATGGCTTTGTAAGAAAAAGGAGATATGGTAGGCTATTCATGAGGCAACTCAAAATGGTACAGGACTGGGGGTATGATTATTTGTATCTAAGACATGCTGAAACTACTACACGCGTAAACATGAAAAATCATAGCTACCATGATGTCACGAGAACCCCTGTGGAAGAATTTGACTCAGCCACCATTAGTGGATCAGAAGTCCCAGCATGGCTTTGTAAGAAAAAGGAGATATGGATATGTGGGGCATCTCAATGTAGTGAATTTGACCACAATGAAAGGACACTACAGAGGGTCTTGGAAGACGATGCATATATACGAGAACCTTTTCCTGAAGAGAAGCTCGAACCCCTAGAATGGTCTCAAATTTTTGCTACATTGGATGTATGTGTCAATGAAGTCACTCCCACCAAATTTTGTGATGAGAATGGCTACGATATCATACCATACTACATGTTGAGCAAAATTGTGGAGGAGGACGAGAACGATGGAGGTACTGAGAATATGAGGATCAATAAAGCAGAAACGAAACTTGAGCTTAAGATAGTGGGCTATGTGGACATCCCCACTAAAGAAATCAAGCAGGAGGGAGAAGAATTTTATGATTCTTCTTATCAAAGTGAAAACAAGGATAACGCGGATGACGAGAAGTCGGAAAATACAGAGGGAGACGACAATCAAGATCAAGACAATGATGTCTTCTACAATTTCCCAAACCAAAGTGAGAGACGCCAAAAAAGATACAAGAGTAAACGACACCATATCAGTCCACCAACCAGGCTGAGACCCATGCCGGAGTTTAAGGGTAAGACACATTTCCTTATGAACATTCATGCTGTTGATTGTGCTAAGGATAAAGTGTCAGGAAGATTTCTTAAGGTTGTTGAAGACTCAGGATTTAAGTCTAGACTATTGAAACCTAAGAAAACCAGCAAAGCAAAAAAAAAGAGTTACAACAGAAAAACTGAATGTCTGTGGTAGTCCAATTATGACGAAAATTGAACGGAAAACGAGATACAATGAGTTGAAACAAAAAATTAAAAATGTATAGACAACTGAAATGGAAAGTAACGATGGAACGAACGCTAGTGATGGGAGTAAAAAGATAGATGTACCTCCTCACTATTGTAAGTACACCATTCAAGAAAGAAGATTGGTGGTTCAGCAACCAATGAGGGAGCCAAAATCAAATGAGTCCTATGATGGGCCAGAGAACGCCAAGAAAATAGACTTAGCAGAGCCAGGAGAAAATCCTCGACCTGCTTACATTGCCATAGATCTAGGTCGAGAAGAAGAGGACTTACTGATCAAAACACTTAAGGAATTTCGAGATGTATTTGCATGGTCGTACAAAGATTTGAACGGAGTGGATCCTAACATTTGTGAACATTCAATCCCTCTGAAGTCTGATGCAAAGCCAAGCAAACAACGTCCATACACGTATAATGAGACATTCGCAAAAAGGATAAAAGAGAAGATAGACAAACTTATGGAGGCTGAATTTATTTATGAGATAGAGCACACTGACTGGGTGTCCCCGATAGTGGTGGTACCCAAGAAAAACGGGAAATTATGAGTGTGTGTGAATCTCAAGAAGGTAAACACAGCAACAATAAGGGACAACTACCCTCTTCCTATCACTGAACACGTCCTGGAACGAGTAGAAGGCAAGCAAACCTATAGCTTTATGGACGGATTCTCTGGTTATAACCAATTGGGGGTCAAACTAGAAGATCAATACAAAACAGCGTTTGCAACATAATGGGGCATATATGCGTTTAGGGTAATGCCATTTGGCTTGACCAATGCTCCAGCCACATTTCAGAGATTAATGACACACGCTTTTAAAGAATACTTGCGAAAATTCTTGGATATTTACATGGACGACTTGTGTGTCTATTCTCTATTGAGAGAAGACCATATAGATCATGTTAGAAAGGTATTCGAAAAATGCAGAACGTATAGGATTTGCCTCAACCCAGAAAAATGTGTATTCATGGTACGACAAGGTAAAATCTTAGGCCACATAGTGTCGGCTAATGGAATTACCACTGATGAAGACAAGGTAAAGGTGATCATAGAATTGCCAAGACCAAACACTGCATGAGAGGTACAATCGTTTATGGGACATTGTGGATACTACCGACGTTTTATCTACATGTACGATGTAATAGCAAAACCCTTGTATAGTCTAATCACGCTCTTCATTTGGACCAATGAATGTGAGGAGTCATTCCAGAAACTAAAAGAGGCACTGGTATCTGCACCAATTCTAAAAGCACCAGATTGGTCAAAGATCTTCCATGTACATTTAGATGCTTTGGCATTTGCAATAGGCTGTATATTAGCACAACCAGATGAGGGTAAGACGGATTTTCCAATCAGTTATGCTAGTAGACAACTCAACAGTGCAGAAAAGAATTATACTACCACTGAAAGAGAAGGATTGGGTATGATATATGCGGTAAAGAAATTTTGGCATTACTTACTCGCTAACAAATTCACATTCTTTGTGGATCATCAGGCACTCTTGTACTTAGTAAACAAACCTTGTAACACAGGACGAATTGTAAGATGGTTCATTGTGTTGCTGGAGTTTGATTTTACGGTAGTAGTTAAGAAAGGAAAAACTCATCAAAGAGCAGACCACCTTTCTCGATTACTACATGGCAAAAAAGCTACCGGGGTAGATGATGATCTCCCAGACGCATACCTGTTTAATATAGAGATGGTACCAAAATGGTCAGAGAAAATTATTCCGTTGCTGACATATGGAATGAATCTTGACGACAAACACACGGTGGAAGACGTTAGACAAGCACGAAATTACACAATGCTTGTGGGAAGAATGTACCATCATGGAAACGATGAAACTCTAAGGTTGTGTATAGGCCCAGAGGAGTACGAAGCGTATCTAGAGGAGTCCCATACACAAACAGGGGGATTCCATAGAGGAAATCAAATGATGTATGAACAATTAAGAAGACTTGGAGTGTATTGGCCAGGAATGGCAAGCGATGTAGCTAATTACATCAAGAAATGCGACTTTTGCACATCCAATACCACTGTGGATTATGCCACATTATACCAAGTGACAGTAGCACCCGCATGGAGTCATGCTATTGTGGAATATTTGACTAATAAGGAGCTGCCAGGAGATTGGTCTAAAGCCAGACAAAAGGCTTTACAAATCGAAGCGAATAGGTATACCCTCATTAGTGACCAATTGTATAAAGAGGAACTGATGACCAACAAAGGTTAGTTCCTCATGAAAATGACTACTTTCCATTATTGGAACAAGCTCATACAGGCATAGCAGGAGGCCATTTTTCAGCAGAGAGAACCGTAAAAATCATTATGGTTGCAGGTATATGGTAGCCGACCATGATTCAAGATGAAGCAGAATTCGTGAAAAGGTGTGATGAATGTCAACGCACTAAGGTACCGGTTAAAAGAGACGAAATGCCTTTAAGACCAATGATGAGTGCTCGAGCATTCGCTAAATGGGGATTGGACTTTGTTGGTCCTATCACTCCACCAGCGTATCTTTCACAAGCACAATATATCATAGTGGCCGCGGATTACATGACCAAATGGGTGGAAGCAAAAGCCACAATGAAAGCAGACGCTAGAACCACGGCACAATTCTTATATGAATATGTGTTTACACGTTATGGCCTTCCAATCGAGCTGGTGAGTGATAGAGGGACACACTTTGTAAATGAAGTTATCCAACATCTCTTAAATGAGTTTATGGTAATTCATCGCAAATCTGCACCCTATCATCCACAAGCCAATGGCCAAGCAAAAGCGACCAACAAAATATTGTGCACAGTTCTTACGAAACTGGTTAGTGAAACAAGAACAGATTGGGATCAGATGCTCTATTCGGCATTGTGGGCTTATCGAGTTGCATATAAAACAACACTCAATGCTACACCATTTAATATGGTATATGGGTTGAATGCAATATTGCCTATTGACTTTTTGATCCCCACACTAAGGGTAGCCACACAATTGGACTGGACGGGGCATGAACTTTCAAAACAGTTAGAGGACCTTGAAAAATTAGATGAGTTACGACTCAAGGCTGTAGCGGCCATATATGCAAAAAAAAGACAACAGAAAGAGTTTTTTGACAAACATGTCAAGAACAAGGACTTTAAAACGGGAGACTATGTCTTAGTATACACCCTTAAAAAACATGCCAAAAAGCTAAAGAAAAGGGGAATGGGGCCTTATTTGATCCAAGAAATATTGTCCAGCGGAGTAGTAAAACTGTCGACACTAGATGGAAAAGAAATGCCGAACTGGATTAGTGGGTGTCGTTTAAAAAAATATCATATACCTTTAACACCGGAAATGTTGTTTCAACTGCATTATGGAAAAACCTATAGACAGGAACAACAAAGAATTCAGGACCAGGCACAACAAGAAGCAAAAGAACGGATTGCTAAACGAAAGCAGTTTCTTAGGACAATAAACATGGTCACCCCAATGATGACTGACGAATATCCTCTTTCAACATCCCAAACAATCGAAGCGAATATACAAAGCGACGAATTAGAAAAGACCATGATAGACCTTAGGGCTCAGGACGATAGCATCATTGACAACTTGGAAGATATGTGGTGTAGTCCTTACATAAAAGCTTATGCAGGCACAAAACAAGTTGAAATCTATGCATTGCTTGACACTGGAGCAAAAATGAGTGTCATCAGCTTTGAGCTCTTTCAGAAACTTGGACCAATGAGGACAATAGCAGAGACACACCGGTTGAAAGTAGCATCGGGTGATGAGGTGACCACGTTGTGGTCTATTATAATACCAATCACAGTGCAAGCACACCCGTACACTACAAAATTCCATGTACTGCCACCAAGTAGATCAGCAACGTCGTGTATCTTAGCAGTGTCATGAATGAAAGCTAATAGGGTATTCATTGATTTGGATACTAATGAAGCAGTGTTCAGAAATGAAAACTTTTCAGAACCCTTCTTATCATATAACCAATACATGTCGAGGAGGAAACAAAATTCAATACAACCGCAAAGATCTGCCCAACAACAAACAGAGTTTACAAGTCCAGCAACGCCTTATCAAAAATCAACAACCATGCAGGGAACCAGGCAAGTTTGGGTACGGCGTACAGAGCTTACCGAGGCACAATTACATCAAAAGAGGAAATACAAAGTTTGGATAAGGCACGACATCCTAATTCCTATAAAAAAGGGGTCAGAAGAACAGACAAAACACCAAAAGCCAGCAAAACTTCAAAGAACCATAGTCAATCTGTCGAATATGCAACGGACTATATTGGTATGGCGGCCAAAATTGCCAATTCAAAACGGGCCAAAAACACAAGAAGGGAGCCCAAAGATGACAATCGAGGAGTTATCTACAACTGTCAAGGTCAAGACACATCATGCAAACAGCACAAGGAAACAAACAGAATCAACAACAAAAACTACAAGGATCTATAAGACCCAAGTCATCAATGCAGAAAGAAAGAATGTTCCACCAGATACGACAATATCGACTTCAAAGAAACCACATACGCCAATTCAAAACCAGTGGAAAACAATCAAACAAAGAGCGGCAAATTTACAACTACTCCTTGCAAAGAAAATCTGCCAGCCAACTCAAGCTACCACAGGAAGCCTCAACGACAAATGCCAATAAGCGAATCGCTTATACCTTCCTCTTACACTGCATAAATTCTTTCTACATGCATTTACTGCACATGCATATAGGGCTATATTACAAGGCCTGCATTAGCACGAGTTCACACCCATGCACAGCACATACCCTTGACAATACCCTGTCATCCGAGAGAACTCCAACTAGGAGGGGGGGAGGCATTCTAAATGCCGACTCATGTCATATATTAGAGGGCAATGTTTGTGAGCAATTTTTTCAACCATTTTTGCGTTTTATTGTGTGATTTTGGGAAAAAGAATATGCCCTCATAATTAATCAGAATTGGGGACCGAATCATCATTCATGAGCCCCTAGGGATGTGTATAGGCTATAAAGAGAGTCAAATCTGGCCAAAAAATGTCTAAAAACAGCAAAAAATAGGCCAAGGTTGACGATAATGAGCGAGAATGTACATAGACGAGAGAAAAGTGAGATACAAAGTGTTTTTATTTTCATTGGTATTTTTATAGGTTAGAATTGCTATTTTTGGGTTATTTTGGGATTTATTTGCTTTATTTTAGCCATTTTCTAGTAAAAATTATAGAAAAAAATCCGTAATCCATATGGAAACACAAAAGAAGAGACGATTGATCGGAGCAAGGTAAAGAAGACACAGAAAAAATAGAGACTGCAAAGGTGACAGGGCAAAATGACCACCATCATGAAGGGACCTCAACAGGAGAAATCTACAAAAATGGTAAAACTGGAGCAACCGAAGTCCAAATCAGCAAATTTGCGAGCCTAAACCGCATCTCGCAAGAAGTTATGGCCACAGGTAAAAGATGGGAAAATTTGGTGTCGGAGTCTCGATTACATATAGAGAGGCTAGGCTAGAAATCTCTCATTTGAGTCATTTTCCATAGTGAGAGAGAGAGCTCCCTACAGCAGTTGAGACTTCCAGAAGCTCATCCATCGCTCACGGTCACCAGATCGACATCAGATATGAGAGGTACGCTCGTCAACACTGACTCTAAGTGTTGTTTACTTCAGTTAGTCGCAAAACCTCGCCGGCATCACAATCACAACCTATGCACACATACACAAGACCGGTTGTTAGGGAGACCTAGAGGCCACCAAATGGAACCAAAATTGAAAGGCACAATGCCTATAGCTTAGGGATCGAGCCTATGACCTCGAAAAGCGCGAATGAAGCCGCTCAAAAAACCCTAATTTCACAGGACCTGCAAAAGGGCAACTGAACCAAGGTGATCGAAAATGAACCAAAACTCATAGACAGCAAGCCAATAACCTCGACAAACTGACTGAAGGATTAGACCATGAAAAAGTTCGTCAAAACGGAGCCTAAAGTCCCTATCTGACGAAAACCGCACAAAGCGTCACGATACTCTAACGAGCCGACCAAGTGACAAAATGATACCAAATTTAACAAGGTACATCCAAAAGAGGTCAACTACGAGATGGAATGTGTCCACTCAGGAAAAAAAACTCTTCCACTAGGGCAAATGCCGGCAACAGGCCAGAAAGATGTACAAATGGTCTTTCTTGGTGTTGTAAACACCAAAACAACAACTGACTGCTTGGATCAAAGGTCAAAAGGAAATAAAAGACAGCCGGAGTCATACAATGACCAAAAGGAACGGCGACCATCACCTAAGTGGTCTACTGCGACTCCAGGAACAGCTAAGTGCTGCAAACAAGGAGTACACTCTTCTAAATTGATTAAAACTTGATGTGTGTGTCTAGGAGGGCCTATTAACACCATTGTGGTCAACTAACATCAAAAAAACTGGTAAAAATGACCAAGTACTAGTCTATCACGATAGACTTGAATTTACAATTAAACAAGGAAATTTTGACTTTGGCTTCATGAGGGGTGCTAACAAGGAATATTAACCACCATTATCAAATCAAAGTGCAAGAGGGATCATTTTTGGCCAAATAACTTAGTCTATCGTGATAGACTTGCTACACCAATAATTGGGGGAAAGAATTTTCAAGATTTTAACAAAATAGAGTTGGGGAAGCACATGAAGGCAGTACACCAAATTTGGTGACAGGATGGACTCCTATGGTAAGCTGAGAAAGACATGGTGACAACTCAGAGTCAGAACAGGACATCTCAAGGGCAGACAGCTAAAATTCACATGTGAGGGGTCAAGAAACCTTACATCAATTGGGAGAAGGCAGATAGATGATCATAAAGCCAAAAAAATGACAAATTGACACTAAGTACCAGTCTATCGCGATAGACTAAGCAGAGGGATACTAGGCCATCTTATCAAAAACTGGAATTAACAGTTGGCTTCAACATGATGCAAGAGAGCTACCCACTAAGTTTGAGCCCAAAACAACACAAAATGAAGGAGATAGACCAACATCTCCTTAGAAGGAATCTGGAAAAATGGGAGTTGATCCAAAAAGGGGTCACTTGACATTCATTTGAGGTGAAAATGGGATCAGATCATGTGCAAGGTATGAGAAACCAATTGGTGGAGGCACAACTGCAAAGTAGGACCCTTGTCAAAAAAAGGCTAGTCTATCGCGATAGACAGAGAAAAAGTTGCAAATGAACAGATTTTCAGTTTGGGCTTATAGAGTGACCTTACATGCCCTGTGAACATACACCACACAAAATTTCAAGGCATTTGGACTTGTTCTCCTTCACCAACAACATTAATTTGAAGCCGCCAGAGTCGCACAATGGAAGAGCTTGTCTATTTGCTAACATTTTACCTTAACTAATCTTGGGACTAAGAAGGCTCATCTAGATGCATGATTAAGTGGTAATCAATTTATAAGAGTAGTACTATGTTTGTGCATTAACTGTTAATTGTGAATACAGGATCTAAAAGAAAAGGCAAGAACCTGGCAACGGAAGGTGAAGTACCCTATGCACTTCTACCCAATTCCCTAAAGCCAGCAGCCACCTGGATACCTGCAGACATGCAACAGGCAGCAACCTTTCAGATCTATCAAGGTTCATATGTGGATGACAAAAGAAATTTAGTGGATACAGTGATGATCCCTAAGGAGGCAGAAAATTACTTGAAAAGATCACCGCAAAGGTCATGGCTCAAAAAAGCTGGCTTGTGGAACTTTGTATCACTACCACCAGTAGGGGTAGATTTCAAAAGGGTACAACATCTAATTGAGACTATCCAAGAAGATGGAACTTGCAGAGTGGCAGGCATGGATAATGAAGTGATGGAGATCCAGATCACCAAAGAGATCATCAAAGAGGCATTGAAATTGTCCGATCAAGGAGCCAACATGAGAGAAAGAAGGAAAAACCTCACAGTCTACTTGCAAAAGTCCAAACTACCTTCTTTCGAACTCATAGCAAACCCGGAAGTAAGAGAACTGACACAGATCTATAGTCAGTGTTTGTTGAGCTACAACAAAAGACCGCCAAGATACACTACACCACACGGGAGCATCTCAACCACACTGACATGGGCTATGAGAATGACCCATGAGTTCTATATAGATCACGCGTCATATCTGTTTGAAGAAATGACAAAGCTAAGGCAGGACATACCAAATTACATTGCAGGAGGAGAAGTCCTAACCAAAGTAATATACGAGGCCATAGGCGCGACAGATCAGTTGCCACCTGCCCCTCATTAGAACGACTGACTGGTATTAAGAGAGAATATCAAAGACAGATCACAAGGGAAAGTACCGGCCTCTATTAACACCATTGGAGGACGCAGGCTGGAAAGAGTAACAAGAAGTACACAAGAAAAGATGGAAGAAGAAAGAAGAACTAAAGAGGAAGATGCCCGACTAAAGAAGCGGAAAGCGGAAATGGAAAACAACACCAGGTTGCAGAAGATAGCAAAAATGGAAAGGATGCTAGAAGGATTTTCTCTAGAGAGATCTCTACGAGGCGATGTAGGCGCCACTTGGAAACCTTCTAGTAGCACTTACACACTGAGAAAGAAGAATAGAAACAACCCAGCTTTTGAGTTGGACTGGTTCGAGAGGTACATCCAAGAAAGAAATGCTAGGGACGAACCAGAATTTCTACTAGAAGAGGAGGATCTCCAAACTTTGAGAGATCAGTTGAGGCCAACTTCACGAGATCAGGAAACACCACCGCCATCTCCAAGGCTAGACACAAGTGAGAGGAAATTGACCCCACCTGCTGACTCCACTTCGCATTCAGAAAGCTCACATTGTGATGAGAGAGTTCATACACCACCCTGTGAAGAAGAAGAAGAAGAAGAAGAAGAAGAAGAAAGAACAGTGGTCGCCCCAACACTGGAACCATATCACAAAGTGATAAAGGCAAGCAAAAGGAGGTGGATCAGACAAAAGATAAAGCTTCCTCCTCTCAAGAAATTGAGCTGGAAGCTACTATAGATGAAGATTTGCAGTCAATGGAGACAATACTAAACCGAACAAGACTGCACAGTCAATGGCTAGCTGATCAGAACAGGTCCAACAAAATGAGGTTACAAAAAACCCATGGAGAAGTTCAAAGACTGCAGGAGCAAAGGGAGGACACTCTAAAGCTGATCAGCATCAGAGATGCTGAGATATTGGGGCTCAAAAGCACAGTAAATCTTCTCAAAGACAATTTACAGGAGTCTGAAGACTTCAATGCCATTTGCGAAGTACAATCAACGTATTCCTTGAAGATGTCAGTGACAGAGATGAACACATCCATAAGTTGGAAAAAGAAAATCAAGATGCATTGGAGACAGTCAAAAGTTTGCAAGTCGTCATCGATGACTTACAAATTGAAGTCAAAGATTTGAGAGCAGTAACAGATATACAAGCAAGGGAAATCGAATGAGCTAAGAAGCAAAAAACGTCGCTACCAACTACACCGGTAGTCCACCCAGAAGAAGAAGTGGCTGCACTGAGGAGGGAGCTGGAGTTGGAAAGAAAACAACGCTTAATGATAGCCGAAAGTGCTCTTAGAGCAAAAAATCAACTACAAAGGCAAATTTCAAACTTACAAAGTGAACAGCAACAAGAACCAGCTCCTGACAGTGAAATGGAAAGCATTGTTTCCAAAACACTCAGGGAAGAAAATGAAAACTTGCACATCACGTTAAAACAGTTAGAGGAGTCTGCCACTAAAAAAGAAATGGAATTTCAAGCTCTACAAATCAATAGTAGAACAATGGCTGCGCAAATCGCAATTCTACAAACTGCAAGGCAACACCAAGGACAGGTACGAGTGCACCTGGAGCAAGCAACAACGAATTTGGCTGGACTCGCCGAAGTATATGGGGGTCAAGATGAGTACGAGGAAGAATCAGATGAACAGGAGGCCCCAGATACACAGACTGATCAAACCGGCTCCAAAGACCAAGAAATAGAAGAAGATTCAGTCACGAGATTGGAAGAGCAGTGGCTGGCCGAGAAGATGGAAAAACAATCAGAGATGATATGTACAAGGCAATGCAACTAGAAAAGGAGATGCTACAAGGGCTTTCCAGATCAGGCAAAACAGGAGCAGAGCTACGGAAGGAATGGAATTCCCCTATGTTACCATATGCTCTGCTGAAATACGAAACTCTAACACATCAACGGCAACTCGAAAAAGAAGCACAAGTGCCAGTGTTCGAAGGAGAAGTACAGGATCGGGAACAGCAAAACTGAATAGTAGACAGGCAGCCAAAGTGGAGGCGTCAATGGCTCTTGGATCATCCTAATAACCTGATCCACTTAGTCGACGCACCGCCTGAGCTGAGGAATGACAGAACTTTTTGCCCAACTCCCCGAACATACACCTACAGCCAACATAAAGCACTACAGAGCAGAAATCCGACATGGCTAAATTATCCAGTATTGCCAGGCCAACAGAGGGAGAGATAATATCCGGTTCTTACATGGTGAAAACCCTTCACGGCGCCATCGCAGAATTGGGAGGCTCTCCCGACCTATCCTGCAAGATGCTATGTAAAATAGCTCGAACCTTTTTGGCCTGTCTCACAGTCTTCTCAGAAAGCTTGACATTAGAGTATATGAATACCGAAAGAAGCATCTCAGAGCTGTCATACGATCTAAGTGGGCCACCTACAGAGCCCGTATTGTATGCCTATTTCAAACGGCTAATGTTTCTGTCAAGCTACCATCTCCAAACCTTCGAAGAAGCATTTTACACAGGCTTCTTCATGTACAAGTCAAAAAATTTTGGCCCATCATTAGGAGAAATATAAACCTTGCATGGGCCTTGTAAGGAATCCTAATTTTTAGGGATTAAGGCTAATGGTGTGTAGGGTTAAGGGGACAAGGGCATTCAAGAAGCTAGTTTTGAGTAGGCTTTTCTAGCCTTTTGTTTAGACACATGTAGGATGTCGACCTAAGAGGTCACCTTCTCTCTCTACCTTTTTGAAAGTGAAGGGAGTAAAGAGGTGTGGCCACATCATCAAAAACGTGGATCACTAAGAGCCAAAATTTGACTTTTAAAAAAAAAAGTTATTTTTACTTATTTTTGACTTAAAACTCCCCCCCAACATATATCCATATCGAAAAAGTATTTTTTGACATTTTTTTAAACTTACAAGCACTAAAAGTCCGATTTTTCCACAAAAAAAAAAAAACTTTCTTCTCTCTTCCTCCTCCCTCCTTTCTCCCTCTCCTCTCCCTCCCTGCCCCTTCTCTCCTCCTCCTCCCTTGTCTCCCTCTCCCCCACTGTCCCCTTCTCTCCTCACATGTTCCTCCCTCTCCCTCCCTGCCCCCTTCTCTCCTCCTTCTCCACTCTCTCTCTCTCTCTCCCCCACTACCCCCTTGTCTTCTCCCATGTTCCTCTCTCTCCCTCCCCCTTCTCTCTTTTCATCCTTTGCTTCCTCATGCAACAGCTACCATGGTGCTCAAGGACATCACAAATCGTATGCATACATATTTGCTTGTTCGCAACGTTTGCACCGAAGGCCGCACGTGAGGGTGAGCAGAGATCATCCCAGGAATGTTGTACCATCGGTGAGATGAATGTTGACGATTCTTCAATATCTTGCCAATACCATCACATATTTGAATAAAACACCCCTTTATGCAAGGTAACAATATACTTCTTACTTTTGATTGTGTTCTTCTTATCATAAACTTTGAAGTCTAAGGTGTTGCCTCTACTTGTTTTGTAGTGCTTGGTCAAAAGTTTGCTTTTATGCACAAATAGTGAAAGGTTGCAGGTTAGAGAGACCAAGTGTCACCACTTTTCCTCTAAAACAGTCTTCTTTGTTACATCTTGCATGTAGGTGCTTCAAATCCATGCTTAGTAGGGGTGGTAGTCTCATCCTAATGTATATTTTTGTATTGTTTTTTCCCAGCTAGATAGAAATACTTGCAAATTGTACAACATATACTTAACAAGTGTCTTCATTATATAGCTTGCAAATGTTGAATTCATACATGTTTTTGTTACAAGGTGACCTCTTGCTATGCTAGTTGAGTGGCGTTGTTTGCAAGAATGGCTCAAGGAACTGGCATAACATGAAGCTTTTACGGTGGCACAAAGCTCTCCTCAGCGGCAATGTGGCTCCCACTATACCAAAAATCATTATGCTGACATGAAGAGATCCCTAGTAGGACAATGCAAAAACTTTTCATCAGCAGCAACACACTCTTTCCTAACATGAGGGCACTCCTACCAAAGATATTTTTATGTGATAGGTCACCCCAGGAGCATACCATGTCATGGAATGGATGTAAGAACTATGACCGCACTAGTCCTTGGAAAGTGTTCACAAATGTATGTTTATCAAAGTTAATGAGAAGAAATTTGGACTTTTTTGTTTGTTGATGTGTAAGAGCACTCTAGGTCTACCATATTTTAGATTGTTTTTGATAAGTTAAATAAAATTTGTAGTCATTTAAAGTGTAAGTTTGTTTTTGTTTGGTAAGATTGTACATGAGAAGACATAATAAAGTATAAGAGATCTTGACGGAATAAGCCTCGATTAGATTCCTACCATGCACTTGTGACACCAGACCTCTCCTTGAACCTTTTGATTTCTATCATTGTGGGAAGTCCAAGGGTGGTCTATTTTCAAATTTTTAGCAATAACTTTTTTTAAAAGGAAATTTTGGTTATTTTAAAGTTTGTACACAGTTTAGGAGTTCATTCTGATTGTTTTCCTTCAGTTTCAATTTTTGATTGAGGGCACTCCTTGGAAGCCACTTTTGAAGGTGTTAGGGTGAGATTTTGAGAAAGTTTTATATGTAGGAAATGCAGTCCTTAACACAATAGAAAACATTGCTTCTCTGAGTATTTTCAAATTCCATGGTTTTAATGCCCGTTCGAGCCCGTAGATTAAGGAAAAAGTAAGAAATGTCTGTTTTACATCATTTTAAGAAATTGCCAACCTGCAAGCCCAGACAGATTCGGAGCCAATTGAACACTAGAAGCTCTTGAAAACAGCCTAAAAGTTCAACACTTATTTTATAAAAAAAAAGACCACTTGAATTATGACCATGCATAAAAAAAAATATTGTACTTGTCATTTTAGGGCCCCAGGGACCCTCAACATGAGGGGCCACAAGGGCGCGCAAATCGGCCATCCAAAATTTTTGGATGGCCGATTTGCGCGCCCTTGTGGCCCCTCATGTTGAGGGTCCCTGGGGCCCTAAAATGACAAGTATAGGCTTTTTCTTATGCATAGCCATGAGATAGAATTGGGCAAATTAATGTATTCATAGCAAACTCCCCCCCCCCCCAATGGCAAATAGCTAAACATTGTATCATGCCATGCATTAACAAAAAGCTTGTACTTGTCATTTTAGAGGCCCAGGGACCCTCAACAAGAGGGGCCACAAGGGCGCGCAAACTGGACATCCAAAATTTAAAAAGCTTGTACTTGTAATTTTAGAGGCCCAGGGACCCTCAACAAGAGGGGCCACAAGGGCGCGTAAACTGGACATCCAAAAATTTTGGATGTCCAGTTTGCGCGCCCTTGTGGCCCCTCTTGTTGAGGGTCCCTGGGCCTCTAAAATGACAAGTACAAGCTTTTTTTAATGCATGGCCATGAGATAGAACTGGGTAGTTTAATGTGTTCATAGAAACCCCCCCCCCCCCCCCCCCCCCCCCCCCCCCCAAATGGCAGATACCTAAACCTTGTATCATGCTTATCAACCATTTTTTACTTCCTTGTGTCCATCCCCTGTTCTTGGAAATATCTTGGTCCCTATTTGTGCCTAGATGGGCATTCTACATGCCGTTGTGGTCCCTCTTGTTGAAGGTCCTTGGGGCTTCAAAACGACAAATAGGGGCTTTGTTTTAATGTATGGCCATGAGATAGAGTTGTAGTGTTTGATGTCCGGAGTATTCACTATGTCAAATTTTCCTATATCATGTGCGTTCACCACAATGGATTGAAAGTAGCCCTTATAGGCCTTACCTACACATGTTTCTGTAACTTTACAAGAATATAAATTCCCTTCTGTTGAACACATGTGCTATGTTACATATACTTTAGTGAACTCCCAAGGTCAAAGGCCTCACAAATTTTGTGCACTCAGAACATTTAGCACTAGAAATCAACCAAACAAGGAGCCAATTTTTATTTCCTTGTGTTCACCTCGTGTTCTTGGGAATGTTTTGGTTAAGCCATTTCTTTGGTATTTAAAACCACATGTGACCCCTATTGTTATAGTATCCGACCAAAGGTTTCTTGATTAGCACTTATATAGGTTCGAGTGATACATATCTTCTATGTTAACAATGCATGTATCTATAATTTATGTTTACACTTTCTCTATCCAAATGAGCTACATAGTAAAAATCAAATCCGCAATTCAACAATTAAGTTCACAAGGTGATAGCTATTGGTATGATCTTTAGCAATACCAAATAAATAGCTACCAATAGCGAATGAATAGGGATATTTAAGAAGGTTTGATACCAAAACCTTATCAACACTACTCAAAAAGGTGGAAACTCAAAGGCTTTATAATATATATGATGAAAGAAGAATCAATAATAAGTCACCCCTATATATCTACACCTCCATCTCAAGTTTTCATTTCTCTAAGTCAAGCTTGGCATAGGCATAGTATGGAAACAATAACATTTTGGAAAGCAAGAATTTAGCTTTCTCAACTTTTGAAATGTTGCTATTGATCTATATTCAACATCCCCAAATGAAGACATCTTGACAAAGGTTATGATCCACTTAATACTAATAACCATTAGTGATTAAAATGAAATCAAAATATTGCATGAATTTCTTCATGGTGGAATGATTAAGACTTGAAACTTCAAACATCTTACAGGCAAATCAGAATATCCAAAAAAATCAACAATATTTCTCAAATTTGTATGAAACTCCAGTAATCTAAATAAAATACTCACTCAGTGCGACACCATTTAACAAAAAGAAATATTTATATTGCATTTATAGAGGAATCCAGCCTCATAAAAATAATTACAAATGGAGACAATGTTGTTGCTGTTAGGCTTCTCTTACAAGTATTTGTCTTTCTCATCTAGAGATTCATATACACGAGTATTTGTGTGTCTATGACACTAGGGAACATAGTAGTACTATAGGGATGGCTTTTCTAAGAGCTCCTAGAGAGTACCTATTGGTTCAAGATTCTACAAAAATCCTACTATTCTTATCAAAATCTTTTAACACGGTAGTGAAAGGTTCCTCACGGAACAAAAATAGGGTGATTTCCATCTCTGCACATGGTTTCTTGCTCATGTCCTCTCAAAACAAGTTGACTCTGTAAGTAAACAACAGATTATATGAGCACAAAGTTATAAAGTACAAAATGATATCATTCTAATAATCTAATGACAACTATACAAAGAATAATTTATAAGAAAAATCTTTGATGACTCTCCATAGATAACACTACTTACTTACATTGTGAGACTCAATCACATGCTATAAAACTATAGATGGCTCACCAAAGCCATCAACAAAATAGCACCACCCAATGTTATGAGGTGTGAAGCCTAAACATTGAAAGCCATAAAGAGGTTAATTCCCTCCAGCATGATAAACTTAAAGATGGAGATGATCTTAAGCTCTGAATGTAAGCTACAAGGGTAGTTTTCTCACCATTCTATCTTTATGTTGGAGATGAATCCTTGCAATGCCCATGCACTATTCACACCTCCTGTTCTTGTGGTATGCAAGTCATGTGAGTTGATGCTTTTTCCACCTTCAGGAGTAGAGGTTTCCATGTAGTACGAGTGAATGAAAGTAGAAGGAGGAGAATCTTGTTTCATGCTGTAATGGAGGTGAGAGAAGGGAGAGGAGCTAGCTTGGTGTGGAACTATGTGGTGGGCAAGGGGAAGAGATGGGGGAGAAGCTTGCTTGGTGCTACAATGGAGATGGGAGAAAGCTAGTAGAGAGATAATGTTGGACTATAGGGGGTGCATGTGGTTGTTACAGCCATGGAGAGCTTGGAAAAGGGTTTGTAGAGAGAGAAAATCACTTTTAGCTATAGAATAGGTTTGGAAAGACTTTGGAGGGTGATAAATGATGTTTTGAAATTTTTTGGAATTTTTTAGTACACGTTTTTTACTTTTGAAGGTCAAAAATACTTTTTTGACTATGAAATAGGTTAGGGGACCTTTTAAGGAGGGAAAACTTGAAATTTGAAAATTTTTGAAAATTTGAAATTTTTAGTGTATTTTTAAATCCGGGCCAAAAAGTGGGGGAAAAAAGGTCAAAGTGGTCCCCCTCCCCCCCCTCCCTTTCCCCTAACCACCTCCCTTACCTTCTCACTAGGTAAGAGGCCATTAAGAGGTGTAAGGCTACCTTGTCCCCCTACTTTTTTGAGGGTATAGAGTGTGTCCACCACCCTCTTCCTATTGGCTGGCCTCTAATTAACCTTAATCCCAAAGGGCCCCTAGACGGTTCATATTTTTCCTAATGTAAATGGCAAGCGATTCTATGCGATATGATGCGTTTCTACATCAAATCAACCAAGAAAGACGACAACGAAAATGAAGACAAAGACGATCATGTCGTGGTAGCCATGAATTAGGAGGGGGGGAGTATTGGAGCCCCATTTGTCCAACTGTTGTAATGAGCCCATCGTGTAAAGCATATCAAATTCCCATTTTATGTCAAAGACGTCTTATCATTTTGATCCATTCGTCTAGGTTATGTAAAGATTAATCAGTTAGTCAGGACTCAGATTTGTTCACACTTTGTAATAATGAGTAAGAGAACCCCATGTACATTTTTGAGCTAAGGTGACTAAAGTATAAAAGTCACCTTAGAACCATTTTTGAAGAACATTTTGAACATTAATTCTGTGTCGTACGAGCCAGAGAGAGGGAGAGAGAGAGAGTGTGTCTTATCCTCTTCGCTACGCACTTCTCCCTCACCGGATTCACAATATGACTACACCATCGTGGCAGTCTCTCCGAGAGCTACGCGCCCATGCCACGCATTCACATTTTCGAGCTGTTCGCGATCGATCCTTCCTCGAGCTTGTTTTGCTTGTAAGTAGCACAAACAGTGTCTGTTTTCAACAATCAGGTGCTTTATGGAATGAGAAAGAGATTAGCTACACATAGATACTCATAAACTTAAGTTTTGCCCACTTTTGGATTATGACCTGTTAGTCTATCGCGAGTGTATTCGAGATAACTAGGGTTCAAATCTGGTGAGATTAGACTTATAGGTAAGTATATCCTAGTGAGAGGATGGTGCCTAGTAAGTTTGATGCGATTTCGAGTTCATTGGAAGTGTAAATGGTGTTATGAGCATTTAGGGATAGAGTGGGTTGCATTCTACCAGAGTTAATGATTGATGCATCATAAAAGTGCATATGTGTAGATTGGTCTCAGCCTGACAAGCTAACGAGATTGCCTATGTGTACCTATGGGTTAGTCATGTCATCGGATGATAAGTATGTTGTCTGTGTCGTGCTCTTGAGTATGAACAGGGGAGTAGTCAAGCCCTAAAACAACAACTTAAGGATAGTATGAACCTTGTCAATGCCTACGATGCTACATTACAGTAAGCAAATGTTGTTTCTTTTCAATTATAAATGTTTTTGTCTTATAAGACCAATACTCTTTTTATTATGCACAAATTTAAATTGTATGCATGATTTTAATCATGTTTGTGATGACGACATCTCTCAGATAATAAATAGAATTTGTCACTCTAATTTGGGAGAATGAAATGGACTAAGGAGCCGACATGCTTGTGGCAGCTATGTCTCCCAAGCACCAAATGGATTAGTCATCCATCATGGAATGATGTTGTAGGGTAAAAAGGGATCCTCTACCCGCTAAGAAACATTGACTAATGACTAAGGCTTTATCTCTTCTACCTCATAGTTGACGACTATGATTTCAAGAGAGAGGTAATGTAATAAAATCTAATATCTAACCAACCCAAAGGATACTCTCATATTAAACTAGTCATTTAATGTGGAGAATAAATGAGAAAAAGGTCTAGAATATAGACATGTGCTTATGGATCTATCTCAACACGGGGCCAAGGTTAACACTAGTTTGGTACCAAAAAAGACACTAAAGTGTCCTTTTTGGTTGTTTTGCAAAGAATTCTAGCAACTTTGTCATGGCCCATTTGACCAACTCCTTTTTAAGGGGTGTTACATACTAGATGAGAGTTAGGAAAAAATTATTAGACAAACCAAAAAGGCTACATGACCTTTACATAAAACCTCTCAAGTATCACATGGTATAAAACAGCAATTTGCATTTTATGCATACATAATTTTCTTTCAAGAAAAAAATCATTTGAATGAATTGTAAATTCGTAAGACCTCTTTGCAAGTTAGAGAATGATAGATGATCAACTATGACTTCAAGAAAAATCATTTTCATGTACAAAAAATTTTGTTTTATGGTGACATTCACCAAAACAGCAAATCCAAAAATGCATATGGCTTTACAAGCCAACATTGATACATATGGTATACATGTCACAATGGAGAACAAGTTGAGAATCTTAGCTTGTGACTAAGAAAAAATATTCAACATGTAAACTCAATGTCAAAGCCACAAGTGAAATACAATCAAGACATAAATTGGTAGCAACATAGCCTCAAGAATCTCAAACTTCCACTGGGGGATTATAGGATCACACAACTCGCTTTGCAGTTACACCCATGCGATCATACCCCACCATGACATGGTATTTGGAAAAGCAAGGATCTACGCAAAGGTATTTCTTACATTTAAGGCAACCATAAACTGTCCTTGATGGATTTGACCCAACCACTTCTTTTCCTTCACGGATAGCTCTTTTCGGTTCAATGGCACATACAATGCAAAACTTGCTTGCCTTTTCACTCAATTTCATTAGCCTATGTCCTTCCATCGGACCACTAGTATACGAAACTGCCTTACATGTGAGACTCCCTGCAAAGTGGTTATCAACAAGTTGTTCTTGCAAACGAATCATAAATTGGAACCGATTTGCATTTTTTCTGCCATGCAAACACTTCCAAATTATGTACGCATTTGCAAAAATGGAATCCAACATGCCCCAAAACAATGCATGCCACCACTTCCAACCATGTATAGTAGTCGCTAAACTGTACCCAGATCCCAAGACCATACTATCAAATACATCGCAGCGTGCTTTGTTCTTGTTATACTAGATGGCTATGTCTGGACAAGTAAGTGCAACTCTATGACCACTTCCTATCTGCCTCAATACTTCACCACTTTGCATACCATAGACATTAGAAGCAAAAAAAAATGCCTTTTTGTCCATCCAACTACATGCAAGAAGTCCTTTCCTCATATCAAATGCAAAACGAGAAGAACCATGCTCACGATGCTCAATATGCAGGAAAACCATACACCGAGCGAATAAAACTGAGCGTGGCATTTTTTCGAGCGAAAGTAGGGAGAACTATAACACAAAAAAGCTCTACCATAATGCCAAGTGCAGCCAGTCCAACAAAACGGTCAATCCATAGAAGGTGATCGTTGCAACAATATAAACGCCAAATGATTAAGTAACACAAGCTATCAAAACAATGTAAGTATAATAGGTGCTCATCCTACAATGGCAATTGCAGGGAATCCAAAAAAATGGCCAATCCATAGGAACTGCAAATCGTCTTAGCTCAAGAAGTCGATGCTATGCTGGCACTCTGGCCCCACACAATCCCTAGAACAACTCTACTTTTGTCAGTGTTGCCTGATGCACAAACTCATGAGCTGTAGAATCCAAACCAAGGACTCGAAAATACACAAAGTACATGTGTTTGCACGGCACGTACGTGAGACGCCTGCTGTCTCTTTTTTGGAAATCCTCACAAGTACATCGAGGAAAGTCTTCAATGGTCACCGCATAAGTAACCCCCTTTTGAACTGAGCCTGGAGTGCTAACATGAAAAACATGCGATGCATTTGGTACCAATATAACCTCTCTCACTAGATGTGCTTCCATGATTTGTCCCAATGCTATCCTGTCATTGAAGTCTTTGGTTAATTTTGTCCTCCACCTTACATGCTTTCCATCTCTAAATCTAGCACGGAAAGAGCTTGGTTGTGTTCCACATTGCCCACCAATATGGAGGTTCTGTTGTGCTGTCGTATTATCTCCTTGAAGCACAAATCCATTTTTTTGCAGCATCTCAACCTCCCATGGAAGCAGACACGTTCCCTCTTCCACAACCCACATCCCCGGAGCTGGGCCAGGAGGTCCAATAATCATCCCATCAATATTCCATGCATGAGTGGTACTGTCATTGCAAAACCATACAAACCCCTCAATAATTCCTTCTGGTTTGGCACCCACAGCGGGATATTTTCTCCTTCCCCAAAAGCAAGGGGCAGGAACACCATTTTTCACATTATCTAAATTTTTGTTTATGAACCTACCACAACGTACTTTATCTCTGGGGAGAACACCAAAACATGTCATTTTTCTGCGAGACTTAGTGCGCCTAATGGCCCAAACAGTCCGAGGCACCTTTTTCTCTGGCCAAAGACTAGGAGTAGCAGAAGCATTTTGTTGGTTATGTGGTACATTGTAAATTGGAGTAGTGACAGTAACAAACTCTGGCCTATGAGAGTCTTCTTCAAGAGTTTCATCGGCATCAAGAAAGATTGAGCGTGATTTTTTCACACTCTTTTCCCTTATTGGAGCTCTATTCATCTATGGACTTGGTATTTGCATTTCTAAAATTGTTGACTGAGCTACATCAAGAATTTTTCTATTCGATGTTGATGCTGAATGATTGCTCATAAATCTGGCTTCCAAGTCTGCCATCATTGGTCCTGTGGATGAATGCATGCCCTTCAAGTAGGCATTGTAGCGCACACTTTGAAGAACTGCTAGTGACATATCTGCACAAGTGACTTCATATAGACCAATGTTATTCTTATAACCAATTGAAGCACGCATACTTGCATGTTTTGCCTCAGAAATATTTGTTCTAGGGACAAAAGCACCTCTCTCATCTTGAGCAACAAATCTGTCTCCCCAATGTGGCACTCTAACATCCCACCATGACAACCATGTTTCCAATGCTGGAATCTCATCCAAAATAGCATGGCCCATTTTCCAAAACTGTTTGAGTTCATCCTTGAATACTTGTGCAGCATGTTCTGAAGGTGCATGTAACCATTTTCGACACAATATTTTATGCTCCTCTTGATAAGAGGAACGTATACACTTGACAGTGTGTTTAACCATGCTTTTCTCCCAATGAAAAACACACGATCTCTCTGGCTCCACCAAAATAGACAGTACGAACTGCAATCCAATTTGCATTTTCCTCATCTGCCATAAAACCTCGAAATTCAGGCTTATCAAAACCATGATCAACCACAACCTTATTAAGCATTTTCCAAAACTCTATCTGTGCATGCTTGTTTTCCACAGTAAATTCACATATTGCCAATGTTAATAGCTCTCTTACATATGGGTCGTAAACATGCGCCGACATAGTAGGCCAGCCCTCCACACGATGAACATGATCGAAATGCACCCACATATCTTGCAAATTTCCACCAGGGCGCATACGGTTCACAAAATCACACCACTCCCTGGTCCCATAGTGCAACAGGGTGTTTATGAAAACCTAAATGCAATACACATCTAGTAATTCCAGTCTTTTCAGATGGAATACAATAATATATAACTGCAGGGCATGTGTCAATGTACTCTAGAATTTGACGACAATGAAAGCATACAAGCTTTCCATAACCAACATCCAAGTGGACTTTACTAGGAGCACGTGCTAATTTTCCTTGCCATTGAGACTGATTAAATTGTCTCCTTCCCTGATAGTATGGACATTCTATATTGGAGCATCTCAAATGCCCTCCACACCGACTAAAACGAACAGTCCCATTGAATATATCATTACTGCAGGTAACATATTCTGTCCAAACATGCCCATCAAATCTATGTTCCATCCCATACATAGCAGAGTTGTCATTTTGAGGAGGAAGTTCATAGGCAACATACCCATCATAATAAGTAGGCATTTCCAAAGCCTTAGTGACACTTGTAGCAGAGGAGAGTGCAATATATAGATTGGTTTTCAGAGGAAGAGAACGAATAACATCAAGTACACTTCTGATGCATGCAGTGCCATCTTCAACATTGATTGGAGAATCTTTTGAGCCAGCATTTGATGTTGATGGATGTTCGTTGCTAAGTACCTTGTAAAACTGTGAATAATCGTGATCGAAATTGTAAAACAACTCATTTGAATCATTACGCGCAGGTTCAATTCTAACCTGCTCACCCTATAGTGTAAGTAGACGCAAAGAGAAATTTTTGTTCTCCAGCTCAAAATGTTCTGTTAAAGCTTCAACAGTGATAGTGCAATACCTACTTTCAAACATTAGCACAAGCTTCTGCTTATGCTTGGGACCGAAGATAGTGATATGACGAGCCATTGCATGGATTGAACAACAGTCAACCTGGAGAGTAAGAGAGTGCGATTGTTGCAGACAACAATCTCTTGGAAAAGACAAAATGTCTATATTAAATCACCTATGCCACGCACGTCTTAATATTAAGTGTGAAAAGGCCAAAACTTAGGGCAAAAAAACGTTGTTTTTTTGTTTTTCTATTCCACTCTGCACGAGGAGATATGTCGGCTTCAACATTAGATAAATACAACTTATACTAAACGTTTACTGATTTGCCTACACATGTATGCTCAACTTGTACTGAGTTGTCTCAAAGTTTAAACCTATTGAAAGCATTAACGTATTTCTATTGCAATGTAAATGTCCCTCGATATATTCTCATTATGCAGAATTTGTTTTATTGCATTATTTTACTTTATTTTGGAGCACAATTTTTCTTTTTTCTCTTAGTCACAACCGGCCGAGACACATTTTGCCCGACAACATCTCATAAGCTTGAGATTATTTGAAATTTGCATTTTATTGTTTTAATCTGGACTTAGAGTAGTGTTCGGGAAAAGTGTGCCTTAGCTTAGCCTTGAGCCGGTTCCAAAATCAAAGTAGCCGGTTGAAGGGAGGACAAGACTCATTAGGCAAAATTTGGACTCACAAAGGGGCCCTTTAAGGAGTTTGACTTTACCTCTCTCTACCAAAACGGGCACATGGATAAATTTTTACAAATAAACTCCAAAGTTGGCGGAGGTTTGACAGTTAGAATGTCCTCTTCAAGCTCTATCTACTGATATATAGCACGCCATGAGATTCCTCATATTTTAGAAGATTCTTTTTTTGATTCACCTATGATGTGACAACTCTGTCGGAATCTAACTGAATAAAAAAAAGAATCTTCTAAAATATGAGGAATCTCATGGCATGCTATATATCACTAGATAGAGCTTGAAGAGGACATTCTAACTGTCAAACCTCTGCCAACTTTGGAGTTTATTTGCAAAAATTTATCCATGCGCCCGTTTTGGTAGAGAGAGGTAAAGTCAAACTCCTTAAAGGGCCCCTTTGTGAGTCCAAATTTTGCCTAATCGGAGGAGAAAATTCTGCCTAAAATACATGAAAAATAGTGTAATTTTGCAAAATTAATGGCTAGTATTATAAAATTTCCGATTCAGATTTGTCTTGGAGGGATTTTTGTATGTGAACACTGACTTGTGAGTTTGGATTTTCTAAAATCCTGCGGTCTGGTCTGCTCTGCTCTGCTCTGCTCGTGGTCGCCATATGCAAGGAGCCTTGCGCCCTGCGAGCTATACACAGAAGTTGATGGCGCCCAAACGTCGCCCCCCCACAAGGTAGAACCACTAGGACACTGCCCTAACTGATACCGCGTCGGCGCGGGACTGTTTAGGGTAGAGTCCCGTTTTTTTTTCAAGTTTATTATGCGCTTAACAGAGCTGGTTGTCAACACGAGGGAGTAGGCCTTGGTGGGATTTTGAGAACTCTGTAGAGAGCTTTTGAGGCTTTTCAGAGAGCTGGCCGTCAGCAATATACAGAGTCCCGTTTTTTTTTCAATCTGGGCTTAACAGAGCTGGTCGTCAGCACGAGGGACCTGGTTTCGTCTGAGAGAGAGAGAGAGAGAGAGAGAGAGAGAGAGAGAGAGAGAGAGAGAGAGAGAGAGAGAGAGAGAGAGAGAGAGAGAGAGAGAGAGAGAGAGAGAGAGAGAGAGAGATTCATTCCCTGCGTATAAAGAACAGGAGAAAGAGACGGTGTGTGTGTGTGTGTGTGTGGGCCTTGGTGGGCTTTTGAGAGCTCTATAGAGAGCTTTTGAGGCTTTTCAGAGAGCTGGCCGTCAGCAATATACAGAGCTGGCATGATGGTTGCAGATCGCGAAAGTGAGAACATGTTGCAAATGATGTGGCAACCCATTACTTTCATCAAGATGGGGCAATGGGGCTTAATGAGACAAATATGATGTCGGTGCAGACACCTTTGTTGGCAGCTTCACATGCATCACAGGATATATTTCTTGGGGCAGACTTGATTGGGAACGATAGAGCAAGCTCAAGATTTCAATAACAGATGCCGAAGATTGATGAAGTCCTTGAAGGCAATATTCACAAGCAGGTAGCAGGAGAAAGTGTTGCGTCTGTACATAGCAGCACATGGGAGATTAGCAAACAAGCCCCTAATATGAGAGAGGTTGGCCCGAATGCTGCGCAGAGTCAAGGTGGCGTTGGGCATAGCCCACTTATGGATGATGACATTTTGAAAACCTCTGAAGCTTCCAACTTCATACATGCAGGGAAAGTTGTAGATATTGATAGGCACTTGCAAATGCCTAGCTTTCATAGTGGAGGTTTTCATAAGGAGAAGATGCCACTCAAAACATATAACAATGTGGCAAAGGCGGCAGCAGATGATGTGGGTGTATCTCATGCTTATAATTACACCCATACATCTAGGCCTTGGGATGGGGATATGATGTCTTTTCCTTCAAAACTCATTGAAACCTTATCTGACAAGCATGATATCAAAGTCACAGAATGTATGGAAGTGGAAAGGCCATCCCAAAGCCGTAATGATCCCAAGAGTGCCAGCTCAAACAAGGCATTTACAGAGGACAAGGGGCTATCTTCTATAGAGAGCTTTTGAGGCGCTTGAGATGGGCTTGGAGGGAGTAGGCCTTGGAGGGCTTTTGAGCGTTTTTGTGATGGGCTTTTGAGAGCTTGAACGAGTCCCGACACTCAGCAGAACAGGGCTTGTGAGCAAGACCATCAAGCAAGGGAGTGCAACAGGGAGTCGAAACACTTGGAGACAATTGGTCCAATATAGTGAGTAGAAAATCAAGATGTGGTTGTATCAGGAGAGCAGCCGAGAGGGGGAAATCAAGCAACAAGAAGGGAATGTTTGTGTGAACTCTACAGAGTCACAAGCAAGGCAAATTTGCAATTCGGCAGTAAAGCAAATCAAGCAAATTGAACCGACATCACAGCACACACACACAAATTGGAAAATTGGGCAAGCGACAGAGCAATAGAGCAGCAGGCTTGCAAGCGACAGAGCAGCCTCAACTCATGAGCAAACCAAGCAGAGCTTGTTGTTGCACACACACACAGTCAATTCGACAGCAAACAACAGAAAACGTTAAAGTTGATCACTGCACTCAGCATGTCGGGCTCGGGCATTGGACTCATCTCCACAAACTTGCACATAACCTCCACAGAAATTACTTACTTGAAATGTTTTGGGACACTACCCTAACTGATACCGGGTCGACGCGGGACTGTTTAGGGTAGAGTCCCGATTTTAGGTTCTGGGAAAGATTGACTGGGGAGCATTGCCAAGAGGGGCAGAGTCTCCAAAGGTTGCGAAGGTGTTTTGATCCACTGGCTGTGGTCCTTAGCACACTGCCTTGCTGATCCTTGTAGCGCCCATTAGTGAGGGGATCCCTAACAGCATGGTTGCATAGGCTCTACTTTGTGGGTTTTTGTCTACCGGGATCATGGCATGACCAATCCCGCGTCGACGCAGAATGTTCTAGGACTGTGTCCGGTTAGGTTGGTATCACAACAATGGAATATTTTTATGTCAAGCATGCAATACTTTTCTTCAATGGGATAGTGGCATAACTAGTCCCGTGTCGACGCGGGATAGTTTAGAGCAGTGTCTCAAAGTATAGAGTTTGCATAAGTTAGTATGACCTCTAGTTATCAAACATGAAATTTTAAATGAAATGTACAAATGTCTTTATTATTAGGTCTGTTTAATAGAAAGTTTATTAGTGTTATTTTTTAAGGTATTGTTTTTTTTTAATGTAGCCCCTCCACTGCTAGGAGAGGTTCAAGAAGACGCGGCAGGAGTGCATCAGTTTCAAAACCTGTTTGTAGTGATCAAGTTAGCTCGGTGGCCGAGACGGAGTTGCCAGATGAGAGCGATAGTCATGATATTGGTTTGGGTTCTTTACATGAAGTGGACCAAGAGATAGCTAATGTTGAAGCTGCTATGCAAATAGTGCCATTTAGAATGAGACCGGAAATACGTCCAAGTGTTGCAGATGAGGATGATAGCACATTGCACTTGGATCGAGGAGAGGACATTCTAAGTAAAACAAGAGTTTTTAGTTGCTTTGAATGTCCTCCCATACCTCTTTGCACGCTTATACCTCATGCTAAAGTTCGTGGTTTAAGGCCAGATGTAAGTGGCTTGAGGTCTGCATTTGCCAGAGAAGGCTACATCAAAGAGAAGGGTGTATTTATAGTTTCATTGTCTACATGTCAAATGGAAGAAACTCTAGTCACGGGTATGCTTTCTTATTTTTACCTTTCTTCATTTCTTTTGATGATCATAAGTAAATGTATGTCTTTTTTTTGTAAGATGCTATTATTGATGGATGGGATCCAATATGGAAACAAGTCAATATAGAGTTTGAAGAAGAGGTAGCTTCACATCCATAATTTGAATCCCTTGCCCAAAAAATGTTCTATGTGTGGGAAGGGAATCATCGAACAGTTGCTTGGCGAGAAGCCATTAATGAAATGTACTCTACTAACAAAGAGAGGCATTGTAGAGTTTTATGTACAATAATTGATACTACAAAGGTGTCAGAGATTGCATTGTTGACTAGTCTTCAAAGAATGAACTTGTAAGTAAAATGCTAAATTAAGTGCATTGTTTGATGTATTTATATTATTTTGGCACTTCTTTAAGAAAAAATTATTCATTTCTGTAGCATGAACACACATGCTTTGGTTACCTCTCACTTGAGAGATGAACTTGTCAATTGCTCAAATATTTGTGCGGCCGATCATGAAGATTATCTCCGTGCACTACCAGAGGCAGATCAGAAACTGATTGACACTCTCCGAAAAAGAGGAACAAAAGGGGAAGAGCCTTGGCATCGTCTTACACGGAGATATCTTGCTCGTTTGTTATTTGATGTAAGTGTACTACATTCTTGAATTTAAGTATATTTTCTTTGTGATTTTAATGTTTTTATTGAATACTTATTGAAAGGTTCAAATGTCAAAGGAGCTCCAAAGTAAGATAGAGAGCAAGAAAGATACTCTATCGCCACAAGATCTGAAACAAGAAGAGAAACAAATAATCGGAGACTTGTACATCAAATATGGGGATCGTATTGGAAAGGTATGGTTCTTTTAACTAGGTTGCATTGTTTGTTTTTAAGTGCTTTTTTTAATGAAATTTATGTGACAGATTTTGAATATTGTTGATCCTCGACATGGTAAAGAGTGGTTTGATAAAGTAATGAGTTTGAAATGGGGCAAAGAGAGTTGGGCGACATTAGAGAAGCTTAATTTAATTGCTCTTCATGATGCAAAAATGAAAAATAAGATCTTATGGTTATCATTGCTGGAGTCCAGCAAGATTACACGAGCGGCTTACGGATTGACTCGAGGTGACCATAGATTCTGTAGGTAGGTAACACGAGTTTGGGTTTCTATCTTTAATTGCTTCTTTTATAATTTATCTTTTCATAAATTATATCACTTGATTGTTATAGTTGGTTGAAAAGAGAGGGTGCTATACAAAGAGTGCTTGATGGTGCTGAGATACTTTTGCTTGACTACGTGGATGTGCCGGATGGAATCACAATTCCTCCAGCAGCTACATTGGAGCTTTACTATGGAGAGATGATAGTAGAGGCTCGTAAATTCATGTTTCCATTAGAGGTGTCTTTGGAGGGCAGAAATAGTGATGTTGAGTTGCAAGCTCTTAAGAAGATCGACTACTATCGAATGGCTTCACAAAGACTGCTATATAGGTAGTGGTCACTAAAATGTAACTTTATTTTGTATTTTGTGAGTTTCATTGTGATAATTTAAAAGTTTGCTATATATTTTTTGTTAGATACTTCTATCATTTGTTGGAGAAACAACACATTCTAGGCATTCCTTTGCTTGCTCGATCTTGGGTCCGTGTTGATAGTGAGGATAGCATGTATCCTCCCACTATGCATCATCGATCACAATGGGAGCTATATCACTGTCCTTGGTGGATAGACATGGATCAAAATTATGTGTTGGGTCGTGAGAGAGAGATCCACGATGCACAAAGGACTTCAAATCCTTCTACAGCTGTTGACACATCTGATGCAAATGCAAGGAGTGAGACCATACATGATAATAGATCCGTTCATGCATGTGAGTCTCTTTAATGACTTTGTCTATGTTTTGTGAGATATAACACAGTCTTTGTTGAATTTTGTGCATGGTTATTGAGCATGATTAATGTATTCTTGACAGCTTCGCTCCCTAAAGATACAGGGAACAACATGAGACAATCGTTGCAACAGAAATGACAGGTGTGAGCATAAAAGAAAAGGTTAACTAATCTTATGACATGTGTGAGCATGTACTTTTATTGATCTTTTTGCTATGGCTCACTAATATCTTCACTTCGTTGTGTTCCTTGATAGCTTCTCTACCAAAACATAAGGGGAAGTAACACGAGGTAGAGGAGGATCTTGACATGAGAGGTGTGTCCATAAATAATATAGTTTTCTTAACTCACAAAGGATTGTTGATCTTGTTATTGTTTTTTTATTGCACTATGTTATGAAAATGTACCCATGGTTTGGTGATCTCATTGTTTATAACTGACAGATGCTATTGGCACACAAAGCTTGCATCATTCAGTGCGATTTGTTTTCCCTAGAGAGCAGTCTGTTCTATAGGCACCGAGAGATCATAGATGTTTAGCTATATCAGGGGATTATATTACCATTGCACGTGAGTTTCATTTTGGTGTGCAGTCATTGATATGGATGCCCCTACACGAGCATATGGTCAGAGTCCGGTCTACAGATGCTGGTGGATACAGGAGAGATGGTAGGCTCGTTCCATGGGCTGCTGATTTTGTGTTTCTTGACTTGCCTTTTGGAGGTGTCCTACATTCTACACCCTCACAACCTCCGTGGGATACTTGCACTGAGGAGAATGTGAGAGCCGCCATTCATTTGACGCACAGTACATTGGCAGATTCTGGATGGCTTGTTTTTTTGGGATCTATTGCAGGTATCAATATCTTCTATACTAAGCAAACCTTATTGTTGCTTTATTTGCATTTGTTGAAAATCATATTTCTATATGGTAGGTGATACTCTTCATTGGATTGAGAAGATGAGTAGAGCATCTAACATGGTTATTCATCGTCGAGTGATTGTTATTCATCATTCATCTTACGGATTTATGGATGTGGGTGGAGATCATCAAGAGGTTGATTTTTTTTTCTTTTGTGCCTAGTGTATGTAATGATTAAACTATAACATTCTAAGTGTTTGTCATGTTTCTTTGCAGTGTGATAGTTCAATGCTATTCTTCATTCATAGGCAAGGTGCACCACCTCCGGTTTACCTTGATGAGAGTATGTCATTGTTTCGTGCAATGGGCATGACTCCTACAGATACCATCATGCGACACTACTTGCCAGAGTCCGCTTACGCAGTCATGGATTCTGGACTTGCATGGTGAGGATGCATGCAACGTAGCTCTTACTTCATTGCTAGTCTTGTTGAGCTCTTATGTAGGCCAAAGGGCCTTTGTTTGGAGTTTGGTTGTGGGACTGATCCTGTTCTCAAATCATGTCTCTCTTTAGGACGTGCTTGTGCAGCATTGGATAGTGATGATACTTTGATCTCGACATATGTGTCATCTTTACTTCATCCCCAATCTAGAGGACAAGACAGACATGAGGCCTCAACTTCTGCAGATGTGGATGAGGAGAATAGACCTCCCGCTGAGAACCCATTTGATAATTTGTGAGCATTTCATTTCTTTTGTTCATGGACATGTTATTTTTTAAGTGCCTCTCCTTACTTAGATTTTGCTTTTTCAAGCTATGTATGCTCATGGCAATATTTGACAATAGTTAGGTGGCTATTGATGCGGTTTTAAATGATTTTGAAAAATCTTCGTTTGCACTATTCAAAGTTCATTTATTTGCTTTGATGTGTTCATTTTTTGCTTAATTGAAGTGCCTTGCCAGTGTACATTGAGGCTGAGGCTAAAAAGGTGGTGCGAGATCCACGATACAATGTTCAAACCTCCGACAAGCCAAATAAAAGACATGCCTTCATGGATGATGAGTGCGATTCATGCTAAAGTATCATGTTTTGTACTTGATGAAACCAAATGTTATAATTAATTTTTTGTTCAAAAATGATATCAGTGTTCACTAAATTATTGCTGATGACTTGAGAATGGCAACAAATAATTCCTTCTCTTGTGATATCATGATGAGTGATTCATGCAAAAGTATCATGTTTTGTATTTAATTTGACCAAAGTTTTACTCGCTGCGGTCTCTCTCTCTCTCTCTCTCTCTCTCTCTCTCTCTCTCTCTCTCTCTCTCTCTCTCTCTCTCTCTCTCTCTCTCACGCGTCTGGATATCGCTCGGTTTTTTTGTTCGCTCGGTAAAGTTTTCTTGGTGCTTGGTAAAACTCCTCAATATATAGCAATTGCAAATCCGGAAAGTTCTTCCTGTTAGTCATGTAAGTACCTGTACCACCATGCCCTTGTTCGGTCAAATGCACCAAGAGATTGACTAATGTAAACCACCTATCAAAGAATACATGATGACCTTTCTGTTTCAAATCTTTTGCAAGCATAGATACAATATTATATGAAAGCTCTGCACAAGGAAATTTGCCATACACCCATACCCAGTCTCAGAATCGCATAAGTTCCATAACGGAATCCCAAACTTGTGAGGCTTCTTTGGATTATATACCCTGCATGGATTCAACTTACATTTAGACGGTATAATCCTCTCATCAACAGTCACATTTTGTCCACAATTGAAGTGCAATTGAAACATTGCTTTCAACCTTTCCTCTAATGGCAAGACTTGCCACAACTTATGCTCTCGCATTCCTCTAAGAAGTGGACTTTGAGAGTTATCTTTTACATGCAAGAAACACTTTATTTTCTGATACTCAGTTTGCCCCATTTTCTCAGCATAGTTCGAATAATGCATGACACCGTAAGTTTCCCCTTTCCAATAATAATTCTTGTCTAGCATATACTGCAAAGCCATGCCAAGATAAACAACAATAAATCGCAGAAAAGAGTGTCTATCAAGGTCCTTCCACCTTCTTGTGGAGCCATACTTACATAAGACTTGTTCTTGCTTTTCCAATGCATATCTATTTGTCTCACCCACAATCATATCAATCAAGTCTAATGGAAACAAAGCTAGAAAAAGCTGAATTTCTGTGAGCTCTTTTTGTACTTGTCCCAAGTTTGGACCTCCAATGTCTACAAATGTGGGAAGCACTTTGAATGTACCATCAGGTTCCACATGCATCTTATCACCACTCTTCCATGAAGGAATAGTCACATTAGACCAATCAGACTCATCATCACTGTTGGGCAAGACCGGCCCTTCGGCCTCCAAAAGCTCATCCTCGCATTCATCTTCTTCTCCCACAGATCCATGCTCATCACAAGAATCACCTTCTTCATGCACACTTGATTTGCGACCTTTCTTGACATGCATATTTTTCACTTTTCCACGCTTTTTGAGAATCTTGTAGCCCTTGCCACGAGCATGACTACTCTCTACATCTCCATTAGCATCATGAATTCTTCTTGCATGATTCCTGTGAGCCTTTCTGAATGCATCATGAGTGTCCACATTCACATTATTAGAACTTCCATCACAAATCAAATCAGCATCTTGGGCCTTTGGCCGTCCTCTACCCATGATGACAGGCTTTGGAGGTCGACCTCTCTTACATGTCATAGGAGGTGCACCAGACACTCCTACAAGAGGCATAGTTGCAATAGAAGCAAATGTAGACAAGAAAGGGGCTTCCTCATTCGTTTCTTCCACATGTGTAGACAATGCATTCATAGTAAGTGCATCATCCGTAGTGTCCATAACCTACATCAAATGAGCATCATCACAATCCGTATCAATTGCATCAAGGAAAACCTCTATTTCCACACAAGGCAATACATTGGATCTCCGATTTTCCCTCTTTTGACATGCCAAAAATTCGGCCAAGGAGAGATCATCATCAACATAAAATGCAGTATCATTATGCATATCGAGCATGGTTTCTTCCTCAGATACAATGTACATGCGTATAGACTCCCATAACAACATGTAGGCGGTCTCATCACCATCAAAAATGCATTTGAACAGCCCTTTGCGTTAGTTATACGGCACAATCTTGCCCTTGTACTGCTTGGTCTCCCAATCAAGAGGGTGAGCCTCTTTTGCCCATTCAACACCAAATCCCATGGTAGGGTACAAGAGCTCTCGTCCTTCTAAACTGCGGAAAAATGCGTTGAAAGGCAGCCCGGTGAGCAAGGAAGAGGTCGCCGTGGCGTGGAGCAATGTGTGTGGGCGAGCGCGACACTCAGAGCAGAAAACGTGAGCCCTGGTTTTCCTGTATACAACGTTGCAGGTTTCGGCCTATTTTTTGGTTTCGCTGGAGAATTTTGAAATCGACTATGATAAGGTTATGCACTCACTTACAAGGATTCTAAGATCCAAAGATCTTGAGCGTTCCTTTGCCATGGAGATCCAATGGCAGGAATCATTCCAGCCCCAAGGTAGGATTTCCATAGCCATGGAACGTTACCGATGAAAAACAGGAGCACATAGATCTTGAGATTTTAACCACTAGCACGCACGATTTGTTGACCCAAACCAAACGATATTTTTGGAGTCATACTCTAAACATACATTTTGTTTTATGAGAAAATTGGCGTAAGCATGCATTAAAAAAAAGGACGAAACTCATGTGTTCACAGGACACTTGAGTGTCCAATTATAGGACTAGTGTTAAAGGGGTCCAAATGAGAGATGATCTGTCAAAGAGAAAGGATAGCTAATGGAGCTTAAAGACCTTAGGGTTAGCCTCATTAAATACCTCCAATGGTTATTAAAAGTCCTTTGATCTTAGGCAAGCTGGGTCTATGCTTGAGGTGGAAACTTGGCCCAAGCTTGAGGTGCTTGTTGTGACTAAGGTGCTTGAGCTGCTTGAGATTCTTAATGAATTAGCTGCTAAGGTGCTCCATGACTAAGGTGCTTGAGGGGCTGAGGTGTTCAAAAAGTCAAAGCACATCCCTACTCTTGAGGGGGCGAGCCCTCTTTGTAGGAGTAGAGAGAGTGAACACACACCCTCACACTAGGCAAGCTTGGTATAAAGAAAGCAACAAGGACACTTGTCAAGCTCCTCTTCATTTTTCCCTCATTGTGTGCCTAAATCCTATTGGTTGATCTCCCAAGGGGTCCAATGATAATTGAGTTAGTTTAACTAATTGTTTATGCATTTATCAAGTCCTCTCTCTCAAAAGGGGGAGAAGGACACTTGTCCTAATGCTACCCTTGTTGCTTGATATGCACTAAGAATGTGATTGGCCAGGCTAGAGGGGTCCAATCAGGTGCATGCTAATGGTAGAAGAGGGGGTCGACCAAAGCAAGGAGGGCCTAGCTTGAGGGGTATAATCGCCCACACACACACACACACACACACACACACACACACATACTCATTGTGTGAAGTGCAAAGTGCAAGAACTCCATCTCCTTCTCCAAGCTTGTAGAGAAGTTGAGAGACTACACCAACACTCTTGGCTATGGAATGCAAATCCAACCAAGAGCCATGCTCCAATGCTTAAGCTTGCAATCTTCTCCATCTTCATTACTATGCTATTATGTATGCTCAATTGTTGTCATGTTCTCTAAACTCTCTCTCTTGCAAAATTAATGTTATGCCAAGTTAATTAAGTATAATGGTTATGTTGCTACCGCTAATTAAGTTCACCCTCTATGTTCTCAAAGTAGTCTCACAAAAATGCTCACTCTAATTCTCCTAATTCTGATATTCTCAAAGTTCATGTGCCACTTACATTACAAGACACTTTCGGTTTACACCATGGAAATGTGGATACAACCAATGCATGGAAATTAGTTATATCTCAAGGAAAATTTTCTTAATAAGGATAAGGATATGGTAAAAAAGTAGCTTGTTGAATAAGCCACTTGTTGAAAAAGTAACTTGTTGAGAAAACTTTGAAAAGGAAGACAGGCTATCAAGATATGCAAAAGTAACTTATAAGATAAGTTAAGTGCTTTATCAAATCTTAAAAGGAGGTCTTCTCTACTCGCTCAACAGTTCTCGTCTCATTTTTGAAAGTCCAAGCTTAAGAGTGGTCTTGTGAAAGCCAAAGCTATTCCTTTTTCACACACACCTCTCTATCCAAGAGAATCCATGTCCATAACCATAATCAAATTTATCATTACCATCTCCATCTTCTCTCTCCTAACCTTCAAGATTTTCATAGCTTGAACCTTTCTTAACCTCTCATTCTTCCAAAGCCAAACTGGTGGTCTTCAAGCGAACTAAAGTAGGAAAGAGCCAGCTATGTCAACACACCTCATCATTACTCTTCCAAAGCAAGAAGAATACCCTATGATATACACTCTAATATAAGGTTATCTTGTTGTTGCTCATTCTTGTACTTTCATGCTTACTTAAATTCATAAACTCTCACATTTTCATAAGCAAGACTTTTTTCTTAGGAGGAAGACATAACTTCTATGTTGGTTGTATATGTGCAAGGTCTTTTTTAGTAATGCAAATTAGGTTAGTACTTAATTTTCTCAAGAGAAAGTTTAGTTTTTGAAGGTTAAATTAGCATAACCAAAGGAAGTTTGAGAAAGAGGATTCCCACAAGGTCATTCCCTCCCTTCCCTCTTCACAATTGGATTATTTGAATCTCTAAGCCTCTCATAGCTATGTGAGTAATCCTCTCCATGGTAGAAGGGGTAAGCCTAAATCCCATTTTAAAGAAGAACATTTTCATCAATCATACTTCATTGCATGCACATTTCTCACTACACTAACATGTCCACTCTTAAGAATGTTGCATTTGAATCCTTTCACTACCATTCATTGAAGGTTTCTACTCTTAACACAATCAAGCATCGACTCTTAAATAATCAGTCAAAAGTAGTCTACAATTGTAAATTGGTGCACTCTAAAGCTCTATGTTTGCAATTCATGGGCCACACTAAAGTAAAGATCATCCTAAAGAGAATATGCATTATTCTTTTCAAGTTTATATTCTTTCAAATTTGTTTTGGAATTGCGATATGGGAGGAGAATAAGGGATAGCTTTACGGATGTCATGAACGTGTTGCTTGAACATAAAACTCCCATCGCTTCCATGGAGATGCCCCGTGGATGGCAATTGATGCAAAGGTAACAATTGAGAATCGTCCAAGATAGAGTTAACTTGAAACTTACGTCGAGAGAAAACCTTAACCCCCTAGAGACTCGTTGTTTTCTTAAGGTCTTGTTTGAGTAAAAATTAAAATAACATAGGAACTAAGGGATTATAACTTAAGGAACTTAATCTAAATTTAAAATAGGATTAAAACTCTACCGAGAAGATTTGACATGGATAGCCCTAGCATACCATAGAAGATTGAAGTGTAAACTTTGTCTTACATGTTTGAAAAAAGGCTGGTGCAGGTATTAACCTATGGGATTCAACAAGGGATAGTCCTTTCTGTCTAGGACTGATAACCGTTGGTTTATGTTTTGAGCTCCGGTTCATTCAAGGTCTTGGAATTTGGATTTAATGGGAGTGGGTCCCAGCCAGGTGGTGAGATCCATTCTTGGGGAGGTCACCTAAGAAAAATGTAACCTATCACGTGAGTTCAACAAAAGGGTATTTTAAGCTTTCCAAACTTACAAAAATATATGTATAGAAGGGTACTATCATAACAACTAATATCTAATTCTCCCAAATGATTTTCTCATGTTAAACTGATCATTTAATATGGGGAAGTACCAGGGGAGTAAAAGCTAGAATACTGGTAAGGATGCCAAACCGGTCTCTGCAGGGATCCAAAGGAGGGAAAATAAGGATCCAAAGGGGGACAGTCTGCAAAAGAGCAATGTGCCTCAATGGGGCTTAAAAGACCTAAGGTTCAGCTCCATTAAGACTTCCATAGGCTAAGGTTCCTAATTTTAATTCAATTCAAAGGCAAACATAGGAGAAAATTGGATGGTCATGGGAAGACTAAAAAGTATTCCCACATCCCTAAGAAGGAGGAGGCAGACCCTTTTAGTAGGGGATGAGAGATAAACACACACACACACACACACACACACTCCAAGGCTCCCCCCTGACACAAAGGGAATATTGGACACATGTCAAGATCCTAGGCCAGCTGCCCCCAATCCCCCCTCAGATCCTATTGGATGGTCATAGAGGTTGAACAATGAGAATTAGGCTAGAGTAAATCTAGTCTAATCAATTTAAAAATGCTTGATAAAAAAACCAATGGAAATTAAGTTCCCTAGAAGACTATTGGAAAGTCTACCAAGGGGTCCAATAAGCATTCAACATCCCAATGGCTTGCTTGATTCCTATTGGCCAGAAGACTAAGAGGTCCAATGAGAGTTTAATAGAATTATTTAATTACCTAAAGTCTCACAAAAGGGGAAAGGGGGACACTTGTCAAAAGGCTATCAACTATGATTCTATTTTGTGATTGGTTAAGCTTTAGAGGAGCCAATGGGAGGCCATCATGAGCATTTAGCAAGACGGGTCGACCAAGATGGAGAGAGGGCTGCACTTAAGTCTAAGGCATTGCTACACACACACACACACACACACACACACACACACACACAACTCATGTGTGCAAGAAGAACTTCATCTCCTTCTCCAAGCATTGAGAAGTAGAGGCCTACACCAACAACTCTTGGCTATGGATTGCAAATCCAACCAAGAGCCAAGCTTCAATGGCATGCTCATCTCCTCTACCATGTTAATTACTAAGCTAAGCTATGCTATTAGAGTGATTATGTGAGGATAATGTTTCTTTCTTGTAAGATACCTCTTCTTCCTCTCAATCTATCCTCATTCCCTGCTAGCTCTCACCTTTTTTGAAGGTGTATGAGGTCTTGGTACTGAGGCTAGGGACACTAGATGTGTTTTCAAGAATAATTTGGTGCATGAAGCTTCCATCTTCATTGCACCAATGAGTTTTTTCAAGGAACACAAGAATTGTATTATACAAAATTCTCCTTTGATGGGAGAGTTTATAATACAAATCCTTTATGGAGGGGGGATTGCGGTTCCATGTAAACCCGGTCCTCAACTCTTGTCAATTGTTCAATTGCTCTCTCTTTTCAAGTACTGTCAATGCCAAATTAGCTAGGTGTAAATTTCTATGTTTCTTTCTCAAATTAAGTACTCTCTCTATGCTCATTAGGAACTTATTTTTAATAAAATGCTCACTATGTTATCAATTTCTGCTACGCACAAGTTACTAGTGCATTAAATGTTATCAATCTCTGCTACACACAAGTTACTAGTGCATTAAATGTTACATTGGTATCAGAGCTATTAGTTTCTCGTTTCTTGCTCAAGAAGAGAGGTCCTCAAGCTTGCTACAAATGGTTGGTGTTATTAATTGTAAAAGAGTAAGTAGAATAGGGATTTTTGATCCTTGAAGCATGCCTGCTTTATGCAGTTAACGGGGATACCGTCGAGAGATATGGTCTTAATAATGGAGTCCTATGGGGCTTGCTTATGGCTTAACCATTATTGAGCTATTAGAAGATTGACAGGAACCGGTGTTGTCTTGGCTCTGTTGAGCCCTCTCTTCTATTCCTTGCAATTAATAATATTTGATCCACGGGTATAGGTGCTTGAGTGCTTTTCTTTGAAGGTAAAGAGGAGTAGCAACTAGGGCTTGAAGTACCAAAGTACAAGTAAAAGTTTACACCTAAAATTTTCTAGTATGGCTGACAAGAGAAAGAGATTGAAATAAATGTTGATAGCTTTGATTTTTCTAATGAAAGAGAAACTAATGATGCCCCTATGCTTGTGAACTATCTTGTTTCTAGGCCTGAACAAGCCCTAGGAAACCCATCCCTCCAGGGTGAAGTGCTACAACAATTGCGCACCCATGGTATTCTCCAAACTCCACCAAGAAGAGAGAGTACCTAGGAAAGTCCAAGTGAGACACCCAAAAGAGGACTCTCTCCAATAAGGGAAGAGGAAGAGGATCCGCACGTAGGGCTCAAGTACTTACTACTCGATGATGCGTCTCTGTCTCAAAGGAGAACCCAAGTTTCAACGGTAGAGCCCTCATCAAAAGAATGAGAAAGAAGTGAGTCTCCTACCACCAATGTGGAGACGATTCCATGAAGATGGCAGGAAAATGCTCTCCAACACCCCCTAAATGCAGAAGACCATCACATACTTCTCTACACCACAATTCCAAGAGGGGAGAGAGGAATCAAGAGAAGAAAAATGCAAGAAAGAGGTCACCCTCTTCTCCATCCTCCTCATACTCTTTTTCTTCTGAAGAAAGTGATGGTGCAACTCTCAAACCATCTAAAAGAAGAGTCCATAGGAAATACTATGCCGCCTGGAAGAGGTTTTCCAAGCTCAAAAAGTTCAAAGAGGGAGGAAAGAACATCTCTTTCCTTACCTACGATGGCACCTTTGGTGCTATGGACAAAGTCTTGGCCTTTATCCAACAATTTGACTTGGTGTTTGGAGATGAGGGCTTCACAGAGTCCTCTAAGCTATGTCATGTAGCTTGCATTTTTAAAATTCTGCCAGGCAATGGTGGTCTAGCCTACAAGAAAATGGTGAACCTCCACGAACATGAAAAGCTTTAAGAGCCTCCATCATGAGGCAGTTTTTGGCTACCGATGCCAAAGACAAAGTACTCACCGAATGGTGAAGCTTGAAGCTCTTGGGCCCTACGAATCTATTCACAAATATGTAGACAAGTTTTGGGATTTACATCTCAAAGACACTGTCTTCAAAAATATGGGTTTTGGAGAGCAAGAACAACAACTTTGTGTGGGTTTAACTGAGGATAGGGCGGAGCATGTTAACTCCCAAAGGCCACTCACCATATCTTCAGTCATACACCATACCATGGTGGCATCAAGAATCAACTTCCAGCAAGGGGCTAAGAGAAATCTTAAGCCCATGGAAAACAAGGACCTAACGATCCTAAGGGGAAGGACAACATCCAAAAGTCTCCCAAAGGCAACACCAACAACAACAAAGCTAAGGAGAAGGGATTTTATAAAGGCAAAAATAAACTCTCTCCTGAAGAGCTAGAGCTTTATTGGAAAGATAACCATTGTTTCAATTGCGGGGAGCAAGGGCATGCCTATCATGCTTGCCCCCACAAGAATACACGTAAAGAGCCTCCTAGAGCTACCTTGGTCAAAATTCAAGAAGAGGACGCTCATCACAAAGGATCTCATCTTTTCCATGCTTGGGGAAAGGTAAGAGAACATGATGCTTTTATTCTCTTTGACCCCTGGTTTGATTCACAATCTCATATCCATAGAGTTGGCCACCAAGCTAGGCATCCAAGCCTATGAGATGGGAGATCTCCTACCTGCCCATGGTGCTTTCAAGGGGCAAGATGCCTCAGTCACTCCCTTAATTGGGAAATTGAGGCTCCATGTACAAAGCTATGTGGACAAGGAGGATTTCTTAATCTCTCCTCTCAAGCATGAGGATGTAATCCTAGGGGCACCATGGTTTGATCGCATGGCTGCCAATGTTAAATTCCTTGAAAGACAAATCTAGTTTAGGTCCAGGGAAAAAGATATGTACATAGATGCTAAGGAGTTGGGTAGTACTATACCCCTTGTACATAAGCAAGGTTTCAATAAGTCAATAAAGAGATTTATTTCCATATACATGATTTTTGTTAAAGATTGTCAAAATGAATCTAATGATTTAGCAAAAGAAAATATAAATAATAAAAAGGAATTATAGTTATCCAATTTTCTCAAGGGGTTCCAAGATGTTTTCATTGACGATATCCTTTGTGAACTACCTCCCAAATGAGTCAAAGATGACCATGCAATTGAGCTTCTTCCAAGAATCTCACCGCCCTAATAAACCTCCTTATCGAGTTTCTCAAGCTCAACAAGAGGAGATTATGTGGCAAGTGCATGAGTTTCTTGAGAAAGGCATGGTTAGAACTAGCTCATCTCCATTTTTTTCATCAATGTTATTAGTGCAAAAGAAAGACGACACATATCGTATGTGTCTTGAACCTAAATGGGCTATTCCACAAGTGTCTTTATGAGCCAACGGACCTTTTCTCTGCTTATCAGATTATTGATTCAAAAATAATTTGGATTAGATTATTTTTGTAAGCCTTTTCCAAACAAAATAAAGAAAAATAAGAATTGAAAATTGTGCAAAGGTGCCACCTCCACATGTGGCGGAGGAGACATGATACATGAGTCCTAGGACAAGGATAGGGATATTCCCGGAGAAGTGTATGGATTGCTTAAAAGATAACTAGATAAATTTACTCATACTAAAGGGAAAAGGAAGTAAAATAATCTAAAAAGAAAAAAGGTGGGAATGACCTGATAAATGCAGACTTGCAAGGGTATGCAACAATTTGCATGCTGCTTTCAAATACTTGAAATGTATTCTTGGTTTGACATGTTTTGGAATGTTGTTTTCTAGTATCATGGTACTACCTTGGGAAGGTACATTTACCAAACGGCTCGATTAGAGGGTGGATTTCGGAGGGTTTATTGTTGACAGAAAAGTTGAACCCAATTTTATGTTGTTAATTGCCAAGGAAGGGAAAAAGGTTTGTATGGGAAGAATCTCATACAATGGCCGTAAAAAAAATGAAAATGATACTTCTTGAGGCTCCTACCTTGAGAAAGGTTGACTATAAGTGTGGAAGGCCAATGATCTTAACAATTGACGCTAGTCCAATAGGTATTGGGTGGACTACAGGTCAGGATGATGAAGATGGTCACATGTATGCGGTCCAATTTGGAGCAAAAGTGCTTAATGCTCGTCAAAGAGGTTACCCACAGGTTAAGAGATAACTTTGGGGTGTTGCTACTGCCTTGAGGTTTGAAGAAGAGTACTTTTGATCTCTATGACTCTAAGTGACGTTCAGAATCACCTTGCTCATAATTTGACCCGCCACCTTCATGCTCTCTCCTTTCACTCTGAAACTCCTCCGATAACTCTAAACATTTATTGATGGCTGGTCATCCTCTCTTCTTACTTTGTTTAGGTCTGTCCACTGTAGTATTATCCCAACACCGCCACTCACTCACTAGGGGCCGGGCTACTCATTATGTCAACTTGTACATAGCCTTTTTTCATGTTATGTAAGCACTTATGCTTTCTAGTCGTTATCTTTGAAACTAGTAGTAAAGAAGAAGAAGAACAAGAATCTTGAAAACCTCCATCTATATGTGTCCTCTGTTCTCTTTGTGTATGTGTCCTTGCAAGAGTTTCAGCTCCCTTCTCTTGGGCTCCCTTCTCTTTTGTTTCTATTCAAATTGTGCCCCAGTAGTCCTAAGTGTGTTCGCACATATCATTACCCTTATATAGAAATGAATGCATCTTTCCAAAAACCATGCTAATGTAAGAAAAGTGAAGGAAAATACCAAAAAAAAAAGGTTCAAAGCTTTTAGGGATAGTTCACATTCAAGCTAGACTCATCAATGGCTCAAACTAGTTGCAAACTTTTCATGTCCCTTCAAGGGCTGCTAAAAAAAAACTTGCAACTAGCTTGAAACCGAGTGTTATACTCTTCCAAGGCGGTGGAATGGGCTAGTAATCATAGAATCTTTATTACAACTTATCATATGTGAACAGGAGAGAACGAAATTACTATCACACAATATGGATTGAAGCTTAATGAGTGCAATCATCACATTGCAAACAAGATGACAATTTATATACTAACTTTACAAAGCAAAAGAATGTAAAAAGCCACAATAGCCTACATAAGAGGATAATAAAGAGAGAGTGCGAGCCACTACTCAATGTCCCTCTTTATGGAAACAATAAAACAAATGTCAACTACCTCTAACAATGGTCCACGTGGTTATGAGACTTTTCTCAAGAAAATAGAAGAGAATAATTTTTCCATCACTACATTAATCGATAAGTTTTATTTAATGGTCCACAATTGCTCCTAAGGTATCTTTGCCCCTTTACTAAGGCCATGTGTAGCCCAAAATGGAAAGATAGTCATATGAGACTTTTTTTTTTTTGCAAAACTCACAATTGTGAGTGAATAGTATTAATACCATCAGAATATACACCAATCTCAAGCTCGGACCAAGCTGTGAGGGTCAAAGGACTACAAGTTTTCTGCTTGACATAGAGAGCACAACTACTCCTAGGCTTTACTTATTACAAGATGTCATGTATTGTTCTAGACCAGTCCTCTGAGGCTTGTTTGCCTCCGATCATGTGGATCGTCACTCTGCTCTCTTGTATTATTTCATCAAAGCTTGCCACACCACAGCCAGATCCCCCTCAAACACACGGCGGTTCCTTGCTTGCCAAATATGGTGAAAGAAGTAGTACCTGATTATTTGAGTGCAGACAAGAAGAGCAGGACTTCTCAACCTGTTACTACCAAAGAACAGATCATTCTTGAAGAACTTAATTTTCCATGTCCTTTGAATCCACTTGCATAGTTTTCCAGCCATGCCACTGATTGCATGGCATCCTATGAAAAGGTGGGCTAGGTCTTCACTAGCTATTCTGCACCCCGAGGACCCAATTCCTCTTTCTTGTATCTTCACGCCCGTCAACAGAGCACCCCAAATCACTTTCCACAAAAATATCTTCATATAATAAGGCCACCTTTGCTTCCAGATGTTCTCCAAGACTCCCTCCCACCGTTTTTCCGTCCAGTGCCTCTTCCATAATTTGTTTAGGGGGCTACACCAATTAGCCTCGTGCATTGATGCATGGTAAATGCCTTTAGAATATATGTGGTTTCCAAAAGAGGCTACTCCCGGGCCATCTCCAAGCGTCCCATTCAAAGTTGGATTCACAAATTGGCATCACCACCGTATCAAGCTCTTTCATCACCCTATAGAGACTAGTAAGATCTCAAAACCATTTAGTTGAAATTGGGTGGCTAAAGAGTCAACAATTTTCCAGCACTTCTTGTTGCCATCCCAGAATTTCTCAAGTTGAATGAGCCCCTTATTATTCACATTCCTGGCCATTTCTATCCAATAGGGGCTATGCGGCGGCCCCAATATTTTAGAGAGCCAAGGGGACCACTGCAAAATAGAGTTCTTAAAGTATTTGGTTACTTCCCCCCATTCCAAAACCTAAGCTGCACTTTTGCACTTCCTCATTAGCTCCCCTGAGACTCCACCACATCTAAGATAAGACCACTTCAGGGCGAGAATTTTTCCGTGCATCATAGCCCCCTTCCACTCTTCCCCTTTCGATCCCAGTTTTACTGCATCAAGCATTTCCTTGGTCATGATAGCCCAAACTTGGTCCTATTTAGCCAATGAGACCATAAACTTGGCACAAAGGGCCTCAGCATGGGATACAGGTTTAAGAATGCCGAGCCCTCCTTGGTCTAATGGGTGCGCAACTACCTCCCATCTAGCCGACTGCCATGGCCGGGAGGTTTTCGTGTTGTTCTTCCAAAGAAACCTTTTCACTGGTTTAAGAATTCTTTCCAATTACACTTAGCCATCTTGAGCACGGGTCGGAGGAAAGAAATATACGGGATCATAAAAGCATTAATCACTCTAATCCGGCTTTGGAAGGGGAGGAGAACAAACTCCCATCTTCTCATTTTTGAACTTATTTTTTTCAATGATCCATTGAAATCTTTGCCTGTGGGTTACGTCCACCCCAACGGGGGATCTCAAGTGTCTGAATACACTCCCTATTGAGATAATCTCTCATGTCCAGACTGCAGGGTCAAAAGAGTCGTTCTCCGACAGGGGTATTAGTCTTGACTTCTCTATATTGCACTTGGATCCTGAAGCCACGTCAAATGTTTGCACAATCTCTAGAGCTCTCCTGAAAACTTGAGGGCACGCCTTCAAGAATAGGAGAAAATCATCTGCGAACATTTTGGCCAATAGCTGGTCGTTGCCCAATAATGTCAGACCTTGAATCTCTCCCCTTACATCACTGGCTTCGAGCATCGTAATGAGAGGATGCGACCCAATGGAGAAAAGCAAGGGGGCCATGGGACATCCTTGCTTACTAGACCTTTTAACCCAAAAGAGCCCACATTTTTGTCATTAAACAGGAGCTCTGATTGGCTGCCAACTAGTGTGTGTCTGAGGCGATAAAAGCGGGGCCCAAAGCTTAGAGCTCCCATGACTTCTTCTATATAGGACCATTCTATTCTATCATAGGCTTTGTTGAGGTCCAGCTTCATCAAGATGTACTCTTGCTTGGAGAAGGATGCATACTCTATTCCTACCATTGCTACCAAGATATTGTCATATATATATCTCCCTTTAATGAACGCGTGTTGATGGGGAGAGATGATCCGACTCAGGAGGGAGGCAAGTCTGAGAGCTATCGCCTTGGCAATAATTTTGTATTCTACTGACATCATCGTAATGGGACGCCAATGTTTAAGTTGAGAACATCAGATATGTTTGGGGATGGGCTTGATAAGCCCTCTTTTAACACTTACATCCAACAACTCTTCGGAAACAGCTTGATTGGCCATCCGTGTGACTGGACCCTTGAGATCATCCCAAAATTCCCTGAAGAATTCAGCCGTCAGTCCATCCCAACCGGGGCACTTTTCATTGCCAAGAGCTTTTAGTGCCGCTGAGCATTCCTCCTCAGAGAAGGCCTTTTCCATGCGGTTGGCTTCCTCCTGGGGAACCTTCTTTTCAACACTCTCAAGTAAAGACGCTCGGGCTTCTTCCACTTTCTGAGATTGGGTCTTTGGCTGGCCGATAATCTGGCTGAGATACTTGAGCATAAGTCCAGCCATATCATCTTGGTTTTGAATTGTATTCCCTTTCTCATCATCTAGCACTTGCACGCGGCCTCGACTCTTCCTCACTTTCAGAGCCCTAAAAAAATGTGCTTGGTTAGAAGGCTCTGGTTGGAGGAAAGTTTCCCTAGAGAGCAATCTCGCCTTCTTGATTTCCTCTAGCTGTTCATTGGCTAGGTGAGATTTAGCTTCAAGCCATCACTTGTGCTTATCCTCCATAGCCAGTCTGGCAGCCTTCCTAGAGGCTAATTGTGCTACCTCCTCTGTGAGATGTTTGATTTGTGCCTCATTGGCTTTTTTAACCCGAGGACCTAAAGTTTTGATAGCTTTTTGAACACTCCAAACAAATATATTCCAAGCACTAGGTTTGTTCAACCCCACATATTTCTTGAGCTTTCCCAACGCTTTCCTGGTGATGCTTCTGAAGAGAGGGTCTTTGAACATGTGTGACCCTGTAAAAACAAGAATCTTTTTCTCCCCTCTCGGGGATTGCACCCCCCCCCCCCCCCCCCCCCCCCCCCCCCCCCATCTTTCTTGAGTTGTAAGCGTAATGGCATGGGATCGGAGAAGCTTTTTGTACTTGAGATTACCTTCATCTCTAACGTCAATGAGATCTAGCCAGCTTGATGAGAGCAGTAGCATCTGTCGAGTCGGGAGGTATTGCGGGTGTACTGAAGGCTTGTGTAGGTGAATCCAGGCATGTTGTTCCATGGGCCCACTTCCCACAAGTCAATCATAGCCCACTTCTCACATAAGCTCGGCCATTTAGACTTTTCTGATCCAGCCAGTAGACTGGCGGAGCCTGTTCTGTCCTTGCTTTTCTCGACAATATTGAAATCTCCAACCATTAGCCACTCCCCTTCAATCGGAGTATCCTTGAGCTGCATCCACAATTTAGCTCCATCCCTTGCATTGCAAGGGCCGTAAACATTAACTAGGTTGATTGTCCCATCTGATTCTAGCACCAAGGACTCTTCCGGAGGGGTGGTTTAAAACCATCTTTGGTTCCAAGTCTCTGTTAGCAATGAACAAGACACCACTGAAACCGTCGCTTCCTTCCCCATAAAAGATACGTTTTTTTCCTATAGCCTATTTTCTCTTGCTACGAGCATCCAAATGGTGCTCTTGGATGGCCCAACAATTGACTGCCTTCTCTTTCTTCACTTCTTCCCAGAAGAGAGTGCCCTTCTTCTTGGTTTTTAATCCCTTCATGTTCCAAGACTGAATAGAAAGAGTATCTATCATTGGGAAAGGGGGACAAATTCTTCTGCCTCCAAGAACCCTTCAACAGAGTTCCCATTCAGGTTGTCCTTTTCCATTGGCTCCTTTTCTGTTGAAATCTGTATGGTATCTAGCTTGGACGTGGAAAGGTCCTCTTGATTCATCTTCCCCAAAACTTCGAATATGTTGTCATATAGGAAAGGAGGCTTTGGGACATCCGACGAGAGACCATTGATTTGACCCAAGGCCCTAGCCTCCGCTTTGAACCGTTTACATGAAATACGAGATACTTGTTGCCAACCCTCATCTTTTGAACTAAGATTTGGAGACATCACGATCTTCTGCTTTACTGGGGTGGCCGTTCTTTGTTGAGTGGTGGATGAAAAGCGGTGGCTTTGGGTGGTCTTGCCCTTACCCCGGTTGCCATGATCTTGTTTTTCCACATCTTTATCCGTGTTAACTTTATTTTTCCCACCCTCTGCCTTGCCAAGAATTTCAGTAGGCCTCTTTGTTGGATCTACTGTACTCGTTCCACCTTGTGGGGTAGCCTGTAATTCACCACTCTCATCTGTAGGCTTTAGCACCTCAGCGGGACACGCCCTCACATAATGCCCGAATTTGTTGCATTTGAAGAAGGCCCGGAAGAAAGTGTTAAAGTTAAGAGGAATGATCTTTAGTCCTGCCCCAATGTTCACCACCAAGTTCTTTGGTTGTGGCTTTCGCAGATCCCACCAGATACAGACCTTGTTTGTTGCTACACCTGAGGCTCTGGCAGATGGGACAAAAAGTGGATCACCAAGTGCAGCTACAAGGTCCTTCAAATTCTTCCTAAGCCATATGGGGAGGTTGACAAACTCCACCCATACTGGGCAGAGATCCTTGAATGCCTTGTTAGATTCAAACAGAGGGTCCCAAGGGAGCACGCACACCGGCGGGCGATTGAAGAACAACGGGCTTTTGGCCAAAACCTTCTCAACCATTGCATTGTCATTGAACTGAACTAACACGAATCCTTTTGCTATATATTGGGTGAACATTACCGAGCCATGATGATTCAACACTAGTAAACTGCAAAGCCAATTACTAAGCTCAATTCTATTGGGAACTCTCCCCATAAATCCGAAGACTAGAGTGGAGTTTGCAACCTCTGCAAGTTGTTTTTTCACTATGGCGTGAGAACAACTACTGTAACGACATCTTCCACCTCGACACGCTACGGGAGTGCCTTCTTAAGTGCTTGAAAAGCTCTGTGCCCTTTGGCCACTTCAGCAGCATCCTCTTGCATCATCGAATCTTCGCATGACCTTTTGTTGAATGACACTCCACAGAGGATTGCTGCTAGGTCTTTTTCCACCTGCGTCTTTCTTTGTTTCAGTTCCTCCTTACTCAGATTAGTAAGGGAGCTTTGACCGCTATCATCGGTGCCTAGTCTCGCAAGGTCGCCGGTCGGCTCGATTGCCTTCAGAGCGTCGGGCTGCTCTTTGCCTCCCACTGCTTCGGCGTAGGACGGCTTAGAGGAGATTGCCATGTCGCAGTGATGGGCCTCACCGACACCAAGTTACAAAAGGAAAATATAATAATTTCTTATAATAATCGCCAAAGATAAAGATCGCGCAGTGGGGGGGGGGGGGGGGAGATGCCTTGCCTTGCTGCTTAACGTACCGCGCGTGTTGCTCAACTCACGGTCTCGCACAAAAGGGAGAACTTAAACTCACTAATTCTCCACATGCACCTACGCTTATCATATAGGCTCAAAAGGCGATTATTAAGGCTAATAATCGCGATGCAAGCAATCCCACAAGCGATTATTATCTCGAAGTGTAAATAATCGCAATGTTAATAATCGCTATAGACGGAGGGGGGCTCAGTGTTTGCAGGAGGAGAAGCGAGGACACTTAAAGGAGGGGAGACGGGGTTGCTCAAGCTTACCAAACGCTGCTCTAAGCACTTCTCTGTGCTCAGTTTAACTAAGGTAGGAAAAAAAAGCCCTAAGGCGAAGCTTAACGAGCAGGGCTAATCCTTAACGACGTCCTTATGAGGCCCTAAACCATCGTGCATACCTGCCTGAAGCTAAACCATCGACCCTAACCCATCGCTAACTCTCAGCTTCGCAGTCCTCTCAACTTCGCATGGTCGTTTTCTTGTACCGGGCAAAAAAGAAGTAGGGGCAAATGAAAGGTTCACTCAGTCATATGAGACTTTTCAGTAAAGGGACCTATGCAAAAACTAGCAAGTTGAAGATCACGTAAGCATGTTAAAACATGCAATCCTCCTAAAAGAGTCTCTTGATTTATAGTTCTAGCCTTCAAATTTTTGAACACTTTGTATCTAAGCAACATGAGAAAAGCAAGTGATAAAATCACGAGGCCTGCCAATAGGTGGGCATAGTAAGATTTGAGCAATATAGAAGTGAGTGACCCGAGTAAGGTTACCTATGGAGAAAAAGATTTAAACCTACTTAGGGAAAATCCAATATCAAATGCACTACTACTTGCGCCTTGCCTTCCTCTGCACATGCGAGAGGAAGAGACCCCTCAGTTGGTGCAGTCAAAAAGCACCCGTTTAGAGCAAGGTTTCAGTCGTCTAATGTGTGATTTGCATCTGTAGCCTCCATGGAAGATGCAGATCATAAACTGGATCACCATTGTCAAGGAGAGTTAATATTCATAGCTTCGAATTACCCCACAGCTTCCAACCAAAAAGGTGCATCACCACAAAAATTTGCCAAGAAACTGTGCACCTCATTGCAGCCTGGTAACCGTCTCCTCCCCCACAATAGCAACAACTTGATGCCTCCCATTGGCATCTACATAGAGTTTCCGCAACTCGAGGTGAGTTTTTGAACATTGAGAGGCTAAATCTTCATATACCACCATCCCATGAATTCCACAGCCCTTCAAGATGTGCTACTACACGAAGTGAGCCAAGAGTGTCGTGGCATATATGATGCTAAAGAAGGTGAAATTGGGACACAATAGCGGCAGTGAGACCAGAATGGAGCCCGTAGGCTGTTGAAGGAGAGATCCAAGTGCTGCAATGCATTGGAGTTGGCGAAGTTCCCTAGGGTCACGGGAATCATCCCTTGTACTGCATTGTAGCTCATGTTAAGGTACATGAACATCATGGAGAGGTAATTACTGCTACTGCCGCACTGACTGTTGAGTGTCCCTGACATTGTTGTCGGACAGATTTGAGTGTTGCAGAGAGTGGAAGGAGAGCATTTGTGGTGTAGCAGTTGACAGTGTGCCTGTGAGAGAGTTGTGGGAGTCGGAGGGAAGAGCTGCGGCAGTGAGCAAGAGAGCTGCATGTCCTCCAGCCAAAGGTTCTACAAGGATTCGGCACTATTGTTGTTGATCATGAAAAGAGTTGAGAGATAATTCTCAGAGCTGTTAACGACGATTGCATTGGTGTAGTTGCAATTGAGAAGCGATTGAGGACTGGGGAATGACAAATTGGAGAAAAAGGAGGAGAGGGTGAGGTTGAGATTGCGCGAGGTGAGAGAGAAATAGAATAACTTTGAAGGCCCTCCAAATGCCCGGGGCTCCTCAAAGTAGGTGCTTGCTAGTAAGGTTGTTTGCAAGCAGCTCTTGACCCCCTTGCTTAAGCCATTGCACTCTGCTTCAACTGCCCCAACACCTCCACCATAGCTAGTACTAGACTTGAGTTGCCCTCTTGCAGCAATTTTCCTTTGCTTAATAGCTTATTAAGAGCGCAATTCATTGGCACTAATCTATCATCATTTGGATATATTATATTGCAGAGAAGTAGAAGCACCTGGCCATAGCATGATATTGGTTCACAGCCAATAGACTCCCATGTCCTGCACCCTGTGGCCCTACCCCCTTGAGTCAACGCCCAACCTGCCCCGCTTCCTTCCCAAGAGAGATGCAGACGCCACCTATGCTGGACGATGTCCCCACTCGCCACAGAGAGAGAGAGAGAGAGAGAGAGAGAGAGAGAGAGAGAGAGAGTTTGTCTGCGACTCCTGCAACCTCTACAGACCGACCAAACCTCACCGCCCTTTGCCTTCACTTTCCATTATCGAGAATTGTCGAATCTTTAAAATGAAAGTCAGCAGGTGATTCACTATTTGCAATGAAGATCTTCTCTCTTTCCAATGATAATCTTCTAACAATGAGTGTCTTCTCTCTCAACCAACCAGTCATAAAATTATACATTTAATAAAATGTTATATCTTTTTTTAAAAATAAAATACCAAATACGCTTTTGCATTAATTAGAGAGACAAAATGTTACATATGTTCACCCAAGGAGTGGATAAATAGGGAGTATACAACGGGGAAGTTCCCTTGAAAAACAGGGAAGGGGTAGCTACCAATACTTTTGTCATTTGGTACCAAAGAAACATTACAAGAAAGAGGGGCCAAATTTCCTTTACAGCCAGTCGATCTCTTCCTGCAGCTTGTTGGCGAAGGTCACCGCTTCTTCATATTTGATCGCCAGCTCAGCCACTTCGTCTCTCATTTCTTGAACCCAATTGTGGATGGTGCCCAGAGTGTTGTTGTCAGTCAACAGGCTCTGCAGGTTGCCGTTACTTCTTGTGTACCAGTCAATGGAGTCTCTCAAGACAGCCACTCTCTGTCGGTAAATCCTCATTTGCTCGAGCTTTAAGTTGGCGTCCTGCACAGAGCACCCGGCATACAAAGATTTCACACTAGGGAGCTTAAAGTTAGGAACAAAGATGAAAGAGTTTCTAAGCTTCCAAATTATCCACAAAATTTCAGCTCTAAATCTATTCCAGAAGTCAGACAGCACGCCCACAGAGTCTCCTATAAGCAGTTGTTTCCAATCCATCTGGTACCCCAGGGTGTTAACTAGCGGGGCCAAAATGGGGGGGTTGAAGTGGCTGTTGAGAAAGAGGTGGGGAATGTCTTCCACCATCCGATTACACCGTTTACATATCCCATCTCCCTAATGTGCTTGTAGACTTCTGGCCCCAGTCCACACGGCTTTGTGGAGGATGAGCCACAGGAGGGTGGCCTATTTGGGTTGAATACTTTTGTTCCATATCGACTGAAACTTGAAGAGCCATTGCTTTCTGTCGAGCTGCATTCCCCACTTCCTGCTGAGGGTGACGTGGAGAGGAGGGACAGGCTCATAGATAAAATCTGGGGGGTTGTTTAGAGTAATCCCTCCATTCCATCGAATGCATTTAGCTGAAGGGGTGACATCAGCTTCGAAGATCCATTGGAAGCTTCTCGGGAACTGTTGGATTCTAGTTTCCAGCAATTGGATTTCCCAAGGTTGGAGAAGGCCTGTCGATATAAGTTGATCATTGGTGAGCCAGGAGTGATTGGTGTAGCACCACAGATCCTCCCATACTCTAAAGCCTTTGAGGTGAATTCTCCTGGCTGTTCTGGCTTGATGGATGGTGATATTAGGGATAGGGTCTCTGGTCCACCAGATCGATTCCTCCTTTCTGATGCTTTGATCCTTTATGTGCTCCTGGCTAAAGCCCAGCCTGGGCCTTCCTCTCTCCCAAGCTTGCCACAGAGAAGTGAGGAGAGTAGACCCAATGGGGGTGATTTCTTGTGTTCCAAAGAACACTGTGATCCACGGGAGGTGACACCAAAGTTTTTGCCCTTTTATGTGGAACCTATTGAGGTGCCTGAAAAGAAGGCAGGCCCATTCGGCTTCTGGTTGTTCTAGAGCTCTGATAACGGTTTTGATGGCTAACTTGTCAGCCCAAGCACATATGTTTCTGACTCCCAATCCACCCAACTTCTTGGGTAGTATGTAGATTTCCCACTTGACTTTTGCTCCCCGCCTTTTTTAAGGGGTCCCCTGCCCACAAGAAGTTCTTGCATATCTTGCTGATTTCCTTGAGTTGGGAATCAGGGGGTCTCCAATAGCTGAGGAAGAAGAGAAGATAGGCCGTGATGAAGTGGTTGATTACCAACACTCTTCCAGCAAGGTTACTTTGAAATCCCTGCCACCTGTTCAGTTTCCCTCTGAACTTTTCAAGAACCCAGTCCCATCTTTGTTTCATAGAGACCCCAAACCCAAATGGGATGCCCAGCAGCCTGAAGATTTGCCCTTCTGGGATGACTTTACATCCCTGTTCAGCCATCCAGTTTGGAATGGGGGGAAGAAGTGCTCTGACTCCAGTTTTGCATGGTTAACTTTGGAGCCTGAAGCAAGGCAGAAGATGGAGATGGCATTCCAGAAGTTCTTGAGGAACGCGTCCTCATTTATTACCAATCCGTTAGTGTCATCTGCAAATTGAGACAAACATTGCTGTTTTTGAGAATTGGGGAGGCTGACCCCCTTGATCAGGTTGTCCGACATCCAGCCGTTGACTAGACAGTTCAAGCCATCCCCTACAACAGCAAATAGGAGTGGAGCCAGTGGGCAGCCTTGTCTGACTGACCTGTTGAGGCTGAAAGCCTCAGAAAGGAGACCATTGATGGCCACCTTGGCATGGGCATTGCCGAAAAGGGTTCTGACAAAGCTCACTAGATTGGTCCCAAATCCCATGTGACTCAAGCTATCCAGGATAAAGGACCACTCCAGTCTGTCATAGGCCTTGTCGTAGTCGACTTTGATGAAGACAAAATCTTGGTTGGATTCTTCAGCATGCTCTACTCCTTCCCACATCAAAATGACAGCCTCTAGTATCCTCCTCCCTTTTATAAATCCCTTCTGTTCTTCATTAATCCATTTGGAGAGATGAGTGGTTAATCTGTTGGCAATGGCCTTGGCGAATATCTTGTAGCCAGTGGTTAACATGGTCAAAGGCCTCCAATTGTTGAGGTCTTCCTTCGACCCTCTTTTGTGGAGCAACTTGATCACCCCTGTATTTAGGAGGTTGGGCAGGGCTTGGAACTTCACCGATTCTTCCCAGACTCTCAGGAGAAATGGGGTGAGGAGTTTTTGGAAGCACTGAAAGAATTCAGCAGGTAGTCCATCAAGGCCAGGGGTCTTGTTGGGCTTTAGTCCTTCTATGGCCATGTTGAGGTCAACTAAGCTCAGAGGGGAGTCGAGGAGTGCCAGGTCTTCCTACAGGATGACCTTCCTTCTGAACTTCCAGATGGTTTCCCTGCTTCTGGCGACTTCCTCTCTGAGGACTTCCTTTGGGCTAAAAAGTTTCTCAAAGTGGCCCCTGACGAAGTCCAAGTTCTGTGCTTCATTAATGGCTTTCCCCTGGTCGGTGCTGAGCATGGGAACCGTATCTCTAGTGTTTTTTTTCCTGAGGCTTCTGAACATTTCTTTTGAGGGTCTATCTGCTTTGCCTGCCCACCATTCCTTGAAGAAGAGCTTGGTATGTTGCAAGGCCTTGTCCTCCTCAACTCTTAATTGATTTCTGAGGGAGGAGATTCTGTTTTGAGTGATAGAAGTCGTGGTTTGAGAATTTTCCAACTGACCCAGTTCTGCATACATTTCCTCTGCCCTTACCCTTCTAGCTTGCGTGGCTTCTTTTCTAGTGGCAATGAGAAAGTGTTGAGTATCTTTCACGGCCTTGTTCCACTTCTTAGCTGGGGTGTCTTTGTTGGTGAAGGCCCTGGTCCAAATTTCTGTCATTTTTGCCTGGACTTTTGTGAGAGCAAACAGATGGGGATCCGTGTGGAACCAGCTGTTCCTCATTTTGGAGGACTTGTCATCACATGTGATAACCAGTGGGTAGTGGTCAGAGGCACATGTGGTGAATGAGGGCTTGGACTTGACTCTGTTGAACCTATTGGCAGTTGAGAGGGAGAAGTAGCACCTATCCAATCTAGCCTTCCTTGCAAGCTCACCCTTGCTGTAGTTCTGCCAGGTGAAGCAGCCCTCAGTGCCAGAGTCCCAAAGGTCATGTTTCCCTTTGCATGCTTCCCATTTTGTTTTCTCGTTACCTTGGAGGGTTTTCCCTTTCCTGAGAAATCTATCCTCTCTGGCCTCGACCATGTTGAAGTCACCTAGGAGGATAATCGGCCCTGGAATTGCAGATATTTCTTCCCAGATCTGTGCCCTGTTGGCTGAGGTTCCTCCAGCATAGATAGAGACCAGCTCGCAGTTGAAGGGGGATGGAAGCTGGACCGAGCACCAATACTGGTGGCTTCGACTAGCTGAAATCCTGTCGGCTAGCTGATTCTTGATACCAATGGCAGTCCCTCCTGAGCCCCTGTTATGGGAAGACGAGTACCACCTCACCTCGGGGTGTATTTCCTTGAGTCTTCTGATGAGATCTTCTCCTTCAGCTTTGATTTCCTAAAGAGCGCAGATGTCCCCAAAAAAAAAAAATCTTCTCTCTTTCATTAACAACAAGTGATAAAATCACAAGGCCTGCCAAGGTCAACAAAAGAGTGCATAGGTGGAAGTTGTTCCGTATCGAACTCTAAGCAATAGATGTATGCTATAGTACTATTGAGATTATAGCATGCTTCCAAGTAACATATTCTATGGTATATTAGTGCTTAGATTTCGACAAGCCATAAAGGAGACAACATGCATCCTAGAGAAGTGACAATTGACAAGCAGGTCATTGGGAGCCCAAGGTTAGGATTGGACATGGACCGTATAATTTCAATAGACACTCAAATTTGAGGATAGCCATTCCACATAGCATGGCAAAATCTCCCATTGCTATTCCATTTTTCATGCATTACATTGGATGAGGGCCTTGGCTTGGATGTTGACGTACCTTTCAAATGCTCTCAACTTATTTTTTAAAGATTGACGTTATGATATATAAAAACATTTTGATTTGGTTGAGCAAGTAAGGCTATTGCAGTTCAATGGACCAACTTTACAAATTTTTGTTTGTCCGAGTGGACAAGCAACTATTGTAATTGCCATGCGAATGAGATTCCTAATTTTTTTTGTTGCCATTTATGTGACATTTTCAACCCCTTTAGACATGTGGATGGCCATCAAATCCCAACAGCCACTCAAGCACAAATTAGCAAAGTAAACCACAAAAATTAAATGAAATGCTTCAAAAAAAACATAAAAACCATATTTTCATGCTCAATTTATCTTTCGCGATTGTCTTGAATTTGGTTCATATATTACCTTCCACCAAGCATTAGCAAGCAACTTCTTAAGCATACCTTCATTTAGATGATGCTCGCTCAAATGCTTTTCCAACTTTCAATGCACTCACTTGTGCTTATCTTCACTAGTACCGCCGATGGCCTTCAACCGCCTCTCTTTCTCCCTTTTCGCGCAAGCTTTTTCTCTCGCTGAGCATAATGGGTTCAAAGCACACTAGTTGGATTGAGGAGAGAGTGACACGTGTCCGAGGGAGGGAGCAAGAATGCCTCCCCCTTTTATAATAGTATAGAGTATAGATTGGAAGCTACATTGAACGTTGGTGTCTCAACGTTGCCAAACAAAGATTTGTCATTACAACAGTTTCCAACAACCCTTTACTATCAATCTCATTGTGAGCTCAAGGTTTTACATGTTTTTTTCTTCCAAGACCCTTTTTTTTTCTCCTCGATGAGAATTTCTTGCTACCCATTTAACTCGCTTTCCTCTAGTAAGGGGTACTAAATTTGGTAAATTAGGAAAGATATAAGAATCAATTGGAATCTGTTTCATCAAGGTGACTGGTTAGTCATGCCCTATGACGTTGTGATGTTGCCGATCAATTGCCGGTGAGTGTATCAATGCTAGGTGCAAGGGCGTGGCACGCCTCTATTGGAACATCAATAGCTTTTTGTCGGGACAAGCCGTTGAGAGATAGCATGTTGGCAAGCTGTGCGAGAGAGAGAGAGAGAGAGAGAGAGAGAGAGAGAGAGAGAGAGAGAGAGAGAGAGAGAGAGAGAGAGAGAGGAGAGTTGGAACTCAAGACCTGTTACAAGAGGGAAATGACATAACTAAGAGAGCTTCTCTGGATCATTTGTGTGGGCTCTACATTCCAAGAGCAAGGCTACCATTGAGGTGGTTTACACTGCATTGCCATGTCTCTCCCTGCTCCACAATCACCAAAAGGAATTCAGGGGGCCCTAGAATCCTGCTAATGCCGCCATTAGAGTTGAAATCTGGAAGAGCTTCCTCATGGATTTCCTAAAGTCAGGCCCGCTTCATCAGACATATTCCCAAATTGCACACCTTATTATTGTCAAGTCGATTGATAAATTTTGTTGCGCAGACTTCCCGTTTCTCTGTTGCAATCCCATCAGAAGGTGCCTTGATGAAGTAAGGGTGCATGCAGGGCTGTGCAATGGCGAGGAGACGGGATCACAAAGGCAAGGACCTAGCAATGGTGAGAGCCCATCGCTTTGCAAAGAATGTCACTCTCAGATTCCGAGAGAAATTGGAGATGGCTTTCGGTGAATGTGGACCCATAATGTGGCTCCATTATACAAAGTGCAAAGAGGGATGATAGATCTGTAGAAGCTCATGATGACGCAGTGAGGAGAAAACTTTGTAGGGTTGTGGCTTCAAAGGTGAGGAAGTTGATGATGATGCAGTGAGGAGAAAACTTTGTAGGGTTGTGGCTTCGAAGGTGAGGAAGTTGATGATGATGCAGTGATGAGAGAGCTCTGCGAGATAGGATTAGGGCTTGCAAGGTGAGAAAGTTGCACGACAGGACGAGTAGCACTTCATCTGGGTTCAAGCTTGCAAGTATCCATATTTGCTTGAACACCTATTCTGTAGCTACTAAATCTCTTTCTGTTGCATATCTTGTGACATGCATTTAGGATGACAACATCGAGGTGAGCAAGTGCGCCAAAAACAATCCCTATATTTTTTGTACTTGTGGAGCTGCCATATGCATGAAGAACAGAGTATATTCGATGGATGTTGGCATCGGACCCCATGCAAATGATATAGAAATGCATCTGAGTGCAAATGTCTTTACTCCCTACTTCACAGCAAGCTTGCAAAATACAAGCATGATATGCATCTAGCCAGGTACAAAAGGAGAGCTTTACCTGCTTCCCCTTGTTCTGTATATATAGACAAAAATGCATTCCATGTTATGAAATTTGGCCATTTTTAAGACAAGCAGATGTCATTGAATTCAACGTAGGGATAGCATGATTTTTTTGGTGCTTGAAAGTGTGTTCTTCCTTGGAAAGGGCACCACACCTGCCATACAAATTCACAAGTGTGGTCACAGCGAAGGGATCTGCTGCTAAGCAAGCTCTGCTTGCGAGCATCAACATGTAATGCCATTGCAATTTCAATGCGTGATTCCCTCTCCCTCCCTATTTCTCTCTCTCTCTCTCTCTCTCTCTCTCTCTCTCTCTCTCTCTCTCTCTCTCTCTCGCTTTTCCTTCTCACCTCAGTTCTTACCATGCCGTAGCTAAGGATTTTATCACCCATGACCAACGTGTTGAGCCTCAGGCAGCCTCCTACAGTAGCCTCCATGACAGCAACGAGCAGAGAGGTTTGGCGGGTGTGTGTGGCGTATGCACCCCGGCTCGCTTTCATTCCCATCCACACACTGCACACTAGAAGTGCTAGCATCCATAGCTCTAATACACAGAACTTGCTTGCTATCTCCCACATGTCATCCATAAGCGACATGGTCTGCTTTTCCACACAAAGCTTCCATTTCTTGCCTGAAGAAACCCTGCAGGACAGGAGCACATACACACGAGCAAGCACGTTAGCTCCTCAGAGGTCTTGAATCAGGACTCTCTCTCTCTCTCTCTCTCTCTCTCTCTCTCTCTCTCTCTCTCTCTCTCTCTCTCTCTCTCTCTCTCTCTCTCTCTCTCTCTCTCTCTCCAAAAGCGGCATGCAATTTACACACATTCCTGCATAAGTTCTGTCTGGTCGGGGGAGATTGTCACAAAAGGGAATATATTCAAGCATCTCGGAGCCCCCTTCGCGGTGGACGTGACTCACAAGCAAAGATTTGAGTGGGTTCTTGAGAAAATAAAAACAAAAATGAGTAGGTGGGAGTATGCGCTTCTCCCTTTCCCAAGTCAGATAAAAGTGATAAATGCCTTTATGATTCCTTACATTGCCTTCACTAGCCCGCTTCTCAAGTTGGCTAAGTGTCACTGGAAAGAGTTATTAAAACCAGTAAAAAGGTTTTTATGGAAAAACAACATGAAATCCTCCAGGCCATGGCAGTGGGCCCGATGGGAATTAGTTGCTCGACCGGTGAATCAAGGAGGCCTTGGAATTCTCAACCCTGTGGCCCATGCAGAAGCTTGTTGCACCAAGTTTGTTGTCTCCTTGGCTAAAACAGGATCAAGTTTGGGCTGTCATGGTCAGAGATATGATAGAAACATCTAAACTTGGCTCGGATGGTGGAAAGTGGAGAGAGGTGGAGGTTCATGACAAACTGTTTGCCCCGGAGTGGTCTACCTTTGGAGAATTGGTAAGAAAATGCAAGAGAGCATCAGGAGTCTTAAAGTGGGGGAAAGAAGTCAGATACTTCAAGAACTCCATTTTGCATTGGTCCCCCTGGCTGTCCAAAGTTGTAGATCTGCCACAAACTCGCTATTGGATTGAGACAACCAGGAAATTGAATAATAAGTGTGTGAAGCGGCTTGGACACTTCTGGGACAGTGGCAACAAGAGTTGGAAAACCATTGACCTTCTGGTTACCCAGTACCAACTCAATAGCTTGGTGGTCTTGCTGGTCCACAAAGTGATGAAGGAGCTTGACAATTTAGTGATGCCAATCTGTGATTTGGTGTTTGACTGGAATGCCTGGAAATGGCCCGGAAGCAGTCTATTAGGGAAACCCCATCCTAAAAGGAGTTATCAGACAATGACGCATAAGAAGAATTGGTATAGCCCCTTAAACAAGCTATGGAAAAAGCAATGGCCGGAGGAAAGGTGGGAGCAAGTATTGGAGTGCATATGGAAGCGAAAGGTTACGCAGCACATGAAGGGCTTTCTATGGAAGGTAATTTGGGGTGCTCTACCGAGACAGGGGTGAAGATTCAGGAGAGAGGGATTGGGTTAGATCGATGCTTGGGGTGCAGGATGGCTAGAGAAGATCTGGCCCACCTATTCATGGACTGCCCAACTATTAAAGGCCTCGTAGGGAAAATATGCAAGTGGCTCCAAAGAACATGGAAAATTAGGTTCTTCAAGACTGACCTATTCCTTGGAGGCAAGAATTCAGGAAGTCCTGCCCTCCTCATCAGCACTCAAATCGTTAGATATTTATTTTTACATAATGTATGGCAGACAAGGAACCGTCGTACGCGTGTGTTTGAAGGAGGTTCTGAGGTGGCAAGCTTCATAGAAATTACTCAAGAAAGCAAAGTGCTAATATGGACGCTCGGGCGCAAGCATCAGTTGGAGGATTGGTCTAGGACTACTTGTGCATTGTTGTCAGCAGATGGAATGCTTAGGACGGCGTAAAGATCTCAAAAGGACAATTTTTTGGACCATGTGTATCGATGGGGGTGGCTGCCCTGATGTAATTATAGTCTCTGGATGATGTCATGGCTCAACAAGAGCATGACCTTGTAATTTTTTTGGGTTGCTCAATATAATTCACTCACAATTGTGAGTTTTGCAAAAAAAAAAAAAAAGCAAAGAAGAGAGATAGCTACGAATTTGAATGTGTTATGATTGCTATGCTTACTAGACCTACTTTTGCATGTGAAGCATTAAAATCCTCTTCTTTTTGGTTTGTAGAATGGGTCCCTTCATTTAAGAGAGCCTTGTATAATTGATGTTTCTTTTTGTTCTGAAATGTCCTCTACTAACATAATATGGCGGAAGGGGGAGCGCTTTACACGTGTCGCAATCTGCTACTTGAAGGCTAAAGTCCAAAACAAAAACAAGCCCCTTTGCACGCAATAAAGAGAGAGAGAGAGAGAGAGAGAGAGAGAGAGAGGCCGCCGAAAGCGGCCGACCGTACTAGTATTTACTATATCTAACGTGCCTACCTTCACATGGCAAGCATTTCAATCTTGCTAGTGTCTTTTATGCTTGATGAAACAAGCCATAGGGGAGAAGCATGGGGGGGGGGGGGGGGGGGGTGCCTCAGCACTAAAGGACACGGGCAATTTAATGAAGCCCAAGTGATGGGATTCACGATAGTGAAGCTAGAACACGGAAATCGGGACGGGTCCAATCATAAGATGGCCAGAGTAAACTAGGACACGAAAAAGTAAACTTGGACAAGTAGGAAACCTGTCCAAGTTTATTTATCATTTTATAGTTTGCCCACATGTCAACTTGCCTGTCTCGCGGGCGTAGCGGTTAGTGCATTGAACTCTCATGGTGGTGGCGAGGGTTCAAGCCCCCGTGTTTGCGATAGGCATCTATTTTTTACCACCCTCAATTCGTCTCAAGATCATTCCCTTTTCGACCTCCATCGCGGATCCCATCTCTCTCTCTCTACTCGTGCTATTTAGTGTTGACGTGCGGGGAGGGGGGTGTTGTTCCCCTTAACTTTAAGAGCCATCTTTTAAAATTTCACTCACCTTTTTGAATTTCTTTTAGTTTTGTCTTAGTATTTGAAAGGCAGATGTATAAATAAACATAGTTTCCTTTACAGCTTCTCCAAATAGGAAAATGAAAATTTTAAGCACGTCTTTGTGATTTTATGCTTTTTCCAAAGTTCACACGGTGCCTTTTTGGCATGCCCCAAAGGGGGGAGGCCCTAGTGATGGTTTCCCTTTTTGGCCTGCCCAAAGGGCAAAGGCTATAGCGATGCAATGTCTTTTTGCTGACTAAAATGGAAAAAATAATTGAGTTGTATTTTTAAACATTTTTTGCTAAGCCAAAAATGTTGATTGGTTGAATTAAGGTAGTGGGTACTCGTTGAAATGAAGAGTGTGTAACTCTAATGATGACATGTCTTGAGTTTAGAAATATTAAAGATTTTGGGCTGCCTCTAGAACGTGGGTTTAGTTTTGAGTTTTTTGGCTTGCCCAAGGCAAAAGCTATAGAGATGGGTTTCTTTTTTGCTGTTGGAAAATACCAAAAAAATTAAAGGCAATTTCAATTTTTAATTTTTGTAAAGAAAAAGTTTGATTGGTTGAATATGATAGTGGGCACTCATTGTGAAGCAAGAACACTATCTAGGAAATGATGAAACACAGAGGCAAGATCCGGGTGATCTCAAGAAACAAGGAAAGCGATAAAAGTGAAATTTGAATCCTGTGTGTGTGTGTGTGTGTGTGTGTATAGGCCACTGCAGTGAGAATTGAGAGCGCTATGAGCAGGGTAGAGATTGTGTGACCCTTGGGCCAAGGCATAGGGCCTCCACCCACATCTCTAGAATCTAGATTATCGAGGGTCTGTTTCATGTGACATGGAACGAGGTGGCGAGCGAGGAGCTGTGAGCCAGATGAGGAAAGGCGTACGATGCCAGCCACAGGGAGGCAAAGAGGTAGATGATGCCACAGGTGCCCGAGGGGGTGATAAACCATCATACTTGGGGGGAGGAGAGAGAGCGAGAGTGAGCGAGCGAGTGAGCTTGTTGCTCCCACCATCAAAATTGAGCAACAATTGAGGTTGCGGCATAGCTACCAGAGGAAGAAGGTCACAACCGGGAGGTGACTGGTTTTTGTTGCTTTCATTCAAAAAATTGTTAAAAATTGGGAATCAGAAAGTGATGTGGTCTGAGCGAAGGGCAGAGGATGAAGGAGGTTGGGGTCCGCTCGCCAAATCTGTTTTGGTTCCTCTCAACAAAAATCCTCTCTCCTCACATGTTTGAATTGGACCTCTTCAAAAGACTTCAGCATCTTCTTGATGGAAAAGAACCAATGCTTCAATGAATTGCGCTTTACCTGCCATTGGCCTAGAAGCTGCTTGATGACTAGCAGGGCATCTCCTTTCACCACCAACCTTGAAATTCCAAACTCTATACAATGTTTAAGACCCAAATGCATAGTAAGATACTCTACCTCGTTATTGGTGTGGAAATCTTCCAGATCATACGCCTTCAAAAATATAGTTTTTCTTTGTGTGTCGTGTATCACCACACCTCCTCCTGCTTTCTGTACTACCCTTCGATACGCTCCGTCGAACCACATTGTAAAAGCATTCTCCAAATCCGGCTCCTCTTTAGCTTCATCTCGCACCACTCTTGGATAGGCCAGCAAATCGACGGCCTTGCTGACAAGAATGTCTGCCAAGTGAGACCGACTTGTGTGATCTACCTTGAACTCGAATTCGAACTCTTGCAACTCCAACACCCACTTCATAATCCTCCTTCCTGGCTTCAAATGTAGCACTACCTCCGGCAATAGATTATTAGCTGTCAACACAAAAAACTTGCACACAATAAAATGCACCTTGAGCTTCCTGCAAGCGAAGACTACATCCATCGCCCATTTCTCTGCCTCATTGTAGGTAGCCTCTCCTGGACTCATCACCCTACTCTCAAAGTATATCGGCTTGTAGCTTCTCCCTACCTTTTGCAGTAGAACCGCTCCAATAGCAACTATGCCCACTGTCATAGACACATAGAAGTCATCCACTTGATTGGGAGGACATAGTGCTGGCAACTGACAAAAAATACCTTTGACCCTATCAAAAGCTTCCTAAGCTTCTCCATCCCACTCATAACCATGCACTTGCTGAGCCCTCTTTGGAAGAGGATGCACATATTGCGACAACATCCAAAACAAACGTGAAAACAAACGTGATAGATACTTTAGCTTATGAACAAATGAAGCTAAACCTTGAGCATCTGATGGCGGATCCATCAACACCAATGCTTTCACCTCCTCGGGATCAGCCTCTATACCGGTTTGTGATACCACATGACCTAACAGCTGCGCTCGAGGCTGTGCTACCTTGCATTTCTTGGGGTTTAGCTGACCTCCTTCTTCATCAAGCCTTTGAAAGCATAATTGCAGCTTCGATAGGTGCTCGAATCTTGAACTGTGGCAACCTATATCATCCATGAAGACCCTAATAAACCGGCCCCGGTATGGACCAAATACCCTGTTCATCCAATCTTGGAAGGTGGCATATGCATTCACCAATCCGAACGGCATCCTGCGGTAAGCAAAGCAGCCCCATGCATGGAGATATGAATGTGGTCTTCAGCTGGTCTTCAAGTGCAATCTCTATTTGAAAATACCCCGAAAATACATCCATAATCGAGTATCTTTCATGCCCAGTCACCTGGTTTAGGATTTCATCTTGAAACGGCAAGGGACAGTGATTCCTCTTGGTCACGGCATTCAGTGGCTTGTAGTCAACACACACCCTCCACTTCCCACTCTTCTTAGGGGTTATAACCACTGGCAAGACCCACTCTGACTCTTTCACAGGATATATGATGTCTGCCTCCAGCAACTTATTGATCTCCTGCCAAAGGGCCTCCTTTTGGATGTCCCCTAGTCTTCTCAGCTTTTGTGCTTTAGGTCTATGTCCCTCCTTAAGAACAATATTGTGCTCAACCCCTTTTGCACCTCGCAAATGCTTGTACTTCGTCGCAAATAGGTTTGGATAAGAATCACAGGTACAATTGAACATAACCCTCCTTTTCACCTTTGGTTAAATATTCACTTATCATGCTCGAAACCTCCTCTATGCTTAAACCATGAGCTCGAGGCTGCATACCTTCTTCTTTAGGTGGGGAGTCATCTATGGTGACTCCGAATAAGTCTGCATCTATCTTCAGCATGTCGTACTCACTCTCCTCTTCCTTTGTGCTAGTATAGCCTTCATCATAGCCTGTCTTTGTCTCCTCATACTTGTAGCTCCTCGTGTCGCCCTCATCTTTAGCTGCCATGGGACAAGAGATGCTCTCCTTGGTCTTCAAATCAAGCACAACCTGCTTTTCCATCTCTTTGTCAGGAAAGGTAAACACTTTGCTCTCCCAATCCTGCTTTGCTCGTATCGCCAAAAGCCATGGCCTACCCAAGATGATCGGATAAGAATTATCTCCTGCCTTCATCACAAAAAAATTCTATAAGGCACTCTATGCCCATCACCTTGACCTTCACATCCTGAGCCATACCCAGACATTTGGCTTTAGTATGGTTAGCCATCCTCATGCGGACATTCGACTTGACTTCTGCCTTGACTCCCGTCTCTTTCATGGCTGCTTCCGTCATAACACAAACCTGCGCTCCACCGTCTATGTAGGCTTGTACTTGCATCCTCTTCTTTATAATCGCATCCACAAGCGGAAGAACATCAATAGGGCTACCTACCTTCAAAGCCATGTTTTGCACCACTTGCACATTCCCCTTAACTCTTGGTAGCCTGGTGCTAACACTTGTGGACCATTGCCTTCTTAACTTTGGATTTAAAGCTAACAGCTGACCAAAAGTAATGTTTGCCTTTTGATTTTGAACATCACTCACCAGATTGTACTCGGGATAGCCACGCCCTAGATGGAAATCCCCCTGCTTGATCTTGCCATGCCTCCTTCTTTTGCTAGGCTCATGCAGCTCTCTACCTTCGTACACCTTCTCTTTGCCTTTGCGAGCTCTGGTTTCCCGCTCTGTCTCCGTCTCTATCTCAACTCTGCTCTTTTATTAACCAAAACCTTGACATCTTGCTTATCCACTCCGATAATATTCACTCTTGGGACTTCACCTTCATTTGGCGGAGCTGGCTGCATAGGATTTTCCACCGCTTGCTCTCTTGGACCATTGACTTGCCCTTGACCTCAACCCCTACCAAAAAGCGGGTAGATACCCCCTCTTTCTCTTTGTGGTTGAGGACAATCAGGTGTATAGTGCCCTTCTTCTCCGCAATTGTAACACCTACCTGGCAGCGGCCTTGCCCTTCCACTTCCCCTTGCTCCTCTTGGCTGTCGTCTATCCATCACACTGAGCCGCAACTCCTGCATTTGCTCGGATAGATCTTGCACCGTGCGCACCCAATTTTGTGGCACAGCAGCTATACCTCGGTTTCCATGATTTTCTTTGTGAATAGCCTCTCTCGGACTCTGCGGTTGAACATGGGCCATCGTCTCATAGCCTGGCACACCCTCCTCTGTCTTCTTCTTTATCTTTCTGCTCAATCACTACTGCACCATTGTAATTATCTCGGCTCTCAAAATCGACTTTCTCTCTCACCTTGGGATGATGACACGCCATGAACTTATCCAGCTTGAAGTAGTCTCCATTAGCCAATTGCATGGTTGTCGCTAGCTCTGCCCAACATTCTTCAAAATGACCCAAAAACAAATTGAACTCTTCACTTACATCTTGCTTAAGCGCCTTCAGCTTTGCATCCATTTCGAATGGGGACACCTCCTTGCAAAAATCGTGAAGAAACCTCGCTCGTAGAGCTGGCCATGCTTGCTTTGGCTCACCTTCCATACTTCGTACCATGCTTTGGCTTTACCACACACCACCAAAGGAAAAGTCTACATTTTTCTATCCTCATTAGGCATACACAACGATAGCATATACAACTCAAAATCCAACATCCAATCCTTAGGGTTCTCTTCGCCTATGAAAATCGGTCCATAGCTTCTAGCTGCCATGCCTCCAACACGAAAAACCATTTCTTTTCAATTAAATAGGAGCAATTAGCGTGCTCCTCAATGGGGGCACCAGAAGATGGAGAGGGGGAATGGGAGAACATGCCCGACACAAACACAAGGGCCTCTCTATAGCTCAGGGTATCCACAACACCCCTATTCTTTCAAAAAACACCTTCAAAGAAACACTTTACACTAGCATACCATTGCCTGCTCAACTCTTACAGCTCACACACTTCACAAATTCACCACACAACTCACACCTACTACCATGGCCTATCTCCACCCTTACAGATGCTCACATCCACTCAATCTCAATCTCTCACACAAAACACCATTAGTCCGGGGGGGCACACACATCCACATAGCCGGCACCGACGAGAATTATGAAAGCAGGAGAAAGAGAAGGGGGGAAGGGGAAACAACAGCAAGAGGAGGCAACACTAGCTTGATTCACTTCAAAAAGCATGTACACTGGCTTGCCGTGCCATCACCATGGCCATTTTCAAGAAAAAGTTACAAAGGGGCTAGCTTGCTAGAGAACTCCACTTTGCAAGCTTCAAATGGCACAAAAAAAAGCCAGGAAAAAAGGCCCCGATTTGATTCAAGTTTGACTTTTATAAGGGGGGTCTTCAATTTGGAAAATTTCCTTCCCATTGGTCCATCTGGTACCCTAATTTGGCATTTTTTGGGAAGGGGGCACCGCTTTTCTCTATCTGTTCTCTTCTTCTCTTTACACTTGGGGGAGGGGGTGCAATAACGACATCGCTATTGCCCCTTGGCATCTCTTTATTTTTATTTTTTATTTTTCATCCTTCATTTTTACCTCTTTGTGGGGGCCTAGCTTTGCACCGCCCTTTTGGTTCCTCTTTGGCCCTTGGCCACCCTTTGTCCGGCTTCTTCTTTGCTCTTGCCTTGGCCTTTGCTTTGCCCGGACGGCCCTTGAAATGAGCTCGCTTGATTCGCCTTGTACGCCTGGCGGCTTCCTTATCGCGGGACATTCCCCCTATCTCACATCTCGGGGAGGGGGGCATTAGCAAGGTCTCTAATGCCTCTTCCCCCAATGGCCTTTAAAAGGGTCCCTCCAGTAGCCGTGGGATCAGGCCCCCTGTTGGGCGGCCACATCATCACATGCGAGACTGCTCTCATGCGGGCGCACCGCAATTGGCGCCGCTTCACTGGCGAAAAACCGCCATAGTATGCCCAACTGGGCGGTGCGCCACCGAGAGTGCCAGCTCGCAGCGCTCGTAAGGGCTCGCCATCGCCGTGAACCACGAGAGCTTCCCCTCAATGATATACCCTCAAATGGGTTGCCGCTTGGCCATATACCCCAAACTTGACTGCTGCGCATCCGCATATGGGACCATGGGGATGCCATGTGGCATCCTGTGGGTTGTTGGCCTCCAAATTTTTAAAAACTTCAAAAACCTCATAGAAAAATCCCTTTGAATGCTTATTTTAATCTCTGTCAGTGCCTTGTCCGATGACCGGACCTTGGAGTTGTAAATCGCAACCGATAGAGCCGAATCTCAACTTCAAACTTCCTCGTGCTCACTGCACTCCGAGTCCCCGGGATTGCAATTTGAGGCCGCAAAAAAGGTGAAAAACATCACCCAATTTTTCCCTTGGCAGTACCTCCTGACTTCGTCCTGCTGCATCTAGCTGACATAACTGAGTCAACGTCAGTTAACATAAGTCGCTAAAAACCAAAGACCAAAGACGAAGACGTACAAATGTACATCAAGGATGAATACAAAGAAGCAGTGAAGATTGGAGTTACACACTTTTCACATTTTTTCAAAATGGCCATGTATTGTAATTTCCCGATTTGTTTAGCCATTGTGATAATTGTAACGTGTTACAGGATCAATAAGAGTTCCAAGGTGTAAATCATAGGTCAGCTAGTGTACCTAGGTTGTAGATACAATAAGTGTGGAGCCTCAAAGGTCTTGGGCGCTAGACATTACACATTTTAGACCTTGGCTAAGGTATAAAAGCCAACTTTGTAAAGATTTTATTAAGTTTTGGACAAGAAATACACAGCGTGAGCTAACAATGCTCACTCCTCTCCTTCTCGCGCTTCCTACTCCCTCCCGGGTTGTCGCATTGCAATTGCGTTTGTTGCATTGCAACCGCAGGTAAGAGCTCTACGCATTGACGTAAGCAGTTCACAGTATTTTGTAGCTTTTGGCATCGCCAACCCGCGGCCTACGACCCGCGGCCTAATTTCATCATAACTAGAAATTTACACTTTTAAATCAAAAACTAATCATAGGCGGGGTATTGGGGCATCATTGCTAAGCATTTAGATGCATTCTGGGTCAAAAACGACTAGGTAAAAAATCCACTGCTGTTAATAATCGTGATTTTGAAACTTAACCTAAAGTGGGGTTTGAGATCATAAGCATGTGTGCTTAGGTCTTATAAACTTGTCCTAGAAGTTCCGTTACGTTTGGATGTCATTTGATGCTGTTACGGATGTGATATGCTTGTCGATGAGCGATTGGCTTTTAGTGATTTCAGTCACTTGAGTGTAGCTTGAGTTAGATGCAGGTTGTTAGTTGTTTTCCGAGAGATTGACAACCTCTTGTAGCCTCTATGCACTAGTCGAGTCAGCTTCGTCCCATGGTTTGACAAATTAATCGTGATTCTTGCTGGTGAGGTTAGAAAAGCGTCCCACATTTGGCGCCGTTGTCAGGGATGAATAGACCTAAACTAGGAAAAACACGAGTGTCTTGTGTAATTGTGCATTAAATTCCTCTAGGTTCACGTAGAGTAAAATTCTCTTTTTAGAAACCACATAGCTTAAGATTGTGTAGAGGTAGCTTGGAGGTAAGTTGTACTTGCCGAGTGACTTTAGGATTGTAGGATTGTAAAGATAGAGTAGGATTTTGAGAATGATTGGTAGACGAGACAAGTCTTAAGATCAATGCTCAGGAAACCAAAAAAAAAAAGAAAACTAGAGTTTGTGGACACTTTCCACAATCCTTTTGCATGAGAATCTAGGAGTAGGTAAGTAGGATCCGAGGTGGATTTCAAAACATTTCTCTCTTTGAAAGAATCATTGTGAGTTGCTATTGGAAGTTGCAAAATCTCATATCTATAGCTAGAAATAGCACGAAAGACTCCAAACCACTCAATCCGACTGGAGAGTAAGCTTAAAAGTTGTATGAACCAGTGGGTAAGCTCAAGGACACTTTGAGGTAAAAATTTCAAGAGTTGGCCAAAACTCAAATTATATACTTTTTCTTCACATTTTAGGCCAAACTAATTTCTGACTTGATTTATAGGCTCAAAATAGATCATAAAAAGATTGTCCAGTGAAAAAGTTCAAAAAAGAGTCAGTTTTGGGCCTAAAGTTAATAATCGCGATTATTAACTTTCAGCTCAAATTTGATCAAGGTTCATACCATTGACTCATTACATGTGTACAAACAACTTTTGTAAAGGCACAAAAGATTTGGATCACCAAACTGGCAAAAAACAGGGTAAAAACTAAAGTTTGTACTGACTTTTGAAACTTGAGTTTAAATTGAGGAAAAATTTGTCCAAACTTGATGAAATTTGATTCATAGGCTTATATTGATGTGATAAACATGTGTACATGTTGAATGGTCAAAGTGACTATAAACTGGTTGGCCGGTCATAAATGGCCAAAGCTCATAACATAGCACTTGAATAATAAAATACACATAAAATATATATTCATTTGCATAGACCTAGCTCAGTCAAGCCTTTTCCACATGCTAGTTGCAGTAAATAACAAAAAATCAATTCCATTACAAATGGCGTGTGAACGCGAGCCATGGTGCAACGTGTAAAGATGATGTGTGTGTGTGTGTGTGTGTGTGTGTGTGTGTGTGTGTGTGTGTGTGTGTGAGAGAGAGAGAGAGAGAGAGAGAGAGAGAGAGAGAGAGAGAGAGAGAGAGAGAGAGAGAGAGAGATGTGACACACTAAAAAACCACACGCTTTGATTAATTAAGAAGCTATTACATATATAACTAAAACTTCCCATGCATACTAAACCTAGAGTTGGAGTGTGTGTGTGTGTGTGTGTGTGTGTGTGAGAGAGAGAGAGAGAGAGAGAGAGAGAGAGAGAGAGAGATGCGACGCACTAAAAAACCACGCGCTTTGATTAATTAAGAAGCTATTACATATATAACTAAAACTTCCCATGCATACTAAACCTAGAGTTGGAGTGTGACTGTATGCTATAAAGGAAGTTCCCACTATGGTCTTGACATGTTAAACCCAGCTTGAATACCCAACAGAGAGGTCCTTAAGTTGTCCATGAAAGGTTGGGCATGTTCATTGCAATAGGGTGTGGGACAGGGATCTATTATCTTGGTTGAGAAGGACTTAGTTTGAGGTACACCGTTGGGAACTATAGTCTTAATAATGGAGCGTCTTGGGGCTTGCCTTTGGCTTAACCATTATTGAGCTATGAGCAAGCTCAACAGGAACCATAATGAACTGAGCAATGTTAGACCCTCTCCACTAATCTTTGCAATCAACAGTGTATAAACCATGAGTGTGGCTGCTTGAGAACTGATTTTCAAAGGTAAAAAATAGTAGCAACTAAGGTTTTTGAGGGTACCAAAGCACAAAATAATCTATACATAAGTTTAACTAACATGGCTGACAATAACCAAGAGAGTAGAGTGAACATTAATAACTTTGATTTTGCACATGAAGGTGCTAATGATGATGCCCCCATTTTGTCAATTATCTTGTTACTAGGTTGCAACAAGCTATGGGCAACCCTGCTTTGTAAGCCGAAGTTACTCAACAACTTCGTGCTTATGGGATTTCCCTTCCTCTCCAAGAGGAGAGAGAGATTAGGAGGCCTCTTGATGAGACCCCCAAAAGAAGACTCTCTCCATAAGAGAGGAGAAATCCAAAGAACGAGAAAGGAGCGAATCCCTAAGTTCCTCTGAAGATGTGGCTCCACGAAGATGGTAGTCTAGACGAACACCAACTCCTCCCAAGAGGAAACAATCAACCCACAATCCTTCTCCTTGTCATTCCAAAAGGGAAGAGAGGAAACAAAGGAAAAAAAGGGTAAGAAAGAGGTCACCCTCTTCTCCTTGTTCTTCACCTTCCTCCGCTTTCGACAAAAGCAATAGCTCTTCTCCTAGAGAATACAAGAGAGGAGGACATCGCAAATCTCACCCTGCATGGCGAAGGTCCCAAGAGCTCAAGAAGCTCAAAGAGGGAGGGAAGAGTATCTCTTTTCTCACCTATGATGGCACCTTTGGTGCTAATGACAAAGTATTGGCCTTCATCCAACAATTTGATGTAGCCTTTGGAGAAGAGGGCTTCACAGAGTACTCCAAGCTACACCATGTAGCTATGCACTTCCAAAAATATGGTAATCAATGGTGGGCTAGCCTTCATGGTAACGGCGAAGCCCCAAAGACATGGAAAACTCTACAAGTTTCCATCATGAAGCAGTTCCTTGCAAGCGATGCAAAGGACAAAGTGCTTAACCAACAATAGAGTTTGAATTTTCTCTCCCATGAGTCTATCCACAAATATGTGGACAAGTTTTGGGATTTACATCTCAAGGCTATTACCTTCCATAAGATAGACTTTGCCAACCAAAAGCAAAAATTCTGTGCCGGATTACCTGAAGCGATGGCCGAGTATGTCAACTCCCAACGGTCTGGTTCTATCATTGAAGTAATCCACCATACTATGGTTGCTTCACGCATCAATTTCCAACAAGGGGTTAGAAGGAATGTCAAGCCCATGAAAAGGAAATACAAAAGTGATGAAAAGGGGGAAACCCATGCCCAAAATTCATTCCAAGGCAATTCCAACAACAACAACCGGTCCAAGGAGAAGGGAGCTTATAAAGATAAAAGTAAAATCTCTCCTGAAGAGCTTGAAGCTTTTTGCAAGAACCACAAATGTTTTAAGTGTGGGGAGCAAGGACATGGCTATCGTTCTTGCCCCAAGAGAAATTCCCGCAATGAGACTCCTAGAGATTCCACCATCGAAGCTTCAAAAGAGGATTCTCATTGCAAAGGATCACCTCTTTCCTATGCTTGGGAAAAGGTAAGGGGGCATGATTCTTTCATCTTGTTTGACCCTGGCTCTACTCACAACTTCATATCAACGGTGTTGGCCACTAAGTTGGGCATTCAAGTTTTCAAGATGGGAGATATGGTAATTGTTGATGTAGATTTCAAGGGAAAGCAAGCCTCCGTTATTCCCTTGATTGGAAACTTGAGGCTTCATGTCCAAAGCTACGTCGACAAAGAAGACTTTTTCATCTCTCCTCTCCAACATGAGGATGTTATACTAGGGGTACCATGGCTCAACCACATGGCTGACAAAGAAGACTTTTTCATCTCTCCAACATGAGGATGTTATACTAGGGGTACCATGGCTCAACCACATGGATGCCAACATGAAGTTCCTTAAAAGGAGAATCTACTTCACCTATAAGGAAAAGAGCATGTATATAGATGCTAGTGATGATGGGGGCTTTTCACAAGCCAAGCTCCCATACCCCTCTTCTCTCGTCCCCACCCCATGAAAACCCCCTCTTATGGAGGGAGTGATAAAAGGCATTGGAAAAAGTAAGAAAAAAATAAAGTATGATTATGTAAATATATAAGAAAGGTAAAATAGGCCACCTCATGCCTGCGGGGTAGCCCATCCCCACCTTGCCTCCTTTTTCTTCACTGTTGCCCCGCCGGGTGTCCCTTTTCCTCTCCTCCACTCAAAAGGTCAACCCCCTCTCTCTTCCCCTTGTCCTTTCTCCTTTCTCTCTCCCCTCAAGCTACCCCACCTCTCACCAATAATGCATTATAACTCACCAATAATGCACCCTAACTCACATGCAACTTACCCTATCTTCCAAAATAGTATACCCCACCCCCTCTTTCTCTCTCCTATCATATCCCATGACCCAAATACCCCCCTCTCTCTCTAAAGGGCGCCATGTCTCTTGTCTTGTAGCTAAATAATCTCCCCCACACTCACACACTCAGTTTCACTGAAAAAAGTACCCACAGACCCATCCCCACCCGGTGGTTACCTGATTTTTCTTGTGTTCACACACATCTGCACACAGATTCACCTCTGAACACACTCCCCTCTCTTGCCTCTTGTAATAACTTTATTCTCCATGTCACCTCTCACTTTTTTTCATCAACCCACCTCTCTCTCTTAGTCTCTCTCTCATGAGACTGCTGTTCTGACACATATACACACAGCCAGACAAGTGGGGCCCACAGTCACATGGCCTATGTAGATAATGATTTCTTCATTTCTAAATTCTAGAATTTCTCCCCCCTCCTCCCCTATATAAAGAGGGGTCACCATCACACTAAGGACACACACAACATCACCAAAGAACACACTATGCACTGTGTGTGCCTAGTGCACACACACACACCCACACCATCACCATCACCGCAATCACCATGTGTGTTGTTTGCGTCCTAGCCACTGAAGCTAGGTGGTGCCCCTGTTTGCTTTACCATGACAGGCTCAAGGCGCGCCATTCGGTCCCTGGTGTTTTACAGGCCGTCGGGGTTCGGGGTTCGCTTTGCTCCCGTCATTTGGTTCCCCCACGGAGGATCTTTTCATGAAACCCTTTAGTTTACAAGACTGAAACCCCTAAACTATTGTGAATGGATGAATGCCTAGCAGGATTTGCTAATTGGACGACAGAAGAAGAAGAGCTCCAAGCACAACTAGACGAACTCCGCATCTCCATCGAAGCTCGAGTGCCAGGCGTAACGGTAATCGATTTGATGTGGGAGAGTCAACCAACATGCCAAACCCAGTGGATATACATAGGCCAAGTGCCAAGAAGAAGAAGGAGAAGGTCGAAACCATGTCCGCAACCTACAACCAACCCACAACAACAAAATGGAAGGAGCTCTACACAATAGAGAATCAACACTATTCTACTTTGAGAATCGGGTAACTCAAGTCACCGAGGTAATTATCACAGTCAGTTTTCAAGTGGCACCTGATGCTGCAGCACAGATAACAGAATCATTGGCTCACACTCTCACTAGAGAAACTAGGGATCTATTGAGTTTGTTTCAGGAAAGAACACCACCCCCTCCCACAAGCTTGGACAGTGACTAAGCACCTCTAAGCTTCACATGAATCAGTACAACCTACCTCAAGACAAATCACACATACCAACACGTGTACGCTCAATCAAGGTAATACTGGATTTGAAGGCTCACTACCAGCAGGTCATTGACACCATGCTGGGTGGGGAGCGGTTTTTTGAGGTTCTGGCATCAGATCAGCCATTTGTCTTACCTTTGGTACAAGGCAATGTACCGTTTGAAGTTTTAATCTATGTCCTAGTATAAGAGGGTATACACGCCTCCTTGTAAAGAAGAAAAAAACTTTTGCAAGTTAAGCAGTGTGTCTTTCTAGCTCTCTCTCAGTAATCATGGCAAGTGTAGCATTTCCAACATTTAAAGGAAAGAAGGGGGAGGATTTGGTAACAGACTTCCTAGATGACTTTGAAGTAGCATGTGTAGTGAGAAACAAACATACGGATGAATCCCGGGTTAGAATCTTTAAGCATCTCATGAAGCTAGAAGCTAGATCATGGTACAATGCACTTCCACAAGCAACCAAGGATGACTGGGAACCCTTAAAAACCGCTTTTAAGAGGCGCTTTGGGGGAGGTACCACTTCAGAAAAGTTGTGGGACAAGTTGAGAGACTTGAAGCAGGAGGGTCTTTTAGAATATGCCACCTATGAGTCCAAAATTGTGGATTTGTGGGAACGGTGGGTTGAGTCACTGGCAAGGGGGGAAGCTGCACCCGATCTCCTAAAAAACGATCGGTTCACGCATGGCTTATGGCCGCTTCTCAAGGAGAAGGTGAAAGGTAGATTCCCAACTAGGTACGAGTTAGCCGTTGGGATTGCTCGCCTTAAGGACAAGAAGCTGCAAATGAAATCCAAAGAAACCGAGTCAACAGAAGCAGGAACATCGCGTCGAACAGCAACTATGACAACCACCATACCACCACCACCGGCTCTTGGGGTAAGAGATGACCAACAAGATATGTTGGCCCATATTACTGACCAACTGCAGAATTTGTTTGTCCACTTAATACAGCAAGGGAGGAGTCAAGAAAGAGATCAAGACCCTGGAAGAGCACGACGACAAAGCAGGGAGTATCATTGCTACAACTGCGGAGAAGATGGTCACGGTATGTACTATTGTCCCAAACCACGACAAAACTATAATAGAGGAGGTAGGAGGAACCAATTGTCACCCCCTAGAGAAAGAACACCCCCACCCCGAGCACCACCCCCACCAACACAAATTCTACGTCCACCCCAGACACCACTACAAGCATCCATCCCACCTCTTCCACCAGCCCCACCACCTGATCGCCCTGTAAACATCATAAGGCTAGAAGAGAAAGGAAAAGCCGTAGTAGTGGATCCACCCAGAGCAAAGGAGAGGGACAAGGGTAAGGAGAAGGTAACCTTTTTAGAACCACTTGAAGCCATGAATGTGAAAAGAGCTAGGAGGGAGAAAGCTACACAATCAGATGATGAGAGAAGCATGAGAGGAGAAACTAGCAAGAGGCCATCCAGGCCACGACGGAAATTGGGCATCACCGACTTCCAGCTAGGGGAAAGTTCAAAGCCCTATGATCTAACATTGGATGTGGCAGAGCAAGGACCGAAGATTACATGGCCAGAGCTGCTACATCTTGTACCTAAAGTAAGGCGACAATGGTCTAAAATGGTAAGTACAAGACGCTCCAAAACAAAGGTAGCCGGAGCAATTTCGGGATGCAACATGGATGACATCCTTCCAATTGTCGACGTAAACATAAAAGGAAAGAGGGTTGGAAACACCTACATTGATGGAGGTGCACAAATCTGTGTAATGAGCGAAGCTATGATGCTTCGATTAGGGCTCGAGGTTGACAGGCCTTCTCCACGCAAGGCAAAGATGGCAAACAACGCAAAAGTAAAGTGTGTGGGTGTGGTAAGTGCCGTGAAAATCAAAGCTTTCAACACTGAGGTAGAGGTAGATGTTTTTGTAATGCCTACTAAGGGGGAGGGCTATCCACTAATTTTGGGAAGTCCATGGTTGATGGCCATGAAGGCAAAGCAGGACTGGGGTACTGGCCTTCTACGCATGACCGGTAAGAAAGGGGAGACAATCTACTACGACATGAGGATTGGCAAGCAGAAGCAAATGAATCTGGAAACATCGGCAGATGAAACCACTAGCGAATTTTCCAGTTCTGAGGAGGAGACCACATCCACCGACGAAAGTGACAGTTCCATTGATGTGATGGGTATCATTATGAAGGATCCACAAAGGGTAAGCACAACTGGTGATCCATCACCAAAAGGGAAACCCAATGAAGAGGAGAGAAAATCACCTGGCCAGGAGGAAGTAGGTTGAAGGGTATGTTGTCTACGGAATTAACACTTGAGGAGAAAGATAGTTTTTTGCAAATGTTGATGGGATTTCCTAACCTGTTCATTGACAACTATGAGAGAATCACAGGCATTACAGTGGTGGAACATCATATTAAGCTGAAGGAAGGGGTAAAACCAGTTGTGCAAAAGCTACGACGACTGGGGGTCATACAAGAAAAGGCACTTTTGGCCGAGGTAAGGAAACTACTGGAGGCGGGATTCATCTATCCTGTAGAAAACTCAGAATGGGTGTCACCCGTAGTGGTGATGCCTAAAAAGAATGGTAAGTGGAGGGTCTGTGTTGACTACAAACCACTAAATGCAGCTACAAAGAGAGACCACTTTCCTCTCCCTTTCTTGGATGAAATTCTGAATGAAGTAGCGGGTTTTGAATGCTATACCGTCTGTGATGGTTATTCTGGATACTTTCAAATACGCATAGCCTTGGAAGATCAGCTAAAAGCCACTTTTATCACGCCATGGGGTTGTTTTGCATACAGGGTTATGCCATTTGGTCTCACAAATGCACCTGCCACATTCCAAAGATATGTCACATATGTTTTTCAACCGTTGTTTGGAACATCCATAAGAGTGTTCATTGATGATTTTTGTATATATAGCTCCCGTATTTCACATTTAGAAAAGGTAACTGAAGGTTTGGCCAGGTTGCAGAGCCTAGGTGGGCAATTAAATGTGGATAAATGTCACATTGGGGAGAGTAAAGTCATTCTACTAGGCCATGAAATTTCAGCAAGAGGTATCAACGCCGACCCAAGTAAGGTGTCCGCACTCATAGCCCTACCTTCACCAATGACCGCACATCAACTGGTCTCTTTTCTACAGAAGGTGAGGTATTTAAGTAGATTCATACATCTACTATCACAACTTGTTCTACCACTGCAACAACTCACTCAAAGATCAACTTTCACTTGGGACGAGGACAGGGAACATCACTACAACAAGGTAAAGGAGGTCTTAGCCACTCTGCCAACTATCTCACCACCTAAGTGGAATGAAAAATTCTATGTCACCTCAAGTGTTGGTGATGACTCATTGGGGGCTGTGCTACTCCAAAAGGATACGATGACATCTTTCATGAGGCCAATCTACTTCTCTACTCGTATGATGACAGCAGGAGAGAAAGGTTTCACCCATGTGGAACACTTAGTCCTAGCTCTTAGATTTGCAACTACAAAGTTTAGGTCATATTTGCTGCTTAAGCAATTTGTGATTTTAACCACGGATGAAATATTTTCCTATGTTGTACAACACATGGATGTGTCTATTAGAATTACTAAATGGCTAGTTCGTTTGCAAGAGTTTGACTACACGGTACAGGTAGAAAGCACGACAAGGGCAAGTTTGGGGGGACTCATGACCTACCAAGTCTTTGAAAGGAAGGAGAAGCAATCTAAGGAAGGAGAATTCCGATTACCTCCAGTACCACCGATGGTAGAAGGAGCATACTCTCTCTACTTTGATGGAGCCTACAAGCGAGCGTCCGACAAAGCAGCTGCAGGCATAGTGGTCTTTGATGACAAAGGGACAAAGGTATTTTCGTTGGGCCAATTGTTAGATTCACATTCTAACAATGAAGCCGAGTATGCTACACTAACCAAGGGTCTACAATGGTGCGTCTCGCAAGGTGTACAACGCCTTAATGTATTTGGGGATGCTCTACATCTGGTAAGGCAAGTAAATGGAGCATGGACATGCAAGAATCCTAGTTTAAGGACTCACTTAAGTGGTGTAAAAACCTTGTTGGGTAAGTTTGAAGAAGTTCAAATACACCATATCCCAAGGGCTCAAAACCAAGAAGCAGATGCCCTAGCAAGTGAAAGACTACAGGAAGTGGTGGTTGGAGCAATAAAACTAAAGCTCCCTCTATTTCAAGGCAGTGATGCCTTGCCTGACATCATGCATTTTTTTGGAAACAGGGGAATGCCCATCAGATTTAACAAAGGGACAGTAGCAATGGCTGACGCGGAAGGCCACAAGGTATCGACTCATCAATGATGGTTTGTACTGTAAGGGTAAGGACCAAATACTCAGGAAGGTCCGTCTCTCTCACGAAATCACGAGAGTAATTGCTAGCTGTCACGACGGGGTTTGTGGTGGTCACTTTGCCCTAGACATAACAAGTAGGAAAATCTTGCAGGCAGGCTTCATATGGCCTAGCCTCAACCGTGATGTACACCATTGGTGCAAAACGTGTAAGTTGTGTCAAAAGGCCGGCACTAGGTCACTTATGCCTGAACCACAGACACCTATTCTCTCATATGGCCCATTTGAAAAATGGGGTATCGATGCCATTGGGCCATTACCTAGGGCCAACTCAGGAAAATTCTACATTATCATGGGGGTCGACTACATGACTAGATGGGTAGAGGCTACAGCCACCACTAGAATCGCAGTGGTAGAGGTAGCTAAATTTATCTACGAGCACATATGCTGTAGGTTTGGCACACCTTTAGAGATCATCTCTGATAGAGGGCCAGGTTTCAGAGCAGACTTGGTAGGAGAATTAATGCAGAAACTGGGCATTACAAGGAGGCACTCTTCACCATATTACCCTCAATGTAATGGCCTAGTTGAAAAGGTAAATGGAATGGTTTCTAAAATTATTACCAGCAGGTAAACAATCATCCCGGAGACTGGGATAAGTATCTACTACCAGCCTTATGGGCCTACATAACTTCATTGCGTACATCCTTGGGATTCACACCGTATCATCTAGTATTTGGTAAGGAAGCAATCTTGCCCATTGAAGTGCAACTACAAAGTCTCAGAGTAATGGCAAGCCAGCTTCAATAGCCCAACATGCATTTGAGAGATCACATCATCAACTTGGAAAGACTGCAGCTTGACAGAGAAGAAGCAATAAATTATTATGCAGCACAAGTAGAGCATAGACGGCTTAGCTTTAACGAGCATCTCCGAAAAAAAGAATTGAAGAAAGGAATGTTGGTGCTCCGCTACGACAATCGCTTCGACACGTGCAAGGATAAGAAACTCCTGCTCCGATGGGAAGGCCCTTTCATCATCAGGAAGAAGTATGCCAATGGAAGCTACCAGCTTATGGAGGCTGATGGAAAACTTCATCAAACCAGGGTAAATGGTTGGCGACTTAAGCCTTATTTTCTTCGATTTGACAAGGCTCCACCAATTGACATTCCAGATGAGGACACACCATCAGCCGCCACCTCCGATGATAATGATCAAACAAATGAGCTAGAGACATGAATGCCTCTACCCAAAAGGGGAGGGCTAATGATGGGGGCTTTTCACAAGCCAAGCTCCCATACCCCTCTTCTCTCGTCCCCACCCCATGAAAACCCCCTCTTATGGAGGGAGTGATAAAAGGCATTGGAAAAAGTAAGAAAAAAATAAAGTATGATTATGTAAATATATAAGAAAGGTAAAATAGGCCACCTCATGCTTGCGGGGTAGCCCATCCCCACCTTGCCTCCTTTTTCTTCACTGTTGCCCCGCCGGGTGTCCCTTTTCCTCTCCTCCACTCAAAAGGTCAACCCCCTCTCTCTTCCCTTTGTCCTTTCTCCTTTCTCTCTCCCCTCAAGCTACCCCACCTCTCACCAATAATGCATTATAACTCACCAATAATGCACCCTAACTCACATGCAACTTACCCTATCTTCCAAAATAGTATACCCCACCCCCTCTTTCTCTCTCCTATCATATCCCATGACCCAAATACCCCCCTCTCTCTCTAAAGGGCGCCATGTCTCTTGTCTTGTAGCTAAATAATCTCCCCCACACTCACACACTCAGTTTCACTGAAAAAAGTACCCACAGACCCATCCCCACCCGGTGGTTACCTGATTTTTCTTTTGTTCACACACATCTGCACACAGATTCACCTCTGAACACACTCCCCTCTCTTGCCTCTTGTAATAACTTTATTCTCCATGTCACCTCTCACTTTTTTTCATCAACCCACCTCTCTCTCTTAGTCTCTCTCTCATGAGACTGCTGTTCTGACACATATACACACAGCCAGACAAGTGGGGCCCACAGTCACATGGCCTATGTAGATAATTATTTATTCATTTCTAAATTCTAGAATTTCTCCCCTCTCCTCCCCTATATAAAGAGGGGTCACCATCACACTAAGGACACACACAACATCACCAAAGAACACACTATGAACTGTGTGTGCCTAGTGCACACACACACACCCACACCATCACCGCAATCACCATGCTTGTCTTGAGCATGACCTCTACACCCTTGGCTATGGAAGATGAAGGGCAAATAAATGAAGGATGATGGCCATAACCCTCGTGCGAGTCTTCGCCATCAACTCCCACCTATCCGCCATGTGCTCTACCACTCTCTCCCTTCTCATTCCCCTACCCTATGCTCCCCATTTCATCGCTTTATTCTCTAAATAAAGCTTGAGGTTTTGTGAGTATGTTTTCTTGCAATGTTTTGCCCATGTGAGGTGTGCGGAATAGCCACCTAGTCTTGTGTTTGGAGTGAGCTTGTGTATGTGTGAAGGGTGTGTGGATTCGCCATCCTTTTGTGGTGCCTAAGTACTAAGCGGCTATACCCCCTCCCTCACTCTCTCTCTCTCTCTCTCTCTCTCTCTCTCTCTTTCTCTCTCACTTGATCTCATTCCCTTTCCTCTTCATCATTACTCCCAAGCATCCATCTCTCTTGGATGAAAACTTTGTTATGGTGGTGTGTTGTTTGCGTCCTAGCCACTGAAGCTAGGTGGTGCCCCTGTTTGCTTTACCATGACAGGCTCGAGGCGCGCCATTCGGTCCACGGTGTTTTAGAGGCCGTCGGGGTTCGCTTTGCTCCCGTCAGTGAGTCTAGCCGTACTATTCCACTTGTAAATCCTCTTGCTTTAGATAAACCAATGAAAAGCTCAGGTTGTGCATACAAGATTTTTGTCAAAGAGTCCCTAAAAGTTCCTAATGTTTTATCAAATGTAATTGGTAGGAATCAAGACGAGCTAGACTTGTCTAATTTTCTAAGTTAATTCCAAGATGTGTTCATCGATGATATCTCTAATTACTTACCTCCAAAACGAGGGGATTATGTTAACCCTCACGGACACCCTATCACCTTCAATGAACGCCTTATTATCTATTTGATTGAGTCATGGACCGGGATTGTCGGTCCACTAGGTGTGTAGGTGATCACCGATGAGAGGTGCACCACTTATCTTATTTTTACAGTAGTTTCGCAACTATCGGCTACTGTGGGCGCCCATGTGTGAATGGATCAAACTCTTATAAAAGGTCCATTTGACCTAAAAATCCTTATTCTTGAAGGTGAAAGATAAGAAGTGCTCTTGCTCCATCTTTGTCTCCTTCTTTTTCGTGTGCTCACGTGTATGTGTGTGTGTGTGTATGCGAGAGAGAGAGAGAGAGAGAGAGAGAGAGAGAGAGAGAGAGAGAGAGAGAGAGAGAGAGAGAGAGAGAGAGAGAGAGAGCGCATTGGGGTGGCATCGATGGGGTGACGAGGCGTTTGAGCGCGACGAGGTGCAGCTCCTTCTTCTTTGCAGCACAGGATCCTTCACGATGGAAGAATTGAGCGGTGAGTAACACACCATTGTTTCTTTGAGCTTGCTAGGATTGTTTAGTTGTGTGCTTGCAGCCTTTTGAGGCTCGCACACAGTGTATAGATAAGTTCCCAACCTCCAACACGTGCAACGAAGCGCACATTTTTGGCGTTGTTGTCGGGAACAACATTACATTAAGCTTAAGGAACACTCAATGCTACCTTTGGAAGATTTTCTTCCATTTGTTTTCAGCTTTTGTCTAAGTTTGTGTAGATCTGCTAAGTGGCTATAATGTGTAGGTTTAGCAAGTTTGTTAGAATCTGTTAGTGTTGAAATGTGTAGTTTTTTTGCTAGATTTGCTAAGATTTGTAATGTGTAGGTATTAGTAGATCTATTAGCTGGTCTAAATCTGTAATGTGCTCTGTGAGTATATTCAGTACTCTATGAGTGAGAAATTTTGTTGTGTTAGTTAGTGTAGACAGTGAGAAGGTTGACTGTCTGTGAGTGTGTAATTCTGTGTTAGACAGTTTGTGAGCAGCTCGATAATTAGTGTTAATTAATTGTGTTATTTATGTGTTAGCTGCAAGGAGGTTATACAGAGTTACACAGAGTTGTTGTGTACGTGTGTGAGCTTGACATCCACGTGCAGCATTATCCACCATTGAAAAAAAAGAATTTTTTAATATTAAAAAAAGTAATTTTAAAAACAAACGTTCGCAATATTCGAGACAAAAAAGAAAATTCAAAAACAAAAAGAAAATTTTAAAAAAAACTTATCCTTAGAGGAAGAAGCGGGATCATTCCCCTAACCCGAAGCCGGAGCCCAAGCTCAGGCCTCAGTCCTCAGTCTTATGATATACTATACACACTACTTTATATATAAAGACTAGGACCTCAATTGAAGAAAGGGCATGTGGGACAAGTTCCTCAAGTCCTCCACCATCCCCTTTACACTCACCCTTTGGACTTACTAATTCTAGCCCTCTTCCCACCTAGGAAAATACTATTTTTAGGATTCCAAGGGCTTTATGTAAATTAATTGAATCGCGAGTTGTAAAGCACGGCACGCCCATCTAGCCAAGACGCTTGTTTTGAGCTACTACATGCCATATTTTGTGACTTGGTTAGAAAAAAGGACAAAAATAACAAAAAAATTGGGTTGCAAACGCCCAAAAAACTAGGTGAGTGGCCTTTACAAGCACTCATCAACACTTCTAGAGTATTGAAGTCACATGCACCTATGATCTGGTTCTGTGCTAGAGGACGAGCACATAGAGAGTGTCTCCATTTACGTGGGCACTCATTATTCCTCCACCTTAGGCTCTAGGCCCTCAACGGGAACCCAAGGTAGCACCACACTGAGGACCCAGATATTGTGTCTAGTAACTCTTCCTCTGACTACGACTTCATGAAGAGTTACCCAATGTGAATAGTACAAGCCAAGACATGCATACCATGGGCCCACGGTCTGGGTTGAATGTGCTTAACCGCTTGAAGGAAACTTTTAGTAGAGCCACTCGCTCCGAACATGGAGCGAGTGACTAACGTAGACCCCACGCTCCTGGAGAGTGTGCATGTGAATACTCCATTCACTGCATCCCCTGACTCTTGAGAGCTACTCCCCTCTGAGGTTATATTACATGATGGTGGAAGTATTTTCAAAGTGCAAGAGGTTGAGCAATATATCATTGCGGCTAGGGAAAAGGAAATCGAGAGCTTACGTAGGACAGTGCAATGGAGAGAGCTGAAGGTAAAGTCAACATCCATGCAAGTCGAGCCCTTGAGTGCTCTGGAATTAGCAACCACTAAGGGTCAATCCCTAGAGATCCACATTGCATCTCGTTCAAAGGATACCCCTAGCACCTCAATCCTAGATGGAGCATTTTTAAATGAAAACTGGGAGTATAAACTACAAAAAGAGACTTTAACAGATCTATACACAGGTCACATATATCACGTGGGTTAGTTATATGTCCTACAATCAACATCCGGTGCTACTAGTGTAGAGGAGCAACAACAAAGAGTTTGTGATGTCATCCATAGGGTTATTGAGCTAGAGAGATAGAACAAAGGAATCCACATGCCTTCAACGGGTCTCATGAGATTCTTGGATACAAGGAAGGCTAAGCAACCAACTTTATCGCAAATGGAAACTCCCTCAGTAAGCCCGATGGATCCTCCATATGTTGTTTTGCTAGGGGTCTCAGTATAATTTGAGACCACAAGTGATAGCTTTACCTTTCCAAGTCTAGCTCATCTTTCTCTTGATGACACCACAACTACCATGCCTACCCCAGTGATGGGCATGCCAAGAAACACGCCATGGACCTCATGTGTTAGTAAAGCACCAATACATGGTAGCTCAATGGCTGCAATAGTACCTACAAGTGTGCACCAATCATATACACCTATGGGTCCTCGTGCTCATGTAGCTCCTACCCCTCCCATTGTTTCAACAACTTATGCTCCGCGACCGCAACATCCAAACCCTTATGAGGCCATACCAGCTACTCTGCCCAGGGCCACACATATGAACTTTGGGCCACCACATGGCACAACATTACACCAAACTTGGAACTCAAGGGCTTCTTATACTCCAAGCCCAATGCCAATACCTACTCCACATGTAGTCTTTGGAGCGCCTTTACCCACGATGTGTGCGCACTTAGGTGACTTGGGAACATTTGCTCAAGCTATCAGTCGATCTATTGCTGAGAGTAAGCAAAACACGCCTGATAGAGAGCCTATAAGTAAGGCAGCACAAATAGCCAAGCTCACACAAAAATTTAGTGGAGATGGGGATGTGAGGAAGCATATTGAAGTGTTTGAACAAATATGCGATTTCCTAGGAGAACACAATAACCTACTTAAGAGTAATGCTTTAAGCCTAGCCTTAAGTGGGAAGGCTAGGAATTGGTATAGAACCCTAAGGGTGGAAGAGAAAACAATCTACCCTACTCTTAGGAGACTGTTCTTGAAAGAGTACAGACGAGAGAGAGTACTTTGGGGTGTATCAAGTCAGCTCCAGAAATCACAACAAGAGGGAGGAGAGTTTGTGAGAGACTTTGTTAGTTGCTTGAAGCATTTGAATTCTCGTTTTCCACACGAACACTTCAATAATAACCAATTTCTTGATAGATTCATTAGGGGACTATGACATGAGGATATCTACAATGGCCTAGTCATTAGAGGTATCACCACTTGGGAAGCAGGCACCACCAATGCGATTCAATTGGAGGAAAACTTAATGATTCAAGGAGAAAGAGTGTCTGTTGAGCCTAAATCTACTAGCTCGCAAAGCATCGAGGCATGAGCCAATGACCATAAAGCCTATTTCTAAAGAGCCAAAGATATCTGAGATGACTTTAGCAGATCTCACCAAGGCCATTTAAAGAAATTCTAAGAGACAATCGTGCTCCACAAAACAATCATATATATCCAAGAAGGGAGAAACAATGGTGCTCAGTTTGCTATGGTCCGCATAATACCAGTGAATTCCCTACGTTTAGAGTAAAATTCAATGGGAATTGCAATGCATGTGGGAGGTATGGTCATCAAGACAAGGATTGCATAGTATTTAAATGTGCAATGGCATATAGACCAACCTTAGCTCATTGATGTCAGCCCCACCTCTTGAACAAATGTCACAACACATGGTTCCTAGGGCCCAAAATGTTATTCAAACAACACCATTACCACCTCTTGTGCTAGGACCACAACCCCCACATCTGAGAATCACTTCTGTGAATCACGTGGGTTGTGAGTCATCTATTGTTGGTTTGGAAGGCTATGAAGAAGATATAGACCCTAATATGGCCTATGGGATTGATGCACTTGAAGAAAGTCCACTATATTACATGGAAGACTATTGGGGACAAGTCAAACTGTCTATCAAGTAGCTGCTCTTACTACAAGAGGCCAAAATATAATTTACACTATGAAGAGGCCACCTCTTCAATGCTACAAGTGTGGGGGTCCACATCGTGTAGCCAAGTGTCCCATTAGGCTACAAAAGAATGCCACACTAATGCAAACCAATCAAGCAAGCACGTCTACAATGCTGATACTCATGTGTAATCAATGTGGCATAGATCATTTGATTGCCCAATGTCCTAACAATCCAAATGCACCAAAGATCACACCATTGAACTTGATCGAGGTTACTGAGGAGCCAACACAAAGTACACATGTGATCCCAGTAAATGTACTCACACGATCGATGCTCCAAAAACAAAATTATATTCTTGAAGAGAGAGACACAGCATCAATTGTTGAATCTCAAAAGAAGAAGAAAACACAAAGGAAAAGATCACAAAAAGCAGCAAAGTCAGACCCCAGTTCAAAGACCAACATAGGGACTGGTGACGACCCCGTATATATGAACGACGCTGAAGAGGATTTTGATTCAGGTGAGACCATGGAGACTAAAACGACCACTAGGAAAGAAACAAACAAGAAAGATTGTCATGAGCCACAATGGCCATGACCCAAGAAGAAGATAGGAACTTACCCACACCCTATAGAGGAGATCGAGAGAGTCAAGCAATTAAGGAGATTGGTAGAAGAGACCCAAAAGATCGAGATGTTAGGAAATAAGACGTAGCTAAATAGATTTTTGAGTAGATTACTTAATGGAGAGAGATAGATTTCACACACAAGAGATTATAGAGTAGAGAGAGAGAGAGAGAGAGTACACACGATATACGTGGTTCACCCAATGTGGGCTACGTCCACGGGAAAGCAGCCACTCAATGGCTTTAGCACTTCAAAACAAGAAGTAGTTTACAAAGGGATTAAACCCTTAATAGAGCTCCCGCCTTGCTTCACTCTCACCACCTCACACTCACCTTGTTGCATCAACTTCACACTATATGAAATGTGTGTAGAAATGGCCTCCTTTTATAGGCCAAAAGGGCTGCCATCTCTTATGAGAGGCAGCCATGTGTAGCTGCCCTTGTGTGAATAAGTCCAAATGGGACCCTCCAATCCGCCCATGTGTGGCCACCCTTGAGAAGACAAGTCCTCTTTTGAATTCGGCCACCGGCCATTGAATTCGGCCACCAGCCAGCGGCCATTGACTTCCGACCACCGGCCAACCGACGGTTGTTTTCCGACCACTTTCCGGCCGCCGTCCGGTCATAATATTCTGGCGAAAATGAATATTCCGACGAGGGAAAAAAAAGACTCGGCCCCTAAAGTTTCCCCTGATTCATGTCCGTGAAAATTTTGGTTTCCGGTGAGTGATTTTCCTTCACGCACGATGGCTTCTCCTCATAATGGGGGCCTTACAAATGTGCGCTTTTACCACAAAAAATTACAAGGGTAAATCAGGCTCCATACTTAACAATCTCCCACTTGGAGACTGATCTCCAAACATGTGACTGCTTTCTATTCTGGCTTCTTATCCTTGAATGCCAATTGAAGATGAGCAAAAGCTCAACTTCTCCTTGTTGACCACCTTTGTAAACATGTCTGCATGATTTTCACTTGTATGCACCTTTCCTAGCTTTAGCTGTCCCTCTTCCAAAAGAGTGCGTATGGAGTGATATCTCACCTCAATGTGCTTTGTCCTTGAATGAAAGGCTGAGTTCTTCGCAAGATGGATAGCTCTTTGGCTATCACTGTACAAGACACAATTTTCTTGTTTGAATCCAAGCTCTTCTAAGAATCTGTGAAGCCACAAAATTTCTTTGCTTGACTCCGTCATTGCTACATACTCTGCTTCCGTGGTAAAAAGTGAAACCACTTTCTGCAGCTTTGAAGCCCAGCTTACTGCTGTGCCTCCAACCGTGAGCACATAGCCAGTAGTGCTCCTTCGAGTATCTTTGTCACCTGCCATATCTGCATCAGCATACCCTTCTAGAAAAATATCAGTTCCTCCAAAATACAAAGCATTTGTTGTTGTCCCTTTTAGATACTTGAGTATCCACTTCACAGCTTGCCAATGCTCTTTACCTGGGTTGTCCATGAACCTACTCACAACTCCCACTGCATGTGCAATGTCTGGCCTTGTCCAAACCATAGCATACATTAGAGAACCTACCGCTGCAGCATATGGAACTTTAGACATATAGGCTATATCCTCTTGTGTCTTTGGACACATATCCTTCGTTAGTTTAAAGTGACCAGCCAAAGGTGTAGAAACTGGTTTTGCATTTTGCATTGCAAACCTTTCTAGTACCTGCTTGATGTAATCTTCTTGAGATAGCTTTATTGTCTTCTTCGTCCTGTCCCTTGATATTTTCATACCAAGTATCCTCTTTACAACACCTAAATCTTTCATTGAAAAAGATTTAGACAGTTCCTCTTTTAGGTCTTTGATGTCCTGCATGTTAGCACTTGCAATCAACATGTCATCAACATACAACATTAGGATGATAAATTTCCCATCTCCCAAATTCTTCGTGTAGACGTAGTGATCCAAGTTGCATCTTGTGAATCCATGATCCAACATCCATCGATCAAACTTCAAGTACCATTGTCTTGATGCTTGCTTTAAACCATACAAGCTCTTCTTTAATCTGCAAACCATTTTCTCCTTACCTTTTACTTCATACCCCTTTGGTTGAAGCATGTAGATTTCCTCCTCTAAGTCAACGTGAGGGAATGCCGTATTTACATCCATTTGCTCGAGATTTAGATCATGAGCAGCCACAAGGATTAAGACAAGGATAATTGAGTTCATTTTTACAACATGAGAAAATATTTCATTGAAGTCAATACCTTTCTTTTGAGAAAACCCTTTTACCACAAGCCTAGACTTGTACCTTTTCTTTCCACCTTCTTCTTCCTTCACCTTGTACACCCATTTGTTTTGAAGTGCCCGCTTACCTTTAGGAAACTCAACCAATTCCCATGTTTGGTTACGATGTAGTGAGTCCATCTCCACTTGCATGCTCTTCGTCCATTCTTCTTTGGATTCATGTTGCATAGCTTCTTCGTATGATTCCGGCTCTCCAGAGTTTGAGATCAAGAGATGGTTGAAGGAAGGAACAAACCTTTCTGGAGGTCTACTTGCTCTTGTAGATCTTCGAGGAATAGGTTGAGGCTCCTCATTTGGTTGACATTGTTGCACATTGTCACCGTTTGCAGTCCTTGAGGCTTCCCCGTCCTCAAGCTCCATGTACTCATCACCTGTTTCTTTTGTTTGATTTCTTTCCAAGTAATCTTTGTACATATTTTGTTCGTTAAAAATTACATCCCTACTCCTTAAGATATTTCCATCTTCAGGATTCCATAGGCGATACCCAAAGTCACCTTCTCCATAGCCAATGAAGAAACACTTTTTAGACTTTGCATCTAGCTTTAATCTTAGGCTTCTATCTATGTGCATGAAAGCCTCACACCCAAACACTTTGAGAAATGCATAATTCACCGGTTTACCTGTCCATGCCTCTTCTGGAACTCCCCCATCCAATGCCGTTGAGGGTGACCGATTGATTAAGAACATAGACGTACTTACAGCTTCCGCCCAAAGCTCAAGCGGTAGGCCTGCATGTAGCCGCATGCTTCGTGCTCGCTCCATGATTGACCTGTTCATCCTTTCCGAAATACCATTTTGCTGAGGTGTCCTTGGGGTTGTCCTTTGCCTCCGAATGCCATTGCTAGCACAAAATCTTTCAAAATCTTGGCTGGAATATTCACCTCCATTGTCGGATCTGAGGCATTTAACCTTGGTACCTGTTTCATTCTCCACAAAGGCTTTCCACCTTTGAAATATGGAAAATACATCGGATTTATTCTTCATGACATAAACCCATGTTTTTCTAGTCGCATCGTCTATGAATGTTACATAGTACAATGAGCCACCAAGTGATGGTGTACTTACAGGACCCCAAACATCAGAATGAACCAACTCAACTTTTTTATTTTTTCTTTCATTTCTTGATTTTTGAAATTTTACCCTCTTTTGTTTACCATAAACACAATCTTCACAGAACTCTAAGTCCACTTCTTTCAAACCTAGTAGAAGCTTCTTTGTTTGAAGGATTTGCATTCCTTTGGCACTCATATGCCCAAGCCGGTAGTGCCACACCGCACTGTCAACTTCTGTAGTTGCTGCACAAGCTGAAGGTTGCGTGCTCATAATACACACAAGTAAAGTGTACCGACCTTTTCTCCCTTGGCAACCACCAAAGATCCCTTTGAGATCTTCCATCGTTTGTTTCCGAATGCAATGTTGTGACCTTCATCGTCCAATTGTCCTGTAGAGATTAAATTTTTGCGAAGAGAAGGAACATGCCTAACATCTTTAAGCTGCCATTCATTTTCGTTAGTAGTTTTGACAGAAACTGTACCTTTGCCGACAATCTCACAAGCTTCATCATCTCCCAAGTATACATATCCAAAATTACCTTTGGTGTAGTCTTGGAAATGTTGCTTGTGTGGTGTCGCATGGAATGAAGCCCCGGAATCTACTATCCAGGAATTAGACACATTGTCTAATGAGAGAATTAGAGCATATTGATCTACTTTACCTGCCACATTGGCCTCCGATGTTGGCTTGTTGTCTTGAGACTCTGTCTCGTTCTTCTTCTTGGACCAGCAATCCTTCTTGATGTGGCCCTTCTTGCCGCAGTTCCAACATTCAAAAACTGACTTTTGTGCGTGACTTGCTCCGCCTTGAGCGATCACGACCCTTTTGGTTTTTGAACCTCTCCTTAGTAGTGCAGCACTTGATGATTCTCCTGTGCTTCTCCTTCGTATTTCCTCGCTAAGGAGAACACCCACAACACCATCAAACTTAAGAGTATTTGTGCCAAAAATAGAATTACCTACAGCCATCACAAGGCTGTCCCAACTATCCGGTAGAGATGATAGTATAAGGAGAGCTCTCACTTCGTCATCGAAATTGATTTTCACCGATCGAAGTTGGCTTATGTTTGTGTTAAAGTCATTTAGGTGTTCTACAACTGAACCATTCTCTGCCATCTTTAGATTGAACAAGCGCTTCATAAGAAATACCTTATTGGATGCCGATGGTTTCTCGTAGAAGTCGTCAAGTGACTTCATCAAGTCCTCCGTGGTCTTCATCTCCGAAACATTGAAGGCCACCGTTGACGCCAAGCTTAACCGGATTGTTCCCAGTGCCTTTCGATAAAGGACAATCCATGCTTCATCTGCCATCGTTGCGGGCTTCTTTGCAAGACCGCCTAGTGGCAAATAGAGGTCCTTCTGGTAGAGATAGTCTTCAATCTGCATCTTCCAATGTTGGTAGTTTTTGCCCTTGAACTTCTCAATCTTGAGCTTCCCTTCCTCCACCATAACTCCCACTCAATTTAAGGAATCCTTTCCTTGAGATAATTTAGCTACGAGCAAATCTTGCTCTGATATAAGTTGTTAGAAAATAAAACGTAGCTAAATAGATTTTTGAGTAGATTACTTAATGGAGAGAGATAGATTTCACACACAAGAGATTATAGAGAGAGAGAGAGAGAGAGAGAGAGAGAGAGAGAGAGAGAGAGAGTACACATGATATACGTGGTTCACCCAATGTAGGCTACGTCCACGGGAAAGCAGCCACTCAATGGATTTAGCACTTCAAAACAAGAAGTAGTTTACAAAGGGATTAAACCCTTAATAGAGCTCCCGCCTTGCTTCACTCTCACCACCTCACACTCACCTTGCTGCATCAACTTCACACTATATGAAATGTGTGTAGAAATGGCCTCCTTTTATAGGCCAAAAGGGCTGCCCTCTCTTATGAGAGGTAGCCATGTGTAGTTGCCCTTGTGTGAATAAGTCCAAATGGGACCCTCCAATCCGCCCATATGTGGCCACCCTTGAGAAGACAAGTCCTCTTTTGAATTCGGCCACCGGCCATTGAATTTGGCCACCAGCCACCGGCCATTGACTACTGGCCACCGGCCAACCGACGGTTGTTTTTCGACCACTTTCCGGCCGCCGTCCGGCCATAATATTCCGGCAAAAAGGAATATTCCGACGAGGGAAAAAAAAGTCTCGGCCCCTAAAGTTGCCCCTGATTCTTGTCCGTGAAAATTTTGGTTTCCGGTGAGTGATTTTCACTTACGCACCATGGCTTCTCCTCATAATGGGGGCCTTACAAATGTGCGCTTTTACCACAGAAAATTACAAGGGTAAATCAGGCTCCATACTTAACACTAGAGGCAGTTCCTAGGCATATCTAGATTACTGACACAGTGTTCCCTACAAGAATTCAACCTCACAAAGACCATAGACCTAGCCATACCAAGTATCATTCAAGAAGAAAGTGACTTTAAGTCATGGGAAAGTGGGTGTACTCCCTTCTTGTTGGAGAGAATGTGTACAAAGGGATTACCTGGCCCTATCAAAGAAATGGAGATCCCATCTTCCCCATGTCAAGGGACTGAAGCCCAAAAAGTGCCATTAAATATTGACAAATTGATGGATTTCATGGATTCAAAACCACCACATGTCCAAACTGTATGGAGAACCCGAGCTATTCTTAGCTCTTTGAGCTTTCCTCAATGGAGAACTAAAATTTGGGCTACCACAATTTGCACAGATGGATGGAGAGAGGGAAGTGCCAATAGAGTAGGAACACTTAGATCCACAACCCAACCTACATGAGAACTCTGTTGTTGAAATACCTATTAACAAGTTGGGACAATAATTTGAAGGAGATGAATCCAATGCGACCATACAAATCACTAACAAGGGATTAACTCTGAAGGGAATCCTTGATGGTGGAACTGGGGTTGACATTGTGACTAAAAATTACTAGGAAACTATGGAAAGACCTCACCTTGGGACTACAAACATAGTGGTAAAGATGGCCAATGGGACTATTGTTAAACCTATTGGGATGCTAGAAGACCTCAAGATCAAGGTCTTTGGACACAAAATAAGGAATACCTTCATTGTCATGGATTTCTCCAAGCACACTATGTCATCTGAGATGATCTTAGGACGTCTTTTCACGAGGGAAGCAAAAATGGTGCATGACTTGTCTAAAAACCATGTCTCTTGCAATTCCAAAATTTTGTCATTCAAGTTGATCTTGTAAATGTTTGGGCACATCCTCTAGGAAACATAATAATTGATCATATATCTGACACCACAGTTCACTCGGCCCCATTGCAATATTGTAACACATGTAAAATAAACACTGATGTAGGGGAAGATTCTCCTTATATGGATGTTCTACCTAGGATGAATGAGTCTGACAATGTGGATTGGGTACCCACCACCTAGAAGCAGCCATAGACACTTGGGGAAATAGGGGGATGACCTGGGCAACACCTGAGGGGGATGGAATCCCACCACTCGTACCCTTAAATATGATAGGAGCAATTAATATAGCTTATGATGACCTACAAGATGAAGGCTTGACTGACATTGGAACCAGGAGTGTCTCACAAGACGATAACCCACACAATTTGGAGTCAGAATTATCAACTGAAATCGACTCTGAGTATGAAGAATCTGAGTTAAATCTTGGTGCAAATGTGGGGACAAACCATTAAAGGCTTAGTGCTACTTGAGATGACAATTTGTCTAGGAGGGGAGAAGACACGAGTAGCCATTCATCTAGTGCCTTTTCACTGGAGATTGGTCGCAATAAAAAAATAGACAAGAAGAGTAAGAGATATAAGGAAGCAACGATATCAAAAAAATGTGCATCCTAGAACAAATGAAAAGAAATCTACCACAGAATGGCTTAATTATATAGGGGCATGCGATGTTCATCATAAGTTGGTAGATAACTCGGGTGAATACCTTGAAATCGTTATGTGGTGTAGTCCACAATCCATTGACATCGCTCAGCTAGAGGCTGCAGAGAAGCCAAAGTTGAGCCGTACCATAAGGAGACGACCAAATCAAGAGTTAACTCAATAAAAAAAGGAAGTGGAAGTAAAACCATAGTCCACAGAACAACCAGAACCCACAGACTTACACCCTGCATCTGATCATTTCAAATCCTACACCGTGGAGGATCGTAAGGTGGTGTATACAAAGGTCCAGAGAAAACCTATCAATGGAAGTAATGAAGTCTATGACGGTCCAGTGATGTTAAGGAAATAGAGATAGCTGACCTAGGAGAGAGTCAGAACCTATTTTCATTACCCAAGATCTGACAGAGTCTGAGGAGTATGTACTTAAATAAATTCTCAAGGAATTCAAAGATATATTTTCTTGGACATATCATGATATGAAAGGTGTTCCACCTTCCGTGGTGCAACACACAATCCCCATAAATAGCATGGCTAAACCAGTTCAACAACGACCCTACCCAATGAATTCTAAGTATGCAAAGATTGTTCAAGACGAGATGGAAAATCTTGTTGAATGCGGATTCATATACCCTATTGAGCAATCAAAATGGGTGTCTCCAATAGTTATTGTGCCAAAAAAGATGGGAGACTCAAAGTGTGCGTGGATCTCAAGAAGGTTAATGCCTCCACTAGGAGAGACCATTATCCCTTGCCATATTCAGAATACGTGCTTGAAAGAGTTGCAAGGAAGGAAGCTTATAGATTTTTAGATGGGTACTCTGGCTACAATCAAATCACAAAAACGCTAGAGGACTAAGCTAAAACGGCTTTTATAACCAAATTTGGAGTATTTTCATTTTGTGTTATGGCTTTTGGCTTAAGCAATGCCCCTGATACCTTCCAAACATTAATTAACACTGCTTTTAGATCATATTTGAGGGAGTTTTGCGAAGCTTTCTTAGATGACCTTTGTGTTTATTCCTCTTGGAAAGAACATCTATCATGTTTACGAAAAGTGTTTGAAAAGTGCAGATTGTATTGCATCTCCTTAAACTCTTTCAAATGCCAAATTTGGGCTAAACATGGAGTCATTTTAGGGTATATAGTGTCCAAAAATGGAATTTCCACATATGAGAGCAAAATTAAATCCATTTCCAATTTTCCACCACCTACAAACTATAGAAGAGTTCAACGGTTCGTGGGCCATGTTGGTTATTACAAGCGGTTTATTTTAAACTTTTTTGAGATACCTCGCCCTTTGTACAAGCTTCTTATTGAGTTCCACTGGACCGCAGAGTGTGACCATGCTTATGAGTCATTGAAAAAGACCTTGACTAGTGCTCCCATTCTAAAAGGCCCGATTGGAATGTAGTTTTCCACGTACATATTGATGCATCAACTTCACTATTGGGTGTGTTCTAGCTCAACTAGGAGAACATATATTGGACTACACTAGCTTTTCAAGTCGTCAAGTAAATGATGCTGAGAGAAACTACACTACTACAAAGCAAGAAGGTTTAGCTATGATTTATGCAGTAAAGAAATTTCACTACTACCTTCTTGCCAACAAGTTTGTTTTCTATGTTGATCATCAAACATTGTTCTATCTAGTAAATAAACCTTGTTCCACGGGAAGAATTACACGATGGTTGTTAATTCTTATTAAGTTTGATTTTACTGTTGTGGTGAGACCCGGTAAAAGACATGTCATGGCGGATCATTTATCTCACATACCCAATGGTGAAGCCCGTACTGGAATTAATGATGAATTTCCCGTTACTTGTTCCTAGTTGAGACCATGCCTGAATGGAGTGAGAAGATTGTGAACTTTCTAGTTAACGGTTTTCCCTCGCAAGGAGCTTCGTAAGGATTTAGCTTGAAAATTGTTAAAAGAATATGAACCTTATTCTCTAATTACAGGAACTTTCTACAAGCTAGGAAAGGATGATATTCTTAGACATTGTGCTCATGAAGATGAGTATCTATACATATTCCAAGAATCCCACACGGATATAGCTGGAGGACATTTCTTAGGGGAACGAAGTGCTAGAAAGGTGTTGCAATCAAGCTATTGGTGGCCTACCTTATTCAAAGATGCGTCTCTTTTTGCAAAATGGTGTGATGAATGCCAACGTTACAAGATCACACGACAAAAGGATAAGATGCCCTACATCCCATTAAAGTGACTCAACCATTTCAAAAATGGGGTTTAGACTTTGTAGGCCCAATTAGTCCGGTAGCTTGTAACACTCAATCTCAATATATTATTGTTGCCACTGACTATGTGACAAAGTGGCCAAAAGCTAAGGCCACACACAAGGCAGATGCAAGGTCAACTGCCAAGTTTCTCTTTGAAAACGTTATTACTAGATTTGGTTGTCCCTTTGAAATTGTGAGTGACAATGGTACTCATTTTATAAATGGAGTGAGAAAGGAACTCACAACAAACTTCATGATAGCTCAACGTAAGTCTACACCGTATTACCCATAAGAAAATGGCCAAGCTGAGAGCACTAACAAGACCTTGATTTCTATCTTGACCAAAACAATGGAAGCTCATCGCACAGATTGGGATTTGAAGTTGACATCACCTCTATGGCTTATCGTACTTCTTACAAAGTGGCTATTAATTGTACACCATTCAAAATGGTATATGGCCAAGAAGCAGTTATGCCATTGGAGTTTGTTATTTCTAGTCTTTAGGTAGCTTCTCAAGAAGGTTGAGATGGTAACCCTTTAGTTGAGCGTTTATATATCCTTGAGAGGTTAGACAAAGAGGCAATTGGTTGTGCAAAATGCACTTGTGAAAAAAGATAGGAGAAAGAAATGGTTTGACCGTCATCTAAAGAACAAAGATATCAATGTTGGTGATAAAGTCCTTATGTATGGATTGCGTAACAAAAAGAAAAAGTTGCGTAACCAAAAAGAAAAAGTTGAAATATGCGGGAAAAGGACCATACAGAGTACCATTCATGGGAAACTCTTGATAGAGTTGAAACCATTGGATTCCTCAATGGGAGAAAATTTAAAAGATAGTATGATCCTTTAAGCCAAGAGGAGCTATGTGCCATCTATCAAAAAAAGGCAGCCAAGGCACAAGCACAATTGAAAAAGATCCAAGCTCAACTTGAGGCTAAGGAGCGACAACAACACATAAGACGCCAACGAGAGGCAAACCTTGGAGTTACACATGCATTTCACGTTGAAACAGAGGATGATTGGTTAGACACATCTCTATGATACGCTAATGAGCTAAATAACGCCTATGGGAAAGTGCTATACAACACCTTATTGGACACGGGTGCTAAATATAATTTTCTATCATATGGGATGTGGTGTCAATTAGTAAAGCCATCTCTCTCTGAGAGTACTATCCAAGTCAAGGGTGTCACCAAGAAAAAAACTACGGTTTTTGGAATCTGACACACTTCTATCAGTTATGAAAACGGGGTTGTAGCTCAAGAATTTTTTGTCATGCCTGCTAGAACTATGGAAGGTAATATAAACCTAGGACACACATGGATAGCGACCAAATTCACTATTGATTGAGTTATTGGGAGTGTCATAACTCAAAAACCAACTCTTAGCCTTGCCATTCAAGCCATAGTCCCTGAGATATTAGCTCCTTAGGAAATAAAACCCAAAACATTGCATGTCCAACAGATTGAACCATATGTCCCTATATCCCAACTCTCTAGAGCTTCAACTTCTATAGCTGAAACAAATCTTGAGGCACACAAGACCCATCATAATATAACTAAGAAAAGATATAAATGGGTCCCTAAATCTTCTTTAGGGATCATTGTTGATGCTAAAAAACAGAAGCCTTGTAAGAGACGCCCCACTCGCTCCAAAAAAATGTAAGAAAACGTTGTGTTTGGTTCCTAAATGACTATTGGAATCCCAAGGCTACTATGAAGAGAATGATCCAATCTCACTTCCAAAATGTAAATTGTGTTCTTACCAGTTGAGGGCCGTTTTTCAAATTTTTCTCCACCTCTCTCTTGGTATGCACTTGATGCATGAAAAAACAAAAAACCTATGTATTTATTTTGTACATAGCTATAGTTTTGACACATTTGGATCTTGGAATAAGAAGAGGTGGGAGAAAACCCTATGAAAAGAAAAAATCACTGGATGTTGATTCTACCCAATGGTCCCTACGTGACGATCACTACAGGTGAAGACTAAAAATCAATAATGAAAGGGAGGAGAATCTTATACATTATGGAGTTGGATTCAACAAAATATTATCAAATTTAAACATAATTCACGTGTGGACACAAGGCTTGCACATGAAGTCAAGAGGGGACCACTGATGGGGGCTTTTCACAAGCCAAGCTCCCATACCCCTCTTCTCTCGTCCCCACCCCATGAAAACCCCCTCTTAGGGAGGGAGTGATAAAAGGCATTGGAAAAAGTAAGAAAAAAATAACGTATGATTATGTAAATATATAAGAAAGGTAAAATAGACCACCTCATGCCTGCGGGGTAGCCCATCCCCACCTTGCCTCTTTTTTTTCTTCATTGTTGCCCCGCCGAGTGTCCCTTTTCCTCTCCTCCACTCAAAAGGTCAACCCCCTCTCTCTTCCCCTTGTCCTTTCTCCTTTCTCTCTCCCCTCAAGCTACCCCACCTCTCACCAATAATGCATTATAACTCACCAATAATGCACCCTAACTCACATGCAACTTACCCTATCTTCCAAAATAGTATACCCCACCCCCTCTTTCTCTCTCCTATCATATCCCATGACCCAAATACCCCCCTCTCTCTCTAAAGGGCGCCATGTCTCTTGTCTTGTAGCTAAATAACCTCCCCCCCCCACACACACACACACTCAGTTTCACTAAAAAAGGTGCCCACAGACCCATCCCCACCCGGTGGTTACCTGATTTTTCTTGTGTTCACACACATCTGCACACAGATTCACCTCTGAACACACTCCCCTCTTGTAATTACTTTATTCTCCATGTCACCTCTCACTTTTTTTCATCCACCCATCTCTCTCTCTTAGTCTCTCTCTCATGAGACTGCTGTTCTGGCACATATACACACAGCCAGACAAGTGGGTCCCATAGTCACATGGCCTATGTAGATAATGATTTCTTCATTTCTAAATTCTAGAATTTCTCCCCCCTCCTCCCCTATATAAAGAGGGGTCACCATCACACTAAGGATACACACACCATCACCAAAGAGTACACTATGCACAGTGTGTGCCTAGTGCACACACACACACCCACACCATCACCATCACCGCAATCACCATGCTTGTCTTGAGCATGACCTCTACACCCTTGGGCTATGGAAGATGAAGGGAAACTAAATGAAGGATGATGGCCATAACCCTCGTGCGAGTCTTCGCCATCAACTCCCACCTATCCGCCATGTGCGCTACCACGCTCTCCCTTCTCATTCCCCTACCCTATGCTCCCCATTTCATCGCCTTATTCTCTAAATAAAGCTTGAGGTTTTGTGAGTATGTTTTCTTGCAATGTTTTGCCCATGTGAGGTGTGCAGAATCGCCACCTAGTCTTGTGTTTGGAGTGAGCTTGTGTATGTGTGAAGGGTGTGTGGATTCGCCATCCTTTTGTGGTGCGTAAATACTAAGCCGCTATACCCCCTCCCTCACTCTCTCTCTCTCTCTCTCTCACTTGATCTCATTCCCTTTCCTCTTTATCATTACTCCCAAGCATCCATCTCTCTTGGATGAAAACTTTGTTATGGTGGTGTGTTGTTTGCGTCCTAGCCGTTGAAGCTAGGTGGTGCCCCTGTTTGCTTTACCATGACAGGCTTGAGGTGCGCCATTCGGTCCCCGATGTCTTAGAGGCCGTCGGGGTTCGGGGTTCGCTTTGCTTTCGTCATTTGGTTCCCCCACGGAGGATCTTTTCATGAAACCCTTTAGTTTACAAGACTGAAACCCCTAAACTATTGTGAATGGATGAATGCCTAGCAGGATTTGCTAATTGGACGACAGAAGAAGAAGAGCTCCAAGCACAACTAGACAAACTCCGCATCTCCATCGAAGCTCGAGTGCCAGGCGTAACAGTAATCGATTTGCAGTGGGAGAGTCAACCAACACGCCAAACCCAGTGGATATACATAGGCCAAGTGCCAAGAAGAAGAAGGAGAAGGTCGAAACCATGTCCGCAACCTACAACCAACCCACAACAACAAAATGGAAGGAGCTCTACACAATAGAGAATCAACACTATTCTACTTTGAGAATCGGGTAACTCAAGTCACCGAGGTAATTATCACAGTCAGTTTTCAAGTCGCACCTGATGCTGCAGCACAGATAACAGAATCATTGGCTCACACTCTCACTAGAGAAACTAGGGATCTACTGATTTTGTTTCAGGAAAGAACACCACCCTCTCCCACAAGCTTGGACAGTGACTAAGCACCTCTAAGATTCACATGAATCAGTACAACCTACCTCAAGACAGATCACACATACCAACATGTGTACGTTCAATCAAGGTAATACTGGATTTGAAGGCTCACTACCAGCACGTCATTGACACCATGCTGGGTGGGGAGCGATTTTTTGAGGTTCTGGCATCAGATCAACCATTTGTTCTACCTTTGGTACAAGGCAATGTACCGTTTGAAGTTTTAATCTATGTCCTAGTATAAGAGGGTATACACGCCTCCTTGTAAAGAAGAAAAAAACTTTTGTAAGTTAAGCACTGTGTCTTTCTAGCTCTCTCTCATGGAAAGTGTAGCATTTCCAACATTTAAAGGAAAGAAGGGGGAGGATTTGGTAACAGACTTCCTAGATGATTTTGAAGTAGCATGTGTAGTGAGCAACAAAGATACGGATGAATCCCAGGTTAGAATCTTTAAGCATCTCATGAAGCTAGAAGCTAGATCATGGTACAATGCACTTCCACAAGCAACCAAGGATGACTGGGAACCCTTAAAAACCGCTTTTAAGAGGCGCTTTGGGGGAGGTACCACTTCAGAAAAGTTGTGGGACAAGTTGAGAGACTTGAAGCAGGAGGGTCTTTTAGAATATGCCACCTATGAGTCCAAATTTGTGGATTTGTGGGAACGGTGGGTTGAGTCACTGGCAAGGACGGAAGGTGCACCCGATTTCCTAAAAAAAGATCGGTTCACGCATGGCATATGGCCTCTTCTCAAGGAGAAGATGAAAGGTAGATTCCCGGCTACGTACGAGTTAGCCGTTGAGATTGCTCGCCTTAAGGACAAGAAGCTGCGAATGAAAGCCAAAGAAACCGAGTCAACAGAAGCAGGAACATCGCGTCGACCAGCAACTACGACAACCACCATACCACCACCACCGGCTCTTGGGGTAAGAGATGACCAACAAGATATGTTGACCCATATTACTGACCAACTGCAGAATTTGTATGTGCACTTAATACAGCAAGGGAGGAGTCAAGAAAGAGATCAAGACCCTGTAAGAGCACGACGACAAAACAAGGAGTATCATTGCTACAACTGCGGAGAAGACAGTCACGGTATGTACTACTGTCCCAAACCACGACAAAACTATAATAGAGCAGGTAGGAGGAACCAATTGTCACCCCCTAGAGAATGAACACCCCCACCCTCAGCACCAACCCCACCAACACAAATTCTACGTCCACCCTAGACACCACTACAAGCATCCATTCCACCTCTTCCACCAGCCCCACCACCTGATCGCCCTGTAAACATCATAAGGCTAGAAGAGAAAGGAAAAGCCGTATTGGATCCACCCAGAGCAAAGGAGAGGGACAAGGGTAAGGAGAAGGTAACCTTTTTAGAACCACTTGAAGCCATGACTGTGAAAAGAGCTAGGAGGGAGAAAGCTACACAATCAGATGATGAGAGAAGCATGAGAGGAGAAACTAGCAAGAGGCCATCCAGGCCACGACGGAAATTGGGCATCACCGACTTCCAACTAGGGGAAAGTTCAAAGCCCTATGATCTAACATTGGATGTGGCAGAGCAAGGACCAAAGATTACATGGCCACAGCTGCTACATCTTGTACCAAAGGTAAGGCGACAATGGTCTAAAATGGTTAGTACAAGACGCTCCAAAACAAAGGTAGCCGGAGCAATTTCGGGATGCAACATGGATGACATCCTTCCAATTGTCGACGTAAACATAAAAGGAAAGAGGGTTGGAAACACCTACATTGATGGAGGTGCACAAATCTGTGTAATGAGCGAAGCTATGATGCTTCGATTAGGGCTCGAGGTTGACAGGCCTTCTCCATGCAAGGCAAAGATGGCAAACAACGCAAAAGTAAAGTGTGTGGGTGTGGTAAGTGCCGTGAAAATCAAAGCTTTCAACACTGAGGTAGAGGTAGATGTTTTTGTAATGCCTACTAAGGGGGAGGGCTATCCACTAATTTTGGGAAGGCCATGGTTGATGGCCATGAAGGCAAAGCAGGACTGGGGTACTGGCCTTCTACGCATGACCGGTAAGAAAGGGGAGACAATCTACTACGACATGAGGATTGGCAAGCAGAAGCAAATGAATCTGGAAACATCGGCAGATGAAACCACTAGCGAATTTTCCAGTTCTGAGGAGGAGACCACATCCACCGACGAAAGTGACAGTTCCATTGATGTGATGGGTATCATTATGAAGGATCCACAAAGGGTAAGCACAACTGGTGATCCATCACCAAAAGGGAAACCCAATGAAGAGGAGAGAAAATCACCTGGCCTAGGAGGAAGTAGGTTGAAGGGTATGTTGTCTACGGAATTAACACTTGAGGAGAAAGATAGTTTTTTGCAAATGTTGATGGGATTTCCTAACCTGTTCATTGACAACTATGAGAGAATCACAGGCATTACAGTGGTGGAACATCATATTAAGCTGAAGGAAGGGGTAAAACCAGTTGTGCAAAAGCTACGACGACTGGGGGTAATACAAGAAAAGGCACTCTTGGCCGAGGTGAGGAAACTACTGGAGGCGGGATTCATCTATCCTGTAGAAAACTCAGAATGGGTGTCACCCGTAGTGGTGACGCCTAAAAAGAATGGTAAGTGGAGGGTCTGTGTTGACTACAAACCACTAAATGCAGCTACAAAGAGAGACCACTTTCCTCTCCCTTTCTTGGATGAAATTCTGAATGAAGTAGCGGGTTTTGAATGCTATACCGTCTGTGATGGTTATTCTGGATACTTTCAAATACGCATAGCCTTGGAAGATCAGCTAAAAGCCACTTTTATCACGCCATGGGGTTGTTTTGCATACAGGGTTATGCCATTTGGTCTCACAAATGCACCTGCCACATTCCAAAGATATGTCACATATGTTTTTCAACCGTTGTTTGGAACATCCATAAGAGTGTTCATTGATGATTTTTGTATATATAGCTCCCGTATTTCACATTTAGAAAAGGTAACTGAAGGTTTGGCCAGGTTGCAGAGCCTAGGTGGGCAATTAAATGTGGATAAATGTCACATTGGGGAGAGTAAAGTCATTCTACTAGGCCATGAAATTTCAGCAAGAGGTATCAACGCCGACCCAAGTAAGGTGTCCGCACTCATAGCCCTACCTTCACCAACGACCGCACGTCAACTGGTCTCTTTTCTACAGAAGGTGAGGTATTTAAGTAGATTCATACATCTACTATCACAACTTGTTCTACCACTGCAACAACTCACTCAAAGATCAACTTTCACTTGGGACGAGGAAAGCGAACATCACTACAACAAGGTAAAGGAGGTCTTAGCCACTCTGCCAACTATCTCACCACCTAAGTGGGATGAAAAATTCTATGTCACCTCAAGTGTTGGTGATGACTCATTGGGGGCTGTGCTACTCCAAAAGGATACGACGACATCTTTCATGAGGCCAATCTACTTCTCTAGTCGAATGATGACAGCAGGAGAGAAAGGTTTCACCCATGTGGAACACTTAGTCCTAGCTCTTAGATTTGCAACTACAAAGTTTAGGTCATATTTGCTGCCTAAGCAATTTGTGATTCTAACCACGGATGAAATATTTCCCTATGTTGTACAACACATGGATGTGTCTGCTAGAATTACTAAATGGCTAGTTCGTTTGCAAGAGTTTGACTACACGGTACAGGTAGAAAGCACGACAAGGGCAAGTTTGGGGGGACTCATGACCTACCAAGTCTTTGAAAGGAAGGAGAAGAAATCTAAAGAAGGAGAATTCCGATTACCTCCAGTACCACCGATGGTAGAAGGATCATACTCTCTCTACTTTGATGGAGCCTACAAGCGAGCGTCCGACAAAGCAGCTGCAGGCATAGTGGTCTTTGATGACAAAGGGACAAAGGCATTTTCGTTGGGCCAATTGTTAGATTCACATTCTAACAATGAAGCTGAGTATGCAGCACTAACCAAGGGTCTACAATGGTGCGTCTCGCAAGGTGTACAACGCCTTAATGTATTTGGGGATGCTCTACTTCTGGTAAGGCAAGTAAATGGAGCATGGACATGCAAGAATCCTAGTTTAAGGACTCACTTTAGTGGTGTAAAAACCTTGTTGGGTAAGTTTGAAGAAGTTCAAATACACCATATCCCAAGGGCTCAAAACCAAGAAGCAGATGCCCTAGCAAGTGAAAGACTACAGGAAGTGGTGGTTGGAGTAATAAAACTAAAGCTCCCTCTATTTCAAGGCAGTGATGCCTTGCCTGACATCATGCATTTTTTGGAAACAGGGGAATGCCCATCAGATTTAACAAAGGGACAGAAGCAATGGCTGACGCGGAAGGCCACAAGGTATCGACTCATCAATGATGGTTTGTACTGTAAGGGTAAGGACCAAATACTCAGGAAGGTCCCTCTCTCTCACGAAATCATGGGAGTAATTGCTAGCTGTCACGACGGGGTTTGTGGTGGTCACTTTGCCCTAGACATAACAAGTAGGAAAATCTTGCAGGCAGGCTTCATATGGCCTAGCCTCAACCGTGATGTACACCATTGGTGCAAAACGTGTAAGTTGTGTCAAAAGGCCGGCACTAGGTCACTTATGCCTGAACCACAGGCACCTATTCTCTCATATGGCCCATTTGAAAAATGGGTATCGATGCCATTGGGCCATTACCTAGGGCCAACTCAGGAAAATTCTACATTATCATGGGGGTCGACTACATGACTAGATGGGCAGAGGCTACAACCACCACTAGAATCACAGCGGTAGAGGTAGCTAAATTTATCTACGAGCACATATGCTATAGGTTTGGCACACCTTTAGAGATCATCTCTGATAGAGGGCCAAGTTTCAGAGCAGACTTGGTAGGAGAATTAATGGAAAAACTGGGCATTACAAGGAGGCACTCTTCACCATATTACCCTCAATGTAATGGCCTAGTTGAAAAGGTAAATGGAATGGTTTCTAAAATTATTACCAAGCAGGTAAACAATCATCCTGGAGACTGGGATAAGTATCTACTACCAGCTTTATGGGCCTACAGAACTTCATTTCGTACATCCTTGGGATTCACACCGTATCATCTAGTATTTGGTAAGGAAGCAATCTTGCCCATTTAAGTGCAACTACAAAGTCTCAGAGTAATGGCAAGCCAGCTTCAACAGCCCAACATGCATTTGAGAGATCACATCATCAACTTGGAAAGACTGCAGCTGGACAGAGAAGAAGCAATAAATTATTATGCAGCACAAGCAGAGCATAGACAGCTTAGCTTTAACGAGAATCTCCGGAAAAAAGAATTGAAGAAAGGAATGTTGGTGCTCCGCTACGACAATCACTTCGACACGCGCAAGGATAAGAAACTCCTGCTCCGATGGGAAGGCCCTTTCATCATCAGGAAAAAGTATGCCAATGGAAGCTACCAGCTTATGGAGGCTGATGGAAAACTTCATAAAACCAGGGTAAATGGTTGGCGACTTAAACCTTATTTTCTTCGATTTGACCAGGCTCCACCAATTGACATTCCAGATGAGGACACACCATCAGCCGCCACCTCTGACGATAATGATCAAACAGATGAGCTAGAGACATGAATGCCTCTAGCCAAAAGGGGAGGGCTAATGATGGGGGCTTTTCACAAGCCAAGCTCCCATACCCCTCTTCTCTTGTCCCCACCCCATGAAAACCCCCTCTTAGGGAGGGAGTGATAAAAGGCATTGGAAAAAGTAAGAAAAAAATAACGTATGATTATGTAAATATATAAGAAAGGTAAAATAGACCACCTCATGCCTGCGGGGTAGCCTATCCCCACCTTGCCTCTTTTTTTTCTTCATTGTTGCCCCGCCGAGTGTCCCTTTTCCTCTCCTCCACTCAAAAGGTCAACCCCCTCTCTCTTCCCCTTGTCCTTTCTCCTTTCTCTATCCCCTCAAGCTACCCCACCTCTCACCAATAATGCATTATAACTCACCAATAATGCACCCTAACTCACATGCAACTTACCTTATCTTCCAAAATAGTATACCCCACCCCCTCTTTCTCTCTCCTATCATATCCCATGACCCAAATACCCCCCTCTCTCTCTAAAGGGCGCCATGTCTCTTGTCTTGTAGCTAAATAACCTCCCCCACACACACACACACACACTCAGTTTCACTAAAAAAGGTGCCCACAGACCCATCCCCACCCGGTGGTTACCTGATTTTTCTTGTGTTCACACACATCTGCACACAGATTCACCTCTAAACACACTCCCCTCTTGTAATTACTTTATTCTCCATGTCACCTCTCACTTTTTTTCATCCACCCATCTCTCTCTCTTAGTCTCTCTCTCATGAGACTGCTGTTCTGGCACATATACACACAGCCAGACAAGTGGGGCCCATAGTCACATGGCCTATGTAGATAATGATTTCTTCATTTCTAAATTCTAGAATTTCTCCCCCCTCCTCCCCTATATAAAGAGGCGTCACCATCACACTAAGGACACACACAACATCACCAAAGAACACACTATGCACTGTGTGTGCCTAGTGCACACACACACACCCACACCATCACCGCAATCACCATGCTGGTCTTGAGCATGACCTCTACACCCTTGGCTATGGAAGATGAAGGGCAAATAAATGAAGGATGATGGCCATAACCCTCGTGCGAGTCTTCGCCATCAACTCCCACCTATCCGCCATGTGCTCTACCACTCTCTCCCTTCTCATTCCCCTACCCTATGCTCCCCATTTCATCGCCTTATTCTCTAAATAAAGCTTGAGGTTTTGTGAGTATGTTTTCTTGCAATGTTTTTCCCATGTGAGGTGTGCGGAATAGCCACCTAGTCTTGTGTTTGGAGTGAGCTTGTGTATGTGTGAAGGGTGTGTGGATTCGCCATCCTTTTGTGGTGCCTAAGTACTATGCCGCTATACCCCCTCCCTCACTCTCTCTCTCTCTCTCTCTCTCTCTCTCTCTCTCTCTCTCTCTCTCTCTCGCTCTCACTTGATCTCATTCCCTTTCCTCTTCATCATTACTCCCAAGTATCCATCTCTCTTGGATGAAAACTTTGTTATGGTGGTGTGTTGTTTGCGTCCTAGCTGCTGAAGCTAGGTGGTGCCCCTGTTTGCTTTACCATGACAGGCTTGAGGCGCGCCATTCGGTCCCCGGTGTTTTAGAGGCCGTCGGGGTTCGGGGTTCGCTTTGCTCCTGTCACCACCTAGAAGACTTTTGGAAAGAAAAAGATGGACACATATTCTTGTGGGATTTTTTTCTATTTTTTCCATTTCTAATTGGAAAATGTGTTCAACAGCAAAGTTGTAGGCCTTGAGTTGATGTTTTGACCCATATTTTTTAAATAATTTTTGGAGCTACTATTTGGGAGGTATCGACGAAATGGTGGAGCCTATCTATCCACATGGGAAGAAGTCATGATTATCCAACTTCACACACACAATTTTTTATAGTTTTCTCACCATTATTTTTCTATTTTCTCTTATATTATCAAGATTCTCTCAAATATTCTAAGGAAGCTCTTGGACTCAAGCTAGAGAAGGTGGCATGGAGACAAAGCTCACCATGATGAAGGCAATTAGGGAGAAATTGGTGAATAAGTAGGGAACATGGAGCTCTCTCATTGGGGGAATGCCTCTAACTGAGTTTACTCTGTAATAACTCCTCTTGCTCATAATCTCTTCCCTAATCACTCTCTTAGCCTATAAAAGGAGGCCTTCTCTTTTGTAAATGGGGAAAAACTACACACACACACACATACACTACCACATATGCACACTATCCCATACCCACATACACACCCTTGTGCTATATGCTAGTAGCATGAACCCTATTCACATAATCACAACACCATCACTATCACCATGCACAAAATAAGCACCATATCTCCACAAACTTGTAATGAAGGATTGAAGACACAATTTCAAGAAGAAGAATGATAGCTACACTCATGATATTCCTTGCCATCAACTCCCATCCCTCCATTATGCTTCCTACGGTCTTGTTCCCTTCTCATCTTATTTCCCTATGCTACGTATTGTATTCATCTTTTGCAAGCAATCAACACACTCCATCTTGGTGCCATACATTGTATCGTTTGGGATACACTTGGTGCCCCCACGGAGGAGGGCTTTGCAAAGACTTTCAGTCAACAAAGAGTAGCAATGTATTCCATCAATCACAGACCAGTGGCTACAAGATTTTTCAAATTGGAGGACTGAAGGAGAGGAGGCCGTAGAAGCACTCAAGGACTTCATCGAGGTGCTACTTCCAAGTTGTAGCATCGTCGATACACAAGAGGTAAGCTCCCCATCTTGCATTGCTTATGCTAATCGCAGATCAAGATCATCAAGAGGGAGGGCTACACTGTTGTCAGTCAAAGCATTTTGTCAATGAGTGCAACAGAGGAGGTAAAGAAAGAATGGTGAGTTTTGCTTTTGAGAACCGCATCAACACTCTCACATCAGGCAAATTTTGTGTAGCACCAAGTTTTTTCTATCCAACGGTTAGAGAAGAGTCATTAAGTACATCAACCACAAATCCAAACCACAAAGACTAAAGAATTTGTTGGAAGCAAGTGGGCCTACACTCTCTCTAGGCCTAGAGAGTTCAAGTCAAGTACGACCACCTAGGCGTTGCCGCTGCATGCAAAATGGAAAGCCGATTGAGATAGACTCTTCTCGCCCAGTCCGTTTTGAACCCAATATGGAGGATTATGTGGACTTGAACAAGAGGTAGAGGCATGTGGTGAAGGTGTCACCTTGTCAGCACTTAAGGTATGCAACTCTAATGGTCAAAGACTTGCCCTACCCAACATGGATAATAACAATAGTCCAGAAGTCTTTCCTTTCCATTTCTTGCAACACATTCATGTAAAAACTGTGTACATTGATAAGAAGATATTATACCAGCAAAAGATTGTTTTCCTATTTGGACTAGAGATGCTTGATGAAATCCTTATATCCCCATGTCCCATCATCTTGCCCCTTCTTGATTACTACCACTCTTTTGATGTAAGCATCTTTAATCTATTCTAGCCTTGCACTTTTCTTAGCTCGGCTCATGTTTTCCACCCATGTATAAATCTTTATGAATCACTAAGTCATTCCCAAAAAAAAAAACAAGTTTGTGATTGTCTGCTCATTGATTTACTATCATGGCAAGTGTCTCTTTTCCCACATCTAGTGGTAAGAAGGGGGAAGACGTCACCACCGATTTTTTGGATAACTTTGACATCTCTTGTGTGGTTTCCAACAAGGATGACAACGCCTCAAGTCTTGGTACAATGCTTTGCCCCAAGATACGAAGGATGCATGGGACCTACTATGTGCTGCATTTGTGAAGAGGTTTTGTGGAGGCACAACCTCAGAAAAGTTATGGCAACTCCTGACAGAGTTAAAGTAGGGAAGTCTGCTAGAGTATGCCAATTATGAATCCATATTTGTGGATTTGTGGGAGCGATGGGTTGCCTCACTAGAGGAAGGTGAAGGAGAACCTAATTTCCTAAAGAAAAACCGTTTTATTGTTGGCATGTGGTTGCCTCTTAAAGAGAAGGTGAAGGGGAGATTCCCTGCAATGTATGAGTTGGTAGTGGAAGTAGCCCGCATTTAAGATAAGAAGTTGCACATGCAAGCAAGAGTCAATGAGTCAAAGGAATCAAGCTCATTTCAACTAACTCCAGTGATTGCAACAGCCACTCAGAGAACCCAACCACAAGAGGCATCAGAAGAGTAGCAAGACCTATTGACTTGCTACACTACTCAGCTTGAGAATCTATCTGTGAATTTGGTGCAACAAGGGCATGCACACATTCACAATCAAGAGCAAGGGAGAGGACATTGAAAGCAAAACCACTAATACCACTACTACAATTGTGGGGAGGATGGCCACGGCATGTATTGCTGCCCACACCCAAGGAGGCAAAATTTCAACAGAGGAGCCAGACAAAACCAGGTTTCACCACCACCAAGAGCAAGACCACCACCACCGAGGGCATCACAACAAGCACCACTCATGAAAATCCTACAACCACCCATTCAACCACATCCACCACAAGCTCTGATTCCACCCTTACCCTCACCCCATCAGTTGGCAATCAGGTAGCAAGTGTCATCAGTCTTGAAGGTAAGGGAAAGAAGAAAGGAGAGGAAGATATCAAGGGAGTGGTGAAAGGTAAGATCAAGTTTAAAGGAGTAGATTCCATGCAGATAAAGCGCACTAGGCATGATGAATCTTTCCAAAAAGAAGAAAAGATGAAAACTAAAGGGGACTCTAGCAAAAATCCCTCCAAGTCACGATGTAAAATTGTCATTTTACGTTTCTCTTTGGGTGAATGTTCTAAACCATATATGATTTGGTTCAAGATGTTTTTGTACAGGGCCCAAAAATCACCTGGCCCTAGTTACTCCACCTAGCACCTAGGGTGAGGAGACAATGGACAAAGATGGTTAGCACGAGATGACCAAATCCAAAGATAGCTAGGGCTATCTCTGGGAGGAATCTAGATGACATACTACCAGTGATGGATTCTCACATCAAAGGGAAACACATCTCCAATATCTACATCGATGGTGGTGCACAAATATGCGTCATGAGTGAAAAAATGATACATCGTTTGGGTTTAGAGGTGAGTTCGCCGCCACCATGCCGAGCCAAAATGGCAAATAATGTAAAAGTTCAATGTGTTGGTGTTATAAATTCAGTTAGGATAAAGGCGTTCAACATAGAGATAGATGAGGACATCTTTGTCATGCCACACAAATGGGAGGGCTATCCTATCATTCTAGGGAGGCCTTGGTTTATGGCTATGAGAGCTAAGCAAGACTGGGACACCGGCAAAATCCAAATGAAGGATGCCAAAGGGAAGCCAATACTTTATGACATGAAGACAGGGCAGCAACGTGACATGGATCTAGAAACCTCTATGGATGATTTTTCTAGTGGAGACTCTTCAACCACTTTAGAGGAGGAGTCAACAGTGAGTTAAGAAAGCGACAGTAGCATTGAGGTGATGGGGGTCATTCTCAAGGACCCTAAGAAGATGGAGAAACCTGATACCTCATCATTAAACCAAGGGGAGACACTAGGTGTACAACCTCTGGTTGAAGCAAGTAAGCTACATCGGATGCTCTCTAGTGAGTTGTGTGGAAAGGAGCGTGAAGATTATATTTTACTACTAAGTAATATGAATATGATAAAATCACTTGCATCACACTATTTCAGCATCACATTAAACTTAAGGAGGGAAGTAAACATGTAGTGTAGAATCTTAGGTGGCTAGGAGTAATTCAACAAGACGCCCTGTTCAAAGAGGTGAGGAAATTGCTAGAAGCAAGTTTTATCTATCCTGTTGAAGACTCAGAGTGGGTTTCTCTAGTGGTATTCACACCAAAGAAGAATGGTAAGTGGAGGGTTTGTGTTGATTACAAGCCTCTTAATGCAGCCACAAAGAGGGACCATTTTCCTCTTCCTTTCCAAGATAAAATTCTCAATGAGGTAGCAAGACATGAGAGTTACACGGTATGTGATGGATACTCAGGCTACTTTCAAATTAGCATCACTGAATAAGATCAAAACAGACAACCTTCATCACACCATGGGGATATTTTTCTTAGAGAGTTATGCCTTTTGGTCTCACCAATGCTCCAACCACTTTTCAGCACTATGTGACATTTGTTTTTCAGCCATTCTTTGGAAAGTCAATCCGTGTTTTTATTGATGACTTTTGTATCTATAGCTCCTGCTCTCTTCATTTGGAGAAAGTTTATGAAGGTCTAGCTAGGCTGCAAGCTTTGGGTGGCCAACTCAATATGGAGAAATGCCACATCGGTGAAAGCAAGGTTACTCTTCTTGACCATGTGATCTCTGCCAAGGGCAATGAAGCTGACCCAAGCAAGGTTCAAGCCTTGGTAGCTTTGACCTCTCCCACCACAACAGAGCAGTTGGTCTCTTTTCTTCAAAAGATGAGGTATTTGAGTAGGTTCATTCACCTACTCTCTCAAGTGGTTCTGCCTTTACAACATGTTAGCCATCAAGAGATCTTCACTTGGAGTGAAGAAAATGAACAACAGTTCAATGAGGTAAAACAAAGTCTAGCCTCACTTCCCACCATTGCACCTCCAAAGTGGGACGATCCATTTTATGCAAACCCTAGTGTGGGGAATGGCACACTTGGGACGGTATTGATGCAAAAGGATCCTCAAACTTCTTTCATGCATCCTATCTACTTTTCTAGTCGCATGATGACTCCATCAGAAAAGGGTTACAGGGCAGTGGAGCACATGGTGCTTGCATTAATGTTTGCTACCACCAAATTTTGCTCTTATTTGTTGTCTAGACGATTCATAATCTTAACAATGGAAGAAGTATTTCCTTACGTAATGCAGCACATGGATGTTTCTTCTAGGATTTCCGAATGGCTCACAAGGTTGCAAGAGCTTGACTACACAATGCAAGTAGAGAGCTCCACAAAAGCCAATCTAGGAGGCATTCTCACCCATTGCCACTATGAAAAGAAGCTGAAAATCAAGACTAGTGACAAGGAAGTAACACCTGTGTTGGAATTCCCTAAGATAGAGAGGGCTTACTCTCTTTTCTTTGATGGAGCCTATAAGAGGACAGTGGACAAAGCTGCAGCGGGCATTGTCGTCTTCAACGAACAAAGGGAAAATGTGTTCTCCATTAGGCATCTCTTGAATTCTCACTCCAACAATGAAGCAGAAAATGCAGCCTTAACTCTTGGATTAGAGTGGTGTGTGACACAAGGTATTAAACGATTAAATGTACTTGGTGATGCCATGCTTTCAATGAAACAAATACAAGGAACTTGGGCTTGTAAAAATCATAGCTTGCTAGGAAATTTACGCAAGTCTAAGGAACTTTTGGGGAAGTTTCAAGTTGTACAATTACATCATGTCCCTCGAGCAGAAAATCAAGAAGTAGATGCTCTAGCTAGAGAGGAGCTATAAGATGCTCTAGTGGTGGGTGCTATCAAGTTGAAGCTACCTCTCTTCCAAGGTAGCAATGCTATGCCTAACATCATGAGTTTCTTGGACACAGGAAAGTGTCCTAAAGATCTTGCTAAGGGCCTGAAGCAGTGGCTTGTATGCAAGACAAAATACCACCTTATCAATGATGACCTCTACTGCAAGGGTAAGGATCAAATTCTTAGGCATGTACCTCTCTCTAGAGAAATCAAAGAAATAATTACAAGTTGCCATGATGGTGTTTGTGGAGGAAACTTTGCACTTGACATCGCCAGTAGGAACGTTCTACAAGTTGGGTTTGTGTGGCCTAGTTTCAGAGAGATGTGCATCACTGTGGTGAAAAACATGCAAAGAGTGTTAGAAGGTTGGTGATAGGAGGCTCACATATGAGACACAGAATCCTATAATCTCATATGGACCATTTGAGAAATGGAAAATTGATGCCATTGGGACTTTACCAAGGAGCCAATCAGGTAAATTGTATATCATCATGGGTGTGGACTACATGACCAGGTGGGCTGAAGCAGTTGCTACCACCTGGATTACAGCCTTGGAAGTGGCTAAGTTTGTATTTGAAAAAAATTGTTTCTGTTTTGGCTCTCCTCTTGAAATAATTTTTGACAGGGGACCAGGCTTTAGAGGAGACCTTGTAAAAGAGCTGATGGAGAAGCTGGGTATCTCACAACAACACTCAACTCCCTACTACCCACAATGCAACGGTTTGGTGGAAACGGTAAATGGTATGATCTACAAGATCATCATTAAACATGTAAACAATCACAAAAGTGATTGGGAGAAGCATTTTATGGCTACACTTTGAGCTTATCGCACTTTATTTCTCACATCCCTTGGGTTCACGCCATAACACTCGGTGTATGGTAAGGAATCCATTTTACCCATTGAAGTACAATTAGCTAGTCTCAAGGTGCTAGCTGGGCAGATCGAACACGCTAATGCTCATCTCCACAACCACATTCTTGATTTAGAGAGGCTTTAAGTAGATAGAGAAGATGCTATCAACTACTATGCAGCACAGGCATAGAGCAATGTCGAATTACCTTCAACAAGGGACTTAGGGCAAAAGGTCTAGTAGCAACTAAGGTTAAAGCAACTACTCTAGTAGTAGCGAAGTTAGGAAGATTATCTAAATGCAAGATTCCTCAATTGTGTCTTTCAGCTTTGATTAGCCAACTAACCCTCACAACTCCAAACAAGAGCTTGAATTTTTCACTTTAAGCTTAAGGGAAGTCTTTTTCATGCCTTTTTTTTTCTTTTTTTATTAAAAATTATTTTTTGTGTGTGCTTATTTTGTATGTCCAAGGCTTTTTGCTTTTCAAAGAAAATCACCCACACTGGGAACCTCAAGGGCTCTAGTACTAAGTTGCATTATACGGTATACGGGATATATATAATACATCATATATGGGTGTATTTTACATGACTTCATAATATACGGGCGTATGTACGATGCCACATCAGCAAAAATGAGCAACCATTTTGTTTTCTAGTTTTTTGATCGAAAAATACTTTGCACAAATTAATTTTTGATGGAAGAATACATTGATCGCAAAAATAAGTATATATAGTGGCAGCACACCTTGTTGAGACTAGTATTCATCACAAAAGGTATTCTCTAGCATTATTAGAGAAAATAATATTTTTTATACATAATTCAAAAATTATTGAAACATAATAGCTTTAAAATATTTTGTTTAAAGTCAATTTAAAGTTTTTTTTAAAAATTTGATTGATTCTTTTTTTTAGGTTTAAATTATGTAAGCTTTGTATATTGTGTAGAGCTCAAAGTCTCACTCATATAAGGTGTTTATTTTTTAGGAGTCACTTGCTATGTGCTCAGTTTACTCACATGTGGAAGTGAATTAGTGATATAATTTAGAGATTGTGGTTGTGTGCAGAGTGTACTCTCACATCAAGTCATCAATCTGCAAAATATAATAGAATAGAGGTCAGTTTTATTTAGGTAGGTTCAATTTTGACGTGCATATATTTTCTCACCTCAAAGTGAACATAAGTAGAATTTTTTTTGTCCTGTGTAGAGCCATCACACTCTTCTCTCACTGGAATTAAAATTTAGGAATCTCATGTCCAAATACATTGATATTAAATTATCTTTACATGGATTGCTACGTCTATCATATTGTGTAATCGTACACGTGCAGCCACTACAGATAGATATGCTCTCAAAGATCTATCGTGGAGTGTAAAAACTTCATGTTTGCACTTCAGATAGATATGACGATTGTTAAGGTTTGCAATTAATCTTCATGTTCCAATGAGAATCAATTGCAAGATTTGATTAATATTAACGATTATTATAATGTGTGAAAGTCGTAAGCTTGCACTTTAGATAAATCTATATAGTGCAATGTGATGATGAGATTTATTTGTATTGTTTTAAATAAGTGATTAAGATTATTGATTATCATAATGTGTGAAAGCCAAAGCTTGCACTTCAGATGAATCATTATAGCGCAATGTGAGAATTGTGATTGAAATGCTTTGTTTTAAGTGATGAAGTTATATAGCGCTTGAAAATATAATTTGATTGACATGAGTTTATTGAAGAACAATAAGACTATCATTGCTTATTGTTAATTGATAATGTAGCGCAAGTCTAATTGATAATGTGAATTTTTTTTTATAATTATATTGATCAATAGAGCATTGCTTATGCAGTTTGTTGCTTTGAATTAATTTTGACCTCGAAATGGTTAGGTGGATTTGTTGATTCTACCAGATTAAATTCATCTGTCAGCATGGTGAAAGGACATGAGTGGAGTTACGTTCATGAGCTGCATGCTAGAAAGAATACATCTCGATTGAAATGTTAGACATGGAGCCACAAGTTCAATGGTAATGCAACCAGAATTAAAGAGGATTTGTTTAAAGTCCCTAGTAATATGTTCGAGTGTATGGCTCCACCAAGAGATATTCACGCTAGATTGCCAGCGTATGCTTGCATAGCAGAGAAAAATCTGGCAACTAAAAAGAAAATTTAATTCCAAACAAGTTGCAACAGATGTTGAATTGTTTGTTGTCAATGAGAGGAGAGAGCATGTGCATGCGGAAGAAAATGATCACACTCCCCAGTCAATTCCGCTTCATGGACATGCTTCAACGTTAGCAACAACAAATCCTAGCTCAAATAAAGTTAGTAAAGCCTCATCCAATGTCCAAACATTGTATGAAGTGTTAGATAAGCAATGGTTTCTTGAGTTGCATGGATGAAAGCTTTTATGGCGTGTGGTATACCATTCGATGCTATGTGCAGCGCATGTGGTATACCATTCAATGCTATGTGCAGCCCCATATTTCAAGATGCTTTGATGAGCACAGCCAAAAAAGGGTTTGTGCTTCTTGATTATAATAAAATGCACACACAATATCTAGATAAAGTGAAAGACGGTATTGAAGCCATCTTCAAGTGCATGGTGGTAGACTTTGTTTCTACATATGGTTACACCATAGCGTTGGATGGATGGACCAACTGTCAGAAGAAGCCTCTCATCAATGTGATGCTTATCAACCCTAGAGGATCCATGTTTGTAGAAGCCATTGACACCTCTTTAAAAGAGAATACCAATGATTGTCTAGCAAGGATATATAAGTGCACTGTAGCAAAGGCAGGTGGGCCAAAGAACGTGACTACAGTTGTCACAGATAATGCATCCAATTACAAGGCTGTAGGGAGGGCTATCCAAGTTAAGTACCCAGAGATTACTTGGGTGCCATGTGCCTGCATACTCTTAATTTTCTATAAGAAGAAATTGGTAAAATAGCTGTCATAAAACAAATGCTACTGGATGCAAATCATGTGGTGAAATTCAATAGAGAGCATCAATTTTTGTATGCTCTTTTCAAATAAAATCACCCAATAAAACTTTACATATATTTTTTGTGACAAGGTTTTCAACCGCATACTATGTTCTTGCCACCTTGCAAGAAGTGAAGCCTTCTTTGATTGAAATGGTAGCCGATATAGGATGCTTGGCTCAGAAAGTATCCTAGCTACCAAGAGACAGCTACAAGATGTGCACAGCTTGTGAACTTGCAAGTTTTTTGGTGCAATGTAGAGATAATTGTCACCCTGGCCAAACCATTTTTAGATCTTTCAAATAGTTGAAAAAGACTCTTTCATCTTTGGTCAAGTTTATTGGTATATGTAAGAGGCATTACGCAAAGTAAGAGAGCATGTTGGCTTTGCTGCAAAGGACAAAGCTGCCATAATCAAAGATACCAACAAGCGATGGGTACAATTCCATACGTCGTTGCATGGTGCTGCATTTGTGCTACATCCCAAAGTTCAAATGCACCAACAATTGGCCATTAAAGATGTCATGCACTGACTTCAAAACTGTGTGCTCTCAAATATTGGGACAAGAGGATGGAAAAATTGCTTTTCATCAGGGAGGTGATAATGCTAATAGAACTGGCATGTTCTAGGATTCATGGCATAAAGATGCCATTGCACACACAAGTGCGCATCTATGGTGGAAGGAGTATGGTGGAGGTGCAATACATTGCAGTTAGGCTTCTATATGTTGCAGCATCAAGTGGAAGTTGTGAGAGAAATTGGTCGGCATTTGAATTTATGCACACCAAGAAAGAAACCAGCTGGCTTGCAAGATCTTGCCCTTGGCTTGCTAATGCAACGAGCATCTTTGATTCTTCAGGAAGCAGAATTATGGGACGTTTGCGTGTAGGCATTGGAATATTGGCGTGACTTGCTGCCACTTTCTCTGCAATCCGACCATGCCCAATGCTAGAATTCTTGGGGTGGTCTGACCAATCTACACATCTCCCAAGGATTGTGTAGACATAGCACTATTGTATAAAGTAGAGTTCCATTGGGTTATTGTTCGGCATAACTCTCTCTCATCATATGAATCTTAGTAGCCATACTTGTACGAGTCCTTTGTGATGCAAATTTGATAGCTTTACGGGAGATGATTCCTTTGCATTTCCGCTGATTCAAAATAGTTGTTGGTGCACAAAGTTGTTTGGACATAGATTCCTATACTCCTTAAGACTGAGAGGCTCACCGCCTTGCAACCCGGACTCCTACTCTTCGATTCTAGCAATAGCTTTGAGGTATTTCTCTTGGCCATAATGCTCTCTCTCTTCTTTATAGATAACACGTGATTCAGCGTGGTTAAGTTCTTCTTCCATATCTTCCAATCAAGCAAATATTTTATCATTAGAAAGACTTATCTTGAAGTTAACAAGTCATTACTTTTAAATCCTGAAAGAAAAAGACAGGATAACTTAATTATGCTGCAAGAAAGAGACAGAATATTTATCACCATGTCGTTGGAAAGAGACAAGATAACTTGATCAATTATATAATTTACAAGTGCAACTAAAGAGGAAAATAATAAAATCATGACAGAGACAAGGATCAAAAGCATTAGGTCGAGCTGAGGGATTGTTCCGCTTACCACTCTCAAGTTAGGTAAGTACATTGATTTTTAATACCTTTTGTTTTTCCCATGTGGCACTGACATGCACTTCAAGATTCATTTACAAGTATGACACATGGAGAAGATGTCCATGGATTTATTCCAGGGAGGGGGATTAGTAGATATGCATTCTGGGGTAGCCCATGGAAAATCTCTCTTGGTCTGCTTTCTAGTTTCTATTTGCAAGTCACGGAGAGGAGGAAAGCATGTCATTGTTTTGGTCTTTGTACATGAACCCCAATCCAAAATGCCTACATAGACCCCCTTTTGTCCAAAATGAAGCATCATTTTGCGGGAGTGAAGTCATTGCGGAGATAGTCGTGCGCATGTAGATACTTTAGGGTCTGAAGAAGAGCATTTATTATCTACAAAATGTTATTTTGGAACAGTTCTATTTCTCCTTCAATGGTCACATAATCATGAATGGTAGGTTGACTTCCATCTGCAGTGCACTCTCTTATCCACTGCTCTACATTTCCACCATTCCAAAAATGTGAAATGAGCTTTGGACGCTCTATGTGACGGACCATGGCAAGTGGATAAATAATGTCGCGATAAGAGATGTCCAAAAGTGTGGCTTTGTCTTTAATTTCTTGATCCACTGTGGGTCCATGCAAGTGGACTTTGAAGATCTTCGCCGCATGTAATGGATCTTTAAATGCATGAAGATTGCAGTTTTTGGTAAAAGATGCATTACAGGGGGGAGCTAAGACTGATTGAGAGCAAGAGTGGCATTAGCAAAAAACTCTATTCTAATGGTATCTCCTGGCTCTTCAGTAGCATCAAAAGAGCTGGCTTCCACTCTTGTTTGCTTTGCTACTCTTTCCAGCTTCTCCTTGCTCTTGAACTCAATATACAACTGTTGCACAAGTCCTATGAGAGTAGCTATGCCTGACAAAGTAATGATTTTAGGATTTTTTAGATCCTGAAAAATCTTTGCAATTTGTCCAATAGACTACTTGACCATGTTGAATAATGAACCTGATGTCATTAGACATATGTCAAAAGCAGCGGGCGTAAATACAAGCTAAAGCTACTCAAATATAGTCTTCGCTAAGGCCACTATGAACTAGTAATAGTGTTTTGGAGTAGAGGGGTTAATGCAACAACGAAGCTCAGACGTACTATCACCTTGAAGGCAAATTTTTGTTGATGTTTCTCTAGCTTAGTATCCTCCATATATGCAAGATATAATCTTAAAACATAAACATTGTCAGAGGAGAGGGTAAACTATCAAAATCATGTCATGACCCTAATCCATAAACAATTGACATAATTTATAGCAATCCAAGATATGTTATGATTGCAATCCATACATTGTACGGTAGAGAGGAGAAAACATAACAAGAGAGAGAGGGAGATAGAGAGGGGTAAACATGCCAGATGTCATAATAATCAATATCTAATTCTCCTAAATGATTTTCTCATATTAAACTGATCATTTAATGTGGGGAAGTGCCAGGGGAGAAAAGGCTAGAATATTGGTTAAGCTAGCAGACCGGCCATAGTAGGGATCCAAAAGAGGGAAAATAGGGATCCAAAGGGGGGGGGGCTATCTGCAAAAGAGCCATGTGCAACAATGGGCTAAAAAGACCCTAAGGTTCAGCCCATTAAGACTTCCAAAATGCTAAGGCTCCAAAATTCAAAGGTTGTGTCCAAAGGTCAAACCTAGGGGAAATTGGATGCTTTGTGTGTGTAAAAAAAAGTCTTTGCATATCCCTACATGGGAGGGGGCGAGCCCTGAAGGTAGGGGATGAGAGAGAAAGTCACACACACACACACACACACAGAGGATCCCTTTACACAAAGGGAATGAGGGACACATGTCAGCTCCCTAGACCAGATGCCCACAAGGTGTGCCCAATTTCTATTGGATGACCCTTGAAGTGGACCAATGAGAATTAAGCTAGAGTAAATCTAGTTTAATTAATTAAAAAAACATTTAATAAAAGAAACCAATGAGAATTAAGTCTCCTAGAGGACTATTGGGCAGTCTCCCAAGGGGTCCAATGAGCATTCAGGAGCCCAATGGCTTGCCTGATTCCTATTGGCCAGGAGGCAAAGGGGTCCAATGAGAGTTTAGTTTAATTATTTAATTACCTAAAGCTCTCACAAAAGGGGAAAGGGGGACACATGTCAGAAGGCTATCACTTATGCTGCTTAATGGTCATTGGCTTGACTTGGGGAGAGCCAATGAGGGCTCAGCAAGAGCAAATAGCAAGAGGGCTCGCCCAAGAGAGAGAGAGGGGGCTGATTTTCGCAAGGCATTATCACACACACACTCACACAATCTCATGTGTGAAGAAAGAGAAGACTATCTCTTCCCAAGCTTTAATGGAGAACTCATCACCTACTCCAACCATGTGAGATAGAAGCCTACATCAACACTCTCTTGGCATGTGGATGCAAATCCAACCAAGAGCCAAGCTTCAATGCATGCTCATCTCCTCTACCAAGCTAATTACTAAGCTAAGCTATGCTAATATGAGTGATTATGTGAGGAGATGTACATCTTTCTCGTAAGATACTCCTTCCTCTCAATCTACTTTCATACCTTGCTAGCTCTCACCATCTTCGAAGGTGTGTGAGGTCTTGGGTCTGAGAACGGGGATAATTCAAGTTGTGTTTTCTAAGTGTTTTGCTTAGTGCATGAAGCTTTCATCTTCATTGCACTAGCTAGTCTTGAAGGAACACAAAGAATTGTATTGTACAATGTCTCTCTTGAGGGGAGAAACCATAATACAAAGGCTTTTGGGGGGGGGGGGGGGGGGGGGGGGGGGCTTAATTTCTCTCTTTTGAAAGTATTGTCGATGCTATCTAACTAGGTGTTATGCTTTTTGTTGCTCTCTCCACCCAAGCACTCTTGTAATTCTCATTAGGAATCTATTCTAATGAAATGCCCACTATGTTCATGGTTATTTCCGCTACACACAAGTTATTAGGCCATTAAATATTACATTGGTATCAGAGCTCAAGGTTTCTCTTTTCTTGCTCAAGAAGGGAGGTCATTAAGCTAGCTACAAATGGTTGGTATTATTAATTGCCTGTGAGTAAGTAGAATAGGGATTTTTTAGCCTTGTAGTGTGCCTGCCTTTGTGCAGTTAACGGGGCATCACCGTCGAGAGCTATGGTATTAATAGTGGAGTCCTACGGGGCTTGCCTATGGCTTAACCACTATTGAGCTATTAGAAGCTTGACAGAAGCCGGTGCTGTTTTGGTGTCGAAAGACCCTCTCTTCTATTCCTTGCAATTAATGGTATTCGAGCCGCGGGTACAGTAGCTTGAGTGCTTATTCTAAAAGGGTAAAGAGGAGTAGCAACTAGGGCTTGAAGTGCCAAAGTACACCTAAAAAGTTTACACCTAAAGGTTGTTAGAATGGCTGACAATAGTAAAGAGAGTGAAATTAATGTTGATAACTTTGATTTTGCTCATGAGCAAGCTACTAATGATGCTTCAATGCTTGTTAACTATCTTGTTTCTAGGCTTCAACAATCCATGGGCAATCCATCTCTCCAAAGTGAAGTGCAACAGTAGCTCCGTGCTCACAGGATTCTCCAAGCTCATCACCATGACGAGAGAACACCTAGGAAGACTCCTTGTGAGACTACCAAAAGAGGTCTCTCTCCGATTCGGGAAGAAGAAGAGAATCCATACGAAGGGCTCAAGAATTTACTTCTTGATGATGTATCTCCTTCTCAAAGGAGAACTCAAGAGCCTCCACTGAAGGAAAGAGAAAGAAGCAAGTCTCCCGCCACCTCGACGGAGATGGCTCCACGAAGACGGCGGGCTAAACACTCTCCATCACCACCAAAGCGGAGAAGACCATCATACTCTTCTTCATGCCATAATTCAAAGAGGGATGATAAAAAGCAAGAGAAGAAAAAGGCGAGAAAGAGGACACCCTCTTCTCCATCTTCTTCATCCTCTTCCTCTTATGAAAGCTATGGTGAATACGACAAAGATCAAGACAAGAAAAAGGCGAGAAAGAGGTCACCCTCTTCTCCACCTTCTTCAAATTCTTGACCTTCTGAAGAAAGTGATGGTGCAACTTTTGAACCATCAAAAAGAAGAGGCCATAGGAAATCCTATGCCGCATGGAAGAGGTCGTCCAAGCTGAAGAAATTCAAAGAGGGAGGGAAGAGCATCTCTTTCCTTACCTATGATGGCACCTTTGGTGCTACGGACAAAGTCTTGGCCTTTATCCAGCAATTCGATGCGGCGTTTGGAGATGAGGGCTTCACGGAGTCCTCTAAGCTATGCCATGTAGCTATGCACTTTCAAAAGTCTGCCAGACAATGGTGGTCTAGCCTACGAGCCAACGGTGAAGCTCCATGAACATGGAAAGCTTTAAGAGATTCCATTATGAAGCAGTTTTTGGCCACCGATGCCAAAGAAAAAGTACTCACCAAATGGCGAAGCTTAAAGCTCTCTCCCAATGAATCCATCCACAAATATGTAGACAAGTTTTGCGACCTACAACTCAAAGCCACTGTCTTCAAAAAGTTGGATTTTGGAGAGCAAAAGCAACAATTTTGTGCGGGCTTAACCGAAGAAATGGCGGAGTATGTCAACTCACAAAGGCCACGTACCATATCGGCGGTAATACACCATACTATGGTGGCCTCTCGAATCAATTTCCAAACAGGGGCATAAAGAAATAATAAGCCCCTGGAAAACAAGGGTTCCAATGAGCCTAAGGGGAAGGACAATGTCCAAAAGTCTCCTAAGGGCAACTCCAACAAAGCTAAAGAGAAGGGAGTTTACAAAGGTAAGAATAAACTCTCTCCTGAAGAGCTTGAGCGTTATCGTAAGGATAACCGGTGTTTCAAGTGCGGCGAACAAGGGCATGCGTACCGCGCTTGTCCCCAAAAGAACAACCGCCAAGATCCTCCTAGAGCTTCCTTGGTTGAAATCCAAGAGGAGGAGACTCACCAAACTCACCACAAAGGATCTCCTCTGTGACATGCTTGGGGAAAGGTAAGAGAACATGATGCTTTTATTCTCTTTGACCCTTGTTCTACTCATAATTTTATATCTATGGAGTTAGCCACCAAGCTAGGCATACAATCCTACGAGATGGGAGATGTCCTACCCGTAGACAGTGCCTTCAAGGGGCAAGAAGCTTCAGTCACTCCCTTAATTGGGAAATTGAGGCTTCATGTCCAAGGCTATGTGGACAAAGAGGACTTCTTTATCTCTCCTCTCAAGCATGAGGATGTAATCCTAGGGGCACCATGGTTTGACCGCCTGGCTGCCGATGTTAAATTTCTTGAAAGGAGAATCTCCTTTAAGTTCAGGGAAAAAGACATGTATATAGATGCTAAGGAAATGGGTAACGCTATCCCCATTATACATACACCAGCTTTCAACAAGTCAATAAAGAGCTCTATTTCCGTGTACATGATTTTTGTTAAAGACTCTCAAAATGAACCTAATGCTTTAGCAAAAGAAAATAAAAGCAACCAAAAGGAATTAGAGTTATCCAATTTTCTCAAGGGGTTTCAAGATGTTTTTATTGACGACATCCCTTGTGAGCTACCTCCTAAACGAGGTAATGATGACCATGCAATCGAACTTCTTCCAGGAAGTTAACCGCCTAACAAACCTCCTTATAGAGTTTCTCAAGCTCAACAAGAGGAGATTATGCGGAAAGTGCATGAGTTAGTTGAGAAGGGTATGGTTAGGCCAAGCTCATCTCCATTTTGCTCACCTGTGCTATTAGTGCAAAAGAAAGACGGCACATATCGTATGTGTGTCGACTATAGAGCACTAAATAGGATCACTATCAAGAATAGGTTTCCCGTTCCACGGGTAGAAGACTTATTGGATAAGCTACAAGGATCGACCTACTTCAGTAGGATTAACCTAAAAAGTGGCTATCATCAAATAAGGATAGTTACCGCTTGATGGAGAAGCTGTTCAGGCCTCATCGAACCTTCATTGGAGTGTTCTTTGATGATATTATCATCTACTCTAATTCATTGGAGGAACACAAGCAACACCTCTAGGTAATATTTCAAGTTTTAAGAGAGAATAAACTTTATGTTAATCGAAAGAAAAGTGTATTTTTCTTGCAAGAGATTCAGTATTTAGGTCATATTATCTCTCAAGATGGCATCCAAATGGATCCATCTAAGTTAGAGGTAATAAAAGGATGGCCTAAACCAAGGAATCTTCATGAACTAAGAAGCTTTATAGGTATGTGTGCATACTATAGACGCTTCATAGAAAAGTTCTCACAAATTGCGGGACCATTACATGACCTAACAAAGAAAAGCGTTAGGTATACATGGTCTGCTAAGCAGAACAATGCTTTCGAAAATCTTAAAGAAAAGCTTATCTCTCAACTTGTGCTTACACTACCGGATCTCTCAAAACCATTTGAGGTCCAATGTGATGCTTGTGGTGATTGCCTTGGAGCTGTTTTGCTCCAAGAAGGGCATGCCATAGGCTATGAGAGTCGAAGGCTCGACCTTGTTGAGCAAGCTCTAGGCATATATGAAAAGGAACTCCTTGCAGTTCTACATGCCTTAGATTCATGGAAGCACTATTTATTGGGGACTCCTTTCATTCTGCGAACGGATCACCAAAGTCTTAAGTAATTCATGACGCAGATCAAGCTCTCCGACAAACAAATGAGGTGGGCAAATTTCCTTTCGCAATTTCATTTTCATATTGCTCACATTGCTGGCAAGCATAATCAAGTAGCTGATGCACTCTCAAGACGGCCGAGAGTGAATGCGGTTTCCATAGCAACTCACAATGATCTATCTTCAATGATAGATGAGTATGCTATTGATCCCGATTTTAGAGATGTGATTTCAGCCCTTGCATTGGGGAAGAAAGAAGAACCATTTACCTTACAAGATGGTTATCTTCTCTATGGCAATAGACTATGCATTACTAACTCACTACGTGAGAAAGTAATGTATGAATCTCATGCTCCACCTTATGCGGGGCATAGAGGGATTCAGTCTACCTTAAAGGGAATTGAAACATATTTCTATTGGCCTACCATGAAAGTGAACATACAAGAGTATGTTTCTAAATGTGTGGTATGCCAAAAGACAAAATTTGATAGAGGGAAGCAACTTGGATTGCTTCAACCCTTGACAATCCCTAATTCACCATGGGAGAGAATATCCATGGATTTTATATTTGGATTGCCTAAGTCTATCCATGGGAATACGGGAATATGGACGATAGTAGACAGGTTCAGTAAACAAGCTCATTTTATACCTGTCAAAAAGACTATCAAAGCCCATCAAATGGCAACCCTATTCATTTCACAAATCTTCAAGTACCATGGCTTGCCAATGTCCATAGTGTCGGATAGAGATCCTAGAATGACCAGTAATTTTTGGAAGGGTCTCTTTGAGAATTTAGGGACAAGGCTAAACTTGTCTTCGGCCTATCATCCACAAAAGGATGGCCAAAGTGAAATAGCTAACCTAACCATTCTCGATCTACTAAAAGCCTATGTAACGGAAGTAGATCAAAGATCCCAATGGGAGAAGTACTTACCCTTAGTGGAGTATGCTTACAATAATACTATACATACTTCCACGGGAAAAGCACCTTTCGAGATAATTGAGGGAAGATCAAAAAGTCCCTTGCTACTTAAGGTACATGGGAAGATCTTCACTGCAGATGAGTATAGCCAAGACCTACAAGAATCTTTCCAAAAGATTAAGGATGCTATCTCTATCTCACAGCAAAGGAAAAAGGCTGCTGCTGACAAGCACAGAAGAGCCCAAACCTTTAAAGAAAACGATTGGGTCTTGTTAAAGTTTTCCAAGGCTCGATTAAGGCACACGACGGGCAAGAATCCTACGGGCCACCAAAAGTACTATGCTAAACTAGCAAAAAGATATTATGGTACCTTTCAGATTCTTAGGCCAATCAATGAGATGGCCTATCAACTCAAGTTGCCCAATCATTGGCTCATACACAATGCTTTCCATGTGAGCCTATTAAAGCTTTACAAAGGAGATCTACCTCAAGAACCAATTATTGAAGACCCAGCGGAGATCGAGGACCAAGAGGAGGTGCTGCAGCCCGAGTCCATTCTCCGACATGAAGACAAGGTACTAAGAGGCGGTAAGACTATCCGACGATATCTTATTAAGTTTAAGAATTATCCTTTTGAAGATGCTAGATGGATGAAAGGCATACAATTAAAGGATAACCTAAACCTTGTCAATGCTTACAATGCTTCCCAAGAGTAAGCAAATGTACAAAATGTTAAAAATGAACAAAGTTTTTGTCTTATAAGACTCTCTTTTTCTTTATTGTGCACAAAAATGAAGTAGTATGCATGCTTAGATCAATTTTGAGGAGACGACGTCTCCCAAACACTAAGTAGAACTTGTCACTCTACTATGGAAGACTAATAGGACTAATGTGCAGACATGCTTGCGGCAGCCTCAGGCTCTCAAGCACCAAATGGACTAGTCACCCATTGTGGAATGATGTCATAGGGTAACATAGGGATCCTCTACCCGCTAAAAGGACTCATGAATATGATTTATCTTCTATACACCATAGTCGAGGACGACTATGATTCCAAGAGAGAGGTAATGTCATAATAATCAATATCTAATTCTCCTAAATGATTTTCTCATATTAAATTGATCATTTAATGTGGGGAAGTGCCAGGGGAGAAAAGGCTAGAATATTGGTTAAGCTAGCAGACCGGCCACGGTAGGGATCCAAAGGAGGGAAAATAGGGATCCAAAGGGGGGGGGGGGGGGGGGGGCTATCTACAAAAGAGCCATGTGCAACAATGGGCTAAAAAGACCCTAAGGTTCAGCCCATTAAGACTTCCAAAATGCTAAGGCTCCAAAATTCAAAGGTTGTGTCCAAAGGTCAAACCTAGGGGAAATTGGATGCTTTGTGTGTGTAAAAAAAAGTCTTTGCATATCCCTACATGGGAGGGGGCGAGCCCTGAAGGTAGGGGATGAGAGAGAAAGTCACACACACACACACACACACACACACACACACACACACACACACACACACACACACACACACACACACACACACACACAGGCTCCCTTTACACAAAGGGAATGAGGGACACATGTCAGCTCCCTACGCGAGATGCCCACAAGGTGTGCCCAGTTTCTATTGGATGACCCTTGAAGTGGACCAATGTGAATTAAGCTAGAGTAAATCTAGTTTAATTAATTAAAAAAACATTTAATAAAAGAAACCAATGAGAATTAAGTCTCCTAGAAGACTATTGGGCAGTCTCCCAAGGGGTCCAATGAGCATTCAGGAGCCCAATGGCTTGCCTGATTCCTATTGGCCAGGAGGCAAAGGGGTCCAATGAGAGTTTAGTTTAATTATTTAATTACCTAAAGCTCTCACAAAAGGGGAAAGGGGGACACATGTCTAAAGGCTATCACTTATGCTGCTTAATTCCTATTGGCTTGACCTGGGGAGGTCCAATGAGGGCTCAGCAAGAGCAAATAGCAAGAGGGCTCGCCCAAGAGAGAGAGGGGGCTGATTTTTGCAAAGCATTATCACACACACACTGACACAATCGCATGTGTGAAGAAAGAGAAGACTATCTCTTCCCAAGCTTTAATGGAGAACTCATCACCTACTCCAAGCTTGTGAGATAGAAGCCTACATCAACACTCTCTTGGCATAAGGATGCAAATCCAACCAAGAGCCAAGCTTCAATGCATGCTCATCTCCTCTACCAAGATAATTACTAAGCTAAGCTATGCTAATATGAGTGATTATGTGAGGAGATGTACATCTTTCTCGTAAGATACTCCTTCTTCCTCTCAATCTACTATCATACCCTGCTAGCTCTCACCATCTTCGAAGGTGTGTGAGGTCTTGGGTCTGAGAACGGGGATATTTCAAGTTGTGTTTGCTAAGTGTTTTGCTTAGTGCATGAAGCTTTCATCTTCATTGCACTAGCTAGTCTTGAAGGAACACAAAGAATTGTATTGTACAATGTCTCTCTTGAGGGGAGAAACCATAATACAAAGCCTTTTGGGGGGGGGGGGGGGGGGGGACCGGCTCCATGCAAATCCGGTCCTCAACTGTTATCATTAGCTTAATTTCTCTCTCTTTTGAAAGTATTGTCGATGCTATCTAACTAGGTGTTATGCTTTTTGTTGCTCTCTCCACCCAAGCACTCTTGTAATTCTCATTAGGAATCTATTCTAATGAAATGCCCACTATGTTCATGCTCATTTCCGCTACACACAAGTTATTAGGCCATTAAATGTTACACCAGAAGTGTGCGGGATGCTCATCACAATAACTAGACCCTATTATGTGCATTACATGATACACATAAAAGATCAGAGCGTACATGTGAACAAACCATCTTGTGTGAGGTATGCTCAACACAAGTCCTGGATGTTTTTGTAATGTTGATTGATAGTTTTATAAATCTAATCCTTGATGAAGTGTGTGGAGCACACAACACAACCATCAGCAGATAGTTTAACAATCTCAGATTGTGGTCAAACATTGTACATATTTACATCCAAGACAACACCAAGTCATCTACTGACGAGTGGAATATCTACAAATCAGAAAGTAAAAGGGCAATGTGTGTCATGCTAAGATGAAGAGGGCATTGGTATGCATCTCTCCACTCTTAGGTAGACAAACGTAGCCCCCATATTTCTATGTAGTAAGAATGATGATGTGACTTAATATAGTCCCTAATGAACTGTGTGGAACTCACAACACAAACATCACTGGACAACTTAAAAATCTAAGATGAAAACCAAATATCCTATGTATCTACATCCAACACAACACCAAGTCATCTAGTGATGAACAATGACGTGTCTTTGGAGTTTCAAGCACAAGAGTAAACAGTGTGTCACACAAAGATGAAGAGGGCATAATCTATGCATCTATCCACTCTCTATTTGAGAGAAAAACTCTTGTGTTTCTACATGGTACAAGTGATGATTTGAGCTGATCTAAAATTGAGAAACCTATAGGTCACTCTAAAGTGAGAGGTATAGCAAGAATGACCACTAAATTCTAACTCAACTCTCTGGTGAGAGATATGCTACTGCACCGCAGGAGTGAGAATCTATGGTTGTCCTGAAACCCTTCCCTGTAGTGAGCCAAGTGGCTGCACAACATGAGAAAAGTAACTAGCTTCTACTCACTTTTGGAGTGAGCGAGATGGCTACACACCATGAAATGGCCTATAACCTGCAAGCCAACTTTGTGGTGAGAGAAAAACTAATGCACCACACGAGTCTGGCACAACACAGAAAAATAAGTTAGTACATATTTAAACAAGGTTAAAACATTTATCTCAATAGTCTTTAGGTATCTATTGCTCTCCAATTGCAGTCACTGGTTTTGATTGAAATCGGTGATTGTATTTATATAAGTAGTTTTTAAATCAGAATATCTTTCGATCGAAATGAAAAAATATGGCTATTTGGTGATTATTCAAGATCTCAACGTATTATGATGTTTTTTTTTTTTTGTTACGGGCATATAGATGCTACCCATCTCTAGTACCACAAAAAATACATGTGAGTGAAGTACCAAATGAAGCCAGGATTCCTCTTCCAGCTTCATATTTTACCTTTGTGGAATTTTTTCTTCTTGCTTCCATTTCCTTTGTATTCTCATTAGTGTCTCTTGTTGTTGAAGTAAGCAAGCTTCTCTATGCCTAAAACACTCCTAAGGTCTCAAACACCCAGATAATTTTACCAACTAGGACCAGTGGTCAAGTAAATGAGTTAACCTAAAGTCACGGCCTCCTAACCTCAAGTCTCATCCCTAAGACTAAACTCTAGTTCATCAAACTAAGAAAAGACAAATTTATATAGCTATAATGGCTGATAATAAAACATAACTAAATGCACTTAATCAAACCATGAAAAAACACAATCAACAATTATAAATTTCCACCAGCATGAATCATGGAAAGTAGTACATCTGGAGGTATAGAGTTTCTCATCTTGTCAAAGCAAATATCTTCAGCCATGTGGATGAAGATCCAAAAATGTTCTACACAACAATATCAAGCAAGAAGGCACTATACCTCTAGGAGGCATGCCAGTGTAAAAAGACCAAAACTCCTGGAAAAGACCAAAATTCATGGAAAACAAGCTAAAACAAAATCTAGACGCCTAACCTACCGATCTGTTATCACTTATGGAATCAAGGAAATAGGACATTATATAGATCGAATGGCATGCCTAAGGCTAGGCCTCTATCCTCATCATTTAGATAAACAAAATCATTGTTAATGAGGCCATAGTTGTTCTTGGATTCTTCATTGTCTTTGTGTGTACATATGCTAATCAAGAACCTCGCTATGCATGGATAAGTATCTTGTGCAAAAGAATAGGCATGTGCTACTAGAGAACCAGTCGTTACTGGGTACGGGTCACTAGTAGTCCATAGATGCATTAGCCATTTTAACTCCTCAAAATTTTTCTATCCCCATATCTTTCAACCAAATCCCATTCACAAGAAATTACAGGGTAGCATAAGTGAAACACTTGAGAAAAATAAAAACGGTACCTTTCATCATAAACAGAAGCGCATGCCCCCATTAGGAAGAGAATGGGGTCTAAGAGGGCCTCTTTATTTGGCATTTTAAGGAAGTCAAAGCTCTAGTATTAAGAAAGAAATCAAAGGAGAGCTTTTGAATTCAAACAAGAAAAACGGCTAGTTTATCTAAATTCAAATTTCCTCCCAAAAATAGAATTTGAAATCTAGCGGGCAAAACTATATCAAGTAACATATCTACAAAAAGTTCTCAGCGTGTAGGTTATAGATCTATAATATTCACTCAGATTGGAGATTGTATGTAGTAGTTATGGAAGGCTGAAAATCATAAAGTTGCCCCCCCATTTTTTGGGGGAAGAAGTGCATCTTTTGACCATTCTTACACCTCTTTTACACACCCACCATTCTTGCACACATGGCATGCACCTATTTGTCAAAATGTTAATCACCTCTATAATCTCATGGAAAATAAAGAGGCCCTCCTAGACCTCATCCTCATCCTAATGCTCTTGTGAACTAGCCATCTTTGAGAACACATATATATTTGGTTAAATCTCTAAAACATGAGGGTTGTTTCTTGTGCTGCTTGATGTGACATGGTGCGTTTAGACTATGTATTCAGTCCGATAGGGTGTACTCTCATTGCTAGTCACTCTTGCTCATTTACTCTTTTTTTTTTGGCTTAGTATGAGTATAAGGCTATGTATATAAAATCCCTCAATTGAGGAGTTGATATGTCAGGGGCAGGCCATATAGGGTGTGTCAACTAGAGGCACCATGGGTTGCAGAGGAGCCGTGAGAAAGGCACCACGGCTAGCAAGGAGAGTGAGGCATCGTTTGATGGCCAAACCGAACAGCCACATTTTTGCAGGCGGGTGAGGGTGTGTCTATAGAAGGGAGACGGTCATTTGCAACCGAGGAGGGAGATGACTAGCGAGAGATTGACAGGGTTTTGCAAGACATGCAAGGGAGAGGCTTTGGCTACATCGAGAATGAGGGGGAGCATGGGAATGCTCTCTGTATGAGAGTTATAGAGAGAGTGTGTCTCTATAGGTTGCGAAAGTGAGATAAGGGGAGAGATGAGGGCCTGCCCAGAGCGAGTGGCGAAGGGCTCGCGCTACTGTAAACTAGGGAAGGAGAGAGAATCTCTATATGGAAAATCAAATGAAAGAGAGAGAATGAGGGCATCTTGGTTTTGTTGGAGGGAATCAAAAAGGGAGGGCAATAAAAGAAAAAACTCATTAAGCCTATCTAAGGGGGTTCTCCCATAGGAAGGAAGAGACCACCAAGAGAGAAAATTGAAGAGAGAGCTTGGCCCTCCGCACAGGTCCAAAGAGAGAATAGAGAGAGAAATAACCTCTCTGTGGTTTGGGGAAAGAAAAAGAGAAATAGAGATTGAATTTGTCTATAATTGAGAAGGATGTGAGGACACCGTTTAATGCTATGACGACATCGTTTGTTTCCAATATGGGGGGTTGTTCTCCTCTATCAAATCGTATGTGTGTGTGTGTGTGTGTGTGAGAGAGAGAGAGAGAGAGAGAGAGAGAGAGAGAGTATGAGTTGATGCCAACCTTGGTGAAGAGGTTGTACAAAGCAAAAATCATTGCACTGCCCTATAGGGTATAAGCCTTGTTGCGCTACCCTTAGGGTGTAAGCCTCGAGTCACCACTTTTTGATCTTGGAAGCCTATGACTATTTCCGCAAAAGATTCTTGAAGACAAAAGATAAATTTTGTTTTGTTTGTTGGAAAAAAAGATTCCGATACTCAAAATTTCATATTAACTTCACAATATCTCGTCTCGTCTTTCTCACTCTTTTGGAATAAAGACATCGTTCAGTCTCTCTTTCTCTCTATTTTGATGAATGATTAAGTGATCACTTTGTTGGTGGATAATCATTGATACGATCGAACACTAAAATGCATTGCACATTCCATGGTATCAGATTTTAGTAGCACATCTCCAGCCATAGTTCCTTGTTGGCGGTGGACTTAGGTTGGGAGATTGAGTATTAGTCTTTGCTTGGTTTTTCTTGTCTGGGTCTGCTCCATGGCCCAGACCTAGAAAAATATCCATCACCAAACATGAAAAGGCTTTTGCATTTGAGATACATGAGATAGGGTGTTTGATCTTTCCATTGTTGCTCCTATGGTGATTTTCACTATCCTTCATGTACCTTGGAACTTGCTGCCTATTCTAGTTCAAAGGCTCATTTGCCAAAACTCATTAAATTGCTAATCAAGATGGGTATTCTGGAGGCTTTGTGTGTTCCATATTCAAATAGGTGATTCACAGTTTTGAAGAAAAATGGTTCTTTATATTTTATTCAAGATATGCAACCTGTGAATAAGGTGACAATTAGGAATGTGAGTATATGGCCAGTTGTATATGAGTTTGTAGAGGCATTTGCAGGAAGAGTGATATATTCTATGGGGGATTTGTACTCATGGTATGATCAGTTCCAACTAGCAATGGAAAGCAGGGACCTGACTACCATGAGGACACCTTTGGGTTTTGTAAGGATGTGCACCTTACCTCAGGAAGCCACTAATTCACTTGCACATATGGTGAATGGTATGAACAAAGTCCTATGTGACTTCATACCTCAAACTACGACGCCTTTTCTTAACGACGTGCCAATAAAAGGATGAGATGTAAATGATATAGATGTGGCTCTAGACTCGAGGGGTGCCGCAAGTATATGGAAAATCATATCAATGACTGTGATAAGATCTTGTCAAGGTTGGAAAAAGTGAACCTTACCTTGTCTAAGCAAAAGTCAGTGTTTGGTGTGAATTAAGTTCTTTGGACTCGAGGGGGTGCCGCAAGTATATGTCAAATCATATCAATGAGTGTGATAAGATCTTGTCAAGGTTGGAAAAAGTGAACCTTACCTTGTCTGGACAAAAGTCAATGTTTAGTGTGAATGAAATTCTTATTGTGAGAGTTATGTGCGGGCCATATGGTAGAAGGCCTTGTCGGACAAAGTTTGATATGATTCAAAAAATGAAAGAGACATATGTTAATGTGACTGAGGTTCGAAGCTTCTTGGGTGCATGTGTGTTTTATGTTATCTGGATTCCACATTATGCGCATGTACCAGAACCTTTGTATCATTTTTTGAGAAAGAACCAAAAATTTCAATGGGAAGAAATGCATACCCATGCCATGAGAAAATTAAAGAAGTTGTTTCTTATGTCTCCAACTTTGAGGAAAGTAAACTATGAATGTGGAAGACATGTAACTGTGACAGTGGATACTAGCCCACAGGAATTGGATGGGCAGCTGGGCAAGATGATGATGGCAAGCGATTATGTGGTGAGATTTAGAGCAAAGGTCCTAAGTTCTTGTTAACAAAACTATCCACATGTAAAAAGAGAATTAGGGGCATTAGTCACAACATTGAAATGTGACAAAGACTATTTGATAGGAGAAAATGTAATAGCGGAGACTAATTTTCTACCCCTTCTTGGAATGATCAGAAGCTGCTCATTAACTCCCGGCATTGCGATGTTGAGATGGATTGCCTACATATAGTCCTTGAATCCAGAATTCAAGAGTATTGTAGATAAGATAACCCAATTACGGATATGCTTTCAAGAGCGAGGTATGAAAATGAAGAAGACATGCTTGTCGAGGGCGATGATGTAGGCATGAGGTTCTATAGTGGCTCTCATGCCAAGGGTGATCATGTTTTCTTGTCAAATTCACTTGAATCATTTACAGAGTACCTATGTCAAGGTGATTGGATGCTTATTGGATGCTATTTGAGCACTTTTACAAGACAAGAAGGGTGGACTAATCAAGAGTTTAAAAAAATACGAAGAAAGGCCTATGGGTACTTTTTGAAAGATGGGTACTTGTGGAAGCATCCAAAACAAAGAAATGGAATTCCATTGAGAGTTGTGAATGATAAGAACATTCAATGAGATTATGGAAAGGTTTCATAAGAGTCTTTATGCTGGACATAGAGTGTATGGGCTACCTTTACTAAAATGAAAGAGAGATATTGGTGGAAAGGAATGTATAAAGACATATCTCACTTTGTGGAGTCTTGTGAAACCTGTCAAATGATTCAAATGTGCATCATTGTGATGGGTTGCACCCTACTTACCCATTGGCCATGCAATATAAGTGGATAGTAGATCTGGTTAAAATGTCGTTGGGCTTATGGGGCAGATGAGATACGTAGCGCTTACACAAGAAGACTTAACCAACCAAGTCAAAGGTCTTTCCCTAAAACCAAAAATCACACAAGGGATATGTAAGTTCCTCTTGGATGATGTAATTAGCCGTTATTAATACGTTTGAAAAATAATAGCGGATAGGGGCCAGCTAGATGTAGACAAAGCTAGGGAATTTTTCTCTAGGTTAGCCATTAAACTTGCTCTTACTACTGCATATAATCCTAAGGGAAATGGTAAATCAGAGCGTGGGGATCCTCCTATCATTGAATCTTTGACTAAGTCCTGCAAAGGTAAAATGGGAGAGTGGCCTAGGTTACTGCCTTATGCTTTATGGGATGATTGTACAACTCATAGCTCAGTTACTGCGTATATGTCTTTTAAGTTGATGTACGGTCAGAAACCTATAATGCCAATTGAGGATGTAATTCCCACATGGAATGTATTACCTTGGGAAGATGGAATGATTATGGAAGACCTTCTTGCTTTGCGCATACAATAGTTAGAAAGAAGGCCTCTAGATACTGAGATTTCACTAGCACAATTCAAAGATGCAAGGTTAAAGAATAAGGAAAGATTTGATAAGAGACATAGGCTCAGCCCTAAAGCTGTTGAGGAGGGTGATTGGGTATGATATTAGTCTTTGACAACCATCATTCAACAAAAAGAAAGCTTTCAAAAATATGGTTTGGTCCTTATGTGGTCAAGCATGTAAATGGGAATGCAAATTATACCTTGCATAAGTTGGATGGTGTTGTTGAATGTAAAGAAAGAGGATGCAAGAGAGCTACACAAGACAAGCACAAAGCACACAGCGATGGAAAGCTTCTTCTTCTTCTCACAGAAAAGAGAGTACAAAATGACTAAGTGATAAAACTGAAAAGTAGCACATATGTACATGCAGTCACTAAGTGTGAACTCGCTAGAAGCGTACTAGGCTGGCACTATAAGTGTAGTCCAGCTGTAGAATCACTGGCAGAGATCCTCTGTGTCGGTCACCTAACGCGCCAGTGAGTAAATGTAGTAAGCGGCCAAGACCCATAGTGGATGCCAGCTCAAGATGTAGAGCTCGACATCTCAACACTCCCCCTCGAGCTCTGCATGTCACAGAGTCCAAGCATAGTCCGGAAACGTCGAAGCTTCTCAGCTCCGAGGGCCTTGGTAAAGATATCCGCTATCTGCTCCTCTGTGCTAACGTAGACCAAGTCGATGTCGCCCGCCAACACTCGCTCTCGAACGTAGTGGTAATGGACCTCTATGTGCTTGATCCTAGCATGAAACACTGGGTTCCTAGCCAACTGCATGCTGCTGAGGTTGTCACAATGGATGACAATCTGCTGGTCCACCTGCACTCCCAAGTCCTCAAGTAATGTGCGTAGCCAAGCTACCTCGCACGCTGCAACTGCTGCACCTCTGTACTCGGCCTCTGTGCTTGATAAAGCAATCGTAGGCTGCTTTTTGCTGCTCCAAGTAACATCAGCACTCCCAAACGAGAACATGAAGCCACTCGTAGATCTCCTATCAACAATGCTACCTGCCCAATCTGTATCTGTATACCCATACAATGTTAAATGGCGCATCTGCTGCATAGAACAATGCGTAGTCAAGAGTCCCTTGCACATACCGAAGTGTGCATCGTACTCCATCCAAATGTGGCTTCCTCGGAAGCTGCATGAACTGACTCTCCAAGCCTATTGTGTAGCTCAAGTCTAGCCTCGTGATAGTCAAGTAGATTAGACTACCCACAATCTTCCTGTACATCTTGACATCCTCAACAACATCACCCTTCTCTGCACTCAGCTTTGCATTCACATCCAAGGGAATAGAAATTGGCTTACAATCATCCATACCATACTTTAACAACATGTCCAAAGCATATCGTCTCTGTGACAGCCATACACCCTCTGGAGTCATGATCACCTCAATGCCAAGAAAGTAGCACAACTCGCCCAAATATTTCATTTCAAACTCCTGTTTGAGAAGACCCTTCACATGGTCAATCTCCATAGCATTGTCACCCACAATAATAAGGTCATATACATATATGGTAATTACCACAATCCCCACATCACTCTCATGTACATAGAGTGAATGATCAACATGAGCTCTCCTAAACCCAATACTGACAAGATACTTGGCAATCCTGTCATACCATGCTCTAGAGCCCTGCTTCAAACCATACAAAGCTTTGAGAAGTCTGCATACATAATCTGGGTAACCTGGATCGACATAACCAGGTGGCTGATTCATATACACTTCCTCTTGCAACTCACCATTCAAGAAGGCATTCTTTACATCCATTTGATGCATAATCCATCCTCTAGATGCAGCCACTGCTATGACAGCTCTCACAGTCGTCATCTTTGCCACTGGAGCAAAGGTCTCCTCATAGTCTATGACATACGTCTGTGCATAACCCTTTGCGACCAGCCTTGCCTTATGACGCTCAATGTTACCATCAGCCTTATGCTTAGTTTTATACACCCATTTACAGCCAATAGCTTTCTTGCCACTTGGCAATGGCACCAACTCACATGTGTTGTTTACTTCCAATGCAGCCATCTCTTCATTCATTGCATCATCCCAATGCACATTTCCAACTGCATCCTCAAAACATGTGGGCTGCACATCCTGTATCACCTTAGCCATGTAGGCTTGGTGATGCGCTAGATAGCCATCATAAGTCAATTTCTGAACTGGATTTCTAACTCTGTTAGATCTGCGCGGTCCTGGGTCACTCCTTTGCCCTCTAGCATCTTCTTGTACTTTCCTGACACCAGGTGTCCTGACAGCCGGAATTCCAAATTCCTCATCAAGACTTTGTTCAGAACCATCTAAATCCATGTCTACATGTGAAAAACCTGATGATGCATCAGCCATAAAGGGAGGTTCATCAACCTTTTCCTTTCCTTTCCGTGATACATTCCCTGTACCTGCTGGTGGAGTAACCTGCGTACGTAGTCTACCATTCCATGGCTTCTCAACAGAGACACGAGAAGACGACTCTTGTGGTCCAATCAAAACCTGTGACTGTGGCCTCACATTTTGTACAATCACATCATCTTTTACATCAGCCCCAATAGTGCCATGTGCATTACTGTACCAGCTGCTCGTCTCATCAAAGACTACATCTCTGCTCACTCGTAATTCTCGTGTAGTAGGATTGTAGCACCTGTACCCCTTTTGTTCAAGGGAATATCCCACAAGAATACATTTCTCTGCTTTAGGATCCAATTTCCTACGCAACTCATCTGGTACATGCATGTAAGCTATGCAGCCAAACACTTTCAAGTGTGCCAAATCAGGCTTTGTACCTGTAAAATTTTCCTCAGGTGTTACATCATGCTCCGCAGCTGTAGGTGTCCTATTCATAATGTACACAGCTGTATTTACAGCTTCAGTCCAGAAATGATGAGGCATGTTCTTCTCATTCATCAATGCACGTGCAACCTCTGCAATGTGCCTGTTTTTTCTTTCTGTGACCCCATTCTGCTGTGGAGTATATCTGCATGTAAACTGCCCGCGTATACCATGCATTCGCAGAAAATCTGAAAAATCATTGGAGAAGTACTCCCCCCCTCCATCTGACCTCAATGTCTTGATTTGCATATCTGTCTCCTTCTCAATCATGACTTTGAAGTCCTGAAAGTGACCAAACACTTCACTTTTGTTACGCATGAAGTAGACCCATACTTTCCTTGTATGGTCATCAATGAAAGGGACATAATACTTGCAACCATGTATACTTGCAGTATTGGTTGGACCCCAAACATCTGTGTGCACCACCTCAAGTGTCTTTTTACATACATTGCGCTCATGTGGAAATGAGCCCTTTGACTGTTTTCCAAACTGGCATGCTGCACACACTTTATGCATACCATCCACCTTGAATTTGGTCAAACCTTTTACAATCTGTTTTGATTGCATGCTACGCAATCTCTTCTCATTGACATGGCCAATGCGTTTGTGCCAAATGTCAACATCAGCCACAACACCTGTGCCCTGTGCAAATAATGCAGCTTTTACCTCAGGCATGTCTACATTCAGCGTAAACATTCTTCCCACACATTTGCCCTCTGTGATCAGGTTACAGCCATTCTGGAAATCTTCAACATAACAGCCATTTGGATTGAAGCGAACCTGCAAACCCTGCTCAACCATTTGTCCAATAGAAACAAGATTCTTTGTAATGTTTGGGACATGAAGTACATCTACTAAGTACTTTGATTTCCCACTCTTTGTATTTAGAGGTATGTCCCCTACATGAGCAATGGGGTGAGCTGTGTCATCTCCTGTCTGCACATAGCCTGACACATCTGGTTTGCGTATATCTCTAAACCACTCTCCACGAGACGTCATGTGATTAGAGGCACTTGAATCCACATACCAAACATCATCTTGGGTAGAATTCTCTGCAGTCATTGTATTCATTACATGCTGCATAACAAACATGCGCTCGTTTTTGCTGTCATCTGCATCTCTGCTAGTAGATGTATAGTTTCCCTGTTCTCTCTTTTCACTTTCTTTTCCCTTTGGATAGTCACGTGACATGTGACCTCTTTCACCACAAGCCCAACATTCTCTGCTATCTGCAGTATGTTGCTACCTGCTTGATCCTGCACCACGACCTCTTTGACTCCCCCTGCCTTGAGACTGGTTTCCCCTGCCACCTGTATTGTTTTGATTTGATTGACCTTCTTGAAATTGGCCCCTGCAACCCCTTGGGCCTCGACCACGACCTCTACCTCTACCTCTGTTAGAGTTAGAGTAGAAGGCCTATTCAGAATTATTTATGCCATGAGAAGAAGATGTGTCAAGGTTCTTCTCCTCAAGAATAAGCATAGAAATCAAATCTTGGAACACGGGGATGTGGTTGTGAGCGGGATGAAAACACACACAGTGCCTCTATAATGACCCGACACACACTCTTGGGAAGATACACACACACACTATGGGGCACCACTCGGCTTACACAACACACGTGGCCGAGACAGGGAACACACCTCTGGAGTGAGAGGAGAGAGACTATCCACTTGCCCACTCCACACAGACACACACACACACACACCCAAAAAACTCAGCTCAAAAGAGGAGAATTTCTAATGTTTAGATACAAAAGAGCTTGGGCCAACACCAATGGGGTAAACAGCTCACACAATATGGGTAAAATATGCCAGATACAATCACAAATTGGAGAAGAAGCTTCATTCATAGGAGAAACTTACACAACAAAAACAGCAGAAAAAGGGTGAGGAATTTGGCAAAATGGACAGCGCCATCGCGTCCGGAACGGCCCAAAACCCCAGTCTACAATGTCAAAGTGCTCAAATCCGACCTCGGATGAGCAGTTTAGGGCCAAAACAGGCTCCAAAATGGGCAAAAACACACCTGTGGCTGTTCCTCCTCTCTTCTCCACGTTTTTTCTGGTCTTCTCTCTGTTTTTTCAGTTCCCACACTTAGCTTTATTACTTGGGCACCCTTGGCCTTTTAGATGACCTCAAACGGACCCCGAACAGGCCAAAAACTGACCTTGCAGTGCATAGTTGTCACCTTTTTGCATCATTTGCACACCTGGCACGCAGCTTTTTTCCAATAATTCATCTTGCCACCACGTGAAGTGGCCCCAAAAAGTGGTCCTAATGATGACCTTTCTGCATAACTCTCACAAGAAAACACCCACGTTGTGTCCGTCCTCATCCGCGTGCAAATATTGACCTCGTTCGCCCTCCTGACGCCACTAGATGCCATCTGACGCACCTGCTGACCTCACGTCGTCAGCCCGCGGATAGCTTCCTCGAGAAGTTTTACGCGCTACCAACTCCTCCTTTGTAGAAAAAACACAGTGGTACTGGTACTAGTGAAAATCGATGCACTATGTACACCCTGTCCTACCTGTACACATGTGGGCCCCACATAACCACCTGGCTAAGGAAAATGGGCAATCCTTTATTTGATGCACCATGCATGTATATGTACATATGCGTAATCCCTTGCTAAAAAAAACTCCTGACATAATTTGCCCATCCCCTAGCCTGCTAGATCATTCATGAGCGGGATGAAAACACACACAGCGCCTCTATAACGACCCGACACACACTCTTGGGAAGATACACACACACACACTATGGGGCACCACTCGGCTTACACAACACACCTGGCCGAGACAGGGAACACACCTCTGGAGTGAAAGGAGAGAGACTATCCACTTGCCCACTCCACACAGACACACACACACACACACACCCAAAAAACTCAGCTCAAAAGAGGAGAATTTCTGATGTTTAGATACAAAAGAGCTTGGGCCAACACCAATGGGGCAAACAGCTCACACAATATGGGTAAAATATGCCAGATACAATCACAAATTGGAGAAGAAGCTTCATTCATAGGAGAAACTTACACAGCAAAAATAGCAAAAAAAGGGTGAGAAATTTGGAAAAATGGACAGCGCCATCGCGTCCGGAACGGCCCAAAACCCCAGTCTACAATGTCAAAGTGCTCAAATCCGACCTCGGATGAGCAGTTTAGGGCCAAAACAGGCTCCAAAATGGGCAAAAACACACCTGCGGCTGTTCCTCCTCTCTTCTCCACGTTTTTTCTGGTCTTCTCTCTGTTTTTTCAGTTCCCACACTTAGCTTTATTACTTGGGCACCCTTGGCCTTTTAGATGACCTCAAACGGACCCCGAACAGGCCAAAAACTGACCTTGTAGTGCATAGTTGTCACCTTTTTGCATCATTTGCACACCTGGCACTCAACTTTTTTCCAATAATGCATCTCGCCACCACGTGAAGTGGCCCCAAAAAGTGGTCCTAATGATGACCTTTCTGCATAACTCTCACAAGAAAACACCCACGTTGTGTCCGTCCTCATCCGCGTGCAAATATTGACCTCGTTCGCCCTCCTGACGCCACTAGATGCCATATGACGCACCTGCTGACCTCACTTCGTCGGCCCGTGGATAGCTTCCTTGAGAAGTTTTACGCGCTACCAACTCCTCCTTATTGTAGAAAAAACACAGTGGTACTGGTACTAGTGAAAATCGATACACTATGTACACCCTGTCCTACCTGTACACATGTGGGCCCCACATAACCACCTGGCTAAGGAAAATGGGCAATCCTTTATTTGATGCACCATGCATGTATATGTACATATGCGCAATCCCTTGCTCAAAAAAACTCCTGACATCGTCTCTTGTATTCATGGAAGACCTGAAATGTACATATTCATCCCCTAGACCATCCAAGCATGCACGAACAATGTCATCGTCTTCCACTGAGACTTTAATAGATCCAAGAGCCTCAATGATACTCTTGATCTTCAAAGCATAATCATTGATGGAGAGGTTGTTCCTCTTAACCTGATTTAGCTCCGACTTTAGTTGAAGCTTCCTAGCCTTGGTGTTCACCTCGAACACTCTGCCTAAGTTTTTCCATGCAATGGCGGGGATTTCAGCATCCTGTAGATAGCCCATCATGCCATCTGTGATGCTAATAGAAAGCCAATACATCACTTTGCTCTAGCCTTGTTGCCAGTCCCTCAAAGCTTTCCTTTGTTCTGCTGTAGCATTTGCCTCGGGAATCTCTGGTTCCTTTTCATTGTCTCCTTCTACATAGTCCCAATAACCTTTTCCTTTTAGGAAATTTGTTATTTTGAACTTCCATGCAGGGTAGTTATTTTTCTCAAGCTTCTCAGTAACAATCTGGCTGAAACCGTCAGACATCTTGAAGCACCAAGACAAAATAGCTGCAATCTGCAAAAACCTGCAAATCTGCTGAACCTGCTATCGTGGTTCATGTAACGCTTTCTACACTCAACGAGTGTCCACAATCAAGCGTTTCACAACCACTGTACTTGTACAGTAAATCTCTGTACACTGCACTTTGGAGACCTGTTGATTGCGAATGAAGGGATTGTGATGCTCTTGCTCTCTTAGCCTCTCTTGCCTGCACCAGGCTCTGATACCATGTAAAGAAAGAGGATGCAAGAGAGCTACACAAGACAAGCACAAAGCACACAGCGATGGAAAGCTTCTTCTTCTTCTCACAGAAAAGAGAGTACAAAATGACTAAGTGCTAAAACTGAAAAGTAGCACATATGTACATGCGGTCACTAAGTGTGAACTCGCTAGAAGCGTACTAGGCTGGCAGTATAAGTGTAGTCCAGTTGTAGAATCACTGGCAGAGATCCTCCGTGTCGGTCACCTAACGCGCCAGTGAGTAAATGTCGTAAGCGGCCAAGACCCATAGTGGATGCCAGCTCAAGATGTAGAGCTCGACATCTCAACATTGAAGGGGATCATTGTACCTAGGGTGGATGAAAGATAAACATCATGCAACAAGTGAGTGTGTGTTGGCTAGATTATCACTCAAGAAAATTAGGTTCCAAGATCAATCAACTTTAACTCATTAACAAGGTCTTGAGTATTTGCTAAGAAATCACAAGCTCACCATAAACAATGGAGATGTAATCCAAAATAGAGTTGTATTTATTCATTCATGAAATGAGCTTTAAGTAGCTCTATAGCTTTGCTCCACATCATGTGGGATACTTCCACTCTTCTCTCCTTGACTGACACTTTAGGACATAGATCACACTTTACAATCCTCCCCTTGAGGTTTGGACTATGAAAAAGTAATTAAGATGCAATATCCACACACGATGGTAATATCCACACAGGCTGACAAAATCCACGCAGGATGATAATATCCACACAAGAAAATAAAAGTCCTCCCCTACAAGTAGAGAGGTTGCATCTTCAAAGTACGTCTTCAAAAAAGACAAGGTTGTTCTTGCCTTTGTATTCTTTGTCTTCTACCATGTGAGCTGACCCTTTGATAGGTCTCTTCCCTTTGTAGCTTCTGTTGTTGCCGATTTTTCCATGGTGCCTTGGAGCGGCCTTGGTGCCTTGGAGTGGTCTTTGCACTTGGAGACTTTCCAACGCCTGTGTGTGGAACTCCAGACACCATAGAAGCTCTTTTTATTTTGCATTGAGTGCATGCAAATATGGATGCAAGAATTTGTACAAGATGCATAAATAAAGTTTGTGCAAAAACTAGTAAACTAAGTGTATAACAGATAGAGACTCCATGATGATCCTTTGCTCCTCCCCTCGAGCTTGAGCTCATCACAAATGCCTTATTAGGCATGTCATACAATAAATAAATTTGTCTTTGTGGTTATGTACACAAGGTCATGCTTGATGCTAGGAATCAAGGAACTTTCAAAACCACCTCTGGGTGGAGCAACACTTTGCCAAGTTGAAGGTGAAGCAATCCCTTTGGGTCAGCTCTTGGCCAATCCTTTTAAATTTTTTCATGAGACAATGCCTTGTTAATTTTAAATACAGTGTGGGAACCTGTGCCTAACAAATTCACCTTTTATTTTTATTTTTCAATGCAAAAAAGAAAACAAAACAAGAACTATTGAGTTGCAGACGAGGGAGGCGGTGGGAGAATGCCCCAAAGTCAAGGGCGGTGAGCTGTTTTGAAAAGGTCGTGTAGGGGTTGGTGAGTCAACGTTGTCCTGTCGTGGCACGTACATAGTGTGAAATAAAACATTCACCTCACTCTTGACACTTCTAGATGTATGCAAATAAAAGCAATCATGTACATATTGTGATATATGTTGAAGCGTCTACTTCGGTCATTATCATGTACATACCTATCCGGGGCGTAGTGGCCCTGGATGTGGTGCATTTGCATTCTTTTCCACTTGATAAGATTCTTAATTTTGTTTTACAATGTATATGTTCCAAGTGTTTCATGGTGGCACACTCATCTCGCCTATAAAGATTGATGCGGACAAAAATTGCCCAAAATAGCACCTAGCAGGCGCCGCTGCAGAATTGCATGGAAAGTGACCCAAAATGGCATATTGATGGAAAATGATTCTTATCTATGATTTTTATGCTTATGCGAGTGTTCCCACAAATTTAGGGATTTTTTTTGACTCCGTTTGGGATTTTTCGCATCAAAAATGGCAATTTTTGGGTCAAAAATGAGCTGAAAATGACCTAGTTTCTGTCCAAAGTGGCAAAATGGCCCAAAAATTGACACATCAGCTGAAGATTCCGTGGGGAAGAGAGAGAAGGGGGCTTTTTACAGAAGAAACCAGAAATTTTTCTCTACTGTGTAATAGCTTCCATGGTTGCCCAATCTATGTGTACTGCAGTCCCGCCTCTTCGCAATCTTGTATTTGAGCTTGTGAGGGAGTGAATTAGGGTTTCCGCTTATCAAAATGGTGTTTGGGCTTCAATATAGAAGCTCTTAAATCTCTGAAATGGTCGCCAATAAGGTGGAAGCTTGAGCATTCCTTTCAACTGTTTGATGCTACGACTATGTAATTGGGGGCGAGGCTACATGATACCATGAAAGAGGTTTGGATTTTGATTGAGAATTGTGCTTTTATGAGCATCGAGGTTTCATGGATGAAATATTAGTGTTTTTCAATGGTCTTTTAAAGTGAAATTGAATGTGATTTGGTGATCCTCTCATTATAATCTCGACTACAAAAACAAGCAGACTCCAAGCACGATAGGAAAGAGGGTTTGTGACTTTGCTGTCACGAACGCTCTTAGATTTTTTGTCACCCTTAGAAAGAGGGTTGGTGATTCTCCACAAACGCTTTTTTACAAAGTGTTTGTGACTCTCATCACGAACTCTCACAGCCAGAGGTTTTGCACCTTCCCAGCTAGACCGCACACTTTCCGACATTTCTGGTGAACCTGATGCGAAGCAGCTGGGTTGGGGGTTAAAATACTTGTTTTGAAAGGTTTAATTACAAATAATTAAAGCTAGGATCAACAAGAGCAACAAGGCATGCGTTTTGATCAAGGCACAATCCAAATGTTTCAAGCATTGGCCATGTTTATGCAACAACAACAGGCTGCAGAAAGAAGGGAGGTGTCAGCAACCAAAGCCCTTCAAGCTATTGTGAACAAAATGGACCAATTTGAAGGGAAAGATGTGACAAATCTTCGTGGTTATGTAAAGGAGATGGAGCTACAACGGGTTCCAGAGGTGGACATGATTCGTAGTTTTGAGCTTGTTGTGGTCCCCGAGATTAGAGACCATGTAAGGGGAATCAGGGAGCAGCATGGAGAAGGTTGGGAGCAATTCAAATTAGCCCTAAAGGAGGAATACTTCATGAAGGACTCTGAAGGGGTTACAAAAAGTACCTGCTTGGAATGGGTTGCAAAGCCAAAAGAAGGACTTTCCATCACTGAACTGTTGAGAGAGTTTGAGCGACGTTATGCTCAACTGTCAGGAACAGAGCGGGATACTTTGGATAGTGAAAATATCAAATTGTTCCTTCAAGCTGCAGGTCATGAGCTCCAAGAAAAGCTAGAGCTACTCCTTGAAGACAAGAATACAGAACAAGGTCTAAAGGCTGAGTGGAAAGAGGTTGAAGACACAGTCTCATTGCTTGCTAAGAGGCAATGTCGTAGGGACAAGATGGTGGTGAATGGTACTATCTCCCCTCCTAGCACATCAGAGATTCCACCAAAGCCTACTATTGTGAGTCCAAAAGGTGATATTTCAATGCTTGATGAGCTTGTTAAGGGCATGCAAGAAATGAAGTTAAAGCTAACAAGGATTGAAGAAAAAGGACAACCTACTGCTACAGGACAAAAATCCCAAAGCAAAGAAGAATTTGTGCACAGATGCATATGGTGTGATGGCACGGACCATGGCAGAAGGGATTGTGATAGCTTTAGTGATGCCTTAAAAAGAGATATTGTGTTTTTTAAGGATGGAAAGATCCATCTGCGAGAGACAGGTATGCCATTAGGAACTAACTTTGGAAAAGGAGGTATGCGAAAGCTAGTGGAGGATATGGAAACTAGTCATGCTATTTCTGCAGTGGAGTCTTCTACCTATGGGGCAAAGATAGAGCTAATTCCAAAGAAAGTGTTAAAGTATACTCCAGATGATTTTGAGGAGGTTGATAGCTTCTGGCCATATGCAGTAGCCTCAGCCGAAAAAGGGAAGGTAACTAAACAGGTATTACATGAAGCCGGCGATTGCATACGCCATACAACAGGTTGGGATGACCTGTGGACTCCTTATCAGTGCATGCCTATCTTGCAAAATGCTATAACAATGAAGCAATTGTGGAAGAGAAGTGCAAACGTGAGAATGGAGATGCAGGTCCTTCTACTTCAAAGAGGGTTACAAGAGCTGGTGGAACAAAGGATCCAGGACCTTCTTATGAGGCTCCACCACATGTGCCTCCTCCTCCTGAGATTCCTATGGAGGAGGCATCTATAGGAAAGAAGAAAGAGCTAAAGCTAAAGCAAAAGCAAAAGCAAGGAAAAGCTAAAGCTAAAGCAAGGAAAAGCTAAAGCTAAAGCAAAAGGCCCTGCATACAAACTACAATCTGACATTGAAGCTGCCACAAACTTAAAGCAGGTATTGGAGGAAAGGATTTTGAATAGAAAAGTAGAGTTTACCTTTGGTGAGGTTCTTAGCATTGCTAAACGCGAGTTTCATGAAGAAATTATAGATATCATAAAAAGAAAGAGGCAAACTCTCACTGAGTCTATTCCTCCACAGTCTGAGGGTGGTGAAGGGGAGTCACTTAAGGCACATGGAATACATGTCCAAGAGAGTGATTGTGATGAAAATGTGGTAGGATGCTACCATTCTTCTCGAAGAGATGCACATGCTCGATTTGCAGATGATGATGATGATGATGAAGCCTCTTATAAAAGCCACTACTCCAAAAGTCATTGGGCAAGAGCTACAACAAAAACCTTAGTCAAGGTGGGTGATCTTGAGGAGCCATATGTTGCATTGATAGATCATGGCTCTGAGATCAATCTTATGTCCAAGAGTCTTTACATGAAGGGTAAGTGGCTGATAGATACAGACCATGGGTGGATGATTAGAGCTGCAAATAACTCATCTGGAGAGCTATATGGGGCTTGTTCAAATGTGAAAGTGACGATTGGTAATGTGAAGAATGAGAAAAATTTCTTTGTGCAGGAGATGTCTACCTATCCTCTTATCCTTGGGCAGCCATACATCACAGCCGTTAGCATGGAAACAAAGGTCTTGGATGATGGTTCTGCTTATGCCAGGGTAAAGAGCAGAGATGGGAAGGGAGCTCTGTAATTTTTTATTGTGTGTGTGAATTACGAGAGGAATCGCAATAGTCTTCGTGAGTATCCTCTACCAAAAGCGAACAAAGAGTTCAAAGAGTACAGGGAGACAAGGGGTTTTGGCCATGTACCATTGTGAATTGGGATTGCAATGGTACAAGAAGAAAAAGATTCTTGCCTGACCCAAAGCGAGAAGAAGCTTTTTCTACAGGTTTCTAGGGATTAACAGAGCATGGGTAGGTTGTTGAGAAAGAATCAAAAGTTTCGATGGGAGGAAGAGCACACAAAAGCCATGAGAAAGCTAAAGAAGCTACTTCTTTCATCTCCAACCTTGAGAAAGGTAGACTATGCATGTGAGAGACCTATCATTGTGACAGTGGACATGAGTCCTACAGGGATAGGATGGGCAGTAGGGCAAGATGATGATGAAGGAAAAAGGTATTTGGTGAGATTTGGAGCCAAGATTCTGAGTTCTCACCAACGCGATTATGCACAAGTAAAAAGGGAACCATGGGGGGTGGCTACAGCATTGAGGTGTGACAAGGAGTACTTGATAGGGGCATCAATGGTTGTGGAAACTGATTGTTTGCCTCTTCTTGGAATGATCACAAATTGTTCGACTCCTGATATTGCAATGCTGTGATGGATAGCCTACATAAATTCCTTGAATCCTGAGTTCAAGCATATTGCAGGAAAGACAATCCAATGGCAGATATGCTATCTAGGGCAAGGTATGAAGATGGCCAGGACATGATTATTGAGGGAGATGATGTTGGAACGAAGTTTTACACTATTGATCATGCAAAGAGTAGTCACACATGTTTTGTGTCTTCACTTGAGTCCTTTTTAGAGGAACTATATGAGGATGAATGGCTCTTGATAGGTCGCTACTTAAGTACTTTGCAGAAGCAGGATGATTGGACTGAGCAGGAATTTAAGAGGATAAGAAGAAAAGCATATGGATACTTCTTGAGGGATGGCTACTTATGGAAGCATCCTAAACAAAGAGTTGGAACACCATTGCGGGTAGTATGCAATAAGGTTACTCAACAACAAATTATCAAGGAGTTCCATTAAAATTTATGGGCAGGACATCGAGGTGTATGGGCAACGTTTGCCAAGGTAAAAGAAAGGTATTGGTGGAAAGGAATGTATAAGGATGTGGCTGAGTTTGTGGAGTCTTGTGTGACATGCCAAATGTATTCAAATGTACGGCATCCTGATGCACTGCATCCTACTTATCCATTAGCCATGCATTACAAATGGGTTTAGGACTTGGTTACAATGCCTTTAGGACTTTGGCAAATGAGGTATTTGGTGCTTGCAAGAGAATATTTGTCTAATCAAGTTGAAGGGCATGCATTGAGGACAAAGAGTACACAAGTTGTATGTAAATTTCTTCTTGAAGATGTGATCTGTCGCTATGGGTGTGTGGGAAAGATAACTGCAGATAGAGGAGAATTGGATGCTGATGAAGAAAGGGAATTCTTCTCGAGAATGGGCATCAAACTAGCTTTAACCTGTGCTTATAATCCAGAGGAAAATGGCAAAAGTGAAAGAGGACATCCTCCAATAATCAAAGCTTTAGCTAAGGCTTGTGAAGGTAAGCTTGGAGAGTGGCCAAGGTTACTGCCATTTGCATTGTGGGCTGACCATACAACACATAGTTCAGTCACTGGCTATATGCATGTTGAATTGATGTGTGGTCAAAAACCTATGATGCCAATTGAAGATGTAGTTCTTACATGGAATGTATTTCCATGGGAAGATGGAATGAGTAGAGAAGACCTTCTTGCATTGCTCATACGGCAACTAGAAAGAAGGCCTGAAGACATTGAGCTTGAAAAAGCTCGACTAAAAAATGCAAGGTTGAAAAACAAAGACAGATTTGACAAGATGCATAGGCTCAGACCGAAAGACATTGAAGAAGGTGATTGGGTATTGGTGTACGATAGTAGCCTTGAAAACCAGCACTCTACAATAAGGAATCTTGCAAAGAGATAGTTTGGTCCTTATGTTGTCAAAAATGTGCATGGAAATGCCACTTACACCTTGCGTGAACTGGATGGGACAGAACTGAAAATTCCCATTGCAGGAAAAAGAATTAAATTATTCAAAAGAAGAGGGTATTCTGATACATTTGATGCACAACCAAGTGAAGAGGATGAACAAGCCAACTATATGCAAACTGAGGATGAAAGTAAGAATATGGCGTCTGACCATGAGTTTAAATGTTCTACAAATGTTGTTGTGGCACATATCGGAGGATGTGTAGGTTCAGAGGGGGTGGATGTCATGCCGTGGCACGTACATAGTGTGAAATAAAACATTCACCTCACTCTTGACACTTCTTGATGTATGCAAATAAAAGCAATCATGTACATATTGTGATATATGTTGAAGCGTCTACCTCGGTCATTATCATGTACATACCTATCCGGGGAGTCGTGGCCCTGGATGTGGCACATTTTCATGCTTTTCCACTTGATAAGATGCTTAATTTGGTTTTACAATGTATCTATTCCAAGTGTTTCATGGTGGCACACGCATCTCGCCTATAAAGATTGATGCGGGCAAAAATTGCCAAAAATAGCAGCCAGCAGGCACCGTTGCAAAATTGCATGGAAAGTGACCCAAAATGGTATATTGATGGAAAATGATGCTTATCTATAATTTTTATGCTTATGCGAGTGATCCCACAAATTTAGGGATTTTTTTGACTTCGTTTGGGATTCTCCGCATCAAAAATGGCATTTTTTCGGTCAAAAATGAGCTGAAAATGACCTAGTTTCGGTCCAAAGTGGCAAAATGGCCCAAAAACTGACACATCAGCTGAAAATGCCATGGGGAAGAGAGAGAAAGGGGATTTTGACAGCAAAAACCAGCAATTTTTCTCTAGTGTGTAATAGCTTCCATGGTTGCCCAATCTATGTGTGTTGCAGTCCCGCCTCTTCGCAATCTTGTATATGAGCTTGTGAGGGAGTGAATTAGGGTTTCCCCTTATCAAAATGGTGTTTGGGCTTCAATATAGAAGCTCTTAAATATCTGCAAAATCAAAAAATGGTCGCCAAGAAGGTGGAAACTTGAGCATTCCTTTCAACTGTTTGATGCTACGACTATGTAATTGGGGGCGATGTCGTGCAGCTCCGCTCCCATGCTAAGAAATATACCAAGAAGATGCAGATCAAGCTTATTGAAATCCTACTTGATTAATGGTCAGTGATGAGGGCTTGTTCACAGGCCAAGATAAATGATTAATGAATGCCAGATGTGGCTTAAAAGGGCCAACAGATGCCTTAATGATGCCAAAAATGAGTATGCTTGAAGTGAGCACAGATCAAAGATTATGATCTAGAACTACAGTGCTTGAAGTGCTCTATCGGCCTGTCTTTACGGCTCGTCGATTGGAGCTACGGTGAAGAAGTTATGACAGTTTGAAGTTGGAGTTAATGCAGATCCGCACCAGATTGGGCAACTGCAGCTGAGGTGACAGAATTGAAGTGAATGCGTCGGGCTGAAGTGTTCAATTTTTGGAGCTCGTCGGTCTTTTCAGATCGGGGATCAGGTTTACGATTGCCAAGTTATTGGCCGTTAAAGATTTACCGAGGGCCGGTTTCGTACCAGTCCGGTCCGCTCGATTGGAGTGCAGCAAAGTAAGTGCTCGAAGAGAATCTTGTCCGAAATATTATCTCCAACGGTGCATTGATAGCAGCTACCAGTGTACGTCAAATGTGGTGTACGTGTCATTAAGTACAAAAACTGCTTGAAGAGCTTCATGTGATCTCATGTAAAGCATTGAATATGGGATTGACCCTAAGGGGAGAGAATCCCTGATGAGACTATTGGCAAGGATTGCTCGAAAGAGATGTCGTGCTTGGCAGTGCTTTGGTCGACATGTATGCTAAATGTGATGCCCTTACTATGGCCGCCCAAAGAGGCCAAATGCAAACGGTCCAAAGATAAATTAATAAGGCCGCCCATCCAATGGGTAACTTAAGGGCTTAAAGGGTGTGAAAAACAAAAGAAAAGGCAAAAAGCGTCGTGCAGGCAACGGGCGAGCGCAGGGAGAAGAAGAGGAGGATGTAGCGTGCGCTGCGGTGCTCTGACGAGAGCGATCCAGAGACGAAAAAGACTGAGGAAGGCACGGCGCCCTGATTTGGTGCTAACCGCGATGCGTTTGAAGCCACTCAAAACCCAACCTGCCACGTCATAGTGCCCGTTCTCATGCCACGTCAGTAGCGACGGCGCTATTGAAGGGAAGGGGCACGCTAATAATAGGGAGCCCTTTTGCATGAGAGGGGATAGCAAGCAAAAACGAAGGGAACCAAGGCGAGAAGGTGAAGGGAGCCAAGGCGATGAGGTGAAGGGAGCCAAGGCGAGGTTTCTCTCTCTCGAGCAGAAGGGAGCCAAGGCGAGGTGAAGGGAGCTCATCTGGACTCTTTCGGCGGCCATAGTAAGGGCATCACATTTAGCATACATGTCGACCAAAGCACCATCAAGCACAACATCTCTTTCAAGCAGTCCTTGCCAATAGTCTCATCAGGGATTCTCTCCCCTTAGGGTCAATCCCACAATCAATGCTTTCCATGAGATCACATGAAGCTCTTCAAGCAGTTTTTGTACTTAATGAGACGTACACCACATTTGACGTACATGTAGCTGTGTTAACCCTCACGGCACACGGACACCCTATCACCTACGATGGACGCGTATTATGTATTTGGTAGAGTCAGGTACCGGGCTTGTCGGTCCAATAGGGAAAGGTAGAGTGATCGCCGATGAGAGGCGCACTTTAACTTGGACATTCAAGGGATTAGTTGGTTAAGCATGGGCGCCCAAGTGTGAATGGGGTGAGCTCCTATAAAAGCCAACTAAACCTAATTTTTACTCATTCTCTCATTTGTGCAATTGAAGAGTGCTCTTGCTCCATCTCCATCTTCTTCTTCTTCACCTCCTTGTGTGTGTGTGAGAGAGAGAGAGAGAGGGAGAGTGTGTGTGCGATTGAGCATTACGAAGGCACGACGGCGGCGAAGCGGTTGAGCGCGGCACGACTGCAGCTTCTTCTTCATCGCGGCGAGGAATCCACCACGAAGGCGAGCGTAGAGAGGTGAGTGACACACCCTTTGTTTTCTTGAGCTTGCTAGTTTAGGCTTGTTGTGTGCTTGGAGCCGTTTGTGGCTCGCATACGGTGTATTGGCAAGTCCCTTGCTTCGACAGTGCGGCAAGGAGCGCACATTTTTGGCGCCGCTGCCGGGGATATGCCCTACACTAAGCTCGGTTAGCACTTTACGCTTCCTTGTGGTGCAATTTGTATCATAGGAAAGGCAGGGAAGGAGTGTGTGGAGATTTCTGTTTTTTGCGTTTTCTGCATTTGCTGTCAAGTTTCAATTTCTGCTATTGTCTGCGTTTTTCAATTTCTGCAATTTCTGCGTTTTTTCTGCATTTTCTGCAATTTCTGCGTTTTTTCTGCATTTTCTACAGTTTCTGCGTTTTTTCTGCATTTTCTGCAATTTCTGCGTTTTTCTGTAATTTCCTGCAATTTCTGCGTTTCTGCGTTTTTCAATTTTCTGCATATCTGCGTTTTCTGCATTTTTTGCTTACCTGCGTTTTCAATTTCTGTATTTTCTGCAAAAAAAAAAAAAGAGTTTATTTTTTATCCCGAAAAAAATAAAAAATATTTTTTGAAAAAAAAAAAGAAAGAAAAAAAATCGGAAATTAAAAACGCGAGCGAGCGGGCGGCGAAATTTTTCGAAAATAAAAAACGTGACGCTTAAAACGGACGGGTTGGTTTGTATAAAAGATAGATCGGGATCCCAAGCCCAAGCCCAAGCCCAAGCCCAAGCCTCAGTCCTCAGTCTTATGATATATACTAGACTCACTCTTATATATATACCCTACTCCCTCAAGAGAGAATGAGAGCATGTGGGACAAGTCCTCCACTCTCCTCCTTTCTCTTCCCACTTGCACCCTTAGACTTTCTAGTTTGGGCCTAGTTCCCTACTGGAAATTGACAGTTTTAGGGATTCCGAGGGCATAGAGTGACCAAACGGAGGGCTGTAAAGCACGGCACGACCCTCTGACCGATACGCTCGTTTCGAGCTATCACACGGCCCATTCCACGACACGCTCTAAAAAATCTAGCAAAAAAAACAAACAAAAAACACGCTAAAAACTAGTCACAAGGCCTCCTAGAGCAGCTTTTTTGACACCTTAGGGTATCAAAAGCACATGCACTTACGCTCTGGGCGAGTGTTAGAACACGAGCATATTGAGAGTGCCTCTGTTCATACGGACACCCATTACCCATCCACGATAAGCTCTAGACCCTCAGCGGGGACACAAGGTAGCACCACCCAAGACCCTAAAATAGCCGCTAGTGATTCCTCCTCCGACTCAGAAATCATGGAAGCATACCCTACCCAAAACACTCAGAGAGAAGGCCATGCACCTCCCGAAGCTCCACAGCCTAGTACTAGTATGTTTAGCCGTTTCATGGAAACATTAGGTAGAGCTACTCGCTCGGAACCTGATGCAAATGAAGCACACGAAGGGGGTGGGGAAGTGGACTCTCCTTTCACATCGCACGTGGACCCCACACCCCCAAAGAGTGTCCATGTGGATATCCTGCCAACTTCTTACCAAGAAGGCCCTGTTGAGCTGCCTCCTTCAGAAGTTCCCTCTAGAGTACCGTTGGTGACAAGTAAAACCACGGGGAGCAACATTGCTTCTACCTCACAAGAAACCATTAACACGTCGACTCTAGAAGGATTGTTCATTAATGATCATTGGACATACGACCTCCACACTGAGGTGTTGACGGATCTACACTCTGGCCACGCCTACCATGTAGGATGGATAGAGATTGTACAATCCACCTCTAGTGCCACGAGCATCGAAGATCAACAGAAAATGATCTGTAATGTTATCCATGGCATTATTCAATCAGAAAGGCAAAACCGAGGGGTAAATATACTCTCAACTGGCCCCATGAGATTTCTGGATACGAGCAAGGCTCAACAGCCTACTCTATCACAAATGGAGACTCCTCTAATGAGTCCCATGGACCCATCTTACGTCATTTCACCTGGGGTCTCTATGCAATCTGAGCCTCCGAGCGAAAACTTTAGCTTCCCTAACTTGGCTCAACCCTCTATTAAGGAAAACATAGTGCTCACTCCAGGGATAAGCCTAACAGAGAATGTACCGATGACATCTACGATTAGCGCAGTGCCACTACCTAGTGTCGTAGTACCTAATATGGGGCCTCAACCGTATGTGCCTCTAGCCCCTTATGCACACATGGCCCCCACACCTCCAATAGTACCACTTGCTTACGCTCCTCGAGTGCCGCTCCCTAGCTCTTATCCGAGTGGACCTATGCCCGGTTATGTTCCATATCCTGCATCATCCACACATATGCCAAGACCGGTACCCGTTCCTCTCCCACATATGATTCCAAGAGTACCTCCACCGGCCCTGCCTCCTCACATAGGTGACTTGGCAACGTTTGCTCAAACCATAGGTCGATCTATCGCGGAAAATATGCGTCATGCATCTGATAGAGAGCCTAGAAGTAAGGCAGTACAAATTGCCAAACTCACGCAAAAATTCAATGGGGATGAAGATGCTAGGAAACACATTGAAGTGTTTGAACAAGTATGTGATTCCTTAGGGGAACACAACGAACTACATAAGTGCAATGCCTTAAGCTTGACATTAAGTGGGAAGGCTGGAGATTGGTATAGAACCCTAAGGGTGGACGAGAAAACAATCTACCCTACCCTTCGAAGGTTGTTTCTAAAGGAGTACATACGAGAAGGTGTGCTTTGGGGTGTAGCATCTCAGCTACAGAAGGCCGAACGTAAGGAAGGAGAGTCAGTAAGGGACTTCATTAGTCGTCTAAAGCACTTAAACTCTCGCTGCCCTGTAAATGAGCGCTTCAACAATAACCAACTGCTTGATCGATTCATTCGAGGGTTGAGGAATGAAGGAATCTATAATGGACTAGTGATTAGAGGTATCACAACCTGGGAAGATGTCACTGCCAATGCAATCCAATTAGAGGACAACTTGATGATAGCAGGCATGAGGGTGTCTACTGACACGAGATCCACTAGCTCACAAGCCATTGAGTATGAACCCATGACTGCAAAGCCCATTGCCAATGAGCCAAAGGTATTTGAGACATTCTTGACAGACCTCACCAAGGCAATCCGAGAGTCTCTTAAGGATAATCGACCCCCTCAAAATAGTCACATGTATCCAAGAAGGGAGCAACAATGGTGTTCTATTTGCTTAGGTCCACATAGCACTAGTGAGTGCCCTACGTTTAGAGTAAAATTTAATGGAACTTGCAACGCATGTGGTAGGTATGGTCACCAAGCTAAGGATTGTTTAATGATCAAACGTATGATGGCAAATACACCACCTGTAGCCTGGACGGATGCGCCTCGAGCTCCTGTATTGATGCCTACTCCACCTATTGAGCAACTACCGCAACACATGGTCCCTAGATCTCAAAATGTTGTACAAGCTACACCGTTACCACCTCCTGTGCTGGGACCGCAGCCCCCGCATCCAAGAGTCGCCCCTATGAACCAAGTGGGTTGCGAGCCATCTAATGCTTATGCAGATGGTTGTGAGGAGGAAATAGACACTAGTATTGCCTATGGACTTGATACATTGGAAGAGAGTCCTATATACTACATGGAAGATTGTTGGGGACAAGTCAAGCCGGTTTATCAAGCTGCTGCTCTCGCATCCAGAGGTCAAAATATCAACACCCAGGCTAGGAGGCCACCTCTTCAATGCTACGAGTGTGGTGGACCACATCGAGTAGCGGAGTGCCCTATTAGGCTGCAAAAGAATGCTGCACAGATGCAAGTGAATCAAGGGAGCACGTCTGCAATGCCAATACTCACATGTAATCGTTGTGGCATAGATCACTTGATTGCCCAATGCCCCTATAACCCAAATGCGCCTAAAATCACACCCCTGAATTTGGTCGAAATTGCTAGTGTGACATCGCCAATACCACCCGTCGCACCCGCTTATGCGATTACACGGTCCATGCTTCAAGGGCCAGGCCATATCCTCGAAGAGAGAGATACCGCGTCAGTTATCCAAGCAAAGAAAAAGAAGACACGAAGGAAGAAGTCGCAGAATACGGAAAATTCAAAGCCAAGTTCCAAAACAAACATAGGAACAGGAGATGACCCCGTGTATATGAATGACCTCGAGGATGATTCAGATTCAGTCGAGACAATGGAGACTAGAACCAATACCACAAAGGGAAAGACCGACAAAGAAAACCGTAACATGGAACCAAATGAAAACCGAATAAGAGAAAACCATAAAGAGCCTCTGAAAACACCACAAGTGTTTCCAAATCCAATCCAAGACCCCCAAGATAAACCGCAGGGGCAAAAAGGGAAGAATCGTAAAAAGAAGATTGGGACGTACCCAAACCCAGTAGACGAGATTGAGCAGGTGAAACATCTAAGAGGTTTAGTGGAGGAGACTCAAAGGAAACTAGAACCAGAACCCATGCAGGTCAAAATTCATGACACAGTGTTTCCCACGCAAGTTCATCCACCCCACATGAACCATAGACCGTTAGCCATATCTAGTATCATCCAAGAAGGGAGTGAGGACAGGACATCAGAAAGTGAGCATACACCCTTCTTGTTGGAAAGGATGTTTAACGAAGGAATACCTGATCCCATTGAGGAATATGAGATTCCATCCTCACCAGTTCCTAGTCAAGGACCTACACCCTGCAAAACGCCAATGAATGTTGCCAAACTAGTGGACTTCATGTCTTCTGAGGTCCGAACCACGATCATAGCAAAGCTGTATGGAGATCCTGAGTTATTCCTTGCACTTCGAGCATTCCTTAACGGAGAGCTACGAACGGGATTACCGCAGTTTGCGCAACCAAATAGGCCTAACTCGATTATGATTGATGAGGAAAATCATGTGCAATCACTTGACTTAGATGGACACGAGTCTGTGATTGAGGTACCCATTAACGAATTAGGGCAGTATTTTGAAGGCGACGAGTCTAATGCGAACCCTACCCATCACTACCAAGGGATTAACTATAAAGGGAATTCTTGATGGTGGTGCAGGAGTTAGCATCGTTACAAAAGATTGTTGGGAATCCATGGGAAAACCCCGCCTCAGTGTTACTAACATTGTGGTAAAGATGGCAAATGGTACCATAGCCAAACCTATGGGGATGCTCAAGGATCTTAAGATCAAAGTTCTAGGACACAAGGTACGACATACGTTCATTGTAATGGATTTCTCTAAACACCTTATGTCATATGAAATGATTTTAGGACGACCATTCATGAGGGAAGCACAAATGGTTCACGATTGGTCTAAAAATCATGTCTATTTGCAATTCCAAGACTCTGTCCTTAGAGTGGATTTGGTGACTGGTAAGGTACACCCCTTAGGGAGTAAAACCATTATTGATCATCGCTCTGACACCACAGTTCACTCGGCCCCTCTACAATATTGTTACACTTGTAAGAAGGATACAGACATTGGCCAAGATTCTCCTTACATGGATGTGTTACCGGGTATGACGGAATCAGACAATGTGGATTGGGTCCACCTAGCATCAACCATAGACACTTGGGGAAATAGGGGGATGACTTGGGTAACACCTGAGGGGGATGAAATGCATGTACCCTTAAATATGCTACAAGCGATGCATATCGCTTCTGACAAGACTCATCCTAATGTAACAAAGAAAACATACAAGTGGGTCCCTAAAGCTTCTTTAGTGACCATACCTAGTGCTAAAAAACAGAAGCCTTGTAAGAAACGTACCACTCGCTCCAAGAAAAGTAAGAAAATGTTGCGATGGATCCCTAAACGACTATTGGAAGCCCAAGGCTACTATCAAGGAAATGATCAAATCTGGGTGCCAAAACGTAGATTGTGCTCTTACCTATCACCTGACCCAAGTGAGCCCAATCCCGTAGCTCCAAAACGAATCAATGATCCTGGAAAGAAAAAAATCACAGAATGCTACACACCCGCTCCCAAGCTAGTTTGGGTACCAAAGAAAGAACGATTCGTTCCACCTAGCTCAGGAAGGGGGGAGTCCCATGAAGATTCTAGCTCCTCATGTAATACATCCATAGAGGTAAAAGCTTCTACACCGCCTCCATCTATAGTAGTGGACCTCCATGAAGCTACAAAAGAATCCACACCTCCCAGTGTTCAAGAATCACCTGATGAACCACTTCAAGTTCGATCCTGGGAGAGTACCTTACCACCGTTGCAGCTTGACAAGGCACCTAGGGTAATAGAAAACTACTGGCAAAAATCCTCACCTATTACCAACTGGAACAATTGGTTTCAAAGGGTGACAAGCTCATTTCAAACGGTATGATCTACCCAAGGAAGGGGGGAGTGTTTGCTGACATCCATTATTCACTTGCTTCCCTCTCAACCTTTTTCCCTGACCTCTCAATTCCAATCTTAGGGAATGTACATATAAAGCTTTATACTCACAAAAAAAAAAAAAAAGAGCAAGAGCAATTAGCAAACGAGTATGCACAATAAAAGTCAAAACATTGACTCAGACCTACACATGTCACATCTGGTACAGTGAAACAGAAACCTATGCCATAAAACACCTTTGATCTTCATCACTTGAGTGATGGAGGGTAGGTAAGATTAGTACGATAGGAGTGTTTCTGTTTTAGAGTTGAGTGATTAGCAAAGATCTCTTTTCCCACTAATGTGCCTCCTGGAGGTATTGTTTGTGTTTCATAGTGTGTACAAGAACCTGTTGCTATTGATAGGATTTGGACCTTCATGGAACCTTCAAATCAAGCGCGACCATCAACACAAACAGGTGTTTCTTGTCCATTAGCATTGCCCTTATCTTTTTGCATCCATGTTTGTCTGCTTTGATTGTGATTGGTAGCATAATATTCAGCGCATTGGCTTAGTATTAAACATTTAATTCAATGTAATGTTTTGTCATAATCACTTGTCTAGGTTTAAAAATCAAGCAGTCCGACTAAGCTAGTTTGACCAAGCTAGGTGTTAGAGATCTTCTCTTAATACCATGGGGAATGCCTTCTTAATAAACAATGGTTACTTAGGTTCTTAATCCGATTTAGGCAGCATTGTATGAAATGTACTAGGGCTTTCTAGTGGGCTTGACCCTATTGACCTTTAGCTTAAGTATTATAAAGGGAGTTTACTAATGTGATGAGCCTGGGAGTGTAACAGTGTTATATGACCCCCCAAAGTTACAAAATTTAAATGCTGAAAATGAACAAGCAAAAATTAAAGTGCCACAATGTAAAATTTTAAGCTGGAAGAGAAATCTCAGCTTGATTTGGTACTTCACTCACATGTATTGCCTATGGTACTAGAGCCCTAGAGGTTCCCAGTGTGGGCGCTTTTCCTTGAAAAGCAAAAAACCCAAGGCATACAATAAGCACCCACTTCAAAATTGAATCAATGTGAAAAGACCTTGGGGGGTCAAAGAAAAAGTAATCAGTCAGGCGATGATTTCATGAGAAATTCCTTTTATGGTAGCTTAACTACAAGGTTTTCTAGATATAGCCTCTAGTCAGCCCTTGAACATGAATACTTGGCTCTCGCGATTAAACAACTTAATTGACCACAGAAAGTTAAGAAGCTTACCCATGGTATTAATATTCGATCTCTAGTGCTTTTCGACCGTCAAATTAGCGACCCCAGACTTGTTTAATTTTTTGCCTTTACATCTGTTTATGCATTTGATTACATTGAAATTTAATGTTCATTGCTACCAAATTGTTTGAAATTCTTTGACCAATCAATGTGTCTACCTAAAACTGCATATGCTTTTTAAGAGAATGCAATTACTGTGCCAATGTTGTTTGATTTTGCAGTGACTGAAGAAGGCTAAGGACATTCATCTCAAATGCTCTTCCACCTCGACGAACCAGCTTCAACTCAATAGCTTCCGAGGACGGAATCTACATCAGGAAGGGGGGCATGTTAACCCTCACGGCACACGGACACCCTATCACCTACGATGGACGCGTATTATGTATTTGGTAGAGTCAGGTACCGGGCTTGTCGGTCCAATAGGGAAAGGTAGAGTGATCGCCGATGAGAGGCGCACTTTAACTTGGACATTCAAGGGATTAGTTGGTTAAGCATGGGCGCCCAAGTGTGAATGGGGTGAGCTCCTATAAAAGCCAACTAAACCTAATTTTTACTCATTCTCTCATTTGTGCAATTGAAGAGTGCTCTTGCTCCATCTCCATCTTCTTCTTCTTCACCTCCTTGTGTGTGTGTGTGTGAGAGAGAGAGAGGGAGAGTGTGTGTGCGATCGAGCATTACGAAGGTACGACGGCGGCGAAGCGGTTGAGCGCGGCACGACTGCAGCTTCTTCTTCATCGCGGCGAGGAATCCACCACGAAGGCGAGCATAGAGCGGTGAGTGACACACCCTTTGTTTTCTTGAGCTTGCTAGTTTAGGCTTGTTGTGTGCTTGGAGCCGTTTGTGGCTCGCATACGGTGTATTGGCAAGTCCCTTGCTTCGACAGTGCGGCAAGGAGCGCACAGTTTTGGCGCCGCACTGTGCGCTCCTTGCCGCACTGTCGAAGCAAGGGACTTGCCAATACACCGTATGCGAGCCACAAACGGCTCCAAGCACACAACAAGCCTAAACTAGCAAGCTCAAGAAAACAAAGGGTGTGTCACTCACCGCTCACCGCTCGCCTTCGTGGTGGATTCCTCGCCGCGATGAAGAAGAAGCTGCAGTCGTGCCGCGCTCAACCGCTTCGCCGCCGTCGTGCCTTCGTAATGCTCGATCGCACACACACTCTCCCTCTCTCTCTCTCTCTCTCACACACACACACAAGGAGGTGAAGAAGAAGAAGATGGAGATGGAGCAAGAGCACTCTTCAATTGCACAAATGAGAGAATGAGTAAAAATTAGGTTTAGTTGGCTTTTATAGGAGCTCACCCCATTCACACTTGGGCGCCCATGCTTAACCAACTAATCCCTTGAATGTCCAAGTTAAAGTGCGCCTCTCATCGGCGATCACTCTACCTTTCCCTATTGGACCGACAAGCCCGGTACCTGACTCTACCAAATACATAATACGCGTCCATCGTAGGTGATAGGGTGTCCGTGTGCCGTGAGGGTTAACAAGCTGCTATCAATGCACTGTTGGAGATAATATTTCGGACAAGATTCTCTTCGAGCACTTACTTTGCTGCACTCCAATGGAGCGTACCGGACTGGTACGAAACCGGCCCTCGGTAAATCTTTAACGGCCAATAACTTGGCAACCGTAAACCCGATCCCTGATCTGAAAAGACCGACGCACTCCAAAAATTGAGCACTTCAGCCCGACGCATTCACTTCAATTATGTCACCTCAGTTGCAGTTGCCCAATCCGGTGCGGATCTGCATTAACTCAAACTTCAAACTGCCATAAATTCTTCACCGTAACTCCAATCGATGAGCCGTAAAGACAGGCTGATAGAGCACTTCAAGCACTACAGTTCTAGATCATAATCTTCTATATGTGCTCCCTTCAAGCATACTCATTTTGGCATCATTAAGGCATCTGTTGGCCCTTTTAAGCCACATATAGCATACATTAAGCATTAAACTTGGCCTGTGAGTGAACAAGCCCTCATCACCGACCATTAATCAAGTAGGCTTTCAATAAGCTTGATCTTCATCTTCTCGGTATATTTCTTAGCATGGGAGCGGAGCTGCACGACAGCGAGGCTACATGATACCATGAAAGAGGTTTGAATTTTGATTGAGTGCTTGTATGAGCATCGAGGTTTCATGGCTGAAATATTAGTGTTTTTCAATGGTCTTTTAAAGTGAAATTGAATGTGATTTGGTGATCCTCTCATCATAATCTCGACTAGAAAAACAAGCAGACTCCAAGCACGATAGAAAAGAGGGTTTGTGACTTTGCTGTCACGAACGCTCTTAGATTTTTTGTCACCCTTAGAAAGAGGGTTTCTGATTCTCCACAAATGCTTTCTCACAAAGTGTTTGTGACTCCCATCATGAACTCTCACAGCCAGAGGTTTTGCACCTTCCCAGCTAGACCGCACACTTTCGACAACGTGGACTTTGCAGTATTGTGTGTCCTGTGCTCTATGAGCCTTGCAACATCGCCTTTTGAGCTTGCCTCCCAGCTGCTGATGGGAATTTAAGCACTTGATGGGAATTTAGCCCTACACAACTCGATCCTCTATGGATTACCCCCCCTTTGGCCTGGCGATGGCTTCTATTTGCAAATTGAGCCAACAAGGAAAGAGAAAATTGTGCAGCCCTTGATGCTCTGCAACTTGCACTTGATGGAGCTCAACAAGAGGAATCACCACTGCCCGATAGAGATTTGCACTCAGAGAACAACTGATTGCAAGATTTGGTTCTTCAGGCCTGCACGATAGAGAGCAAGAGAGATTCCATGAATTTATTGTCCTTGATTTCCTTGGTCATCGCCATCTGAAGCTTGATTTGCTACCTATGTCTCTTCTTTGTAGCTCTTCAAGAATCCAGAACTTCCAACTTGATGGTGTGAGGTCACACAGTATCTCAAGCCTTCTCTCTCTCTCTCTCTCTCTCTCTCTCTCTCTCTCTCTCTCTCTCTCTCTCTCTCTCTCTTCACGTACACAGTTTTAGAAAAGCACACATGACTTTGTTGCCAAGCAAGTTGCTCCACCAAAAGCCTAAATGAAAAACCAAAATTCTCGCACACAAACAAAAAATCCATAGAAGGATCGCCAAGGAAGGAGAGGAGTGTTGCAAGGGCTACAGGTAGCGTTTAGGCAACAAAGTTACGACAGTAGCAAGCTCATAGTGAACATAGCTATCCTTATAGTAATCAAGAAACTAAATGTTAAACCCTAATTTAAGTCTAATGAATGCCAAAATAAACCTACTAACATTCCATGGCTCTGATACCAATTGTTGGGATCGTGCTAGGTAGGGTGGATGAAAGATAAACATCGTGTACACAAGTGAGTGAGTGTTGGCTAGATTATCACTCAAGCGAATTAGGTTTGACTCATAAACACGCTCTTGAGTATTTGCTAAGCCATCACAAGCTCGTCATAAACAAGGGAGATGTAATGCAAAATAGAGTTGTGTTTATACATTCATGAAATGAGCGTTAAATAGCTCTACAGCTTTGCTCCACGGCATGTGGGATAGTTCCACTCTTCTCCACTTGACTGACACTTTAAGAGAAAGCTCATACTTTACAGATGGGACATAAATGAAGATTCTCATTGCAGGAAAAATAATCAAGTTATTCAAAAAAAGAGGTGATGTAGATCCCTTTGATTCACAGGAAAGTCAAAAGGAAGACTCTCATGAAAATGTTAGGTGAGGATGAAGAAAGAGAGAACAATGTGTTTAGATTTTGTTGGAAGTGATGATGAAATCGACATGTATGTTGACTTAAATGAAGACTGAACCTATTGCAAAAAGAAATGTGAGGCACATGCTGGAGCATGTACAGGTTTAGAGGGAGTGGATGTGTGGTAACTGATGTGTGGGACCAAATGCTACAATGTACATAGTGTGATATATGCAAAAAAAAAGCCACGATTGGGAGGCCTAGGACGTGGCACCGTTGCATCTTTTATCACATTATAACATGCCTAATTTGATTTAGCAATTTAAAAATGTGAAGTGTTTCAAAGTGGCACGCTCGTTTTGCCTAGAAAGTTCAATGCGGGCGATTTTGACCAAAAATAGCAGTTTTTGTATATGGCCATAAAAGACGTGTCCAAAGTGCTTTCCAAGTGAAAAAATGACATTGAATTTGAAATTTGAGGTATTTTTCCACAACTTTAGGGGGTTTTCCGAGCTCGTTTGGGCATTTTACTGACAAAAAGGGGCATTTTTGGGCAAAAAAGGGCTAAAAATGCCTATAAAATGGTAAAAAATAGCCAAAAAATAGGAAAATAGGCACAAAATGCTACATCAATGATGATTCCATCATTTTTGAATCTAAGAAGGATCTTATAGAGCCAAGAATGAGCTCAGTTGGGCATATAAGCAAGGAGATACTGCCATTCCAATCCAGGGTGCTAGTGTAGTTCCGTGCTGCGTCCACTACGCGTTCAAGGCTGTGAGGCCAGCAATTAGGGTTTCCCCTCCTCAACTAAATACTTGGGCTTCTCCAATGAAGTTCTGAAGCTTCCATGAAATGGTCACAATAAAGAATCAAAGCATCAATTTAGGGTTTGCAACAGGTCGAAGGAGCACTGCATCTGTGCAATTGGGAGCGAGGCTACACCTAATCTTCCCACACACAAGAGTTTTGAGTTAATCTTGGTTCTTTTTCAAAGTGTTGCTTTCATAACTAGAGTTTTGTTTCTTTTTAGTGTAATTTTAGCTTCAAATATTTTGCGGCTTGCTTGACTTTGTTGGGAACTCCCACAGTCAGAGGCTCGACGCTTTCCTAGCCGCAATGCGTACTTTTTGACAACATAATCTTCTTTCAGTTGCTAGACTTGTTGATCTTTTTCTATTTGTTGGATTTGGTGATACCAATGACAAAGATGGACAAACTATTGCAATCGCTTCTCGAAACAATAATCTGTTTGAACTCCCTCTCAATGATGTTGTAGCAAATGTTTTCACTGCTCCAAGTGATCATGATTGCAAGGTATCGCATCACCGCTTTGTTCATACTGATTTCTCAAAACTCTTTGATCTTTAATATCGTGATCTTGTCCATGGCATGGATCTTAAAGCTCATCCCTAGATGGGAATCTGTGAGTTTTGTTCTCTTGGGAAACATAATTGTAAAACCTTTTCTCTTTCAAATCACTACAACACTACATGAAGATATCGACGCGTATATATCGACGGCCATGCTTTTCCACGTGTATATCGACGTAATAGGTGTGCGTCGCTATACGCATTGATATACGCGTGGAAAGGCTTTATTTGCCACGCGTATATCCACGCTTATAGCGACGCAAAAAAAATTGGGGGAAAAAAACGAAACCCGCGCGCAGGGGCCATTTTCGCCTGCTCAGATCTTGGCCGAAACCTGCTGCGCAGGTATTATGTCCATCTCCGCCCGCCCCCCCCCCCCCCCCCCCCCCACCCCACCCTCCCAACCCCTCCCTCTCTCTCTCTCTCTACATCGTGTGTGTGTGTGTGTGTGTAGGAAAGAGAGAGAGAGAGAGAGAGAGAGAGAGAGAGAGAGAGAGAGAGAGAGAGAGAGAGAGAGAGAGAGAGAGAGAGAGAGAGAGAGAGAGAGAGAGACAGAGAGAGAGAGGTGTGTGTGTGTGTGTGTAGGAAATAGAGAGAGAGAGAGAGAGAGAGAGAGAGAGAGAGAGAGAGGTGTGTGTGTGTAGGAAAGAGAGAGAGAGAGAAATGTGTGTGTGTGTAGGTAATCAAAGAGAGAGAGAGAGAGAGAGAGAGAGAGAGAGAGAATTAATGTATGCTTAGGAAATTAAAATTAAAGAAAGAAATTTAAAGAGAAATGAAATGAAATGTTATATTAACGTCTTCGAATGGCCAAAGTGACCTATGAGACATGAGACAATAAAGTTACAATGTGATGGATCTGATACAAAGTCAGAGTAAGAAGATGACAAAATAAAATATTATGGAATCCTAAATTGCTGGGTGTGGACTAAATGGCTAAACCAGCTAGCTGGGATAGGTAGATCATAGGAGATCCAGCATCTGTCGCTGGCGGATCTCATCAATCTCCTCCATGGTCAGTAGTCTGACCGGGCGTTGTTCATGTCGAGCCAAAGTGAACTAGCTAGATCCTCTTATGTAGCCTCTGTCGATGTTGTGTAGTCCTCCGCAGTCGTGGGCGTCTAGATCTCAGTCGCTCATTCTATCAGTAGAGAGATAGGGAAGTAGAGAGCGAGAGAGAGAGAGAGAGAGAGAGAGAGAGAGAGAGAGAGAGAGAGAGAGAGAGAGAGAGAGAGAGAGAGAGAGAGAGAGAGAGAGAGAGTAAGTAGAGAGAGAGAGAGGAAATAGAGAGATAGAGAAAGAGAGTTTTATATATATATATATATATATATAGAGAGAGAGAGAGAGAGAGAGAGAGAGGGAAGTGGAGAGCGAGACAGAGAGAGATAGGAAAATAGGAAAATAGAGAGAGAAAGAGAGATAGCGAGAGCGAGATCGAGAGAGAGAGAGAGAGAAAGAGAGATAGCGAGAGCGAGATCGAGAGAGAAAGAATGAGAGATAGGGCACGTAGACAGAGAAGAAACTATGGAACTAAAAGAGGCAAAGGGGTTTTGCCTGCTACATGCATTGCCATGTACACCTGGGAGTGCACGTATGTGTCTACCCATATAGGATTTGACCAATAAAGACGAGATTTTGACCCGGTGGTCCTGATCTCCGTACACCTCTGGACCGAGGTGTACGGAGATTGGGCAAGACTTGAGAATGAGAGGTAGTTTACATTGTGAGGAGTATATATATATATATTAAAACAACATTCATAATCATTGTAGATGGAAATGTCATCAACTAACATGGAGGAAAAGATTGCATGCTCGTGCACGCTCTGCAAGTATCAAATCCTGTGCAAGCGTAGGATATGTAATGAGCATGTGCACAAGTACGGAGAGTTTGCTAGAGAATCCGTACAGAATCTACGATACGACTCCTACGGAAAGGGCATTGATTTCTGCGACATAGCACCTACATCAGAGAGAGAGAGAGAGAGAGAGAGAGAGAGAGAGAGAGAGAGAGAGAGAGAGAGAGAGAGAGAGAGAGAGAGAGAGAAAAGATTATGCGTGAAGGTCCGACCAATATAGAGCCACGGATGGAAGCAGAAAAGGGCTTACAGACAGAAGACGACGGCATGGAGGAGATGTTGGATGCCTTCTTCCGGACAAGTGAGGAGAACGCGAACGAAGCAGCACCAGAAGCCGTGCGCCTATCTCCTGAAGACATGTTGAGGAAGTTGGCACGTCAACCAATCTATGAAGGCGCCAAAATATATGTGCTTCGTACTTGTCTGGCGTTTTTGAATCTTCAGTCAGTGTACGGGTGGTCAAATGCAAGTGCCACTGCTATGTTTAGGTACGTAATTTACAAAAGAGATTTTTCGATTGCAACGGTGATGTGCTCGGAGAGCTTTTTAATTTAATGTGGCTTAAATAGGTTATTGCGGGAGCAACTTCTCCCGGATGGCAATGAAATGCCCCCCTCCAGGCCAGACGCAAAGCAACTTCTGACCTCAGTTGGCTTGGACTACAACAAGATTCATGCATGTCCAAATGATTGCATTCTTTTTCGCAATGAATTCGCAGATTGTCTATCGTGTCCTAAGTGCGGAGCAATGCGCTACAAACAAGATGCAGTTGACGAGACAGTGCCAGCTAAAGTGTTGCGGCATTTCCCTATTATTCCTAGGATAAAAAGCATATTTCGTTGTGGTTCCATTGCAAAGTTGATGCGGTGGCATTCTACAAATAGATCCACTGACGCAACATTTAGGGTGTCCGCTGATTCAAAGGCTTGGAGGCACATTGAAGATACCTGGCCACATTTTAAGAGTGAACCAAGCAATTTGCGTTTGGGCATGGCAATGGATGGAGTCAATCCATTTGGCTTGAGAAGCTCGTCATGGAGCACTTGGCCTGTGTGCCTTATCAATTACAACCTCCCGTCGTGGCTTGCCATCAAGAAGGGTCATTTGATATTAAGCTTGATTGTACCTGGTAAGTTCAAGGCAAAAAACATGGATGTTTATCTAGCTCCACTAGTTGACGAGCTCCAGGAGTTATGGCATGGGATCGACATAGCAGATGCGGTTGAGCCAGTAGGACAACAGCATGCAAGGATCCATGGACTTCTTATGTGGACTATGCATGATTGGCCAGGATATGGAGAAGCTTCTGGTAATGGTTATTGATTTACAAAATTCTCCCTATTCGCAAGCCCTTTGCCTTGGCCTGATTCATGCTTTAATATATGCAGGGCTAACAACTTCGAGATACAATGCATGTCCAATTTGCGGGCAGTCTTTGGATGTGCGCTATTCTGCCTCTCTTCGAAAGACAATTTATCAAGGCCACCACCGTTATCTTCCAGATGGCCATCACTTGCGCGAAGGTCAGCTTGGTCGCATCGAATGTCGTACTATGCATGTACAAGAGTGGCGTCGCCGATGGGAGCAACATGAGGGGCAACCTGTTCCAGGAATGAAACGTTTGTCCATTCTCCATACGTTGCCGTACTGGGGTGATCTACTAATTAACCATTTGCTGGATGTTTAACGGAGGAAGTGCGGACCTGCATATATAAGATTTCAGAGCTAGTGCGGTGGATCTCTTCCAAGGAGATACGGGAGGAATCTATTGCAGTCGCACGGGCTAACTCCATGGAGGCAGTTTGCATGATTGAGAAGTATCTACCCACGAGCTGCCTAACTATCCAAATGCATTTTCTCGTCCATGTAGTAGATGAGGTTGCAGTGGCAGGTACAGTCCACAGCCGTTGGATGTTCTTTCTAGAGCAGTTCATGAAAACACTTAAGGGTTTTGTTCACCAAAAAGTGCGTCCACAGGGGAGCATGGCAAAAGGATGGCTGGTGCAAGAGTCTCTTGTATTGACGACCGAATTTCTATCCGTTTCTGACCCAGAAATGCCTCGACTGTGGAGCGATGAGGAGGATGCAAGACTGGTGGGAGAGGAGCCGCAAGGGCAAGGGGTGCCGAAGAAAATGAACCTGGCCATGGGAGAAAAGATCATGAAGTTCTGTATACTAAATTCAGCGCCGATGCAAAAATGTCTTGAAAGGTATGAAGAAGAGAAAGAGAGACGCAATAGGGAGCGACAGGATTTCAGGCGAAGTCGAATGACTAGCGGCTTACCCTTGCCAGACTATCTCGCTCCTCTACCTGAATTCCCTACAATGGCATGGTTGGACAAGACAGTGAGAGCAGCTCGACAGATCGGAGAACCCATATCTCTAGAAGAGGAAGAGTTGGCTATTGGATGTGACTGGAAGTATCATACATACATGGCACTCTGGTCGCATGGAAAGCATTTCAAAACACAACAAATTGACAGCAGAAGAAACACGTTTGACAGTGGGGTAATGGTTAGTTTCATGCAAAAGAGCAGGGCCAGTGCTAGAGACACGAATGAAAGCCCTAACAACCTGGATTACTGTGGTCTGGTGTCAAATATCCTGAAAGTAAGCTTCAGGCGGTTTGAGATGTTTTTGTTGGATGTGAAGTGGTTCAAGGTGATTACTTCTGGTCGCAATGCAACGGTACGCAGAGATGGAAACAAACTTGTGCAAATAGATTCTACAAAGATTTGGACATATGCGAGCGACACATTTGCTCTCTCCGAACATTGCGAGCAAGTGGTCTTTGTACCGGACCCTCGAGAGCGACAATGGTGGTTTGTGGTTCAGGTTGCTCCAAGAAATAAACAAGTATTTGAAGGGAAAGATCTCTTGGAGGAAAGTCAGTCAGACGACGTCCATACTAGTGTGACATTAGATGAGATGGACGAAGGTATGGCAGAGGAAGCTGACAGATATACGTCGAGGGATGATGCAGACGAGCCAGAATTGACACTTGTAGATGAAGATGCAATGGATGAAGACAATCTGCCAGAACGAGTTGGGGCAGATTTATGTTTGCAATTAGAGATAGACGATGATACGGTGCAAGATCTTATCGATGATGCCTCACTCGTCGAGGCCTAGGCCTGTAAGTGTTTGTGTGAAAACGTTGATTTAAAATTAAGCTTAAAGTTAATTTAAAAAATTGTGTTCTGACGCTTTATTTTACTTTCTTTGTGCAGGACTTTAGTATGGCAGACGAGATTCCAGATCCCGCTTCCATGAGTGTAGATGCATTCATGGGCTTCGTTACACGGATGACACCTGCTCAGATGGTAGAGGCTTCTCAGTACTAGGTAGCCAGAGGCACGGGTACTACGCCTCCGGGCTTCACACCGGAGGGTCCGGCGCCTGGGGGGGGACGTCTACGGGGGGGAGGACACCTATGGGTACGACGCCTGCCTCTCCCATCACGGCCGCTTCGACACCTAGGGGTGAGACAGAGGTGGGTACGTCTTCATCTCCGCAGCACAGGCGCACTCGTAGATCTCGGAGATCGTCAGGTGGAGGTGGTGGTTTATGTGGAGGAGGGTCCACAGATGCTTCGACCCCTCCTCGCTCACGACCCCCGTCCTACCCAGGCACACCTCGATACACCTCTTGGCACACCTCGGACACCTTGGGGGGCACACGATCCTAGTGCCTCCAAGCTCTATATTGTACAGGAGATGGTTCTGTTGACATGGATAGAGTCAGGACTGAGATGTGACAGCGGATTCGCCAGCTCACGGACCTGCAGTTTTTGACCAGCCTTCTGACGTCTTGGGGTGATCAGGATGGGGACAAAGTCAATTACATAGTGGAGACCATCCTGAGAGAGTACCAGCCTGCTTCGGTTTCTTATGTTGTTCCGAGGAGGTGGATCAAGGGTGTTGCACGGGACACCGTGAAACATCGACGAGATGCAGCTCGGAAGGCTTTCAGGACCGGCTCGTCGAAGCCTTCGGGCATCCCACACGAGACGTGGCTACAGATCAGGGAGGATGAGCAGACAGCGGACACGCGGTTCAGACATTAGCGTGAGGCCACGCAGGTACGACAGATGACCAGGGGGACATCTCATCTTGGCAGCGGAGGCTTCGACACCTTTCGCTATGAGTTTGTGAGTTTCTAATCCAATCTTAACTATGGCGTTTTTAAAAACGCGATGAATCATGTATTCTTATTACTTTGATTTTTGTATAAACGCAGAATCTTGCGATGCATCGAGCTCCGACACGCCAGGAAGAGTCATATGGATATCGCAGAGGTATCTATGAAGTACTGAATGATCTTGAAGCTTCAGGAGAGCCTGTAGACTGGGAGGCCGTACAGTCTCGCTGATCGCTTGAGGTGAGACGTTAATATGTGTGAGTTGATTTAATTAAGTAAGTATATGTGAAGTAATATCAATACTAATTTTGTGAGTTGTCCTATGTGCAGGTTGCGACGCCTAGTCATTAGTGGACCGGATTTCATATATATGCTTTGTGAGACACAGACACGCTTCTGTGTCTCTTTTTTGTACAGACAGTTATTGTTCAGACAGTTATTGTTTCCCTTATGGTTATGATTATTGTCATTGTCATTGTATAGACATAGTTATGGTTCAGGTTTTGTTAATGGTTATGTTTAACTTTCTGGTTATGCTTATGGTTATTCTTAATTTTGTTTATGGTTATGGTTATCTGCATTATGGTTATGCTTTTCAGTTATGGTTATGGTTCGTTATGGTTATGGTTTGTTATGGTTATGCTTTTCAGTTGGTACGGTACTTTTCTTTCATTGGCCTTAAATCTCATGTGAGATCCTACATGGATAGCATGTAGGAGGCGTATACATGATATGGTTTTTTTTGAAAAGTTTATGTAAAAAAAAAGGAAACTCTGTCGAAATTTCTGCGTGCGGGAGCATGGTTGATTTTGGTGGTGCTTGCTTTCTTGGGCAGAGGGCAGGAAGTCTGGCTGTGGTTGTGTCCATCTTTTAACTGGGCACAAGCCAGGCTACCTACCCTCTGTCCAAGAAATTTATTTTATGTTATGGTCGTCGCTATCTGCGTCGCAAATAGCGACAGGTTCACAAGGACGCGGATATCGACGCACATAGCGACGCAGTGCATCGGTATCTGCGTCGATGACACCTTTTTTTGTTGTAGTGAATACAACTCCTTCTCATGATATATTGGATCTTGTTTATACTGATATATGTGGACCTCTACCATCATCAAGATCACAACATCGTTACTTCATTACATTTATTGATGATTACTCATGGTATACCACTCTTTTTCTGCTTAGACAAAAAACTGAGGCCTTATCTGTTTTCAAACAATTTCACGGAACTTCAAACTAATCGTCGCCTCAAGAAGCTTTGCGGTGACAATGGAGGCGAATATGTTTCTTGAGATTTTTCAAGTAACGTGCTGACAATGGAATTTATCATGAGCATACTATTCTATATTTTCCTCAATAGAACGGTGTTGTTGAAAGAAAGAATCACACTATTTTTCAATGTTGTTAGATGTATGTTGATTCATTCTAGGTTATCTCATGTTTTTTGGCCTGAAGCTACTTTGACAGTAGTATTTATTCAAAATCATATTCCTACTACTATAAGTTCTAGTTGTAAGATACCCATCACATCATGGACATGTTACATTCCTTTTTTATCTCATTATTTAACCTTTGTATGTATGGCTTAAAATCATGTTCCCAAAGAAACACGAACAAAGCTTGATGTTTCTAGTCTTAAAGTTAATTTTATTAAATAATCTGACACTTCTAAAGGCTATAAACTCTATAAACCTTCCTCTAAGAAAGTAATCGTGAATTGTGATGCTAATTTTAATGAGTAGCTTATGGGATTCTCATGTTCTATGGATGATGTTGATGATCCGAAATCATTGCTTTAGGCTTTTCTATTTCTTTCATATTATGAAACTCTCCCATAGAGTAGCTTCCCTGTTCAAAACAACCATCAATTCCCAATGTTACCATTGATGATATTGATATTATGGTTGATCTTCCTATTGATTTGAACATGGTTCATGTCATGTTTATGATGACGATATTGTTCATAATGTTTTCTCTACTTCTGAAGATCCTGTTACTTATAGTGAAGCTATCTCTTCTCCACAAAAGGATCAACGGAAAGAGGCTATGCCAGCAGAGAATGATTCTCTTATCTCTTAAAGTACATGGACACTAATTGAACTACCTCTTGGTTGTACAATTATTAAGTGTAAGTGCGTGTAAAAGACAAAAGTACAAGCAAATGGATCTTTTGAGAAGTTCAAGGTACGTTCACTTGCAAAAGGTTATTTGCAACTTGCTGGTGTTTATTATCAAGAGAACTTTTCACCAGTTGTTCACATCTCATTTGAGTGAGGAAATTTATATGGATCAGCTAGAAGGATTTGTTATTCCAGGTAAGGAAGACCTTGTTACTCAGTTTCATAAGGCACTATATGGTCTCAAACGAGCTTCACGGGCCTGGTATACAAAATTTGATCTTTTTCTCACCAAAGAATTTATCTCCTGCTCTTCAGTCTCCAACTTATAAATAAAGCGCCAAGGTGGTAGTTTTGTGATTCTTGCTCTTTATGTGGATGATACCATCCTTGTTTCCAATGGTTTTGGATATCTTCAGCAAGTAAAAAGTTGTTGTCTCTAGCATTTGATATGGTGGATCTTGGAGAGCTTCTCTTGTATCTTTCCATTTAGATTCAAAGGAGCCGCACAAAAGGGATTTTGTTCCTTTGACAGTCAAAGTTTATTATAGTTTTAAATGAAATTTGCACATCCGGTCTATACTCCTTGTCTTGCAAGTTCTACAAAAAATACTACTAAAAGTGGTGGTCAGCTTGTCACAAACAACCTTATGCTAACTTGATCAGATGTATTCAATTTGTTGGAATGAACACTCTCCCTAATATTTTGTTTGTTGCTAATTATTTTGGGCAACATCTTACGCTTCTTTCTCTTAAGCATTGGTCTACAACAAAACTTGTGTTGAAATACTTAAAAGGCACTACCAATTTTGGTTTGGTCTATCAACAACAATCAACATCGGACTCTATACAATCTCTCTCTCTTTTGGGCTACACAAATGCAGATTGGACAAGCTCACATTTTTCCATTTGATCCCCCTTCCCCCCTCTCTCTCTCTACATATATATATATATATATCTCAACAATATCCGTCTATCATTAGGAGAAAGCTGGACTCACTTTTGGGCCTTTCAGTTCTAGAGAGAGAGTGGAGCTCGACCAATGAGGAAGAGGCTAATGTTACGTTGAAAATCGACATTTTGTAGTCAAGCTCTTTTTAAAAAAAGGGAGGAAATTTTATTTTGGTTCATCAAATTGCACAATTTCACGCTTTCAAGGCATAAATGTCGTAAGTTGTACTAACTATGTACCGAGGAATTTTAGAACTTTCATTGAAGACTCTATCTAGTACTTTGTTCCCGCCCAAATATGACTTTGAGTAGCTCTACTTCCCTCTCAAAACTTCTTCCCTTTTTCATATTTGCGCTAACCTTTCTGTGTATTCATTCTACTGCACACCATGTCTACTTCTCGAAGGCCTAGCACTACCATTGACTCTGTTAGCATTTTTAACAGTTATACTACAGAAGATCAAGCATGGATTCCATCTCATATAACTATCGAAAGTTGGGTTCTACTGCAAACTAGGAGGAGGAAGAGGAGGCAACGCAATGATATCGTGGAGGCTTTCAAGGGTCAAGTTAAAGAGTTTAAAGTGTGTGCACAAAGCAAGCGGGTGAAAGAGGTCCTCATACAACATGCTTTCCAGCATGCAGACTTAAGGTTGCAAACATCTCCTCCAAGTTTTCCAAGGCATCGACCCAACTGTAAGTTATATCAGCATCTCGCTTAGTGCATGATTATATTCGAATATTAAGTGGTGGATATCATCTTTGGTATGTTTCAGATATTTATCCATCGAATACGACAGATTGACAACCAGTTGAGAGTATAGTTGGGATTTTTGATGCTTTCCATGCATTTATTGGTGAGCAAATGTACCGAGGAAGACAACACAAGGAACTTGCAGATAATGGAATTTTCTTTTATGATATGTCATATGTGGAACCGAGAACTTCCATTGGTTGGGGTCGTGTAGCTCCTTTGTCACTTCCAACCTTTGACAGCAAGGATTGGTCCCTGCCTACTTCGCAAACTAGTGAAAGCTTCAGGAATAAGTTGTTTCAGGATATACAAAAGTCCCTGAAGTATTCAATTGCCACAAAAATAGTTCGGCTCGCACTATTTATGCCTCTTGAAGTGTTTGCAGATTTTTTCTTGGATGAGCAAATAAGAACTACCGCAACAATGTTCATTTGCAAGTCTGAGATCTATTTGGACTTTTTAGATGATAACTGGGATAGGAAACAATCACAGAACAAAATCTGTATTTTGCAAAAGAAGTCCATAATTTGCAAGTTCATTATAAGATCTCAAAATTTCTTAGTATCGTTTTACTATATTAGATATCATCTTCTTAGTGGGCAGCTTATTCCACTCAACCAAGATACAGAGAACAGCCTCGAGAACAAACCTTTATCAATGGAGCTCTACTTTTGAGACAGCCTACTTACTATGATGGAGACAATGTCAAGCACAACTCTGGCATAGCTCAGGATAGATCTTACATGTGAAGAACTTCCACTTTTGCCGGAATTGTATGCATTCAGTCTCAACAATAGAAAGGTGCTTACTAAATCGATAAATTTTGATTTTCTTTAATACACTATGACTGAATCTAACTTTTTCTTCTTTTCAGATTCCAAGGCGCAAGAAGAAAACAACATTGTGCAAGGAGTCACTAACAAATAAACTTTACTTAATTGCTTCCACCGAAAGCTAGGTCATATACCTTGTGCACGCAAAGAGCTTTGATGCCATGCAAACCATGATGTACTCTTCAAAATGACTAATGCAGAGATATTTTTTGGCGGTCAAACAATGTTTCAAAAATGTACATTTTCAATGTTTCAAAACTTTACATATTGTGTTGTTTCTGTCAAGAGTAATTTGCTCCCTTTCCTTGCTACTGTCCTCTCCCCCGGTTTGTGCCACTCATCCGCTGTCCTCTCCCGCGGTTTGTGCCACTCGTCCCTTGCCCTCTGCTCCAGTTGCTCCTACCTCTGCCTTTGGGGACGCTGGTCTCGGGCATACTTTCGCGTCACTCGAAATCATGGGCCTCTCCCATGGCTTCCCATGCTTCTTACACCTGTGAAGCTTCCCGCTATTCTTACTCTCGCCGTTGACGTGCAGCCCATTCCTCTACTTCTGCGGTGTCCGCATAATATTGGTGTATTGCTTCTTGCATATTTCGAACTTCTTCTTGAGTCTGATTGTGAAGTTGCGTCATTTCGTTAATGCGAGCCTCTTCGAACTCGTCAGCTCTCGCCGCTTCCTCTCTTGTGCGTCTGTTTACCGAGATTATAATATGTTGGATGGCCATTACAGAAAAATGTCTCACATCATTGTTGGTGTAGTTATGTAATCGAAGTTTCTGTAGAAGTGTGATACAGACATCTGTTGCTTCATACATACGTTGCAGCAAACAATAAAACAGCAGATTACTTACGTTCGGTATATCCATAATTTGACTGATGAGCAACACGGCATTCAAACAGGTTCGTCAGCCACAGCTATAGTCATCAGTCTGCGTGGGCAAGGTTACCCGTTCGTGCTTGACTACATTTCCTAGATCATGTTCTAACAAAAGATGCTCTACACAACATACAAGTTTTTTCGCGGCACTACATACATAACCACTTGAATCAGAAACACATTGCAAAGAGACACTACACTGCTTTCCAAATGTACCCAAATGGACCTTACGTTTTTACACGACCGTGAAACGCCCTGCTTTTCCCGGAGATTGTGTACTTCCATGTCAAATAACATCAGACTCCAATGATCACTACAAAGACACCATCAAAGACGAGGAGAAATTCGCAATGCAAGATGTTGTTTACAAGGCAAGAAAATACTCACGATTGATTGTACGCAGTGACCAGAAAGCGCGCTAGATCAAAGTTGACTCTACTAAACCAGTTCATCAGACTCAAAAAGGAAACTGAGTTGTTCTACAGATAAGGCGATACCAGCGGATCTATTACGTATACTTTCTCTTGAACCTCAGGGGGCAGAAGCGAGACAGCGTGGCTAACATGAACAAATGGCAAAGATTAGACTTGAACATCAATTGAGTCAATACGGAGCGAGTGGGGCAGCTATCGAATTCCATACGCCACTGATTCGCTTGGTATTGACCCATGTCTTGGCTGAAATGAAGAAGAACTTGATGAATGCCGCAAAGACATGGGTCAATACCGAGCGAGTCAACGGCGGATTCCAATTCCATAAGCAACTGACCCGCTTGGTATTGACCCATGTCTTTAAGGTAGTGAACCATTTTAAAGAAAAACTTGGCAACTGCCACAAAGACATGGGTCAATACCGAGTGAGAAGTACCAAAATCCAATTTCATTAGCCACGGTTTCGCTTGGTATTGACCCATGTCTCGGTAGAGACCCATTTAATGAGCATAAGAATTAAAGAGCATGAGAATTACCACAAAGCAACATTGACGACCTCATTTGTTGCGATCTAGTCGGTAAAATTGTGCATGCACATGAAGTCTACATTATCGAGGTTGGTAATGCAGGCCTCCTCTGACCTTGCAGGCAGCTGTATGTGCGCATGCAGAGGCCCTGAGCTCAACAAAATTCTCAACTCCTCTTCATTCTCTTTGTTGGTTTGCTCTAAAATAATTGACTCATCCGATATGTTGGATGGCCCTTCTGATGCAGAGCCTTGCCCTTCCCTTTCTTGAGCTGGCTCCCTGGCTGCCTCAGGATTCTCCCTAATAGCCTCAGGCTCCTCAGGCTCCGAAACATTTTCCTTCAATATTGGTTGCTCCATAGATGCCTCAGGCTCCACCCTGACCTGCTCTTGTCCCTCATCATCCACGATGGGCTGCGGATTATCCATGACTTGCTCATTTTGGTGTCTAGCTGACTCCTCGATAACTGTCTCTGTTTCTTCCATGACTGCCTCGGGGTCCACTCTGGCTTGCTCTTGGCCCTCTACGGCTATCTCAGCCTGCCCATCTGTGTCGTTTCTCTCGACCCGTGATCGGGTCCTTCTGCTGTTTGTTTCAGCCCTAGACGGCTCTATCTGTCATGCACGAGGATGGAGAGGGGGGATGTTGAGAATATCCATGGTTCTACTATCCTGGATAGGCACTGGCTGAAGCAGCCCATCGTAGCGAAAACAAAGCCTACGAAGAGTATCAAAATCCCGTGGCATGATAGTGACGCGGTGTGCATGGGCAGCCAGGATATATCCATCGCTGAAGAATTCCACGAGGTAGTCTTCAGCAATTTCTTGAAGGCAGAGGAGTGCACTGCTGGCCCATCGCATGCCGACTCTCCACTGCTCGCAAATCTCCCACACTACTCGCTGGAAAGGGAGACGTGGAATAGCAGGTTGAACGTGTCATTCTATCCTGCGCAGCTCTTGCAGTACACCTCTGTGCGCCTCATATTGGCGTCTTCTTGCTTGAGCATTCAAAGATTCACCTGTTGCCCTCCTAGCGCAGGCCTTTACATGAGGCATCTCTACAAATACAATAACACCAAAAGACAATTCATTTGTTAGCACAAGGGACTTCAGATTTAAGAAAAGGTCAGTACCAAGTGAATAGGTGCATAGGAAAGAGTTGCCTTGCCTTATTCGCTTGGTATTGACCTCAGAAAATAGTAATGGTAGACATGACTTATATTTTTTGAGGTCACTACCGAGCGAATAGGTGCATAGGAAAGAGTTTGCCTTGCCTTATTCGCTCGGTAGTGACTTCAAAAAAAGTAATAGCAGATATCACTTACATTTTTTGAGATCACAAAGCGAACAGGTTTGCAACCCCTGCAACAAAATACCTTATTCGCTGGGTAGTGACCTCAGAAAAGTGTACAAGCAAGCGAACAGGTTTGCATCCGCTGATACAAAATACCAATGTGAAGGAGATCTTAAATCGATGCGGTTCTAACTGTCATGTTGTTCCCTCCCATCACCTCCCCTAATATCGGGGGGATGGTACCATTGATTCTCTCTCCCACGTCCACCTCTCATGAAACCTCATGGCAGTACCACCCCTCACAAACCACTAACTCATAAGCCAGAGCCCAGGCTCTGCTTTTTAGGCATGTCTGGAAGTCTATTTATGAAGCAGTTGTTTCAGAACCTCCCTCAGGGTTTCGCAGAACAACTAAAAGAATCTTGGATAGTGGCGATGCCTTTCCAAGGTATACTCTCGCAGCGCTAGCAACACCGAATCCGGACCCTCCTCATGAGGTCCCCCCTTGGCCCTCCCCCGATGTTACCTTTAATGTTCTCGACCGACACAGCTCGGGAGTGGTTGCTGTCAACACAAGAGTCGATTCTCGAGGTAAGCCGCTGGTAATTCTTTGCTTTCTACTCCCAATTTCCAAGCTCCTAGTTTGAAGAGCTTACTTGCTAAATGCTATGTGCAGGATGCTAGCCTGAAGCTGCAGCAAATGCTGATCGTCAGGCAGAGGGTCTCAATCCTTAAAGACTCTCTGGAAGCAAGAAGGCCTGAAGACATGCAGCGATTGCTTGCCGAGAATGGCTCTATGGAGGTAATCATTAATTGGCTTCAGGAAATGAAGGATGAAGTGCTTGAGCTAGCCAGTAAATATGAGGAAGCCATTAACTTTGCAAACAGGCTTTGCGAAGAGATAGCCTAGATCTGAAGAAACCCCCAGAAATTAATAGGCCACTCTTTGTAAAGTCTGTAGTGTTTTCTAACTCAAACCCGGTGTTCAGTTGTAATTTTGTTTCTTTCTTATAAAATCAAAAGGCGTATTTGGCAAAAGAAAACCCTAAATCTGCAACAAGCAGGGGTTACCTTCCCCTTATTTGCTTAGTATTGACCTCTGTACTAGCAGACATCACTCAACTTTTCTTTTGGTTAGTACCAAGAGAATAGGGACCTTCGGACTAAGTGACCTTACCTTATTCGCTTGGTACTGACCAACTACACAAAATACAAGCGCACAGGATCGAAATCAAAATGCGTATTTGGCAAAAGAAAGCCCTAGATCCGCAACAAGCAGGGGTTACCTTTATTTGCTTAGTATTGACCTCTGTACTAGCAGACATCACTAAAATTTTCTTTTGGTCAGTACCAAGCGAATACGACCCTTCGGACTAAGTGACCTTACCTTATTCGCTTGGTACTGACCAGCTACCTAAAATACAAGCGCACGGGACCGAAATCAAAACGCATATTTGGCAAAAGAAAACCCTAAATCCGCAACAAGCAGGGGTTACCTTCCCCTTATTTTCTTAGTATTGACCTCTGTACTAGCAGACATCACTTAACTTTTCTTTTGGTCAGTACCAAGCGAATAGGGCCCTTCGGACTAAGTGACCTTACCTTATTTGCTTGGTACTGACCAACTACACAAAATACAAGTGCACAGAAGGGTAGTAAGTAGCATACCTCTTCACTGTGTTTAGAGTTCCGCGTCGCTGAAGCACTGCAGAACAAGAGTAAGAGAAGGAGGATGCGCGAGAGTAAGAGGTGATGGAGTTTGCTTACCGCGTAGCGTCGATGGGGGTAGAGTTAATTAGAATGATGCGCAGTAGAGGACGCGAAAAGAGGCAGAATAGTTGAAACTTGAGATGTTTGGCGGGGGTAATGCCTCAACTTAGAATGCTTACCTCGGGGAGGGTGACAACTTCACTTATGCGTGAGATTGTGGTTGGTAAATCGTACTGCATGGGAATCTGAGACCATTTAATACTGGTTGTCTTGAGAGCGCAGTCCACGTGCCTTGTTGAGTGACCGTTAAGGGTTAGACAGATGCCAATCGCCCTTGCAGTCGCCATCTCCATCTCCATCTTGCACCTTCTGCTTGGCCAGCTCTCGTGCCTTTGCCTTTTCTGCGCCCTTCCCCTTGGCTAGCTCTTGTGATCCTGCGTTTAGAGTCAGACGCCGATTGCCCTTGCATTCGCCATCTCCATCTCCATCTCGCACCTTCTGCTTGGCCAGCTCTCGTACCTTTGCCTTTTCTGCGCCCTTCCCCTTGGCCAGCTCTCGTGATCCTGCGTTTAGAGTCAGACGCCGATCGCCCTTGCATTCGCCATCGCCTTTGCATTTTTTGCGCTCTTCCCCTTGGCTAGCTCTCTTGATCCTGCGTTGAGTGACCTCCACTGGGTCGAGTCCTTTGCTGCCGCGCCGCCATCGCCCCCCTCTGGTTCTTGCTGTCGGTGGCCTACGACATCACCATCCAACTCGACGCCATTGGATATTGCAGAGACAGGTTCTTTCTCCCTGCCTCTCCCCTTCCTGTGTGTTGTTAATTGTGTGCGCACCGAAGCCACTGCGTTAGGGTAAAAACACATGCATGGTTGGAATAATTACTCATTATGTGACCGTATCGCATTCATGGTTGGAATAATTACTCCTTATGTGACCGTATTGCATTCATGGTCGGAATAATTACTCCTTATGTGATCGTTCCTGAGGTTGGGCATAGTGAGTGAGTAGGCCTATAAATCTATTACTGATAACATAATATCCTTTGTTCTTATCCACCTGTTCCGAATGCCACAAGACAGAACCAAGCGAATAGGGCCCTTCGAAGATTCTTGGGGACCCTACTCGCTTGGTACTGACTCAACTAACATCACCACTTATGACATTAGCTAAAGGGACATAACCCGTCGATAGGGCCATTCGGTGATTCTTGGGGCCCCTACTCCATTGGTTCTGACTCAACTAACTTCAACTCTTATGGCATTAGCACACGGGACAGAGCCAAGCGAATAGAGTCCTTCGGAAATTCTTGGGGGCCCTACTCGCTTGGTTCTGAATCAACTAACGTCAATTCTTATGACATTAGCAAGCGAAGAGGGTCCTTCGGAAATTCTTGGGGACCCTACTCGCTTGGTTCTGACTCAACTAACGTCACCTCTTATGACATTAGCGCACGAGGCCGAACCAAGCAAAATAGGACATTGAGGGGTACTCGAGGCCCAACATTCGCTTTGTTATGACACCAAATAGTTTTGGCTTGCTTTTTCTTTTAGTCATGGGGATCATAGTCCTGGAGACAGACGTGAGCGAGGATACATGTGAAGAAAAACTATTCACATTCTTATATAACGCCCGTGCTCATCACCGTGCACCAAAACTATCAGGAATGTTCAATACAAAGTTTTCTATACAGAGGATTATAGATTGCTCCTTTGAGTACCTACAAAACCATTTGCAACAGTATGAGGCAGTCACTTGTGACAATTCCATGACAGTTGATGGCATGAGATATGTGCACCCTGCCGACCTTGACCCTGACAAGAGTGCTTCAAGGAGACTGAATCACTGTCTTGAAAAGTGTCCCTCCAATGCACTACTTGTACAAGAGAGGTGTATGAAGCACTTAAAAAAATGTCGCTTATTGGAATTCTACCATGGGTTTGTCTGCTACTTATACTTGCAGACGGATGGTGAGTCAGAGACTTCGCAGTCAACAACTTTCGGTAGTTGTCCATTGGCGCTGGAGGAAGAGGTAGAGGATGTGGAGGTGGAATTCAACCCAGAAGAAGAGCGGGGAGAGGTACAAAAGGAAACATTTGATGCGGGCTTAACTCTTGTTTCTCTTGCGGATGCAGCAATAGGGTGCAAGCAAGAACGCCCAAGTATGGAAGCGACTTTGCCTCTGAATTGTGCTCCCAGCTTTGCTATGGCGGGCGACACCCAGTATGTTCTGCTCACAGATATCATGCATGAGCTCAATATACAGGAGGACTACTGCCTAGCGGCAATGGCAAATTTTTGTGAGGCAAACATGGGGTTTGTGGACGATGATGGAGTGGACCAACATCTTATTGCTGACACAGCTGTCCACGACTCACAGTTCACTTCAGGGTCGCAACTGATTAAAGATACGTTCAATGAGGCGAAGTCTGGAGAGGCCAATTTGCCAACAGATGAGAAGTTTGAATTGACAACAAAACAACTCGTCTTGGAAAACATGGGTAGACACGTGGCACTCGAATATCATGTAATGAATAGTCAGTCTATTCACTTGTGGGGGAGGTCAATGCTAGAAATGGACGAGAATCAGATGGTAACTTTAGTCATGCATTCAGATGGTATTAGAGATGGCCGAGTGATAAAATATCATGAACATTTTTTTTTTGCTGCCAGGTGCTAGTGTATGACGATAGTTTCCTTAGAAGAGCGGGAGGCTCATGGCAAGGGCTTGTCACTGGAGTCCAAGGCAAGGATACGACGTTGTCTGACTACATTGGGCATTTCAACCACAAAAAGGTTTGTAGAAACAATTCAAGTACTTGACAATTGTACTCATCTCACTTACGGCCCATAAATTCATTGCAATTATTATGTAGATCATAATATACCACAAGGAATACTCCGATGACAATGCAAAGTTTCCACTATTTGCAATGAAAGTTATTACAAGATTGTGTGGTGGGCACCCCCTCCCACTAAACGCACAAAGAGTAATTCTGATTGAAAAGCATTTTGCTCTACATGTATTTGGCATTGGGTATGGGTGCCAGGCACTCAGAGCCCCCTATTTCATGTCCTACACAGCTCAGGCTCTGGCTGCAGGGGTTGAAGACCCGGAAAGATTAGATCCATGCAATAAGCGGTTGTTTCTGAGGGAAAGAAGACGCATGATGCCCGTGGGGATGCTGCCATCAACAGAGGAACGAGCTCGTCAGAGCTTGCACATCGAAGAAATACAAAGTGAGGAGGAAGGAGGTGCATCGAAGAGAATAAAAACGACGGGCTCAGGTCCATCTTCTCCCGCTCCTGACTCGTGACTGGCGCCACCTTGAATGGCGCTCTTCCGCATTTGAAGCTCCCCAAGCCATCTGTTTCTTCTCTTTGCGGATGTGTTGTAAAGACCGTGTAATTTCTGAACTCTTAAGAAGTTCCTTCTGCCTTGCTCTATGAATTAGTCGTCTATAAGTCCATTGGTGTAACTCTAATAGGCTATTGGCCTTTTCTTTTCCTCCCCCATGTCGAGTGTGCTTAAAATAACCTGTTCTTGCCATGTAGTGGGTTTTTTCCATGCCTTGTGTGGACCATATTGATAGTGAGCCGTATGTCTTGGCAAAATATGGACCATGGTTGAACAGAATGTGCTACATTGAAATAAAACAAAATGGTCAGTTGAGTACAATTTAAAATTTTGTTTTGTATACGTAGAATGCCAACCTACCATGTAATGTGTGATATGTTGCCCACCCCACCCTGTAAGGGAAGCCTTTTTCCAATCCAACAAGGCTGCTTGAAATGATGTGAGCTTAATTTGGTCCCAAGAATGTTGCTCAAGGTAGTGAAAAATTTTATCTAGTGATTTCCACACGTTCGCCTTGTGATTTTGGATTGCCCCACCACCAGCATTGTCTTTAACCACTTTATGTAATTGTTTCCATTGTTGAACACAATTCTGCTTTCTTCTCTATCTGAATCTTTGAGGCTAAACCGAAGAAACCTTCTTGCCTTCACTCCGCCTATCGATGCTTTCCTCGGTACCTTGTACTGACTTTGAGACATCTTAGGGTCCTCTTCGATTTTGACATTGCCTCCATGCAAACCAATGTCTGAGAGCACTCCCTCTAATGCTTTGATCACTCTTTTCGACTCACTCTCTGGCTTTAATGTCCATGCAAAACATATGTACAAATGAACCACCTTTTCAATTATTCGACAGAGTGCATGAAGTGTACAGACGTGAACTCTACTCAGAGGAATATCAAGCACTGGTTTAAAAGTTTTATCTTGAAGATGTCTGTTGGGAGCTCTAATCCATTGCACACTCTCAAGTGATTGTGCATCTGCCATGCAATATAAGCATGGATTTGCCACAGCTTCTCTGTGTGTTATGTTGTACATACACTTAAGAGTCTTTAAGTCACCTGCCATGTGCCATTCCACTGTGTAGTCGCCAAATCCTTCCACTGAAAGAACAGCTCCCTTTCTTTGTTCATTGATGATAGAAGGAATTTGGGTTTGACTAAAAACCCAATCGAGGATTTCAAAATTTTCCTTATCAACCTCCAGTGAAAAATGAAAACACAAAATCAACAACCAAATAATCAATATTTTTGTTATCAGAGATTGAACGAAGTATACCTGAAATGATCCTAGAGATAGAATATTGTTTTCTGATTGCACGTTGAAGTATCGTGGATCCTCTTTCATTATTGATGGATCCAGAGCTCTGTTCATGAGGGTAATGGTGACTCTCTCCAACTTCTTGTTCTTCAGGACCTCGCACTCGTCGAGCTTCAAAAAAAACTTGAGAATCCCACCGCACTCGTCTCGACTGATGTCAAAGAAGTGAATTGCATACCTTTGCAATGCTTCAAGATCAACGAAGAGGTTGTTGTGCTCGTTAAACTGTACCTCTCTGCCGCCTTTGCCTAAGAACGTTGCTTCAATATGGAATGGTGACCCAAGTTTCTCAAACACCTCATCGTTTACGTGCCGGCGAGCATCCTTTACATGTGATGGCTTTGGCAGCAATGATCCTCTCTGTAGTTTGTTTTGAGATTTTTTAGCTAATGCTTTGAAGAGTGCCTTGTATCCCATCTGCGAGATGCCACTCTCATCAAGTATTGCTTGCACTTCCATTTGTTCCAGCTGATTCTCGTTCATGAAGGAGGTAAGTAGCCTCCCTTTCAACTTACGAAATTTTTTCTAAGTTATCATCTCTTCAACTACTTCTTTTGGAACTATACGGTTGTAATGCACTCCGGCATTGAAGCCTGCACCGTTCGAGTTTGGATGCAGTAAAGACCTGCCAAAAAAGCACAATGCGTTCTGATCATGTATAGGAAAGTAAGTGTATCCACTTCTTAATGAAGCACATTGAAGAAACAAACTTCGAGTTACCTTAAAGCTCGTATTCGTTTTTTCAGGCCACCACTACCAACCTTCATGTTCTCAAGGTTGCACATATCTCGTTTCCGACTACCAAGCACGGTGTCTTTCTCTCGCAAACTTGTGATCTTCTTCTCAAGGCCTTGGATTGTCTCTTTGTTTGATGAAATCTTTTGAGAGCATGCTTCATTTAGTTTCTTCAGCTGCATGTTCTCCATTGCCAGGAAGTTTCTTTGCCTTTCTGCATTCAATCCTCTCATTTCCAAATGTTCGGTGTATCCCAATAGTCCATCCTTGCCATCGCCTGTGAAATGTAAGAGGTTAGTGATATTAGCAAAGGGAAGTGGCGCATTTGTCGTAGGATCCTTTGAATAAATAGACCCATCGGTCCACAAATCCAAATGATGTTCCTTGTTTGTCCTTCTAAATTCTTTCTCCCATTGAGATAAGAAAGACTCCCTCCTACGTTTCTACAACGGTGCGTACTCTTGCAATACATCAACATGAAGATGATGTGTGTTATTTCTTTGGGTAAGTGTTAAAGATGAAGGGGCCGAGGATTGTAAGTTCAAATTAGTGTTTTCATCAGGAAAAGATGCGTTCTCCATTCCTAGAGTTGATAGAGAAGAAGACGGAGAAATGTCTCAGGTTTTGGGAGGGAAAGCCATATTCAGAGTTGATAGAGTTCGTGTGGCTTATGTTTCTGGAGGGAACGCTTGTAAGTTGGCATTTCAAATCATTAGTCATACGGTTAGTTGGATTCCTGACAAGAGAACGAAGGATAAGAATGATAAAGACGGCGGCTACCTACCAAAGAATGTCATTTTGGCTTTTTGTTGCGCATAAAAGTATCACATAAAATGCACAAGTTAACATTTTCATTTTCTCTCTCTAAGCCAACGTGGCACTTCTTACAGGGCCCAAACGTGAGTCCAACTTTCTCCTAATGTTCTCTAACAATGATGTGATTTCTATCTTGTGTTCTTTGATTTGTGATATTGACAAATTATACACAAATCAAAGAAAAAGTGAAGTATCTCAGAGATGGTATGCATTCATCGAAGCTGAAGATGATCCAAAACATTCCTTAAAGTAATTGAAGAGTTAATCAGATCATTTCATTGAGACTTTGAACCTATCATTGTATGTAACAGGAGTGATGTAGCTCCTTATAAACCATTTTTTATAAATTGAACAATATATTAATATAACGGTGGGTATATATAGAGCTATGGGTTTTCTCCTTGAGCTCCCAAGGGTTTTTTCATCCACAGTTAGAGACCCCTGTTTGAGCGGGGTTGTTGAGCTTATGTATGAAGCTACTCTAAATATAGCCCTGGATCCCCTCTATATATATACCATCCTATCTGTGTATGTTACACACTTTGGAGTTGCATTCTTTGCATATCATCTCTTTGTTCTTCTCTTTCTCTATCTTCTCAATACAAAGCTCATAGCCACTATATATTCAAACACCTATTTAGCAAAGTCTAATAGGGTCAAATACTCTTTGCAATCTCCATGCATTCTTTCCAATGCATAGTCATTAATTAAATCCACCTCTTTATTCCGCGGAGCAAGTATTGCTCGACCTCTGAAAAAACTTGCATGATCTTGCACATGACACAAATCTCCATATATAAAGCTTAGAAGATCTGCCAAACTATTTCTTGGAAGCATCATGTGTGAAGGTATTTTGACTCTGTCTAAGTCTCCTCCATCATCCATAACTCCATTGCCAATATCAAGCACCCAACGGGAAAACCTTTGTTGAAGTGAATATGAACCGCAATCAAGTATACGCATATTTCTGGTAAGCCCCAGTATCTTTGTATATTTCCATATGTGAGAATGCCACAACGAAGCATTAACAATGTTTGTACGACTACCTTTTGGTACAACAGGTAGTATTTGTCGAGTGTCACCTCCAAACAAAATGGCTTTTCCACCAAACAAAGTATCTCGCTGCATAATATCTCTTAAAGTTCTGTCCACTACTTCAAATGCATAGCAATGTGTCATGGGAGCTTCATCCCATATAAGTAAAGCTGCATTCCTTAGAAGTTCTGCAAGTTGACTATTTACCTTTATATTGCAAGTTGCTTCAGAGTGAAGCTCCAAAGGTATCTTAAACCTAGAATGAGCATTTCTTTCATTACTCAAAAGCAAAGCTGCAATACCCGAGGATGCACATGCAAGAGAAACTCTACAACTTTCTCGCACTCGTGAAAAAATTGCATTACATAAGTAAGGTTTTGCTGAGCCACCAGGACCATCTAGGAAAAATACCTTCCTTGAATGTGTGTCAATAGCTTGTGGCACTTGGTGGTAAGCATCTCGCTGATCCTCATTTAAGGAAGTCTCCATGCATCTGCTATACTACACTATTCATCAACGTTGAACATTATTTCTTCAGCCATAGCACCATTTTCACTTAAGGATACCATTGTTGAGTCTTTTGCAGGCAACATATAATCTCAAAACCTCTTGCCATGTTGTTGCAAAAAGCATTCTATATGAAGCGAAGCTTGATTTTTTGCCACATCAAATCGCACGCTTGCATCTGAAATACGCATCCTTAGGGCATAAACATAGTCCTCACAAAATTCGGTACAAAACCTGTCCCAAAGAGCAGCCGTATGAAGTGGCTCACAAAATACTAATATGATTGCAAACATTCACAAGAAGTTTTGGACAAATTCTCACAATATTTCCCACATTGTGACGTACCTCAACATCATGAGCTTGTGTGAGGGAGGCGCCACATACCTAGCTAGGTATGCGGTGCCTCTCGAGCAAAAGCTCATGATGTTATGCATTGTATGAAAAACACTGAGAAAGACTTCGTTTTCCTACACGAGAAAATTTCTATATCTTCTTGTGATTTTTCTCAACTGCATTCCATTTTGAAAAAAAGATGCCTCTTGGAGGCAAAGTGACCATTCTTCATCATCTTGCAATAATCCTCTAGCTATACATGCCTCCTTGTATGTATCATAAATGTGACCATCATATATCCGCAAGTCTTCAAAAGACTTACATCCCTTGAAAATATTGAGAAGCATTCGTAGGTAATAAACCTCACCAGCAGTAGGGACAATATTATACATTCTTCCAATAAAAACACCCTGTTGTCGTAGAGACCATGCCTTTCGACTTTTATTCCATGCCCAACCATTTGGAAAGTCAGTATATGCGAAGCTATTTGCTTTTGGATAGTTTGATTTGCAATAAACCATTCTGTCAAGGTAGTTTTTTTATTTTGCTCATTATCTAGCAAATGTGATACATAATCACCATCTTGAAATGTAACCATATTCTAGAATGGAAGGTGTACTTGCAATCGTTGAATATATGGCCTTTCATTATGCATGTCAAAGCCAAATATTCTCCACATTGCCTCAGATGCAAAAATATAACATGCATTGAGATAACTATTGATCTCATCAGTAGCTCCTTCACAATCTTGAAGAACAATAATGGCTCGATCATGTCCCTTGTAGACATACTTATAAAGATATTTCACGGCAGTGACAGTTGAGTAGATCTCCACATTAATATGGACTTGGTATCTTAGTGATACGAGAGGGCTATAAGGTACAACTCAACGATTATCTAAATTGTAATTTTTAGATGGAACAAATCTTCCATCATTTCGTCTCATATACACAAGATATCCACTTTTGTTTACATTTGTAGACATAGAAAGTGCTTGTGGCAAACTTGAATCTACACTTTCCATCAACCATACATGGAGAACTTGGGTTCAAAGGACCACATGGCCCATGAACATTACAACAACTCACTACATCAAATAATTCTGGAAACACATTCTTGTCAGGGAGCTTTGTACAAACCAACTTGTCGTAGTGTAATGTATATATGGGTTTATATTCGGATGCAAGTATCAACAATATATGAGCATGAGAAAGACCTCTCTTCTGAAACTCAATCACTGAAACATGTCCAATCACCTCCCCAAATATGGCTTGCTTAATAAGTAAATGCATCATATCTTGGAACTTCTGATAAAACACTCTTATAGTCAAATCAGGACGATCAACGGTACTTTGTCCAGGTAGTAATGCATCATCTATTTCCTTCCATCGTGGATTACATGTGAGTGTGATGAAGAGATCCGGTTTAACCTACTACAAACAATTGCCATTGCATCTTGAAATAGTTGGCACATATATCTTGGACCTCCAACAAAAGATGAAGGCAAAACAATTCTACGGCCAACATTTTGACCTTCAGCCCTCTGTAAGCCATCTCTAGCCTCAACCATGTCAAGCAATCCTTGGTACACTTCACCACGAAGTGTTTTTTGGTTATTTCGTATCCACAAAAGCCGTGACTCCTCTAGAGTACTATAAGCATCCACGACATACTGTTGTAATAGCCTATCCCCTCAAAGAAGAAACTCCACGGTATCATCTCTTATTTGTAAGCGAAAGACATAATATTGCTTTTAACTCATTCTTTTTCCATAGGTAGTCTGTAAATAAAGATGCCACCCATCCTCTCCACTTGGAAATAATAAAATATACAATAAGGACATGTAAGCTCGATGCATGCTGGAGATTCTTTTCAAGCCCACGTGTCGAGAATTCAGTACAATGTCGCTATAGCCAATATTTCTATCATCCCCTTGTCCTAGCATAATTGCAGCAACTTTAGAACCTCTTGGAGTAAGATATTTCCAACCATCACAACGATGCTCCGCAATAACCATCCTCATATTGGGTACAATAGCATCTCTAGACAAAGAAGCAACAGACTGTAGAGCATTTGCATAGGGATTTACTCTATGCATCATCAATTGTAAACACTCTAGAATACTATGATCTAAATTTCAAAACATGATGCAATCTGCTGCTCAACTCATGTTTGATATCAAAAAAATATAATTGTGCAAAGCGTGGAACTTCATTTTGTCCTGCAGCTGGCGTTAAAGAACCAATGCTATGATAGACAGAGCCATGAACCTCAAAAGTGTATACACCTCGCTCACCATAATTAATAGTCTCATCGATATGGACACCAAGAGACACAAATGCCAATGCATTATTATATCCTTGAATTTTTTGTAAGAACTGTCTACTTCTTGTTGTGTTTGAGCTCATCAAATCTTTCAATTCATTTGGTGGCTCATTCAAAGGAAGTAATCGAACTCTTCCATCAGAGCAACAATATTTACCCACAAATGTTTTGATAGTCTTTCCTTCGTCCTTTCAGGCCTTTGCTCCACATTTGGAGAAAACATAATCTAAGCTTCCTAAGTGTGCAACACACACTTTTTGGAGAGAAATGGTGCCGTAGACTTGTGATGTAAAAGGAGAGACGTTGGATATTCAAAGCGGATGGACAAACAGTGCTTTTCTACTTTAGAATAGTTTCCCTCTACTATGTTCATTGTTGTCCCAACATTCATGGCTTCAGAGTTTCCTTCATGTACATCATGCATGCTCTGCCTTTCATTGCACTCCAATAAAGTTTCAATAGTACTTTGTAGTGAATGCCTTGTTCTCTCTCGTGCTATTTGGCGCCTTTCCTTTCGTGAATCATCACACAGTCGACTATGTCACGCATGACAAGGTGATATATACGTGTTCCAGATACCATCTATGAAATCATGTGCAAATAGATCTCATATAAATATAGTATACTTGCTATAATTTGGATCAGTCACTAAAAGAGCATTCTTATGCATAATAAATCAATATAAACTGGGACATCTAATTATATCCTCTAAACTAAGTATATTTGAAACATTGATAGTGACTCAATTAAAAAGTACAGTTTGATGAAGATACAGGATAGCATTACATATTTCTTCCATTAGTAGGATTAGGTCGTTGAGAAACTTGACGCTGCCTTGGTCGAACTAATCTAGCCAAAGCACTTAATTTATTTGAGGTAGCTGGGATATCTGAAAGTCTTGAACCTTAAACCTTTGTCAAAGCACCCAGTTTGTTGATGATACTTCTCAATCCTGACACCATTTGTCGTGGAGTATTGTCTTGAATTTGTCCTTTTGATTCACGTTGACTCCGTGAAGCCTCTTTTCGAAGATCCTCAATAGATGCCATTATCATCTTTTGAGAATCCTCAACTTTGGAAAGTTTCTCTGTAATGTATGCCTGACTCTCTAGTCTCTGCAAGTTTGATGCTTTTGTCTCTTTTCGCAATTTCCATAGTATCCCACTTTCAATCTCCAATGCAGAGCTTAAAGTTTTAACCACATCAGAGACATTGGTTTGCATTGTCTCCATCCTATTACAGGAGGCTTTGATCTCTAGCAAGGTTTCAATAATTTGCTTTTTAGAATTCCTCTCCAAATTTTGAGCTGCTCTCTTTGCCGCACGCACATTGCTAATACGGAGAGATGGAGATATCTCCCGTTCATTAGCTGATGCACTATTCCTCCTGACATTTTGAGCTGCTCTCTTTGTTGCACGCACATTGCAAATAGGAAGAGATGATAGTATCTCTCTTCATCTGTTGATGCACTTACAGCTATTCCAGAAGATATCAAGGCGCTGGTTGCGATAGCCAATGGAATGGCACAACTAATCTCCATTTTACTATACACAAAAAACTATAGTGGTTGTAAAGTGAAATGTGACAACCAAAGAGAAAGGTTTGAATGCTTGTAAATTAAAAAATAACCCTCATAGAATATTCACTTTTTACTTATCGTCTGTCCACCTCGAGATTCGGGTGCCTTGTTCCTAGCCGTTGATTCCATCACGGGGTCTTCATTTAGGGTAGGAATCGTGGGGTTATCATGCAAGCTTGATTAAGAGACTTGATTTTGGACTTGCTTAAAAGTCAATTAGTTGGAAGATGATATTGTAGTGTGCACGGGAAATAGGCTCAAAAGTGAGTCCGTCTCTACCTTGAGAGGGCACCTCCTTATATTAGCATGGAGGTAGTTACAAGGACGTTCACACTAAGGCCGATCTGACCACATACCACACCCCCCCCCTTAGGGAGAAAAATATGGACATCTTTTTATAATCTTGGACTGAGAGATCAACTCAAACGCCTCATGTGGGGGGAGTGATCTTACAAGAGCTTAGGGACTAGGTGACTGAACTCAGGGGCTAGACTCATCATCATGCCGAACATCATCAAGGCATGGAACTCATACATCTCGCTTATGCAAACATTAGGTCGCTATCCCAATGAAATGGACAAGACGAGGAAGGACTGACTGAGGATTGGGTGAGAAATTTTTGCGACATGCATCCCTTCCCGAAGGAGCTTGGTGTGATGGTAACGGTTATTCAACAAAAACTAAATTGCGAGATGAGCTAAAGGTAAAAAGACGACCACGAAACACATAAAGAAAAGATGAGATGTAGGGCTACAACTTTGCGTCATGGCTATGGAAGCGAAAAGATCGGGCACCTCTGCAACCAAGATGTAGCAACTCCCGTGTCTTTGATCTTGCTAGAACCAAGAACTTTTGTAAATTGGCCACTGTTTTGGTGCAGGACTCTTTTTTGCGTTGACTTGTACTAGGAGATGAAACCATCCCAGGTCTGAGGACATTAATCAAGCTGGCAGCATGATTGACGCAAACTGCTTTGGGCTTGGTCAAAACCACCTTGACAAAACCAACATCTCCATTCTTTAAAAACTTGGGCTCCTTCTCAAAATCCTTGCCAGAGCGTCCGCCAATCTTGACAGGGGAAGTTGGTAGCTTCTATGGTGGCATTCTTGTTGTTTGAGGATGCCACCCCCTCTTCTTCTCCGGTGCAGCGCTATTGTTGCTGTAGACTTGGCAGCCAACCTCATCTCAGTTGTGAAGGGCGGGTGGGTATGGAGGCGACAACATCACATCAACGCAGACCAGGGAGATGATATCATGATAGCTAGCGTGAGGAAAAGAAGTTGCAACATCAAGAGCGCAGAGCAGTCACAAACGAGTATCAACAAGAAGCTCTTCTGAAGGCTTAGTGTGAAAAGCAAGGACTGCAGAAGCAAGTGGAAAGGGTGTCTTAGGAGGGAATTATGGTTAAAAATAACCAGTAGCAGCGCATGCAAGAAGAGCCCACAACTGAGGGTAAGGACGCCTCCATGAGATTTAGCAAGAGGGAAGCACTGGGAGCACACAGAGGAAAGTACTTGGTGCAAGTAAAACAAACTTGTGTAAGGTCTTCTTTTGAAACAGAGAAAGTGGAAGGTGTGGATGATGGTCAATGCATGGGTGAGGGAGCTCTGAGCAAGCGCAGGTTAGAAAGGCCACAATTCTGTTGCGAGGTGAATGTGAAGGGCGAGAGATGCATTTGATGTCGATCGAGGAGCTTCCAGCATCTGTGCACAAATAAGAGTGGTATGAGAAACTTCTCTCTCTCTCTCTCTCTCTCTCTCTCTCTCTCTACCCATTATCAAACAAGAACACCATAGCTAGGTGAAAGAAGCGCAAAAGAACCCCAACAAAAAACGGCCCTAACTGCCCGCCGTCTCCACCAATGTAGTGTGAACGGGAAATAGGATCAAAACTGAGTCCGCCTCTACCTTGAGAGGGCACCTCCTTATATTAGCATCAGAGGTAGTTGGAGGTAGTTACAAGGACGTTCACACTAAGGCCGATTTGACCACATACCACAATATTAGTTGACTTTCAATATAATTATTTAAATGACTATAGATTAGTGTACGGAATGACGAATTCAAAACGTGTACCAAAGAAGAGACAACAATGATTTAAATTACTATAAAATAACATTATTTGAGGGGAGGACAGTAAAAAGTTAAAAACTCAAAAGATTTACTCCCCCTCGTGTGAGGGTCCCTTTAGATCAGTGCATGGAATTAATAAGAAGCGACAGGTGCCAAGAGGTGTTATATTCTTGGCTTTCTAAAAGAAACCTTAGAGAAGAGTTGAGTTAGGCATACTTTCATTGTTTTCAGTGATTTTTGAGACTTATCTTAAATGTTATTTGTAAGTTAAAATATTAAATAGATTTTTTTATTTCATCTTTCATTTCACATCGTGACATGGCTTGACTTCTCTTGTAATCTATTCTTTTAGGGTGCTAAAGTGAAGCTGTACCTTGCATACTTCTAGTAAATTCTACACACACACACAATACACACACACATATACATATATATACATACTTCTAGTAAATTCCACACACACACACACACACACACACACACACACACACATATATATATATATATATATATATATATATATATATATATATATATGCACACACATATACATATATATGAGTTAACTAGTATGTGACCCGCGCATTGTTGCGGGCGGCTAATTAGAAGGCATGATAAGTCTATGACACTTTCCTCCCTCATCTTTCCCCAAGGTGGCAACATGTGCAAACATTCTCTATGCATCGATGAGATAGTGCCAAATATATTCCTGGATGCTTCTTTATTAACTAAGATCATCCTCCAAAGCTACGATAAGGCAACTATAATAACTACCTATCAATAGTGACGTCTCATATAGAAAAATGGAGGAGATGACATCTAAACCCTCTAAGAAGACAATCCAATGAAAATCCACCCGCGTCAATGTGTTTATCCTTATAAACTTTTTAAAACATAAAGTAATTGTTTGCTTTAAGTTGCTATTGTTCCATTGAGCTCGTTATTCTTTAATGATCATTGGTTGGCAAATGACTTAGAGGTAATACATTTTTTTTGCTCGTAGCATGGCCTAATTGTTGTAGAATCAAGAGATGGGATGTATAACCTTGGTGTACATGGTGTATAATTTATGAGGATTTGCAGACTTGCATATCACATAATATTCGAATCATAATTTCTAAGATTTTGTTGTTCATTTAGCCAAGAAAGCTGATGCATGAGTTTATATATATGCTTATGTGTGTGTGTCTGTGTAAGAGAGAGAGAGAGAGAGAGAGAGTTTTTGCTAAGTGTGCTCTTGATGGAAGTGCCTATCTTTCTGAGGCTACTATCATCCTCTCTCCATTTAGCTTACCATGGGAAAATTTTAATCCTTTAAGAGAGAATTTTCATTTGGTTTTTGGTTTTTTCAAATTTTCCATGTGGCTGGTTGTAGAGTTCTAGGTTGTTTCTTTAGTGCCCTCAGAATCATCACCATTTGTATTAATTCTTAGAGTTGTTTTTAAATAGTATAATTTAGCCTCTTCTGATTGAGAGAGAGAGAGAGAGAGATTTATTGAAGGTAGAACGTATCTTCTTCTTCTTCTCTCTTTCCCTCTATGTATCTATATACATGTGCGTGTACTCGACCCATTGTTTCATCCCAAGGAAAATCCTGTTTATTATCTTTTACCAAAACTCGAGGATATTTTAAAGTGAGCAGTTATGAGAGTCAACCTCTCTCTGATCTCTTTGTCTCTCTTTCTCTCTCCCCCTATCTTCCTTTCATCGATTAGAGCCTTTCTGATCTCTCTCTCTCTCTCTCTCTCTCTCTCTCTCTCTCTCTCTCTCTCTCTCTCACACACACACACACACACACACACACACACACACACACACACATACACACACACACACGCACGTTGAAGGGGATCGGGGAGCACCACAGACGGAGAGTGCGAGAGAGAAGGAGACACACGACACACAGATATGGGTGCGGAGACTCAAAGAGTGAGCAGCCCCCTATACACTTATGCTATGTATAAGGTATACAAGTCAGTGGACGCCTAGACTCTGGGCGGCCGGGCAAGGCACAGGCGCCTATACCCCAACAACCTCCCACTTAAAGGTGACTGTGCCTTTAAGCAAGGGAACCTAGTTTAAAGACTACAAAAGGCGAGAGAAAATCTCTCTCAACCGATGCCCACTGGCTGGCTGTGATCGTGTGCATCCGGCTGTCCTGCTCCCGTGTAAGTCCATACACCACCAGATGTACCGCACACGAACTGCAAGTATGTACGCAATACCTACATATCTCCCGCGTGCACTATGCCATCATCAGTCAACAAACGACTGACAACCCCAACTGCAAATGCTCCCACTGCAGCTGCGATATCCGGTCTCAAGATCAGCATCTCATACATGAGATCACCGAATGCCGATGCAATGCTAGCGGGGCCTGCTAGCTCTACAGAGCATGCATCAACATATATATCCCTGGCAATAGGCATCTCTGACTGACAAGGCGTGTCAGCCACATGCATCTCCTGACTGTCCGCAAAAAACTCATCAACCTGTCGTGCAACCTCAGAGCAAACCCGCTGCTCTAGGTGTCTGCTGGAAGACATATCCTACACAACTATATCCCCATGCTCACTGTCGAGAATAGAAAGGAATGACTGCATAATCGTTGACGTCTCAGCCTCCTGTGCAATCATCCACTGCAAAAATGAACACTCAATCTGCTGTGACTCACTAGAACTCTCATGCTCTAACTCCATATGCATAGACTCTTGCACAGCGTCCTCCTGTCGTGACTCACTAGAGCAAGACCGCTCTACCTGTCTATCCTGCATAGAAGTATCTCGCACAATGGATACCATGTGCCAACTGTAGCACCTCTCGCAATCACTAGAGAACTCAAATGCAACGCAAAAGATCGCTCAAGCAGCGATACCCAACATCCACTATCCTTGAGCTGACCAACGGAGATCAAACTCATCGTCAAATCTGGCACATAACGCATATCTCTGAGCACGTATGATGCACCGCTCGGTAATGATAGTCTCACATCTCCTGAACCAACAATCTCATGCAGTGACCCATCTGCCAATCGCACACTACCATGCACTCTGCTAGAATAGCTACTGAACCAGTCACGATACGGAGTGACATGAAAAGTAGCGTCCTTGTCTAGCACCCACTGCAAAAGAAGTGCACTATCCTCAGACGTCAAAAAATCAGGAGTAATACAGGAAGAAAATGTGACCTCACTGTCACTAGGGTACTTAGACACTGTATCTGATCCTGCAACTGTCAAGTCAACGGAGCCTATAGCATCTAGTGCATCCTTGAGACTAGCCTGTCTCTTGTGCTGTCTCATATGACGAAAGCATCGTCGTCTAATGTGCCCTGTGTGACCACAATGCCAACATCTCAAGTGTCGACACGAATGAGAACGCCGTCTCTCATGAGTCATTGTCCTAGACTCGAAAGTCTCACACATATTGACTACTATAAGTGAATGTCAAAAATAACCAAGAGCTGTAACTCTACTCTAGGTATGGTAGCAATGAAATGCACTCAACTAATCCAAAAGAAGCAACCTGCAACGAGAAAATGCTCTCAAAAAAAGAGCTCACCAGCACCTACAATGCTCATGCGAATCCACGCATAAAATCTCTCGCAGTAGTGTAACCACATTGTGCTCCACAAATGGCAATGATGCAAATCCCAAATGCCAAGTGTACGAGGCTCCTGTAGAGTAAACCAAGCTCCTGTATGGCTGTAAAATATGGCTGCAAATCAGCCCCAAAATTCAGCTCTTAAACAGCTGCATAAACAAGTCACAAACATGTCCCAGATCAGCCTACAACTGAGCCATACATGGACACCTGCAAAGAGGAAACAATGGCTGAAAATTCAGCGCCCAAATAAGCCCTCAAACCTGCCTATAAACTTGTAAACTTGTAGCTGAAACCTATTGAAAAACCTCAAGCCATTAGTGCTCGAATCCGGCTACCTAGCTCGTAGCCACACAAGCATACATCACAATATTCACTCATGTGAATGTGCCAAGATAACTGTACGCCTGTCAAACCGTGAGCTAATCACCAAGCCCACACTGTGCGGTATCGATGAATATACACGCACAAATCTCCCACCTGCAGAGAACACCGCACGCAAATGCTGAGTGCAACCCGCAATCTCTACCTAGATCGCATAAATGATGCGCGTAAAACTCCTGGGAAAATTTCGCCAGAGTTTCGATGCACAATGGCTATCAACACAAAATAACCATTGTCCTGCAAGCTCAATACAATGAGCAATCAATGCGCATCAAACTATACTCAACATACATGCATAAGTTCTGCAAACCTGTGTCCAACAAATGCTCACAAAGAGTACCACAGATGACCATACATATTATCCACAACCAACCTCTGCACTTGCCTGCAACTGGCAACACCTGTGGGAGTACTAAACTCAACCTGTACCTGGGATTCAAACCCGATCTTGTAACACCTCATATGTGCCTGCTACATGCAGTGTGCACGGGTAAGCTGTCTGCAGCAAAGAAAACAACAGAGCCCAAAACTGTCCTGAAAAACAGTCTCTGTGTTTTTAATTTCAGACCCACCTGCACTCTGAATCAGAAAACAATTCCTTTTGACAAAGTCGTAGAGCTTGAAGCCAGCTCCGTTTTGAACCAAAAAGTTTTGGAATCGGAGCTTTGTAGCTCAAGTTATGAGCAAAACAGTAGATTGCTGTCAAACTACAAGAAACTGAACGACTTTCTTCTGTGTTTCTTTGAGCTCATAGAAAGGCTCAAACTCACTTCCCACCTCAATGCGTGAGCTGAATGCATCAATCTCACAATGCTTCCATGTCTATGGAAGCTCCAAGCTCCAATCTTTCGCTGATGTAGCCGTTGCAAAGCTTGCCGAGAAGAGGGAAGATGTTGTACACAGTGGACTGATCTGTAGAGGAACTGTGGACTGATCTGTGAGCACTAGGAAGCTCCTAAGAGCTCTCCCGCAAGCCTCTGTATGGCTGTCCACAAGCCTCCTCTATTTCTTTGCTTAGATCTATGACCTCTCCGCCATAGCCGACGAGTTCATCGTGAAGCCGTCCATCTACGCTCTCACACCTGTCGCTCTGATACCAAATGAAGGGGATCGGGGAGCACCACAGACGGAGAGTGAGAGAGAGAAGGAGACACACGACACACTGATATGGGTGGGGAGACTCAAAGAGTGAGCAGCCCCCTATACACTTATGCTATGTATAAGGCATACAAGTCAGTGCGCCCAGACTCTGGGCGGCCGGACAAGGCACATGCGCCTATACCCCAACACACCCCCACACACATGTATACACGTATTGAAATTGACCTATCTACCATCCCAAAAGCTGATTCACACAAGAAGATGTAATCTTGCTAAATCTAATAGTGGAATATCCACAAAACTCCTCTCTTTGTCCTCTCTCTCGCTCTCTCTCTCTCTCTCTCTCTCCGGTGACATACACACACACATATATATGATATGTGTATAATATAAATAAATAAATAAATATATATGTCTCTATGTGTGTGTGTGTGTGCGTGTATGAGTGCGTGTGTGTGTGTGTATAGGAATGCATATGCACATACATTAGAAATTCTTCCCATGGATGTGTTTGTGTGTGTGTTATGTATGTGCGTGTGTGTATGTGTGTATGTGTGTGTGTGTGTGTGTGTGTGTGTGTGAGAGAGAGAGAGAGAGAGAGAGAGAGAGAGAGAGAGTTTGTAGAGTGTGCTCTCTTGATGGAAGTGCCTATCTTTCTGAGGCTACTATCATTCTCTCTCCATTTACCTTACCATGGGAAAATTTTAATCCTTCAAGAGAGAATTTTCATTTGGTTTTTGGTTTTTGGTTTTTTCAAATTTTCCATGTGGTTAGTTGTACAGTTCTAGGTTGTTTCTTTAGTGCCCTCAGAGTGATCACCATTTGTATTAATTCTTAGAGTTGTTTTTTAATAGTATAATTTAGCCTCTTCTCAAAGAGAGAGAGAGAGAGAGAGAGAGAGAGAGAGAGAGAGAGGGGGGGAGAGAGAGGGAAGAAGAAGAAGATACGTTCTACCTTCAATAAGAGAGGGGGGGGGGAGAGAGAGAAAGAAGAAGAAGATACGTTCTACCTTCAATAAATCTCTCTCTCTCTCTCTCTCTCTCTCTCTCTCTCTCTCTCTCTCTCTCTCTCTCTTCGGTGACATACTTGAGTTGCATCGAGAGCTATGGCATGGATGGTCGAGCTTTGCCGTAAGCAGACAAGCCCTCCTCTCTTCATAAAAATATACTCAATGTTCGAGTTTTTGTTAATGTCTGACATGTGCATGCACAAACATACATGCACTCACTATACTAATCAATAAATTGAGAGAGAAGGGACACCAACACAGGTGCCCAATGCTCAACAATTTTTCAAGCACTTTAAGAAAGGGTGTATCTCTTTTTTATTTTTGAAAATTTGAAAATACACTTGTTTGTTTTCAAAATACATTGATGCCGTTGTGGCAAGCTGCGATAAGTAAAAGTTTGTTATTATAGTACATCTACAGTGTTCTTAGTAGCCTCGGAGAGAGGAAAAATGTGTAATCTTCAGTACCTAAAGATCCCGCTTAAGCTTGAGACCGTTTTGTAATTTTTTTGAGATTTAAATACATTCACTTACTATTGCGAGTTTGGCAAAAAAAAATTGTTTGAAAATACACTTGCCCAAATTTTTAAAAGATATCAATATTGGTGTTAAAAAAAAAACCCTTTGAAAAAACAAAGACATATTTATCTTTAAAAATTAGATTTTTATTAAATAATAAAATATCCAACAATTGTCTTTTTTTTTTGTTATGTACACTTAACCTCGACAATTTACTTTATGTAAAGTAAAAAGCCTTTTGATTTTATATTTTCCAAAGTCTTTTTGATATGTGTACTTAAATAAGTTGAGTTACTTTGTGTAAAGTACAAAGTTTTGATTTTCAATTCCCAAAAGTCTTTTCTTTTCATTTCTAGCAATGTTACTATTCACTTTTACATTTTAAATCTTTCTACCTTTGACTTTTGAATTTTAGAATAGAGGTATTATAAGGTTGTCTTTAAGTGAATTAAGTGAAGTAGTGAGTGAGAGTGAGTGACACATGGAGGGTTTTTCCTTCTTTGAAAAATTTAAGCGGCTTCGTATATAATATAATATAGATAGGTAGATGAGTTTTTTTATATATTATATTATTTATATTTATATTTATATACACAAACATACACATATACATATATTAATGACTATAGAAAGCTATAGTGACCCTTTTCACTGATAGGTTCTTTATTTAACTTGGAGATATTTATATTTATATTTATATACACAAACATACACATATACATATATTAATGATTATTTTTTAGAAAGCTATCGTGACCCTTTCACTGGTAGGTTCTTTATTTAACGCACAGAGAATCTGCAGAGATCTCGCTTTTGCATTTTGAATGGCTTCACATTTTAAATGGATTTTCAAAACTTTGAGCTATCCAAGTATCGATCTCGTGCGGAGTACACTACGTTTCAACCATGCATGCTGCTCAAAGAATCTACATTTCGTATTAGAGTAAAATCTACTCTCGCTCCTCGTCCAAGGTAGTGCACGTGCGACTTGTTGTCTATGAGTGCTCCTCGTCATTTTCACCACCTCTTCTTCGTCCGTCTACCTCGCAGGCTCAACCACCAATTATTGCTCACCTTTCGTCTTTCCTCTTCAGTAAAACGTGAGTATCCCCTAAGATTCGCACTATTTGGACATTTTTCCAAAATTGAGAGCAAAATTGTAGGTCTCTCCTACTGGCTCTCTCTTTTAAAAAAGTATCACTAAGATTCTCCCTAAAACCATTCGTCATCTGCGCCTTAGCCCTCGTTCGCAATCTATGCCCTCGCCCTTCGTCATCCCTCGCCTACAGCACCGCACACCTTCCCTATCCTCCCCCATCTCCGTTGTGGCTGATCGGCCTACTCCCCTGCACCTGCACCTCTCCCACCTTCTACATCTCTACACAAAGATGACATTTGCCTAATTCCTACGGAAAGGGGTTGCCACAGAGAGAGAGAGAGAGAGAGAGAGAGAGAGAGAGAGAGAGAGAGAGAGAGAGAGATTGATTATCATGCGAAAGAAGGGAGAGAGAGTCTAGATGTGAACCGGATATATATATATATATATATATATATATATATATATATATATATATATATATATATATAGAGAGAGAGAGAGAGAGAGAGAGAGAGAGAGAGAGAGAGTCCAGTTCGCCTTCTCCTTCTCCTCCTAATTTAGAGGCCTCGCATCTCATTTTATTCTCCTCTTCATTCCTTTTACAAAAATTGTATCACCTACATGTTCGCTTGTTTTAAAAAAGAGAAGAGAAAAACATAACTGAATTAAAGAAGAGAGCTTTAATTACAAACCTTCTCAATAGAGACGTTATAGTACTTGCTAGCTAGGCGTGCGATTCTACATTCCATTTGGCGGCCATGGCACGGAGAGAAGGCTCGGCAGAAAGCCCCCCATCTCTTTGGAGGTGAGGCGGACGATAAGCTCGAGCTTGCAATGCGGTTCGACGCTGCCACCTCCAATTAGAGGAGGACGTGGAGGAGGAGGAGGAGGGGCCAAGCTGAAGACTCCGGAACCACGCATGGTTGCAGGTCGGATCGCTTTCAGCTCCCCCCAGCCAAAGTCGGCATCATAAAAGCCGATTGTTCGAAGGTCGACAATTTCCGTGACCACCACACTAGGATGTTGGAGCTCGGCATGATTATCCCACACATACACCATCTCCCCTGCATCATACCTCTCAAGCTCCTGCTTGATCTTGGTAGGGTTTGTGTACAATAAAACAGCCTCATGGATACGGCTTGCAGTTGCCCCCAAGCTCTCCTTATTGAGCTCTCCTGCTGTCACGGGGCCCACCAGCGCGTGAATCACCCCTGGGCCGAATGAGGTTTCCGCAAGCTTGGGAACCAGGCGCGCCCTTACATTCACCCGGAACCGAAGCGCCGCACGTGCATCCTCGCCTTGCTGAGTCAGTGTGTCTGCCCTCGTGCGAGCCTTCCACACGTGTGCGGCTAGACACTCGAAGGACGTAAACGGGCCCCCATCAGTTGCCTCCGCCTTCAATTTCTCTACCGTGTTTGCAGTGACGGGCACCATCCTCACCTCCAGGTCGTCGTGGGGTGCTATTGCAGGGCGACCACGTGTCCTTAGACGTGGCAACTGCCGTGGTGAAACACTGTCCAGCTGGTGGCGCAGGTGGTGAGGCGGAGCGGACAGTGCAGGCACTCCGTTGCAGAGCTCGGCCCAGCTCTTCATCATGCACGCGAAGGAGAAGCCATCAAACAGCGTGTGATCACTCGAGCACCCTATCGCCATGCCACCGCCCAGAAAGCTCGTTACCTGGAAGCACAAACTATATACGTTATATAGAGCACGCAACGATATAAAATTGAGAGTGAGCTGGGACTTTTAAATTAGCTCATGCGACAAGCTGCGGCAAGTGCTCACCTGCACAGACATAATCGGATCTTCGGGGCGAAGCCGGCTTTCCGTGCGAGTGAGCCGCGCAAAGAAATCCTGCACTCGAAAACCCTTGCCTTGGAGCTGGCCAAAATCCACATCCAAACAGCAGGCCTCTATGAACTCAACCCCCGTATCATTGCAATCTAGGACTATAAGGGGTGGGTCACCCGAGTCGACATTATCGTCACTAGTATGAGGTACCAGACGTCCAGCGACAGGGTAGAAGTGGACTAAGAGCATGGAGAGGCTGTTTCTGAGGCTCTGGACGATGGCCTTAAAGTCATGATGGCCTGGCTGAGTTCTATAGAAATGGACGGTGCGGGCATAGCCAAACTCACTCCAGTAGAGATCCAAACCGTTTAAGGCCAGGGTATGGCGCTTGGTAGGGGTGGCGGGCTTCACCAAACTAGTCTCCACAATATGAATCTTCGCCATATTCCTACCTTGGCTCTATGTTATGGATCTGTATAGCACCCCATTCACCCAATATATATAACGAGCATCAATAGGCATTGACGTGAGTAGTAGCTAGGGGGTACCGGCTGGAGGAATCAAAACGAGATACCCTTGATCTGGAAAGCAGGAGCATGGCGTGCGCAGGTCACATGCAGACGTCGTAAGAGTTGGAAGGATCTAGAAGGAGAGCGCGCAGGGCATTGATGTGGTGGGAGGTTCAGTGGCAAATATTATATAATGTTTCAAACGCCAGCTGTGGTCTGTCGTCTTTCACGGTGTAGACTGGCGCAGTTTGGAGCTGATGTCGTCGCCGGCTGAGTTCGAATCCACTTAGCCTGAAACAAATATAATAACATAACAGATTTCCCAATATGTCGTACACATTTCGAAAAAAGATGTAATAACCCGAATCTTTCAAAATGCTGTCGGTAGCCTAGAAATGGGCGACGAGCTCGGCGATGCGCTGGCTGAATTTTGTTCTGTTATTGAGAGGCAAGGCAGCTTGGAAATGGGCGAAGAGCTCGACGATGTGTTGGTTGAACAAGCAGGGCAAGCCACAGCTGCGCGCGACGCCATGCGGGGGGAAGGATGGGACTGTTTCATGACTTTTTGTGTGGAGATGGAATATGCCCGACTATTGAATACGTTGATGAAGCTACCAGTATGTAGAATACCTTTCCCAGTAGTAACGTTTGAATTAAGGGACGGTACTTTTCTTTCTTCTTTTTTTGAAGATCGCGAGGACCCTTTCACCTGGAGAGATGGGTAATCTACGTTATTTTAAATCGAGGGGACATCGCAACAGTTGCCAAATACCAGGGTCAGTAGGGTAGACCGTAGGGGGCACCGGGTGGACACTGAGATGCCCTTCAAGAGCGTGTGCGCATTGACGATTTCATGAAATTGGCCCGTACTGCATGCTCGTAGCGAAAGCGAGGGACGAGCATGCCTAGCATTGGTGAAGCGACGAGCGGCAGAAGCTATGGGAGCAGAGGCGACAGTGTTCTTTTTGTTAAAAAAAGAGATGCCTCTAGGACAGCCTGCTCATTGTGCTAGTATGGTCTGATCACCAGGCATGAATTGATCTCTCAGCAACCCCGGTTCGACTCCTACGTTGGTTCCCATTCACCCATATATAGGGTACAATATAGGCATTGACGTGAGTAGTCGCTAGCGGGTACCGGCAGGAGGAATCAAAGCGTCAATAGGCATTGACGTGAGTAGTAGCTAGGGGGTGCCGGCTGGCGAGGAATCAAACCGAGATACCCTCGATCTGGAAAGCAGGAGCATTGCCTGCGCAGGTCACAGTATGAGTTGGAAGTATCTAGAAGGAGAGCGCGCAGGGAATTGACGTGGTGGGAGGTTCAGTGGCAAATATAATATAATGTTTAAAACCCCCGCTGAGGTCTCTCGTCTTTGGCGAGGAATCAAACCGAGATACCCTCGATCTGGAAAGCAGGAGCATTGCCTGCGCAGGTCACAGTAAGAGTTGGAAGGATCTAGAAGGACAGCGCGCAGGGAATTGATGTGGTGGGAGGTTCAGTGGCAAATATAATATAATGTTTAAAACCCCCGCTGAGGTCTCTCGTCTTCACGATGTAGACTGGCGCAGTTTGGAGCTGAGTTCGAATCCACTTAGCCTGAAACGAATATAATAACAGATTTCCCAGTAATAACGTTTAAAACTTAAAATTAACGGACGGCCCTTTTCTTTCTTCTTTTTTTTAAGATCGCGAGGACCTTTCACAGGGAGAGATGAGTAATCTACTTTTTTTTTTCCTTCCAAAACTCACAATTGTGAGTGAATTCTATTGATCAACCCAAAAAATCGAGGGGAACGTGCATTGAGTCATCTCTTTGCAACTTGCAACAGTTGCCAAATACGAGGGTCAGTAGGGTAGACCGTAGGTGTGCACAATTTTTAAATCGAGGGGAATGTGCATTGAGGCAACTTGCAACAGTTGCCAACTACGAGGGTCTGTAGGGTAGACCATAGGTGTGCACAATTTTTGAAACCCATTGTTTTTAGAGGAATCGAGGCAGATCCTCCTATGCCTTGGAGGAGAAAAAAGTGAGGTGAAAACAAGTGGAAGAGAGAGAGGGATGCCATGTGGGAGCTCGAAACGAGAGAGAGAGAGAGAGAGAGAGAGAGAGAGAGAGAGAGAGGGGGGGGGGGGGGGGAGATGTGCGTTTGAGAGGCAATAGAGGAAGATTTTTTGGTGTTTCAAGTTTTGAGCCTTGCATCTGCCTGCGTGCGATGGATAGATGGAAGTAAGCAATGGTGGGAGGGTGCATGCATTCTACAGTCGAAGGGGGAGTTTTTTTGGTGCGTCTTCAGCTTGTGAGACTCGTTCGATTGGTAGGTGGTAGTAGGAAATGGTGCGAGCGACCAAGCGCGTTCTAATGGAGGTGGCATCAATGTCGAGACTGCATGAAGTTGCAGAGTAGCAAAGTTGACGGGGGAGGCGTGCAAGGGCTGGGCACGAAGGAGCCCACATGTTGCATAGACTTTTAGGGGAAAAAGAGGAGATATAAGAGTGTTGCTGATAGAATGCAATTGAGGCCTGCCATCACCCGAACAAAAGAGAGAGAGAGAGAGAGAGAGAGAGAGAGAGAGAGAGGAGGTGGTTATCTCTAGAGACAATCGACTAGGCCACGACACCTACATGTTGTGGAGCGCCATGTCTCAATGCAAAGCCACAGAGAGGGAGAGAGATCGGACGCAAAGGTGGGGTATGGGTTGTATTGTGCAATGCTATGTCTCAACGAGAAGGCATGGAGAGGGAGAGAGATCAGACGCGGAGTGAGGGTCAACAAGCATTGATGTAAGTGCTCGAAGAAAACGCCTTTCTAAACACTTGGAAAACCTACAAATGAGAAATTATAGAGGGCATCTATCTATACTATATATGAAGCAAGCTTAAAATTTTCAAGGTAAGGAGAGACCCTTGATGTGTCACATTTTGATTCATTTCAAAAAGAACCTTTAAAAACATTTATTGGAAACGCAAAAGTGAAGGGTAAGTACTAGATGGTAGAAAATGAAAAGACTTATGACTCTATGAGACTCTATGAGGGAGTCTTCCTAGTGGAAAGTCAAAAATACCTTAGTACTCTATCTAGATTCTTAATACTTAGGGATCGTTCACATTGTGCTGCACATCGTCAACCCTTTTCCTTCTGAAAGCAGAGCCAACTTTTCGATTGTCCTTTGCTTTGTTCACACACAAACGTGAAAAATAAAGCAGCTGTACGATGCTATGGCTTTTGATTAGCTGGAGTAGTGCAGCTCAAGCTACAGGCAAGGTGGGCAGTCAGAACATGGAGCAGCTTACTTGGCCTTGAGTCAGCATTCCAACTGAGAAGAGCAAGCCAAGTCGCGTGTGCAATCTGAACCGCATCTAGTGAGGCGTGCATTTTCATTGGTCTACCTACTCGAAAAGACTCTTGCGCGCGGCAGTCTGAACCCTGCCTTAAGCCTATAATTTTTGGGAGGCCATTTCACTCTAGAGTCCAACCCTCAATTTCAAGGCTGACCACCAACGACTTTTACTTTAGAATCATTTGAAGGGTGGATTTTCTTTACATTTTGAAGGCCATAAAGAATTTTTCTCCATGTGTTGCTCAATGAACCTCCTTTCGAGAGTTTACACGGACCTTCTAAGTCGTAAATGATCTTTGATCTCGATGCTCGAAGTTCAAAATCTAAATGCATGTATTTGTGTGTGTGTGTGTGTGTGTGTGTGTGTGTGTGTGTGTGTGTGTGTGTGTGTGAGAGAGAGAGAGAGAGAGAGAGAGAGAGAGAGAGAGAGAGACCATTCTCTCGATGTGTGTGAATATAAGAGACAAAGTCGATGTGCCATTCCCGAGGTGTTGGCACATTGCACAAAGGCTTTTCAGATTTGCATTGCATTAATGAAGTACATTGAGCTTGACAATTCATCGATAGGAGTCCGGAAACTTGCTATGGATGTTACCATATACATGTGGTAGTGATGTGTGTGAACACACTAGGACCGTCGGGGCATTTTTTCTCTCTTTAGGAGGTTTTTTCCCCCATGCATTGTATATACGCCCATCACTCTAGGGCTATCTATCTTTCCATTGCACACTAAGTAACACACTCTTTATTGTGTGCCTTGAGCTTCCTTTGTCTTCTCCAAGCTGTGTGTGTTTCTCTACAACCCTAATTCCAACAATTGGTATCAGAGCAGGTTGCGTCCTCCCAGGCTTAGTCGCCAGCTGCTCCAAATACACACCTCCTCACTTTCTCCGATTTCAGTGAGCTTTGGCGAGCGTTCGCAGGTCTGCTCAGATTTTTTATTTGGGCTCGTTCCGGCCTTCGTTTCCACTACAGGCAGGTCTGCACAGGCAATTTTGTCATTTTGTGTAGAATTTCTGTCAGTGCCATTTTTTGCAAAACAGGTGCCGTATAGTCTTCTGCGGTTTGTGCTATATAGCACGTGCTGTTCTCGCTCCGTTTCTCCTATTTTCGGGCAGTTTTCACATCAGGTGCAACATTTACCATGGCTGACAACAACAACACAGATGTGTTCAAGATGTTTGCTGCTGAGGAGAGGTTGGATGCGGACAACTACCCTATGTGGACTTATATGATGCAACATGTTCTTGTGTCAAAGGGCGTCTGGAACATTGTGCAGGGCATTGATGTACGTCCTGGTTCTGAAGATGTAGGCGATGTTGAGGATGTTGCAGGTCTTGCTGCAAGGACTGCTACTGTTAGAGTTATTTTGCCTACGGCAGAACAAGCTCGCTGGGATGTTAAGGATGCGCAGGCTCATGCATTAATTGCGTTGTCTGTGAAGCGCACCATTGTTCCTCACATCCATTCAGCAAAATCTGCAAAACAGGCTTGGGATATTTTGGCTCGTCTTTATGCAAGTCGCAATGAGGCTAAAATTGCTTTGCTGCGTAAAGAGCTGGAGTCGAAGATTATGCATGAGGAAGATGATATGGACACTTTCCTTGCTAGTGCCAAGGATATCAATGAGCAACTTATTTCTGCAGGTGAAGTCATTTCAGACAGTTCCCTTGTGCAAAATATTCTTGATGCCTTACCAGATTCTTACCAGACTTTTGCTAGTACTTGGAGACTTATGACCCAAGGAAATCCTGAAGTTGTCAAGTTTGATGCATTATGCACATTGCTGTTTCAAGAGTCACTTTCCAGAAAAAACAGGACTAGGCAGCGTGCAGTTGAACAGGCTTTTATTGCTTCTCAAAGAAAGGGTGGTAACAGCAATGCAGCCACTTCTTATGGTTCTGCTGCGAGCGGCAAAAATACTGTTCCTAATGCTTCTGCTATGGCAGCACTTCGTCTGGCAATTCTGGTGATAAGGGCAAAAAGAAGATGCATTGCCATTATTATAAAGCTAATGATCCCTTGATCAAGTCGTGTCCTAAGTTGAAGGCCAAAGAGGCTAAGAAGAAAGAGGGTGGTTCCACTACAAATGCAGCCATTGTTGAGTCTTCTGTGAAAGGAGACTGTAATGCTGATGTTGATGCAGAATGGGCTTTTAGCGCAGAGTGCACTTACAATCCTGCTGTCCATGATGCATGCTTGTCAGTTGCTGCAGATTCACATGTGTGGTATTTCGACAGTGGTGCTACAAAGCACATTATCTCACATAGTGAATTGTTTACCTCTCTCGAGTCTGTCCCTCATGGGAATTCAGTCACTTGTGCCAACAACGCTTCTTATCCAGTTCAGGGAGTTGGAAAGATTGTGTTCACTGCTGCCAATGAAAGTTCCTTCACACTGGTTGATGCACTTTATGTACCTGGGATCAAGAAGAATCTCTTGTCTGTATCCGCGCTTGCTAGACTTGGACTTGTAGTCAAACTTGTGGATGACAGATGTACAGTTCATGATCTCAGTTTTGGTGATGAAATTGTTGCATCTGGGCTTTTGTGCCGTGGGCTGTATAAGTCACTTTGTATGACAAGTGTGGACAAAATTTTGCAAATGCTGTTACAGATTCAAGGGCTATTTCAGATGCAAAACTTTGGCATGCACGTTTTGGTCATCTGAATTTTGCCAGTTTGCCGCGTTTGAAAAAATATGATATGGTTGCTTCTTTGCCGCCTCTTGAAGCACCTGTCAAACATGTTTGTGAAGGCTGTATTCTGGGTAAAATGCAGCATTCTAAGTTTCCAAAGGATGGTTCAGTTAGGGCCACATGCAGGTTGCAGCTTGTGCATAGTGATGTTTGTGGGCCCATGCAAACTCCGTTCTTGGGCAATTACCTGTACTTCGTGACTTTCATTGATGATTACTCCAAGCATGCATGGGTATTTCGGTTTAAAGCAAAGTCCGAATTTTTAATGTGCTTCAAACAATTTTTGGCTATGGCTGAAAATGTCTCGAAATGTACTATGGACACCCTCCGTTCCGATCGAGGGGGGGATTATATGTCTCATGAATTTAATGCATTTCTGGCTAGTCATGGGATAAAACACCAATGTATAGTGCCTTATACACCTCAGCAAAATGGTGTTGCTGAGAGGAAAAATAGGTCACTGATGGAAATGGCACGATGTATGGTCAAAAGTCAACCTTTGCCACATTCTTTTTGGCTTGAGGCCATCATGTGTGCCACTTATGTACTTAACAGGTGTCCTACAAAAGCTTTGCAGTCTATTACTCCATATGAAGCATGGCATGATAGAAAGCCTTCTATTGAGCACATACGTGTTTTTGGATGTTTGGCATATGCTTTGGTGCAACAAGTGCCGCGCGCGCAGAAAATTGGATGATAAGGCTGTCAAATGTATTTTTGTTGGTTATAGTGCAGAAAGAAAAGGTTACAGATTGTATCATCCGCAAACAAAACGTATTCTGGTTTCACGGGATGTAGTGTTTGTGGAAGATTCTGTTCAGCCCTTGCTGTCATGTACTAGAGACAGTAATGTAAGCTCACATGACATTTATGACACTTTGTTGCCTCTTTCAGTGGTGGAAATACGGATGTAAATTCCAATGAGTCAAATGTACAGCCTATGGGGGTTTTTGAAAATGTTTTAGATCAGCCTATTATTGATGCAGATGTACATGATGTACTTGATGAGGAAAGGGCTGAAAATGAGCAGGCTAGAGGGGGGGATATTTCTAGGCGAGCAGTTTCCGGCAAGCGCTTTGTAGGAATCAGGTGAGCAGATTCCTAAAAATATTCCCTCTTCCTCTTTGTGGACTATCTCTATCTCTCTCTTTGAGATAGATAGATAGAGAGAGAGAGAGAGAGAGTCAAAGGTATGGAAGCTAGACAAATTGTTTCAAAAACAATATAGACAAGGGTACTTAAAACAAGAACTCCCATTAATAATAAAAAAGTTACATTTTATTAAACTTGCATCACATAAACAAAAAGTGTTCATCTTCTGGAAGGCCCGGTTTTAGTAGTTGATGTGCTCCCTTTGATTGGCATATTAAGATTCACCACGTTGCTTAGCTGCTGCCTCATTTCCTCCTCATCCTCCTCTGTGATGAGCCCAATCTTCTTCCAGCAAGAGAAAGCTAGTTGTCCCGTCTCGTTCAAATTGATTAAGCTCTGCATATTGAGTTCCTTGCGGCATTGATAGAGGTGATACACGTTGATGGTTGCCTTGAGAGCCTGACGAAACCAGTCGGCTCCATACAATGCCTCTCCGTTTGGAATGGCTTCCATGGCATCCCACGCAGACTTTATTTTACTCTCAAGATCGTCGTCGGACATCGTGAAAGAAGGAGAGGTGTGCTAGGAAGCTAGTGGACGCTTTCACAAAAATAACTCAAGCTATGGCAATTTATAGCTATTGTGGTAATACTATATTATTTTATACACGATTTGACACATAAACAACCAGTACTCAAATATGAAAAAAAGTTGCAAATGAATGTATCCCAATGTGACCATCCTAAGATAAAATTAGAAAGTAGTACAATTGTTTAGGTAAAGCATACTAAGAAAAAGTGAGCATTGTCAAATGCTATGCATCCATGTCTGGATAAGTCCGGCTTCGACTCAGTGCCCTGAACATATCAACATCTGCCAGGATTGGTTGATGGATAAACATGTTCTCATTTTGGCTTAGCCCTAGCACACGCAGATAAATAAAATACAAATGTTTACATGCAAGATATGGTTTTTGCTTTGACACCCGTTCCATGAAGTCTGGGCATGTGCACGATGGCTGGTTGCTAATACAAACTTTGTACATCCCGACATGACCATCTTCACTGTTCGTCTCTAGTTTGAAGACCTCACTAACACCATCTGCTGCACATATCTCTTCTACGACCTTCGCTCTCAGGGCTAGTGCTAGACTGATCTTGCGAGCAACATCCTCGGAAATGGAAGTCCGATACCGTACACGTAGACCATCTCGCATTGTGGCTCTTGCACTGCCTTCAGGAGTGGATGCATCTTTTGACTTGAAAGGAGAGTTTGTCATATTTTGTTCTTGAGCAACTGGCGTTACATTAGATACTCCTTCTTTGCTTAGCTCCACTTGATACCCTCCTTCATGCAATATTTGCACCTCATCCTCCGATAGGTTGGTGCCCACATGCACGGGCCAAGTGTGTGGTGGATGAAGAGGCTGCGGCTCAATGTTCTGGTCTACTATATGACAATGCAAGACATGATCCGGACAAAACCAAAACCATTGACGCACCACACCATTTGGATGTTTTCGATATCCTTCAAACGATGGGGCTGGTATACCAAGGCTAGAACCTGCTATACTGCATCCACACCTGCGTCCGCCTCTTGGTGTGCCGCTACGTGTGACCCTACTACCTTGTGGAGTTCGACGTATGGCCCACATTGCCTCATTGACCTTGCGCTCAACTACATACTGCCCACTAGAACCTATACTTAGTTTTGGGGTTTGTGATATCCCTTCTTCTGCAAAGTTGATCTTACGTGGTCTTCCACACTTCTTGCGATCTTTGGTGACCGAGTTGTACTCAAGCCTACGTGATGCATCATCTTCCATGTTGATAACCTCATTTGGCTTCCGTTTTGGCCTTGATGTCTCCTTATCTCCTGTTAATGGAGTTGGTTGTTTATACATTGGAGTGCCCTCAGTAGCCGCATTCACTGCTCTAATCACTTGGCTAGGACGTTTTTCATGGCGTTCCGTAAGCTTTTGTATTGATGGACCCTTCCCAATGTGTTTTCCATGGCTGTATGAAATGGCCTTTGTGCTCTGTAAGATGGAATGTGCAAGGTCGGTTGTACATGCATCATATAATGATATGCGTTTACGGAAACCCTCCCCTGCTAGCCAACTGCCATGCTTTCTCTCCGCAAGGTTAGTGCATGGAGTGTTTGGTCCATAAGAGCTACTTTCTACGCATGTCATAATGCCACCCCAATGTGCAATACGAATTTCCCACCAACTAAGCCATGAATCCATGTATGGAATGTTACGGTCTATGCAATGACCGTTACGCCACCATTGGCATATCAGACGAGCCTCTGCTGCTACAACCTCTTTTGTTGGTGCTTGCCTCCACTTCCCACACATTTCTTTGTGTGTGTGTTGAGAAGCTTTCACCACATACTTCATTGTGTGTTGATTCAAGCTTTGCTTCCAATGGAAAAGACAAGAACGCTCTCGGCCGCTCATTGTATTGGTCTTGTCACCACCATTGAAAACATTTCGAATTGCATTCCAATTTGCTTGAGCTTCATCAGCCATGTAGCCAAAGAAATTTGCTTTGTCACACCCACATGATATCATTACATCATTAAGGCACTCCCAAAACAAACATTGCGTTTCCATGTCTTCCTGTTTCATTTCACAAGTTGCAATAGTCGAAAGGTCCTGCATGCTGCAAACAAATTGTTTTAGAGAGAGTAAATGGAAAGCCACAAAGCTCTTAAGATAGGCCATGTACCTTGGATCATAGACATGACAGGCCATAGTCACCCAATCGTTAACACGTCTGGTGTGATCAAACTGGATCCATGCATGTCGAAGATCACCATCCCGATCTTGTCTCATTCGGTTGACTAGGTCCACACCAGATGCTGGACCAATTGTGGACATTTTGAAGACATAACATTTCTCCCCCTCCATACCTTGACCAGGAAACCGGCTTCCATGGAAAAACTCACATGTGCAGTCTCGCTTCAGTTTTAGGAGTGCATCAATGCCAAAAGATTCTTTGTCAACCCCTCTACGTAAAATAGATACTGACCTCCGAAACCTGCCAATGTTAAAAGTGTTTAGATTAAAAAATAATTTAGCATAGAGTTTTGCATTGAAATAAGAATCTAGGAAATGCTCATACCAGTTATCTTGCACCAATGGGCCCAACTCCTCAGTGATTGCAAATAGCTGTTGCTCGTCTAAAATACCTTCGTTGGTGTTGTTGCGAAGAAGTGTTGTACTTATAATTTCTTTTGTCAAACACATTTGAACCTTCCTGGCTCCTGCGTGTGGATCAACAGTCAAAATCCTTTGCACCATCAGCTTGGTGTTGTCCGTTAGTGTTTTGGATGTGCCGCTGCGCACATCGTGTCGATGTGTGCCACAATGAATCATGACTCTAGTGGCAGTCTCATCGGATGGCATGACATAGTATACTACACAATCACATGTTGCAATACAAAAAGAAATTGCCTTACAAAAATGGTATGTAAGGCTCTTATCTCCAATCTTACAATATTCCTCAGGTCCAGTTTCCTTTTGTATGTACCCGTTGAACTGACTTGTATTGGGAATATGGTAATTAACCAAGCGGACACATTTTTCATTCATGCACTTGAGAGATCCTATGCAATGACTAAGACGCACTACACCTACAAATACAATATTGGATGTAGTAGGCTTCGACCACAAATGAGGATCATACTTATGCTCCATCGCATCCATATGGTGCAACTTTCCCATGGTAGGTGGAAATTCTAGAACGAGATCTCCATTGTAAGACCTTGGAATCTCTGTAACTTTTTCCACTACTTTGATTTGCATTAACAGCTTTGTCAATGTGCCCTTCTTCTCGGCCTATAAGAGCTTTTGTCTTGTACTCCTTTTGAAGCTGTTTAAGGGCAAAACTCGAGGGGGGGGTACATAGATCTATTAACTCCTTTGGACCGAATTGCATCTTTGACGGACTATCCACAATGGAAATGGGAATCATGCTAGGTGAGCCGGCATACTGTGTTTGATGAGATACGTTGACTTTGTATTTACGTGAAAGCTGCTCATCCAATACATAGATGAATTCACCCAAATTGTTGAGAGTCCTCTCAAGAGGCAAATTCATTTCAATATCACCTACTTTGATAACAACATCTAAAGTTGTAAATTGCATTGGAGAAATTTATTCTAAAAGAAATGATTCAGATATTATGAATTTACCATTGTAAAAAGGATAAGAAAACTCTTTACCCAAGAAAAATAAAGAGCAAGCCATAATAATATGCTAAGCAAATAATTAAGCACAAGATCACATTGTATAAGCTAAAGCAAATTGATTATATACTCATGTCTGATAAGTAGCCGTTATAAATTTAAAATTAATATTATTTTATTGATTTAAAAAATTAATATTAAAACATTGAAATATTAAAAAAAAAGGTTACAAAATATTTATTTGTGACTGTGTGTGTGATCACGGGCTGGAGCGTTTTGCGTAGACAGAAGCAAGGCACTAACGCAAGGGGGGGCGGAGGGAGAGAGACCAGGGCAATGGGCGGCCGGGTTTTGCGTGCTGGGCCGCCAGTAGGGACGGAGGTGGAGGTTGGGTGGGGGCGGAGGTTTTGGGGGGGGCGGGCAAGGGGGCGCAGGAGCGGGTGGGGCAAGGTGCAAGGGGACAATGGAGACGGGGGCAGGCGAGCGGGGCAAGGTGCCAGGGGGGCGGAGGCGGCGGGCGAAGGCTGCAGCTTGGGTGGGGGGGGAGGGCGGGGGGGGGCAAGGGGATAGCGGAGGCGGGGGCGGGCAAAGGCCGCAGCTTGGGTGGGGGGGGGCAAGGGGGCGGGGGCGGCGTAGGAGCTACGTGAGTTGGGCATATGTGTTCGCTACGTGAGCTGGGCAGGCACCGGACCTCTGGCTGTGGGAGGTGTGAAAGAGAGAGAACAAGAGACAATGACAGCTCTGCCAATCACCGCAATCATCAATTAATTGAATATTACTTTGAGTACAACTTAGTCCTTACGCCAAGGCGGGCTGTTAACAGCGCCGTCACTTGGATCATCTGCTAACTAGGAGTTTAGGCTCCTGCTTTACAGAATTAACCGGGCCGTTAACGACACCGGACTTAAAAGAATGTTAATTCAATCTCTATATGATGAGGGTTTTGGAAATGTCCTCCTGTCACTTTATACTGTCTTTGAATTATTTTCTTCAATTGCCTTGGAATCTACAAGTTTCAATTCTATTCGCTGCTTCAATTTTCATGCTCCCTGCTTTATATGCTTTACTCTGCCTTAATTACCGCTTACGAGCTTCAAGTTTCTTCTTTAATCGACTTGATTTTTATTGCCTTCAAGCTATGTATACCTTTGATTACCTCTTTTCAAGTATCCCTTGTCACACAAATTTCCTTGCTTGCTTCATGTGCCCTTGCTATATCCTCCCGTAATACCTTGGTTAGAGAACGAAATGATTTATGCCGAGAACCTTGCTTGCTCTTTTTCTTGGTCGCCCGAGTCCACTCTTGAGTGAGCTCCCTTCCTACCTCCTACCTGCTTATGGCCGAGAGAAAGAACGAGCCCTTTGTTCAAGCTTGAGAGAGAGAGAAAGAGAACGCCCTTGTGCAAGCTCCTTCTGCTTCCTTTGTCTTGTCGAGCTCCCTCCAAAACCCTTCTTCTCCCTTCCTTCTTTGTTAGTCGAGGATGAGAGGGGGGGAGACAGAGAGAGAGCTTTTGCTTGCCGAGCATGAGAGCGAGAGAGAGGGAGCTATATTTTTCCCGAGCCTTCCCCCCTCGTAACCCTCTTGCCTGCTCTTCTCTTCTTCGCTTTCTACTCGTTTTACGAGCCTTATTTTCCTTCGTTGATGCCCTCCCTTATAATAGCCCTCTTTTTTTTTTTGCCCCACCGCGCAGTCACGGCGCCATGACTGACGTGGCATGGGAGCGACTGCCATGATGTGGCAAGCTCGGAGCTGACCAACACAAAATCCGCCGCGACTTGGCCCGAAATGAAGCGCACCGAGATTCTAAGCACTTTTCCCTTCTTGGCCTACATTGTCTGAAGCCCGAGCCAGCCTACGCGAGCTCCTCCGACTCTTGCATGCGTCGCCCGTCACTGCTGCACGCTTTCTTTCTTTTCCCCTTGTTCTTTTTCCCACTTACCCTTATAAAACAACTCTTGGGCGACCCTTGGGCGGCCAAACCTCCTTTAAGCTCATAGGTGGGCGACCCTTCATTCATAAGGGTACCACATTTGGCATGCAATTTAACCAAGGCGCCGGCAAAGTCAAATTCTCTACACTCAATGCACTCCATGATACGTCATTTCGGATGATAAGCTCATCAAGAGCTTTTTGTGCTTTCATATTATAAAGGCACCACATTTGGGCAAACATGGCGACCAAAGCATTGCCAAGAACAGATTATTTCTCCCAGTAGTCCTTAGCTAACAATACCTTCATGAATTTCGATGTCGTAAAAGTCTTGAATAGTGCCACATGCCCACAAGATTCAAGTATAAGTGATTGCATTTGACGTAAGGTCTCACATCACATTCAGTCAAAGAGTATCATACTAGCCAGGCATTGCCAATTACGACTACCGTCGGCCAACATTGGGCGGACATTGGCGTACATATCGGCCAAGGTAATGCAGTAGGCATCAAATTTGGCGTACATATCGATTAAAGCACAGCTATCTCAAGGACTTATTCTGTTGTATTCAAAACCCTTGTTGCTGCTCAAAATTCCCAGACGAAACACCGATTGAGCGGATCGAACTGGTACAGAGCCGGCCCCCGACGAATCTTTAACGGCTCGGCTAATATCTTGGCAACCGGAACTCCGATCGCTGATCTGTAAATACCCATGCTCTCCACAAAGTGTGCACTTCAGGCCCGTGCATTCAATCCATTTTTGTCACCTCAGCTGCAGTTGCCCAATCTGGTACGGATCTGCAATCGACTTGAACTTTAAACTGCCATAACTTCTTCACCGTAGCTCCAATCGACGAGCTGTAAAGACAGGCTGGTAGAGCACTTCAAGCATTGCAGTTCTAGATCATAATCTTCCATCTATGCTCACTTCAAGCATACTCGTTTTTGACATCATTAAGACATATGTTGGCCTTTTTAAGCCTCATTAGGCATACATTAATCATTAAACTTGGCTTGTTATCAAGCCCTGATCACTGACCATTAATCAAGTAGGCTTTCAATAAGCTTGATTTGCATCTTCTTGACATATTTTTTAGCATGGGAGCGGAGCTGCACGACACCATACCTTTTTTCAAACATTTTAGAGGCAAATTTACTATATTTGAAGATTTTTGCACTAAACTTCTCTACTCTTTGTAGATTCTCTAAACGTTAATTTATGTTCTCTAACCTTTGTAGTTTCTTCTTTTAAAAAATACTCTTAAGAGCTTGATTGAATTAACTAAAAAAGAAAACATGCAGACCTTGACATACCCTTTGCACAAGGGTCTCTAATCAATATAACATATGCACACTGTGACCCAAAACATACTTGAACATTTTGGCAAGTACACTATATTTCTATCAAGGTCCTATCTTCTTTTTCTCAGCAAGCCGCTTCCTCGTCCGTGATAAAAGGCATTCACAATTAGACATAAATCTCAAAAACATTATATGGGATTATACTAAGCCTAATTTTTTTCCTCCAATCATTGTGGGTGTCCTAACATTCAAATCAAATGTTACGAGTGTGTGGCCCTTCCTATGGAGAGAGAGAGAGAGAGAGAGAGAGAGAGAGAGAGAGAGAGAGAGAGAGACCCTTTTCTTGGCACCCAATCCACTCTCTTTCTTTCTTTGCCCTGGTCCCCCCCCCCCACTCCTCCTTCCAAGCCCTTTCCTTATGTCACGTGGCAAGGACCTCCAAGGTGCATTAGATATAGTTGAGAAAATTTGTAGGTGGGATTATCCTAAACCTAGGTTTTTCTTGAGCACTGGGGTACACAATAGATTTTTTCTATTATTCAATAGTCCGTTATCTATACTCTTTATAATGGAGTTTGAAAAATTAAAGGAAGGAGAAGGCCTCCATGCGTTGTATTTGGGTCACTTTTCATGGCCTGTTGGATCAACACCAAAATTGAGTTGTTGGGTCCCTGTTGGGTCATCCTCCTTGCCATAGACACATTAAAGATCCTTTGAAAATTGAGTGAAGTAGTTTAGATTCTATGCGATTACTTCCTTTTTCAACGACGTGTAATAGTCAAAACTATACGCCTGACAACCTGTTGTCAGTCTACGTGTGTATGTGTGTGTGTGTGTGTGTGTGTGTGTGTGTGTGTGTGTGTGTGTAATGAAAATGGCTTATAAACTTTGACGGTATCAGAATTAGAAAATTAGGTGAAGCACTTTTGAGCGATTACTTTGCAAGCATAGCAGGTGAACTTAATTGATGGTAGCAACATAAACATGGTTCTTAGTTAACTTGGCATGAAAAATACTTTTGCAAGAGAGAGAGTTTAGAGAACATGACAATAGTTGAGGACCGGATTTATATGGAGCCGGTCCCCCCTCCAATAGGTATTTGTATTATAGTTTCTCCCATCAAGAGAGACTTGGTACAATACAATCTTTGTGTTCCTTGTGACCTACGTGATGCAATGAAGATGGAAAGATTCATGCATCACAAGCATCACATAAACTTGTAGAAAGCATTAACTATCTCAAGCCTCAGTTCCAAGGCCTGAAACACCTTCAAACATGGAGAGAGCTAGCGGGGAATGAGGGTAGGGAAGAGGAAGAAGAAATATTCCATAAGAGAAAGAAATAGTTCCTCACTTATCATTACTCTTCTTGCTAGCATACATAATAGCATAGTAATGGAGATGGAGAAGATGGTAAGCTTAAGCATTGAAGCATGGATCTTGGGTGGATTTGCATTCCATAGCCAAGAGTGTTGATGTAGGCTCTCACTTCTCACAAGCTTGGAGAAGGAGGTGGTGTTCCTCAACTTTCACCAAGTGAGAATCCCTTGAAAATGAGTGTCCCCCTCCTTGCTTTGGGCGAGTGGTGACTTTTCTACATGCTGCAAGCTCATTCGACCCCTCTCCCCCTAGCCAATGCAGCATGCAGTCAAGTACATGGGTAGTCTTTTGACAAGTGTCCTCCTTACCCCTTAGAGAGAGAGAGAGAGCTTGAAAATATTTAGATATTTTTTGGATGGAAGTAGAAGATAAATGGATCGCTCTTTAGCCCAACCAATAGCATTCAAGCACACCATGCGGTTAAGCTTAGTGAGAGTGTGACATGTGTCCGATGTGCCCTTTTGGAAAAGGGGTGCCCCTTTGGTGAGTGCAAGGCTAAGTCAAAGATTCCCCTAACTTTGGGACTTTTATGCATAGGAAGCTTCTCAAGAAACTTCCTCATTAAATGTGTAGGGTCTCTTTTTGACTCAAGCATCTTACCTCCCATTCATAGGAAGCTTCTGAAGAAAATTCCTCATTAAGTGTGTAGGGTCTCTTTTTGACTCAAGCATCTTACCTCCCATGCATATGAAGATTCTCAAGAAACTTCTTCATTAAGTGTGTAGGGTCTCTTTTTGACTCAAGCATCTTACCCCCCATGCATAGGAAGCTTCTCAAGCAACTTCCTCATTAAGTATGACAAGTACCTCAAGTACGTTAGTCATCAAGCATGACAAGCACCTTAGGTGGAGTTCCCGCCTCTAGCTCAACCCTAGCTTGCCTAAGGTTAGAGACAAGTTTAGGTCGGGTTCCCACCTCAAGCAAACCCCTAGCTTGCTTAAGGTCAAAGACAAGTTTAGGTCGGGTTCCCACCTCAAGCTAAGACCTAGCTTGCTTAAGGTCAAAGAACTTTTAACACTAACCATTGGAGTTCTTTAATGAAGCTAACCCTAAGGTATTTTAAGCTCCATTAATTAACCTTGCTCTTTGCCAGACCATCTCTCATTTGGGCCCCTTTACCATTGGCCATGTGTTGAGATAGATCCGTAAGCACATGTCTACATTCTAACCCTTGTTCCCGTTTATTATCCCACATTAAATGATCAATTTAATATGAGAAAATCATTTGGGTTGGTTAGATATTAGATATTTAATGACATTACCTCTCTCTCCTTTTTATCCTACGACATCATTCCAAGATGAATGACTAATCCATTTGGTGCTTGAGAGATATAGCTGCCGCAAGCATGTCTGCTCTTTAGTCCATTTCATCTTCGCAAGTAGAGTGACAAATTCTACATGGTGTTTGAGAGACGTCGTCATCCCAAACATGATTCTCAGTATGCATATTACTTAAATTTGTGCACAATAAAGAGAGAATTAGTCTTAGAATACAAAACATTGATCACAAAAAGAATAATGTACATTTGCTTACTCTAATGTAGCATTGTAAGCGTTGACAAGGTTCATACTATCCTTAAACTGGATTGCTTGCATCCATCTAGCATCTTCAAAAGGATAATTTTTGAACTTAATGAGATATCTTCAAATAATTTTACCATGTCGTAGTACCTTGTCTTAATGCTGAAGGATAGCTTCGTGTTGTAGTACATCTTCTTGATCTTCGATTTCGGGAGGGTGTTCAATAAAGTTTTCCTTTGGAGGCTCTCCTTTGTAGAGCTTGAGTAGGCTCACATGAAAAGCATTGTGTATGAGCCAATGGTTACGCAACTTGAGTTGATAAGCCACCTCATTGATTGGCTTTAAAATTTGAAAAGGACCATAGTATCTTTTTGCTAGTTTAGCATAGTACTTTTGATGGCCCGTAGGATTTTTCCCCGTCGTTTGCCTCAATCAAGCCTTAGGAAACTCAAGTAAGACCCAATCATTTTCTTTGAACGTTAAGGCCCTTCTGTGCTTGTCAGCAGCAACTTTTTTCCTTAGTTGAGAGATGGATATTGCCTCCTTAATCTTTTGAAAAGATGCTTGCCGGTCACGGCTATACTCATCGGCAACGAAGATCTTCCCATGTACCTTAAGTAGCAAGGGATTTTTAAGTCTTCCCTCCATGGTGCTTTTCTCGTAGAAGTAAGGATAGTATTATTATACGCATACTCTACAAGAGGTAAGTACTTTTCCCATTGTGAGCGTTGATCTACTTCTGTAACATAGGTCTTTAGTAGATCAAGAATTGTAAGATTGGCTATCTCACTTTGGCCATCGTTTGTGTTGTATAGGCCGAAGAGAAATTCAATCTTGTACCTAGAGTTTCGAAGAGACCTTTCCAGAAATTACTAGTTATTCTAGGATCTCTACCTGACAGATGGATGTTGGCAATCCATGGTGTTTGAAAATCTGTGATATGAAGAGAAAGTTCCATTTGGTGTGTCTTAATAGTCTTCTTGACAGGGATAAAGTGTTCTTGCTTGCTAAACTTGTCGACTATTGTCCATATTCCCGTATTCCCATGGATAGATTTTGGTAATCCAAAGATAAAATCCATGGATATACTCTCCCATGGTGAATTAGGAATTGGCAATGGCTGGAGTAATCAAGGTCGCATCCCGCTATTATACTTTGTCTTTTGGCATACCCACACATTTTGAACCATACTCTTGTATGTCCACTTTCATGGTAGGCCAATAAAAGTACGTCTCTACTCCTCGAAGAGTAGGTTGAATGTCTCGATGCCGCGCATAGGGAGGAGCATGGGATTCATACATGACTTTCTCACGAAGGGAGTGGGTAACACATAGCGTATTGCCATGGAGAAGATAACCATCATGTAAGGTGAATGGTTCCTCTTTCTTCCCCAAAGAAAGGGCTGCCATTATGTCTTTAAAGTCAGGGTCAGTAGCGTACTCATCTTTCATAGAAGATAGATCATTGTGAGTTGCTATTGACAAAGAATTAACTATTGTTCTTCGTGAAAGTGCATCAACCACTTGATTTTCTTTAGTAGCAATGTGAGCAATGTGGAAATTAAATTGTGAAAGAAAATTTGCCCACCTCATTTGTTTGTCGGAAAGCTTTGTTTGTGTCATGAAGTACTTGAGGCTTTGATGGTCTGTTTGTAAGATGAATGGAGTCACCAATAGATAGTGCTTCCATGTGTCTAGGGCATCTAGAATAACTAACACCTCTTTCTCATAAATGCCTAAGACCCGTTCATCCGTGCTGAGCCTTCGGCTCTCATATGCTATGGCATGCCCTTCTTGAATCAAGACTGCTCCAACGAAATCACCACAAGCATCACATTGGACCTCAAATGGCTTTGAGAGATCTGGAAGCATAAGGACTGGTTGGGAGATAAGCTTCACTTTGAGCTTGTCAAAAGCACTTTGCTCCTTACTCCAGAGAATTTGCGGTAGGGTCTAAAAATTTTCTCCATTAATCAATTGAATGTAGTTGGTGCATTAGTCAAGCCAAAAGGCATGACTAGATATTCATAAAGGACAAACGTTGTACGAAAGACGGTCTTTAGGATATCTTCATTCACTATCCTTATTTGATGGTAGGCACTTTTAAGGTCAATCCTACTGAAGTAGGTAGAGCCTCGTAGCTTATCAAAGAGATCTTCTACCCGAGGTATGGGAAATCTGTTTTTGATAGTGATACGGTTTAGTGCGTGATAGTCCACACACATGTAGTATGTACCATCTTTCTTTTGCACTAAAAGGGCTGGAGAGCAAAAGGGAGAGGAGCTAGGCCTCACCATTCCTTTGTCTACCAATTCTTGTACTTGCCTCATGATCTCCTCTTGTTGAGCTTGTGAAACTTGATAGGGAGGTTTGTTAGGCGGTGAGCTTCCTGATAGGAGCTCAATTCGATGGTCATCATCCCCTCATTTTGGAGGTAAGTCCATAGGGATATCATCGATGAACACATCTTGGAATCCTTTTAGAAAGTTAGACAAGTCTAGCTCTTCTTGATTCCTACCATTCACCTTTGATGAAACATTCAGACCTTTTAGGGATTCTTTGAAAAAATTCATGTACACAGAAACTGAGCTTTTCATTGATTTATCAAGGGTGAGAGGATTTACAAGTTGTATAGTACGACCAGACTCATTAGCATCTATATACATATTCTCTCCCCTGTAGGTGAAGTATATTCTCCATTCAGGGAACTTCATGCTGGCAGCCATGCGGTTGAACCATGGTACCCCTAGGATAGCATCCTCATGTTTGAGAGGAGAGATAAAGAAGTCTTCTTTGTCTACATAGCTTTGGACATGAAGCCTCAACTTCCCAATCGAGGGAGTAACGAAGGCTTGTTGTCCCTTGAAAGCTGCATCGGAAGTTACAACATCTCCCATCTCAAAAGTTTGAATGCCCAACTTGGTGGCCAACTCCATTGATCTGAAGTTGAGAGTAGAACTAGGGTCAAAAAAGATGAAGGCATCATGCTCCCTTAACTTTCTGAACACGGCTCTCACCCATGCTGTCAATGCACACAACCCGGGTTACAGGCAGCAAAATATATGCTTGAGGCTTGGACTCTCACCATGAAAATTGCAAGAAGAGACTCCCATAACCAAGAAACTCCCCACACACACTCAAGGTATCAAGCAATGGCTATGGCACATAGAAAACCATCATCCTCACTCTCTCCCTCACCTTCCATGGATATGGCAAGAAAGCACGCAGAGAAGAGAGAAGCAAGAGTTGTGCCAATGCAAGAGAGTTTGAAAGATCCGTGAGAGAGGTTGATAAAGGAAGAGAGAGGTTCCAACTTCCTCAACCACCCTTCACACGGCTCCTCTCCTTTCCCTTTTCTTTCTTGATATTCAAATTTTGAAATGAGTACAATATTGGCTAAGGTCTTTGACCTTTCATGTTGCAACTAAAAAAGAACTCCTAAAACCCTTCAATTTTTGAGATACACATGTACATGTTGGACATGGCATTTTATATTTTGCGGACCCGCTAAATATGCCAAGTCATTTTACATCACATTTTACAATGAAAAGATCAATTTTATGAACGGTCGTAGCCAAAATGCTAAAGGTTTGCCGATGTAGTCCATAAAAATGTGCCAAAGTGCACAAAATACTAGGCGTCATCACTTTCCTCAAGCATAGGAGAGAGGTGATCCTTTGCAATGAGTATCCTCTGTTGGAGCTTCGATAGTGGAAGCTCTAGGAGTCTCATTGCGAGCATTTCTTTTGGGGAAAGAACGATAGCCATGTCCTTGCTCCCCACACTTAAAACATTTGTGATCCTTGCAAAAAGTTTCAAGCTCTTCAAGAAAGAGTTTATTTTTACCTTTTTAACTCTTTTCTCCTTGGACCGATTGTTGTTGTTGTTGTTGGAATGGCCGTGGGAAAAAATTTGGGAATTAATTATTTCCTTTGCATCATTTTTGTCTTTATTTTCCATGGGTTTGACATTCCGTCTAATTGCTTGTTGGAATTGATGCATGAAGCAACCATGGTATGGTGGATTACTTTGCTGATACAGTCAGGCTGTTGGGAGTTGACATACTCGGCCATCTCTTCAGGTTATCTCGCACAGAATTATTGGTTTTGCTTAGCAAAGTCTATCTTTTGAAAGACAGTAGCCTTGAGATGTAAATCCAAAAACTTATATACATATTTGTTGATAGACTCATGAGAGAGAAACCTTAAACTTTGCCATTTGGTGAGCACCTTGTACTTGCATCGCTTGCAAGGAATTTCTTCATGATGGAAATTCGTAGAGTTTTCCATGCCTTTGGGGCTTCAGCATTGCCACGAAGGCTAGCCCAACCATTAATAGGTTACTTAAGGACCTCTCTTCTTAAGCAAGAAAAAAAAATTCAAATGCTCTGATATCAATGTAATGGAAATGGCCTATGAACTTTGAGAGTAGCAGAATAATGAATTTAGGTGAAGCACTTTTGAGGGATTACTTTGTGAGCATAGCGGGTGAACTTAATCGATGGTAGCAACATAAACATGGTTCTTGATTAACTTAGCATGAAAAATACTTTTTCAAGAGAGAGAATTTAGAGAACGTGACAATAGTTGAGGACCGGATTCATATGGAGCCGGTCCCCCCTTCAATAGGCATTTGTATTATAGTTTATCCCATCAAGAGTGACTTGGTACAATAAAATCTTTGTGTTCCTTGTGACCCACGTGATGCAATGAAGATGGTAGGCTTCATGCATCACAAGCATAACATAAACTTGTAGAAAGCATTAACTATCCCAAGCCTCAGTTCCAAGGCCTGAAACACCTTCAAAGGTGGAGAGAGCTAGTGGGGAATGAGGGTAGGAAAGAGGAAGAAGAAATATTCCATAAGAGAAAGAAATAGTTCCTCACTTATCATTACTCTTCTTGCTAGCATACATAATAGCATAGTAATGGAGATGTAGAAGATGGTAAGCTTAAGCATTGAAGCATGGCTCTTGGGTGGATTTGCATTCCATAGCCAAGAGTGTTGATGTAGGCTCTCACTTCTCACAAGCTTGGAGAAGGAGGTGGTGTTCCTCAACTTTCACCAAGTGAGAATCCCCTGCAAATGAGTGTGTGTGCAGTATATCCCCCTAGCACCCTCCCTCCTAGCTTTGGGCGAGTGTTGACTTTTCTACATGCTACAAGCTCATTCGACCCCTCTCCCCCTAGCCAATGCAGCATGCAGTCAAGTATGGGTAGCCTTTTGACAAGTGAACTCCTTACCCCTCAGAGAGAGAGCTTGAAAATATCTAGATATTTGTTGGATGGAAGTAGAAGCTCATTGGACCCCTCTTAAGCCCAACCAATAGCATTCAAGCACACCATTGGTTAAGCTTAGCGAAAGTGGGACATGTGTCCAATGTGCCCTTTTAGAAAAGGGGGTGCCCCTTGGGTGAGTGGAAGGCTAGGTCAAAGATTCCCCTAACTTTGGGACTTTTATGCATAGGAAGCTTCTCAAGAAACTTCCTCATTAAGTGTGTAGGGTCTCTTTTTGACTCAAGCAGCTTACCCTCCATGTATAGAAAGATTCTCAAGCAACTTCCTCATTAAGTGTGTAGGGTCTCTTTTTGACTCAAGCATCATTACCCGGCATGCATCGGAAGCTTCTCAAGAAACTTCCTTATTAAGTATGACAAGTCCTCAAGTAAGTTAGTCATCAATCATGACAAGCACCTTAGGTGGAGTTCCCACATCTAGCTCAACCCTAGCTTGCCTAAGGTCAGAGGCAAGTTTAGGTTGGGTTCCCATCTCAAGCACAACCCTAGCTTGCTTAATATCAAAGACAAGTTTAGGTCGGGTTCCTACCTCAAGCTAAGCCCTAGCTTGCTTAAGGTCAAATGACTTTTTAGACTAACCATTGGAGGTCTTTAATGAAGCTAACCCTAAGGTATTTTAAGCTCCATTAATTAATCTTGCTCTTACCATCTCTCATTTGGGCCCCTTTACCATTGGCCCCATGTTGAGATAGATCCGTAAGCACATGTCTATAGAGTCTAACCCTTGTTCCCGTTTATTATCCCACATAAAATGATCAGTTTAATATGAGAAAATCATTTGGGTTGGTTAGATATTAGATATTTAATGACATTACCTCTCTCTTGAAATCATAGTCGTCCTCGACTATGAGGTAAAAGAGATAAAGTCATAGTCATTAGTTAATTTGTGTTTGCGGGTAGAGGATCCCTTTTTACCCTACGACATCATTCCAAGATGTATGACTAATCCATTTGGTGCTTGAGAGATATAGCTGCCGCAAGCATGTCTGCTCTTTAGTCCATTTCAACTTCCCAAGTAGAGTAACAAATTCTACATGGTGTTTGAGAGACGTCGTCATCCCAAACATGATTCTTAGTATGCATATTACTTAAATTTGTGCACAATAAAGAGAGAATTAGTCTTATAAGACAAAACATTGATCATTAAAAGAAACATGTACATTTGCTTACTTTAATGTAGCATTGTAAGGGTTGACAAGGTTCATACTGTCCTTAAGCTGGATTCCTTGCATCCATCTAGCATCTTCAAATGGATAATTTTTGAATTTAATAAGATACCATCAAATAATCTTACCATGTCGTAGTACCTTGTCTTCATGCTGAAGGATAGCTTCGGGTTGTAGTACCTCTTCTTGACCTTCAATTTCGTGAGGGTGTTCAATAATTGGTTCATTTGGAGTCTCTCCTTTGTAGAGCTTGAGTAGGCTCACATGAAAAGCATTGTGTATGAGACAATGGTTAGGAAACTTGAGTTGATAAGCCACCTCATTGATTGGCTTTAAAATTTGAAAAGGACCATAGTATCTTTTTGCTAGTTTAGCATAATACTTTTGATGGCTTGTAGGATTTTTGCCCGTCGTTTGCTTCAATCAGACCTTAGGAAACTTAAGTAAGCAATCATTTTCTTTGAATGTTAAGGCCCTTCTGTGATTGTTAGCAACTTTTTGCCTTAGTTGGGAGATGGATATAGCCTCCCCAATCTTTTGAAAAGATGCTTTCCGGTCACTGCTATACTCATCGGCAACGAAGATCTTCCCATGTACTTTAAGTAGCAAGGGATTTTTAGGTCTTCCCTCTATGATTTCAGAAGGTGCTTTGCTCATAGAAGTATGGATAGCATTATTATACGCATACTCTACAAGAGGTAAGTACTTTTCCCATTGTGAGCATTGATCTACTTCTGTAACATAGGTCTTTAGTAGATCAAGAATCGTAAGATTGGCTATCTCACTTTGGCCATCCATTTGTGGGTGATAGGCCGAAGAGAAATTCAATCTTGTACCGATATTTTTGAAGAGACCTTTCCAAAAATTACTGGTCATTCTAGGATCACTATCTGACATGATGGATATTGGCAATCCATGGTGTTTGAAAATCTTTGATATGAAGAGATTTGCCATTTGGTGTGCCTTAATAGTCTTCTTGACAGAGATAAAGTGTGCTTGCTTGCTAAACCTGTCAACTATTGTTCATATTCCCGTATACCCATGGATAGATTTTGGTAATCCAAAGATAAAATCCATGGATATACTCTCCCATAGTGAATTAGGAATTGAGTAATCCAAGTTGCTTCCCTCTATCATACTTGGTCTTTTGGCATACCACACATTTTGAAACATACTCTTGTATGTCCACTTTCATGGTAGGCCAATAAAAGTACGTCTCTACTCCTCGAAGAGTAGGTTGAATGCCTCGATGCCCTGCATAGGGAGGAGCATGGGATTCATACATGAGCTTCTCACGAAGGGAGTGGGTAACACATAGCCTATTGCCATGTAGAAGATAACCATCCTGTAAGGTGAATGGTTCGTGTTTCTTCCCCAAAGCAAGGGCTGACGTTATTTTTTTTACATTCTCATACTCACTCTCACACACACACATTCTCATTGTGTGAAGTGCAAAGTGCAAGAGCTCCATCTCCTTCTCCAAGCTAGCAGAGAAGTTGAGAGCCTTCTTTCACTCTTGGCTATGGAATGCAAATCCAACCAAGAGCCATGCTTCAATGCTTAAGCTTGCCATCTTCTCCATCTTCATTACTATGCTATTATTTATGCTAGCAAGAAGAGTGATGATAAGTGAGTAACTAATTCTTTCTCCTACGAAATGTTTCTTCTTCCTCTTCCCTACCCACATTCCCCGCTAGCTCTCTCCACCTTCGAAGGTGTTTGAGGCCTTGGGACTAAGGCTTGGGATAGTTAATGCTTTTGACAAAGTTTATATTATGCTCTTGAAGCATGAAGCTTTCCATCTGCATTGCATCACCTAGGTCACAAGGAACACAAAAATTGTATTGTACCAAGTCTCTCTTGATGGGAGAATCTATAATACAAATGCCTATTTGAGGGGGGACCAACTGCACATAAATTTGGTCCTCAATTGTTGTCAAGTTCTCTAAACTCTCTCTCTCTTGCAAAAGTATTGTTCATGCCAAGTTAATTAAGTACTATGATTATGTTTTTGCAAGCCCCTGACTGGAGCAAAATCTTCGATGTCCATGTGGATGCTTCGGCCTATGCCATTGGGTGCATATTAGCCTAGCCAGGAGAGAAGAAAATGGATTTTCCCATTTGCTACTCCAGTCTCGACAACTAAACAACATAGAACAAAATTATACCACTAGGGAAAGAGAGGGCCTGGGAATGATCTATGATGTCAAGAAATTTAGACACTACCTTCTAGCAAACAAGTTTGTCTTCTTCGTGGATCACCAAGCACTGCTATATCTAGTGAACAAACCTTGCAACACTGGAAGAATTGTTCGTTGGTTTATACAGTTGCTTGAGTTTGACTTCATGGTGGTTGTAAAAAAGGGGACCACACACCAGAGAGCAGATCATCTTTCACGACTATTTCATGGGGAAGCACCTGCAGGTGTCGATGATGAACTTCCTGATTCATATCTGTTCAACATAGAAATGGTTTCGCGATGGAGCGAAGAGGTCATGCCACTACTCACAGTCGGCTCTTTGCAGATAGAAAGACAACCATCAATGATCCACAAAACACGGAATCTCATCCTTTTAGCAGGACGGCTGTACAAACACGGTAAGGATGGAATACTGAGACTATGTGTACAACCTGAAGATACCACCTAGTACCTCAAACAAGCTCATATACAAAACATGGGGTTTCATGCTGATGAAATAGACAGGCCAACGGTTACAAAGACTAGGCGTCTACTGGCCAAACATGGAATACAGTGTCCATAAATATGTAAAATCCTGCCATAAATGTATAATACAGCCACCAGTGGAACATGCCACAATGTTTCGAGTAGTGAAAGCACCGAAATGGAGTGCTCACATCATTGAGTACTTGAAAAACAAAACCTTTCCAGAGGAATGGGACAAATCAAGAAGGAAAATCGTTGAGGAAGAGGCCAAACACTATCTACTCATTGCCAACCAACTGTATAGGCGGGGGAAAGACGAACAATTACGGCAGTGTGCTACAAAAAGTGAATATTACATCATCCTAGATCACGCACACGTGGGACAACCCGGAGGACACTTCTCCACTAATAAAACGGCAAAGCTAGTGCTAAACTCAGGTATATGGTGGCCGACCCTCTTTATGGATGCAATAACATACGTCAAACGATGTGATGAATGTCAATGCACGAAACCACCCCTACGAAGAGATGATATTCCACTGAGGCCGATGATGGGAGTTCGCACTTTTGCCAAATGGGGCATGACTTCATTGGTCCCATCAATCCTCCAGGATACAAGACACACACACAATACATTATTGTAGCAACGGATTACATGAAGAAGTGGGTGGAAGCCAAAGCAACCCAAAAAAACCATGCAAGGACTACAACTCAATTCCTTTTTGAAAACGTCTTTATGCGGTATGGACTACCAATTGAAACAGTAAGCGATAGAGGAACCCACTTTGTGAACGACGTCATTGAGACTCTCCCTGACGAATTCATGGTGGTCCACCGAAAGTCAGCACCCTATCATCCGCAAGCCAACGGATAGGCAGAGAGCACTAACAAAATCCTATGCACCGTGCTCACCAAAATAATCAGTGACTCAAGAAATGATTGGGATCAGAAATTACACACCACTTTACGGGCTTACCGTGTAGCTTTTAAAACTTCCATTGGCAAGACTCCCTTCAACCTGGTCTTCGGAATTAATGCGATACTACCATTGGAATTCCTAGTCAAATCCCTCAGGGTGTCAACACAATTAGGATGGACGGGCCATGCGCTATCGGAGAGACTAGACACCCTAGAACAATTAGATGAAACTAGACTCAAAGCGATAGCTGGGATATATGCTCAGAAAAAGCAAATGAAAGCTTTTCATCATCGACACATGTTTGGTAAGGAGTTCCAGAAAGGGGATTACGTTCTCATGTACACCCTGAACAACTGTTAACCCTCACGGCACACGGACACCCATCACCTACGACGGACGTGTATTATGTATTTGGTAGAGTCAGGTACCGGGCTTGTCGGACCAATAGGGAAAGGTAGAGTGATCGCCGATGAGAGGCGCACTTTAACTGGGACATTCAAGGGATTAGTTGGTTAAGCATGGGCGCCCAAGTGTGAATGGGGTGAGCTCCTATAAAAGCCAACTAAACCTAATTTTTACTCATTCTCTCATTTGTGCAATTGAAGAGTGCTCTTGCTCCATCTCCATCTTCTTCTTCTTCTTCACCTCCTTGTGTGTGTGTGAGAGAGAGAGAGAGAGAGGGAGAGTGTGTGTGCGATCGAGCATTACGAAGGCACGACGGCGGCGAAGCGGTTGAGCGCGGCACGACTGCAGCTTCTTCTTCATCGCGGCGAGGAATCCACCACGAAGGCGAGCGTAGAGCGGTGAGTGACACACCCTTTGTTTTCTTGAGCTTGCTAGTTTAGACTTGTTGTATGCTTGGAGCCGTTTGTGGCTCGCACACGGTGTATTGGCAAGTCCCTTGCTTCGACAGTGCGGCAAGGAGCGCACATTTTTGGCGCCGCTGCCGGGGATATGCCCTACACTAAGCTCGGTTAGCACTTTACGCTTCCTTGTGGTGCAATTTCTATCATAGGAAAGGCAGGGAAGGAGTGTGCGGAGATTTCTGTTTTTTGCGTTTTCTGCAATTGCTGTCAAGTTTCAATTTCTGTTATTGTCTGCGTTTTTCAAATTCTGCAATTTCTGCGTTTTCAAGTTCGGCGTTTTCACTTCCTGCAATTTTTCGCTTTTCTGTCAAGTTCTGCATTTTCTGCGTTTTTCCTGCATGTTCAGCAATTTCAGCAATTTCTGTGTATTTTCTGCATTTTCTGCTTTTGTTGCGTTTTTCTGTATTTTTTTTATTGCTGCGTTTTTCTGCATCAAAAAAAAAAAAATAAAATAAAATAAAATTCCGAAAAAAAAAAAAAAAAAAATTTTCGTAAATTAAAAACGCGAGCGAGTGGGTGGCGAAAATTTTTCGAAATTAAAAACACGACTCTTAAAACGTACGGGTTGGTTTGTATAAAAGATAGATCGGGATCGGGATCATCTTCCCAAGCCCAAGCCCAAGCCCAAGCCCAAGCCCAAGCCCAGGCCCAGGCCTCAGTCCTCAGTCTTATGATATATACTAGACTCACTCTTATATATATACCCTACTCCCTCAAGAGAGAATGAGAGCATGTGGGACAAGTCCTCCACTCTCCTCCTTTCTCTTCCCACTTGCACCCTTAGACTTTCTAGTTTGGGCCTAGTTCCCTACTGGAAATTGACAGTTTTAGGGATTCCGAGGGCATAGAGTGACCAAACGGAGGGCTGTAAAGCACGGCACGACCCTCTGACCGATACGCTCGTTTTGAGCTATCACACGGCCCATTCCACGACACGCTCAAAAAAAAATCTAGCAAAAAAAAAAAACAAACAAAAGACACGCTAAAAACTAGTCACAAGGCCTCCTAGAGCAGCTTTTTGACACCTTAGGGTATCAAAAGCACATGCACTTACGCTCTGGGCGGGTGCTAGAACACGAGCATATTGAGGGTGCCTCTGTTCATACGGATACCCATTACCCATCCACGATAAGCTCTAGACCCTCAGCGGGGACACAAGGTAGCACCACCCAAGACCCTAAAATAGCCGCTAGTGATTCCTCCTCCGACTCAGAAATCATGGAAGCATACCCTAACCAAAACACTGAGAGAGAAGGCCATGCACCTCCCGAAGCTCCACAGCCTAGTACTAGTATGTTTAGCCGTTTCATGGAAACATTAGGTAGAGCTACTCGCTCGGAACCTGATGCAAATGAAGCACACGAAGGGGGTGGGGAAGTGGAATCTCCTTTCACATCGCACGTGGACCCCACACCCCCAAAGAGTGTCCATGTGGATATCCTGCCAACTTCTTACCAAGAAGGCCCTGTTGAGCTGCCTCCTTCAGAAGTTCCCTCTAGAGTACCGTTGGTGACAAGTAAAACCACGGGAAGCAACATTGCTTCTACCTCACAAGAAACCGTTAACACGTCGACTCTAGAAGGATTGTTCATTAATGATCATTGGACATACGACCTCCACACTGAGGTGTTGACGGATCTACACTCTGGCCACGCCTACCATGTAGGATGGATAGAGATTGTACAATCCACCTCTAGTGCCACGAGCATCGAAGATCAACAGAAAATGATCTGTAATGTTATCCATGGCATTATTCAATTAGAAAGGCAAAACCGAGGGGTAAATATAATCTCAACTGGCCCCATGAGATTTCTGGATACGAGCAAGGCTCAACAGCCTACTCTATCACAAATGGAGACTCCTCTAATGAGCCCCATGGACCCATCTTACGTCATTTCACCTGGGGTCTCTATGCAATCTGAGCCTCCGAGCGAAAACTTTAGCTTCCCTAACTTGGCTCAACCCTCTATTAAGGAAAACACAGTGCTCACTCCAGGGATAAGCCTGACAGAGAATGTACCAATGACATCTACGATTAGCGCAGTGCCACTACCTAGTGTCATAGTACCTAATATGGGGCCTCGACCATATGTGCCTCTAGCCCCTTATGCACACATGGCCCCCACACCTCCAATTGTACCACTTGCTTATGCTCCTCGAGTGCCGCTCCCTAGCTCTTATCCGAGTGGACCTATGCCCGGTTATGTTCCATATCCTGCATCATCTACACATATGCCAAGACCGATACCCGTTCCTCTCCCACATATGATTCCAAGAGTACCTCCACCGGCCCTGCCTCCTCACATAGGTGACTTGGCAGCGTTTGCTCAAACCATAGGTCGATCTATCGCGGAAAATATGCGTCATGCTTCTGATAGAGAGCCTAGAAGTAAGGCAGTACAAATTGCCAAACTCACGCAAAAATTCAATGGGGACGAAGATGCTAGGAAACACATTGAAGTGTTTGAACAAGTATGTGATTCCTTAGGGGAACGCAACGAACTACATAAGTGCAATGCCTTAAGCTTGACATTAAGTGGGAAGGCTGGAGATTGGTATAGGACCCTAAGGGTGGACGAGAAAACAATCTACCCTACCCTTCGAAGGTTGTTTCTAAAAGAGTACATACGAGAAGGTGTGCTTTGGGGTGTAGCGTCTCAGCTACAGAAGGCCGAACGTAAGGAAGGAGAGTCAGTAAGGGACTTCATTAGTCGTCTAAAGCACTTAAACTCTCGTTGCCCTGTAAATGAGCGCTTCAACAATAACCAACTGCTTGATCGATTCATTCGAGGGTTGAGGAATGAAGGAATCTATAATGGACTAGTGATTAGAGGTATCACAACCTGGGAAGATGTCACTGCCAATGCAATCCAATTAGAGGACAACTTGATGATAGCAGGCATGAGGGTGTCTACTGACACGAGATCCACTAGCTCACAAGCCATTGAGTATGAACCCATGACTGCAAAGCCCATTGCCAATGAGCCAAAGGTATTTGAGACATTCTTGACAGACCTCACCAAGGCAATCCAAGAGTCTCTTAAGGATAATCGACCCCCTCAAAATAGTCACATGTATCCAAGAAGGGAGCAACAATGGTGTTCCATTTGCTTAGGTCCACATAGCACTAGTGAGTGCCCTACGTTTAGAGTAAAATTTAATGGAACTTGCAACGCATGTGGTAGGTATGGTCACCAAGCTAAGGATTGTTTAATGATCAAACGTATGATGGCAAATAGACCACCTGTAGCCTACACGGATGCGCCTCGAGCTCCTGTATTGATGCCTGCTCCACCTGTTGAGCAACTACCGCAACACATGGTCCCTAGATCTCAAAATGTTGTACAAGCTACACCGTTACCACCTCCTGTGCTAGGACCGCAGCCCCCGCATCCAAGAGTCGCCCCTATGAACCAAGTGGGTTGCGAGCCATCAAACGCTTATGCAGATGGTTGTGAGGAGGAAATAGACACTAGTATTGCCTACGGACTTGATACATTGGAAGAGTGTCCTATATACTACATGGAAGATTGTTGGGGACAAGTCAAGCCGGTTTATCAAGCTGCTGCTCTCGCATCCAGAGGTCAAAATATCAACACCCAGGCTAGGAGGCCACCTCTTCAATGCTACGAGTGTGGTGGACCACATCGAGTAGCGGAATGCCCTATTAGGCTGCAAAAGAATGCTGCACAGATGCAAGTGAATCAAGGGAGCACGTCTGCAATGCCAATACTCACATGTAATCGTTGTGGCATAGATCACTTGATTGCCCAATGCCCCTATAACCCAAATGCGCCTAAAATCACACCCCTGAATTTGGTCGAAATTGCTAGTGTGACGTCACCAATACCACCCGTCGCACCCGCTTGTGCGATTACACGGTCCATGCTTCAAGGGCCAAGACATATCCTCGAAGAGAGAGATACCGCGTCAATTATCCAAGCAAAGAAAAAGAAGACACGAAGGAAGAAGTCGCAGAATACGGAAAATTCAAAGCCAAGTTCCAAAACAAACATAGGAACAGGAGATGACCCCGTGTATATGAATGACCTCGAAGATGATTCAGATTCAGTCGAGACAATGGAGACTAGATCCAATACCACAAAGGGAAAGACCGACAAGGAAAACCGTAACATGGAACCAAATGAAAACCGAATGAGAGAAAACCATAAAGAGCCTCTGAAAACACCACAAGTGTTTCCAAATCCAATCCAAGACCCCCAAGATAAACCGCAGGGGCAAAAAGGGAAGAATTGTAAACAGAAGATTGGGACGTACCCAAACCCAGTAGATGAGATTAAGCAGGTGAAACATCTAAGAGGTTTAGTGGAGGAGACTCAAAGGAAACTAGAACCAGAACCCATGCATGTAAAAATTCATGACACAGTGTTTCCCACGCAAGTTCATCCACCCCACATGAACCATAGACCGTTAGCCATATCTAGTATCATCCAAGAAGGGAGTGAGGACAGGACATCAGAAAGTGAGCATACACCCTTCTTGTTGGAAAGGATGTTTAACGAAGGAATACCTGATCCCATTGAGGAATATGAGATTCCATCCTCACCAGTTCCTAGTCAAGGACCTACACCCTGCAAAACGCCAATGAATGTTGCCAAACTAGTGGACTTCATGTCTTCTGAGGTCCGAACCACGATCATAGCAAAGCTGTATGGAGATCCTGAGTTATTCCTTGCACTTCGAGCATTCCTTAACGGAGAGCTACGAACGGGATTACCGCAGTTTGCGCAACCAAATAGGCCTGACTCGATTATGATTGATGAGGAAAATCATGTGCAATCACTTGACTTAGATGGACACGAGTCTGTGATTGAGGTACCCATTAACGAATTAGGGCAGTATTTTGAAGGCGATGAGTCTAATGCGACCCTACCCATCACTACCAAGGGATTAACTATAAAGGGAATTCTTGATGGTGGTGCGGGAGTTAGCATCGTTACAAAAGATTGTTGGGAATCCATGGGAAAACCCCGCCTCAGTGTTACTAACATTGTGGTAAAGATGGCAAATGGTACCATAGCCAAACCTATGGGGATGCTCAAGGATCTTAAGATCAAAGTTCTAGGATACAAGGTGCGACATACGTTCATTGTAATGGATTTCTCTAAACACCTTATGTCATATGAAATGATTTTAGGACGACCATTCATGAGGGAAGCACAAATGGTTCACGATTGGTCTAAAAATCATGTCTATTTGCAATTCCAAGACTCTGTCCTTAGAGTGGATTTGGTGACTGGTAAGGTACACCCCTTAGGGAGTAAAACCATTATTGATCATCGCTCTGACACCACAGTTCACTCGGCCCCACTACAATATTGTTACACTTGTAAGAAGGATACAGACATTGGCCAAGATTCTCCTTACATGGATGTGTTACCGGGTATGACGGAATCAGACAATGTGGATTGGGTACACCTAGCTGCAACCATAGATACCTGGGGAAATAGAGGAACCACTTGGGTCACACCAGAGGGGGAAGAGGTACCACAAATTGCACCTCTGAACATGATAAGTGCCATACATGCATCTTCTAAGGGCAAGGCAATTGTGGACCAATCTGACAGTGACACTGATAGCTCAATAGAAGACTTTGACCAACACGACTTGGACACTGACTCTCAGAGTGAAACGGATTCTGAATCTCATGAATTAGAGAGTGGAGCAAGTTCACAGTCAAAACATTCGGAAGGATCGAGCACATCAACCGATGATAGCTCCTCCGAGAGTGAAGAGGACACCAACGAGGACTCCTTTAGTGAGCCAGATCTAAATGCAAATCAAAAGCAGGTCTCAAATAAGAAAAAGAAAAACCTTAAGAGGCGTCGATATCGAGCCAATGTACGTGCTAGGATAAACAAGAAGAGATCCTCAGCAGAATGGCTCAGTTATATAGGAGCATGCGATGCTCATCGAAAATTGGTAGACAATTGGGGTGAATATCTCCAAAATGTTATGTGGTGTAGACCACGACCCCATGACATAGCCCAATTAGAGATCATAGACAAGCCAAAGTTGAGCCGCACTGCAAGGAGGCGTCAAAACCAAGAGTTAGCTCGACAACACAAGAAAGCAGAAATGGAAGCACAAACCAACGCACAACCAGAATCCACAGACTTGCATCCTGCACCAGAACATTTCAAATCTTACACCACAGGGGAAGCAAAGGTTGTGTACACAAAAGCCCAAAGAATACCTATCGATGGGAATAATGGAATCTATGATGGTCCGGCAATAGTTAAAGAAATAGAATTAGCTGACCCCGGTGAAGAATCAAAACCTGTTTTTATTGCCCAAGACCTCACAGAAGTTGAAGAGGCGGTCCTCAAAGAGCTTCTCAAGGAATTCAAGGACGTATTCGCTTGGACATACCATGATATGAAAGGTGTTCCGCCTTCTGTGGTCCAACATACAATCCCTATGATTAGCACTGCGAAGCCCGTACAACAAAGACCCTACCCGATGAATCCTAAGTACGCAAAGATCATTCAAGAAGAACTAGAAAAGCTTATCAAATGTGGGTTCATATATCCTATTGAACACTCTGAATGGGTGTCGCCAATAGTTATCGTGCCAAAAAAGAATGGGAAACTCAGGGTGTGCGTGGACCTCAAAAAAGTTAATGCAGCTACAAGAAGAGACCATTACCCCCTACCATATTCCGAACATGTACTCGAAAGAGTTGCAGGCAAGGAAGCTTATAGCTTTCTAGATGGGTACTCAGGCTACAACCAAATCACGATAGCGCTAGAGGACCAAGCTAAAACTGCCTTCATCACAGAATTTGGCGTGTTTGCATTTCGTGTGATGGCTTTTGGCTTAACAAATGCCCCTGCTACATTCCAACGATTAATAAACACTGCTTTTAAAGAATATTTGAGAGAGTTTTGTGAAGCTTTCTTAGACGACCTTTGTGTTTACTCTTCTTGGAAAGAACATCTATCATGTTTGCGGAAGGTGTTTGAAAAATGTAGGTTATATCGTATCTCATTGAACCCGTTCAAATGCCAATTTTGGGTCAAGCATGGAGTTATTTTAGGGCATATAGTATCCAAGAATGGTATCTCAACCGATGAGAGCAAAATTAAAGTGATTCTAGAGTTACCACCACCAACCAATTACAAGGGAGTTCAAAGGTTCATGGGACATGTGGGTTATTATCGACGGTTTATTTTATTTTTCGCTGAGATAGCACGTCCTTTGTACAAGCTTCTCATTGAATTTAATTGGACTGAAGAGTGTGACCAGGCCTATGAACAATTGAAGAAAACACTAGCAAGTGCTCCAATTTTAAGGACACCTAACTGGGATGTCATTTTCCATGTGCATATTGATGCATCAAACTTTGCTATTGGGTGTGTTCTCACTCAACCAGGAGAACATAAATTGGACTATCCCATTAGCTTTGCAAGCCGTCAATTGAACGATGCTGAAAGGAACTACACCACTACAGAGCGAGAAGGTTTGGCAATGGTTTATGCAGTAAAGAAATTTCGCTACTACCTTCTGGCAAACAAGTTTGTATTTTATGTGGATCATCAAGCGTTGTTGTATCTGGTAAACAAGCCATGCTCCACAGGAAGAATCACACGATGGTTGTTAATTCTTCTTGAGTTTGATTTCACGATTGTAGTGAGACCCGGTAAAAGGCACGTCATGGCTGATCATTTGTCTCGCATACCCAATGGTGAAGCCCCTACAGGAGTTGATGATGAATTACCCGATACTTCCCTATTCATAGTTGAGACTATGCCTGAATGGAGTGAGAACATTGTTAACTTTTTAGTTAATGGTTTTCCACCCAAGGAACTTCGTAAGGATATCGCTCGAAGGCTAGTAAAAGAATGTGAACCCTATTGTTTGATTGCCGGAACCCTGTATAGATTAGGCAAGGACGATATTCTTAGGCGTTGTGCCCGCGAGGATGAATATTTGTATATCTTGCAAGAAGCACATATGGGCATAGCAGGAGGACATTTTTCGGGGGACCTGACTGCTAGAAAGGTGCTGCAATCAGGCTATTGGTGGCCAACTTTATTTAAGGATGCATCACTTTTTACAAAAGGGTGTGATGAGTGCCAACGTTACAAGACCACACAGCGCAAGGACAGAATGCCCTTACATCCTATTAAAGTAACCCAACCATTTGAAAAATGGGGCTTAGACTTTGTAGGTCCAATTAGTCCCGCAGCTCGCAACACTCAATCTCGATATATTCTAGTTGCTACGGACTATGTAACAAAGTGGGCTGAAGCTAAGGCTTCACAAAAAGCTGACGCGAGGACAACAGCTAAGTTTCTTTTTGAGGACATTATCACAAGATTTGGTTGCCCTTTTGAAATTGTTAGTGATAATGGTACCCATTTTATAAATGAGGTAATAAGAGAGCTTACCACGACCTTTATGATATCCCACCATAAGTCTACACCTTATTACCCGCAAGCTAATGGACAAGCCGAGAGCACCAACAAGACTCTAATCTCTATTTTAACCAAGACGGTAGAAGCTCATCGCACTGATTGGGATTTGAAGTTGACATCTGCTCTATGGGCTTATCGTACTGCTTATAAAGTGGCTATTAATTGTACGCCATTCAAAATGGTATACGGCCAAGAAGCGGTTATGCCTTGGGAGTTTGTCATTCCTAGTCTTAGGGTAGCTTCGCAAGAAGGATGGAATGGTAACCCCTTAACTGAGCGTTTGTTTATCTTAGAAAAACTAGACGAAGAGAGACAGTTGGCTGTGCAAAATGCTCTTGTGGAAAAGGATAGGAGAAAGAAGTGGTTTGATCGCCATGTGAAGGACAAGGATATCAAAGTTGGTGATAAAGTCCTTATGTATGGAGTACGTAAAGAGAAGAAAAAGTTGAAATATGCTGGTAAAGGACCATATAGAGTATGTGAAATTACCCCACAAGGTACCCTTCGTGTGGAAACTCTTGATGGAGTTGAAACCATTGGATTCCTCAATGGGAGTAAATTCAAAAGATATTATGATCCTTTAAGCCAAGAAGAACTACGGGCCATTCATCAAAAGAAGGCCGCCAAAGCACAAACCGAGTTGAACAAGATACAAGCTCAAGCTGAGGCTAAGGAGCGACAACAACGTATAAGACAAAAACGAGAGGCTAACCTTGGGGTCACAAATGCATTCCACGTGGAAATCGAAGAGGATGGGTTGGACTCTGACACACCTCTACGATACCCCATTGAGTTAAATAGTGCCTATGGAAAAGTGCTATATAACGCCTTATTGGACACGGGTGCTAAATACAATCTGCTATCCTATGGGGTGTGGTGTCAGTTAGGGAAGCCACCTCTATCTGAGAGTATTATCCAAGTCAAGGGTGTCAACAAGAAAAAAACTGCGGTTTTTGGAATCTGGCACACTTCTGTCAGTTATGACAATGGGGTGGTAGCTCAAGACTTTTTGGTCATGCCTACTGGAACTATGGAGGGTAATATAAACCTAGGCCGCACGTGGATGATAGCCACCAAATGCACTATTGATTGGGGGACTGGGGGTGTTACAACGCAAAAACCAACTCTTAGCCCTACCACTCAAGCCATAGTCCCTGAGATATTGCCCAAGGAAATAAAACCCAAGACATTGCATGTCCAGGAGGTTGAACCATACGTCCCCATAGTCCAACTCTCTAGAGCTTCAACTAATGTAGTTGAAAGAAAGCTTGAGACACACAAGAACCATCCTAATATAACAGAGAAAACATACAAGTGGGTCCCTAAAACCTCTGTAGTGAGCATGGTTGATGCAAAAAAACAGAAGCCTAGTAAGAACCGTACCACTCACTCCAAGAAATGTAAAGAAACGCTGCGTTGGATTCCTAAACGACTATTGGAAGCCCAAGGATACTATGAAGGAAATGATCAAATCTGGGTGCCCAAACGTAAAGTGTACTCTTACCTGTCACCTGGCCCATGTAAACCCAATCCTGTGGCTCCAAAACAAATTGAAAATCGCGGAAAGGAAAAAGTCATGGAATGTTACACACCCGTTCTAGAGCTAGTTTGGGTACCAAAGAAAGAACGATTTGTTCCACCTAGCTCAGGAACAGGGAAATCAAATGAAGCTTCTTGCTCTTCATGTAGTTCCTATATGCAAATAGAAGCTTCGACACAACCTCCACCTACCACTGTACATATCCATCCAAGCACGAAAGAGTTTGCACCTTCCGGGGTAAGTTCACCACCTACAACGACGTTGCAAATAAAATCCTGGGAGAGTACCTTACCACCCTTGCAACTTGACGAGGCACCTAGGGTAATAGAAAACTACTGGCAAAAATCCTCACCTATTACCAACTGGAACAATTGGTTTCAAAGGGTGACAAGCTCATTTCAAACGGTATGATCTACCCAAGGAAGGGGGGAGTGTGTGTGGACATCCATCATTCACTTGCTTCCCTCTCAACCTTTTTCCCTGACCTCTTAATCTCCGATCTTAGGGAATGTATATATATAGCCTTATACTCACAAAAAAACAAAAATAGTAAAGAGCAAGAGCGCCTAGCAATGAGAGAGCACCCTATCAGATCTTACATATAAGTCCAAATTCACCGTGTCAAGTCAAGCAACACACAAAAACAACTCTTATGTTTTAAAGGCCTAACCAAATCTATCTGTCTTGTCAGAAATGGCTACTTCACCAGAGGCATGCACTTCTATTTTTGATGAAAGGTACCCCTTGTCTTTTCAACAAGTGTTCTACGTATGCTACCCTATACTTTCTTGCGAATGGGATTTGATAGAGAGCCTTGCATGTGAGAGAAATTTTGAGGAGTTAGAATGGCTGATACGTCTATGGCTAACTAGTGATCCCTACCCAGTGGCGAATGTGTCTCCAATGGCACATGCTTATTCTTTTGCACAAGATGAGTATCCACGCATCACGAGGTTCTTGATTAGCATGCTTGCACAAGAGGATGATGAAGAGGAACTAATAGAGACCGAGGAAGACTATGGCCTCACGGACAACGATTTTATTTATCTAGATGATGAGGATAGAGGCCTAGCCTTAGGGTGGCCACCCGGTTTATATAATATCCTCTTTCCTTGATTCTAAAAGGGGTGACAGATAGGTAGGTTAGGGGTCTAGATTGTGTTTTGAGTTTGTTTTTTAGGAGTTTTAATTTTTCCCACTGATGTGCCTCCTGGAGGTATTCCTTTTGTTTCCTAGTGTGTACAGGAGCGTGTTGCTATTGATAGGATTTGGACCTTCATGGAACCTTCAAATCAAGCGCGACCATCAACACAAACAGGTGTTTCTTGTCCATTAGCATTGCCCTTATCTTTTTTGCATCCATGTTTGTCTGCTTTGATTGTGATTGGTAGCATACTATTCAGCGCATTGGCTTAGTATCAAACATTTAATTCAATGCAATCTTTTGTCATAATCACTTGTTTAGGTGTAAAAATCAAGCAGTCCGACTAAGCTAGTTTGACCAAGCTAGGTATTAGAAATCTTCTCTTAATACCATGGGGAATGCCTTCCTAATAAACAATGGTTACTTAGGTTCTTAATCCGATCTAGGCAGCATTGTATGAAATGTACTAGGGCTTTCTAGTGGGCTTGACCCTATTGACCTTTAGCTTAAGTATTATAAAGGGAGTTTACTAATGTGATGAGCCTAGGGAATGTAACAGTGTTATATGACCCCCCAAAGTTACAAAATTAAAATGATGAAAATGAACAAACAAAAAATCAAAGTGCCACAATGTAAAATTTTAAGCTGGAAGAGAAATCTCAGCTTGATTTGGTACTTCACTCACATGTATTGCCTATGGTACTAGAGCCCTAGAGGTTCCCAGTGTGGGCGCTTTTCCTTGAAAAGCAAAAAACCCAAGGCATACAAAATAAGCACCCACTTCAAAATTGAATCAGTGTGAAAAGACTTTGGGGGGTCAAAGAAAAAGTAATCAGTCAGGCGATGATTTCATGAGAAATTCCTTTTATGGTAGCTTAACTACAAGGTTTTCTAGATATAGCCTCTAGTCAGCCCTCGAACATGAATACTTGGCTCTCGCGATTAAACAACTTAATTGACCACAGAAAATTAAGAAGCTTACCCATGGTATTAATATTCGATCTCTAGTGCTTTTCGACCGTCCAATTAGTGACCCCAGACTTGTTTAATTTTTTGCCTTTACATCTGTTTATGCATTTGATTACATTGCAATTTAATGTTCATTGCTAACAAATTGTTTGAAATTCTTTTACCAATCAATGTGTCTACCTAAAACTGCATATTCTTTTTAAGAGAATGCAATTACTGTGCCAATGTTGTTTGATTTTGCAGTGACTGAAGAAGGCTAAGGACATTCATCTCAAATGCTCTTCCACCTCGACGAACCAGCTTCAACTCAATAGCTTCCGAGGACGGAATCTACATCAGGAAGGGGGGCATGTTAACCCTCACGGCACACGGACACCCATCACCTACGACGGACGTGTATTATGTATTTGGTAGAGTCAGGTACCGGGCTTGTCGGACCAATAGGGAAAGGTAGAGTGATCGCCGATGAGAGGCGCACTTTAACTGGGACATTCAAGGGATTAGTTGGTTAAGCATGGGCGCCCAAGTGTGAATGGGGTGAGCTCCTATAAAAGCCAACTAAACCTAATTTTTACTCATTCTCTCATTTGTGCAATTGAAGAGTGCTCTTGCTCCATCTCCATCTTCTTCTTCTTCTTCACCTCCTTGTGTGTGTGTGTGTGAGAGAGAGAGAGAGGGAGAGTGTGTGTGCGATCGAGCATTACGAAGGCACGACGGCGGCGAAGCGGTTGAGCGCGGCACGACTGCAGCTTCTTCTTCATCGCGGCGAGGAATCCACCACGAAGGCGAGCGTAGAGCGGTGAGTGACACACCCTTTGTTTTCTTGAGCTTGCTAGTTTAGACTTGTTGTATGCTTGGAGCCGTTTGTGGCTCGCACACGGTGTATTGGCAAGTCCCTTGCTTCGACAGTGCGGCAAGGAGCGCACAACAACACTCCAAGAAACTCAAAAAGCGAGGAAAGGAGCCTTTTGTGATCCATGATATATCGCAAAGTGGTGCCGTTAAACTTGCAACATTGGCAGGAGAGGAGATGCCTAATTGGATGAGTGGTTGTAGGTTAAAGAAATATCTTCTTCCGCTGACACTAGATGAACTCGCAACACTCCATGAAGCAGCTCAATGCAGATGTCAAGCACAGGACATTCGGGAACAAGCACAACAGGAGGCCAAACTCAGAATATTGAAACATAGAGAACAATCAAACTTCCAGAGGAAAGAACAACAGGTAGTGGCTAATCAGCATGCTCCTATAACATCCATACAAACGGTGACTACATGGTTAGGAGGAACGGATCTATGTATTCAGTTACAAATTGCCGACATCACCATTGAAAGAGCGTTAGTGGATACAGGGGCCAGAGCTAACCTGGTTAACTACTCCACTTTCAAAAAAATCACACAGGAACCTCTAATTCCAAACACTATGGGGTTCAAGGTCGCCAACAGAGGTACTATGGACAGTCTAGGCCACATAAATTTGCCAATCAACATTGATGGAACAATGTATCCACATCAATTTCATGTGGTCGAAGATCATCAGCTCAACAAAGCAGTTATTCTAGGCGTGCCGTGGATGCGCACTTATCAAGCAACACCAAACTGGCAGGACAACACATTACCCCGGGGTGGTCACCTAATAAAAATGTAACCTATCACGTGAGTTCAACAGAAGGGTATTTAAAGTTCTTGAAACTTACATAAATATATATACAAAAGGGCATTGTTTTTTCAACCTTGAAAAAAACTTACAGATTTTAAAAGAAAAGGGTATATTATATTCCTAACAAAATTCACAGATAAGGGGTAAACATGTCTTGAACGCACGTGATATGGTAATTTTATACATAGTGAACCCCCCGAGCACATTACGCATCAAACATGAGGGCGAATCTTTAGCCACGCCATTCATACAAACGGACTATGAATGGGAACCTCTACCTTCGCCACATGCGACAGCTTAGCAATCATCCATCACCAAGGTTACAAAAATATGGGTCAAGAAATCAATCATGGAAACGAAGCCCAGGCAATTGTGGATACCTAAATGCCAAATCAATACCCGTAAATAATTGCCTACAAAAAATTTAAACCATCACGAATTGCCCACCGCTGTTGTCAAACGGCCTAAACTGATGGACCACTCTCTTCGTCATCCAACCACATTCAAACGGGTATGGCAACCAAAACAACATCGCCATCACGATGCCTCTTCTAGTGGATACACACCTTGGGAATTTCAATGGCAACCCAAGAAATGCCAACAACCGCCATCATCGGCAACATCAAAACTTTTACAAAGCACAATCAAGCACAGAGCACGCCTTCTACAATTACTATTGTTCGGGCCACGCAGCTTCCAAGGAACCTCGCCACCAGCAGCCATTGAACATATTTTTTAGCACCTATCTTTTGCACATCAATTTTTTTTTCCATGCATATCCTCCATAAGCATCATAGAGCCACACTATACGGCTATGCATAGACACGAGCTTTATTCCCATACACTCTGACACAAGCTCGTCGCGGACGACTCACTTTAGGAAGGGGGGAAAAGCGGTTGGAGTACCACTTGTATATACCATTACTATCATCCTATTTATTTTCTTTTCTTTTCTTTTCTGTTTGTTTCCTTTCTTTCCCATTCCCCTAAAAACACAAGTTTTTAGAGCCTGACAGACTCTTAGTCGGCATAATCATGAGCCATACCATCACGACCTAATACCAAAACAAGAGTATGTATATAAGGGAGGTGAAACTAATTTTGGCTAATTTTGGCCGACTAATAATCATTGTAAATAAGTTTCTTTTACAAAAACACAAAAAATGACAGGTGATCAAGAAAAAGTTGATAAGTCGAGCCAGGAAAGTCAGAATTGACTTTTGAAAGCAAATGCCGAAACCTCAAAGCAAGGACTACAAACATGGCAAATATGGAAAAATTCAACACAAATTGAATTTTGGACCAACTTCTGAAGGATCAAAACTGCAGATTGGACGCCATTTGTAAACCGAGCGTCAGAATGACGAATGGTTTGAACCGCAGGTGATGTGCCCAACAAGATATGAGCAATGAAGGTAAGTATAAAGGGGGAATTCCGGGTAGACAGGGATCATATAGTCAAAAAAGGGCAACATAAGCTCATTTGCATTCACAGAGAGAGAGAGAGAGAGAGAGAGAGAGAGAGAGAGAGAGAGAGAGAGAGAGAGAGAGAGAGAGAGAGAGAGAGAGAGAGAGAGAGAGAGAGAGAGAGAGAGAGAGAGAGAGCCACAGGAGCATAGGGTTTTCGGATTTTCTTCTGCCTGTTGCAACCACCTCAGTGTAGCTCTATCTTATGGTCATTATCCCCTCGTTTTGGAGGTAAATCCATAGGGATATCCTCGATAAATACATCTTGTAATCTATTTAGGAAATTAGACAAGTCTAATTCTTCTTGATTCCTACCACTTAGTTGTTTTGTTAAAACATTAGCATCATTTAGAGACTCTTTGACAAAATCATGTACGAGGAAACTGCGCTTTTCATTGACTTATCAGAAGTAGGTGAATTTACAAATGGTATAGTACGACCGGACTCATTAGCATCTATATACATGCTCTTTTCCATGTAGGTGAAGTAGATTTTCCTTTCAAGGAATTTCATGTTGGTAGCCATGTGGCTGAACCATGGTGTCCCTAGGATAACATCCTCATGTTGGAGAGGAAAGATGAAAAAGTCTTCTTTGTTGACGTAGCTTTGGACATGAAGCCTGAACTTCCCAATCAAGGGAGTAATGGAGGCTTTATATCCCTTGAAAGCCCCATCGGCAGTTACAATATCTCCCATATTGAAAGCTTGTATGGCCAACTTTGTGGCCAGCTCCATTGATATGACGTTGTGAGTAGAGCCATGATCAAATAGGATGAATGCATCATGCTCCCTCACGTTCCCCCAAGCATATGAGAAGGATGATCCTTTGCAATGAGCATTCTCTTTTGGAGCTTCGACTGTAGAAGCTCTAGGAGTCTCATTGTTGCGGGCATTTCTTTTGGGGCAAGACCGATAACCATGTCCTTGCTCCCCACACTTGAAACATTTATGTTCTTCACAAAAAGCCTCTAGCTCTTTAGGAGAGAGTTTGTTTTTACCTTTGTAAACTCCTTTCTGCTTGGTCTTGTTGTTGTTAGAATTGCCTTGGGAAGAACTTTGAACATTGTTCCTTCCCTTTGCATCATTTTGATCTTTGATTTCCATGGGCTTGGCATTTCTTTTAGCCCCTTGTTGGAAATTGATACGAGATGCAACCATAGTGTGATGGATAACTTTGGTGATAGAACCGGGCCGTTGGGACATATTCGGCCATTTCCTCATATAATCCCACACAAAATTGTTGCTTTTGCTCGACAAAGTCTATCTTCTGAAAGAATGTACTTTGAGATGTAAATTCAAAAACTTTTCTACATATTTGTGGATAGATTTGATGGAAAGTAACTTCAAACTCCGCCATTTGGTGAGCACTTTATCTTTAGCATCACTTGCGAGAAATTTCTTCATAATGGAAACTTGTAGAGTTTTCCATGTATTTGGAGCTTCGCCATTGCCACAAAGGCTAGCCTACCATTGAGGAGCAGATTTTGGAAAGTGCATAGCTACATGACATAGCTTGGAGGATTAAGTGAAGCCCTCGTCCCCAAAGGCTACATCAAATTGCTGAATGAAGGCCAATACTTTGTCAGTAGCACCAAAGATGCCATCATAGGTGAGAAAAGAGATACTCTTTCCTCCCTCTTTGAACTTCTCAAGTTTGTGGGACCTTCTCCAAGAAGGGTAGGATTTGGGATGTCCTCTCTGCTTGTATATTCTCTAGGAGAATAACTGCTCCTTTTCTCGGAAGAGGAGAAAGGTGAAAAATAAGGAGAAGAGGGTGACCTCTTTCTTGCATTTTTCTTCCTTTGTTTCCTCTCCTCTTTCGAAGTGACAAGGAGAAGGACTATAGGATGATCTTTTCCTCTTAGGGGAAGTTGGAGATCGTCGAGACAGTCATCTTTGTGGAGCCACATTTTTAGAGGAATTTGGAGATTCACTTATTTCTTGTTCATTGTATTCCTCCTCTTCTCTTATCAGAGAGAGTCTTCTTTTGGAAGTCTCAACAAGAGGCTTTCTAAGCTCTCTCTCTTCTTGGAAAGGTAGGGAAATCCCATAAGAACAAAGTTGTTGGGTAACATTGGCTTGCAAGGCAAGGTTGCATGCATCCTAGTAAAAAAATAATTCACAAACATTAAGGCATCATCAGTAATTCCCAAACATTAAGGCATCGTCAATAGCACCTTCATGTGAAAAATCAAAGTTGTCAATATTCATTTTACTCTCTTTATTATTGTCAGCCATGCTATTTAAACTTATGTATATGCTACTTTTGCTTTGATACCCTCAAAAACCTTAGTTTCTACTCTTCTTTACCTGTGAAAATTAGCTCTCAAGCAGCCACACCCATGTTTTAGATATTGTTGATTACAAAGAGTAGTGGAGAGGGTCTAACATTGCCCAATTGATTATGGTTCCTGCTGAGCTTGCTAGTAGCCCAATAATGGTCAAGACAAAGGCAAGCCCCAAGAGACTCCATTATTAAGTCTATTTTTTAAAGGTGTACCTCGAACTAAGTCCTTTTCAACTAGGATAATAGATCCCTGTCTCACTTACCCACTTGCAATGAACAGGTCCACCCTTTCATGGACAACTTAAGGACCTCTCTGATTAAGCAAGAAAAGAGAAACCAATAGCTCTAATACCAATGTAATGGAAATGGACTTTGAACATTGAGCATAGAAAAATTTACAGAACTATAGTGAGCATTTTTATGAGAATACTTTGAGAAAATAGAGGGATAACTTGATTGGAGATAGCAACATAGCCTCTATACTTAATTAACTTGGCATGAATAATACTTTGCAAGAGAGACAATTAGAGAACTTGACAACAGTTGAGGAACAGATTTATATGGGTCTTGTCTCCCCTCCAAATGGCTTCTGTATTATTGATTCTCCCATAAAGAGAGACTTCGTACAATACAAGCTTTGTGTTCCTTGAGACCTTGATGGTGCAGTCAAGATACAAAGCTTCATGCACCACAATTATGCCCATAACTTAATCTAATGAAAGAATTTACTTTTCCCTGGCCTCAGTCCCAAGACCTCAAACACCTTCGAAGGTGGAGAGAGCTAGTATTGAATGAGGGTAGGGAAGAGGAAGAAGAAGTATCTTACGAGAAAGAAGTAGTTTCCTCTCATACCATTACTCACAGAGCTTAGCATAGCATAGTAGCATAGTAATGGAGATGAAGAAGATGGCTAGCATAGCATTGAAGCATAGCTCTTGGTTGGATTTGCATTCCATAGCGAAGAGTTGTTGGTGTAGGCTCGTAACTTCTCAAGCAGATGATGTTCTTGCACAACATACTATGAGAATAAGTTGGTGTGTGTGTGTGTGTGTGTGTGTGTGTGAATGAGAGAGGGTGTATGGTCAAGCACACCCCCTTCTTGCTTGGGTTAAACCCCTCTTCTAGGTCAAGCCTGAAAGTGATTGGACCTCCTCAAGCTTGTCCAATCACATGATTTTTTCATTTCAAGCAACAAGGGTAGCATTAGGAGAAGTTTCCTTCTTACCCCTTGAGAGAGAGGGCTTGAATAATGCTTAAACAATTAACTAAATAAACTAAATTCTCATTGGAACCCTTAAGAGGTCAACCAGAAGACTCTAGGCACTACATGAGGGCAGCATGTGAAGGTGCTTGACATCTATCCTTGTTTCCACTTATATCAATTCGATTAGAGAATAAATTTCCAGATATCTCATTTAGATCTTGGGCTTGCCTTGAGTGAGTGTGTGTATGTTATCTCTCATGCCCCTAGCTTTAGGGATCACGACCCTTTTTGTAGGGATCATATTGACTTTGGAACACCTTACCCCTTTGAGCACCTTAGTCATGAAACCCCTCAAGCACCTTAGTCCTAAAACATAACAAGCACCTTGATCATCAAGCATGACAAGCACCTTAGTCAACAAGCACGGCAAGCACCTCAAGCACCTTAGTTAGAAAGCATGACAAGCACCTCAAGCTTAGGCCGGGTTCCCACCTCAAGCTCTACCCTAGCTTTCTTAAGGTCCTAGGTCTAAGGACTTTTAACGCTAACCTTTGGAGGTATTTAATGAAGCTAACCCTAAGGTGTTTCTAGCTCCATTACCTAGCATCACTCTTTGATAAACCATCTCTCATTTTTACCCATTGACTTTTGTCCCGTGTTGAGATAGATCCATAAGCACATGTCTATATTCTAACTCTTGTTCCCTTTTATTCTCCCATATTAAATGATCAGTTTAATATGAGAAAATCTTTAATGTACCCAACATTTTTCAATAAAAGTATTTCATTTACTTTGCAAATATTTAAGGTTTGCATTTTATTAAGTCAAAGAGCATTCTAATGGAACGATCGGATCAAATGTCGGACTCTAGAACTACTAATTATGACCCTTACTCACTTGAAAACAATAGGTTGATGGGAAACTTAAGCCTCAAGACTGTATCTAAAGATAAGAGTTGACCTTTTAGGAAAGAGAGAGCAATTTTAGGAAAGGAGAACTAATTTTAGAGGAAAAGGAGTAGGAGGAGTACTTTTAGGAAAGAAAGAGTCTTTTAGAAAAGAGAGGAGGAGTTTAGTTTATAGCTCTTTTCTTTTCTTGGAAGCCAAGCTTCTTCTTAGTAGAGACTCAAATTCACGCATTGAAATTCCCGGTTGGAAAATTTTAAATTTATTTTTTATTTATTTACAGCCGCAAAGGTGCGCAAACTTATCTCTCTTTGCTTCCCACTATTCTTAGCTTGTGATTTTTGCCCTTAGAGCCTATATAAAGACCCCTCTCCCTTCACTTTCAAGACACACACTCTTAGAAGCGGAAGCTCTCTTGCCTTTACGTCAGAATTACCTTCTCTCCCTCAAGCCATCTCCATCTCTAACTGTGCGCTCCTTGCCGCACTGTCGAAGCAAGGGACTTGCCAATACACCGTATGCGAGCCACAAACGGCTCCAAGCACACAACAAGTCTAAACTAGCAAGCTCAAGAAAACAAAGGGTGTGTCACTCACCGCTCTACGCTCGCCTTCGTGGTGGATTCCTCGCCGCGATGAAGAAGAAGCTGCAGTCGTGCCGCGCTCAACCGCTTCGCCGCCGTCGTGCCTTCGTAATGCTCGATCGCACACACACTCTCCCTCTCTCTCTCTCTCTCACACACACACACAAGGAGGTGAAGAAGAAGAAGATGGAGATGGAGCAAGAGCACTCTTCAATTGCACAAATGAGAGAATGAGTAAAAATTAGGTTTAGTTGGCTTTTATAGGAGCTCACCCCATTCACACTTGGGCGCCCATGCTTAACCAACTAATCCCTTGAATGTCCAAGTTAAAGTGCGCCTCTCATCGGCGATCACTCTACCTTTCCCTATTGGTCCGACAAGCCCGGTACCTGACTCTACCAAATACATAATACGCGTCCATCGTAGGTGATAGGGTGTCCGTGTGCCATGAGGGTTAACATGCCCCCCTTCCTGATGTAGATTCCGTCCTCGGAAGCTATTGAGTTGAAGCTGGTTCATCGAGGTGGAAGAGCATTTGAGATGAATGTCCTTAGCCTTCTTCAGTCACTGCAAAATCAAACAACATTGGCACAGTAATTGCATTCTCTTAAAAAGCATATGCAGTTTTAGATAGAAAAATTGATTGGTAAAAGAATTTCAAACAATTTGTTAGCAATGAACATTAAATTGCAATGTAATCAAATGCATAAACAGATGTAAAGGCAAAAAATTAAACAAGTCTGGGGTCGCTAATTTGACGGTCGAAAGGCACTAGAGATCGAATATTAATACCATGGGTAAGCTTCTTAATTTTCTGTGGTCAATTAAGTTGTTTAATCGCGAGAGCCAAGTATTCATGTTCAAGGGCTGACTAGAGGCTATATCTAGAAAACCTTGTAGTTAAGCTACCATAAAAGGAATTTCTCATGAAATCATCGCCTGACTGATTACTTTTTCTTTGACCCCCCAAGGTCTTTTCACATTGATTCAATTATGATGTGTGTGCTTATTTTGTATGCCTTGGGTTTTTTGCTTTTCAAGGAAAAGCGCCCACACTGGGAACCTCTAGGGCTCTAGTACCATAGGCAATACATGTGAGTGAAGTACCAAATCAAGCTGAGATTTCTCTTCCAGCTTAAAATTTTACATTGTGGCACTTTGATTTTTTGTTTGTTCATTTTCAGCATTTAAATTTTGTAACTTTGGGGGGTCATATAACACTGTTACATTCCCCAGGCTCATCACATTAGTAAACTCCCTTTATAATACTTACGCTAAAGGTCGATAGGGTTAAAGCCCACTAGAAAGCCCTAGTACATTTCATACAATGCTGCCTAAATCGGATTAAGAACCTAAGTAACCATTGCTTATTAGGAAGGCATTCCCCATGGTATTAAGAGAAGATTTCTAATACCTAGCTTGGTCAAACTAGCTTAGTCGGACTGCTTGATTTTTACACCTAAACAAGTGATTATGACAAAACATTACATTGAATTAAATGTTTGATACCAAGCAAATGCACTGAATATTATGCTACCAATCACAATCAAAGCAGACAATCATAGATGCAAAAAAGATAAGGGCAATGCTAATGGACAAGAAACACCTGTTTGTGTTGATGGTCGCGCTTGATCTGAAGGTTCCATGAAGGTCCAAATCCTATCAATAGCAACACGCTCCTGTACACACTATGAAACAAAAGCAATACCTCCAGGAGGCACATCAGTGGGAAAAGAGAACTTTGCTAATCACTCAACTCTAAAACAGAAACACTCCTATCGTACTAATCTTACCTTACCCTCCATCACTCAAGTGATGAGGATCAAAGGTGTTTCATGGCATAGGTTTCTGTTTCACTGTACCAAATGTGACATGTGTAGGTCTGAGTCAATGTTTTGACTTTAATGTGCATACTCGTTTGCTAATTGCTCTTGCTCCCTTTTTTTTTTTCTTTTTTTTTTGTGAGTATAAGGCTATATATATACATTCCCTAAGATTGGTGATTGAGAGGTCAGGGAAAAAGGTTGAGAGGGAAGCAAGTGAATGATGACTGTCAGCAAACACTCCCCCCTTCCTTGGGTAGATCATACCGTTTGAAATGAGCTTGTCACCCTTTGAAACCAATTGTTCCAGTTGGTAATAGGTGAGGATTTTTGCCAGTAATTTTCTATTACCCTAGGTGCCTTGTCAAGCTGCAAGGGTGGTAAGGTACTCTCCCAGGATCGAACTTGAAGTGGTTCATTAGGTGATTCTTGAACACTGGGAGGTGTGGATTCTTTTGTAGCTTCATGGAGGTCCACTACTATAGATGGAGGCTGTGTAGAAGCTTTTACCTCTATGGATGTATTACATGATGAGCTAGAATCTTCATGGGACTCCCCCCTTCCTGAGCTAGGTGGAACAAATCGTTCTTTCTTTGGTACCCAAACTAGCTCGGGAGCGGGTGTGTAGCATTCTGTGATTTTTTTCTTTCCACGATCATTGATTCGTTTTGGAACTACGGGATTGGGCTCACTTGGGTCAGGTGATAGGTAAGAGCACAATCTACGTTTTGGTACCCAGATTTGATCATTTCCTTGATAGTAGCCTTGGGCTTCCAATAGTCGTTTAGGAATCCAACGCAGCGTTTCTTTACTTTTCTTGGAGCGAGTGGTACGTTTCTTACAAGGCTTCTGTTTTTTTGCATCAACTATGCTCACTACAGAGGTTTTAGGGACCCACTTGTATGTTTTCTCTGTTATATTAGGATGGTTCTTGTGTGTCTCAAGCTTTCTTTCAACTACATCAGTTGAAGCTCTAGAGAGTTGGGCTATGGGGACGTATGGTTCAACCTCCTGGACATGCAATGTCTTGGGTTTTATTTCCTTGGGCAATATCTGAGGGACTATGGCTTGAGTGGTAGGGCTAAGAGTTGGTTTTTGCGTTGTAACACCCCCAGTCCCCCAATCAATAGTGCATTTGGTGGCTATCATCCACGTGCGGCCTAGGTTTATATTACCCTCCATAGTTCCAGTAGGCATGACCAAAAAGTCTTGAGCTACCACCCCATTGTCATAACTGACAGAAGTGTGCCAGATTCCAAAAACCGCAGTTTTTTTCTTGTTGACACCCTTGACTTGGATAATACTCTCAGATAGAGGTGGCTTCCCTAACTGACACCACACCCCATAGGATAGCAGATTGTATTTAGCACCCGTGTCCAATAAGGCGTTATATAGCACTTTTCCATAGGCACTATTTAACTCAATGGGGTATCGTAGAGGTGTGTCAGAGTCCAACCCATCCTCTTCGTGTGCTTCATTTGCATTAGGTTCCGAGCGAGTAGCTCTACCTAATGTTTCCATGAAACGGCTAAACATACTAGTACTAGGCTGTGGAGCTTCGGGAGATGCATGGCCTTCTCTCTCAGTGTTTTGGGTAGGGTATGCTTCCATGATTTCTGAGTTGGAGGAGGAATCACTAGCGGCTATTTTAGGGTCTTGGGTGGTGCTACCTTGTGTCCCCGCTGAGGGTCTAGAGCTTATCGTGGATGGGTAATTGGTGTCCGTATGAACAGAGGCACCCTCAATATGATCGTGTTCTAGCACCCGCCCAGAGCGTAAGTGCATGTGCTTTTGATACCCTAAGGTGTCAAAAAGCTGCTTTAGGAGGCCTTGTGACTAGTTTTTAGTGTGTTTTTTGTTTGTTTTTTTGCTAGATTTTTTAGAGCGTGTCGTGGAATGGGCCGTGTAATAGCTCAAAACGAGCGTATCGGTCAGAGGGTCGTGCCGTGCTTTACAGCCCTCCGTTTGGTCACTCTATGCCCTCGGAATCCCTAAAACTGTCAATTTCCAGTAGGGAACTAGGCCCAAACTAGAAAGTCTAAGGGTGCAAGTGGGAAGAGAAAGGAGGAGAGTGGAGGACTTGTCCCACATGCTCTCATTCTCTCTTGAGGGAGTAGGGTATATATATAAGAGTGAGTCTAGTATATATCATAAGACTGAGGACTGAGGCTTGGGCTTGGGCTTGGGCTTGGGCTTGGGCTTGGGCTTGGGAAAATGATCCCGATCCCGATCTATCTTTTATACAAACCAACCCGTCCGTTTTAAGAGTCACGTTTTTTATTTTCGAAAAAATTTCGCCGCCCACTCGCTCGCGTTTTTAATTTCCGATTTTTTTAAACTTTTTTTTTCAGAAATTGCAGAAATTGAAAAAACGCCGAACTTGAAAACGCAGAAATTGCAGAAATTGAAAAAACGCAGACAATAGCAGAAATTGAAACTTGACAGCAAATGCAGAAAACGCAAAAAACAGAAATCTCCACACACTCCTTCCCTGCCTTTCCTATGATAGAAATTGCACCATAAGGAAGCGTAAAGTGCTAACCGAGCTTAGTGTAGGGCATATCCCCGGCAGCGGCGCCAAAAATGTGCGCTCCTTGCCGCACTGTCGAAGCAAGGGACTTGCCAATACACCGTATGCGAGCCACAAACGGCTCCAAGCACACAACAAGTCTAAACTAGCAAGCTCAAGAAAACAAAGGGTGTGTCACTCACCGCTCTACGCTCGCCTTCGTGGTGGATTCCTCGCCGCGATGAAGAAGAAGCTGCAGTCGTGCCGCGCTCAACCGCTTCGCCGCCGTCGTGCCTTCGTAATGCTCGATCGCACACACACTCTCCCTCTCTCTCTCTCTCACACACACACACACAAGGAGGTGAAGAAGAAGAAGATGGAGATGGAGCAAGAGCACTCTTCAATTGCACAAATGAGAGAATGAGTAAAAATTAGGTTTAGTTGGCTTTTATAGGAGCTCACCCCATTCACACTTGGGCGCCCATGCTTAACCAACTAATCCCTTGAATGTCCAAGTTAAAGTGCGCCTCTCATCGGCGATCACTCTACCTTTCCCTATTGGTCCGACAAGCCCGGTACCTGACTCTACCAAATACATAATACGCGTCCATCGTAGGTGATAGGGTGTCCGTGTGCCATGAGGGTTAACACAATTCTTTCTCTACCATCATTGTGTTGCCCTCAAATTCTTGTGTTCTCTTTCTCAATTTCTCCCTTCTCTTTCTCGATACAATGGCCCCAAAGCGAGTGACTCAAAGCTCGAAGGATGCTCATGCCGCTCCACCTCCAAGAAAGGTGCAAAGGAAGGCGTCAACTACTCCAAATGTTGCTCAAGCGGAGGTATTGGTTGTGGAAGAAGTCGAAGCCATCCAACCTCAACCACGAGAGGTAGTCGAACGTGTTGCTGGTCCGATAAGATGAATTTATAGTTTTGTATCGTTATACATGATGACGGGTAACTCAAGCCTAAGAATTCCCTTAAATTGTCCAAAAAACGTGATTGCATCACAAGAAACAAGCATATGATTTCATAGAGTAGAGAAAGAATTGTTTGATTTATGGTTACTGTTGATAATCTGTCCTTGTTTGATATTAGAAGTTAGTTAATCATGTTTGAGAAATAAGAAAACAATTGCTGAAAGAATATCTTGTTTTCATATGGAACTTGCGGTTAGCGAGGTGATTCCGCGGTTAGCAAAGAATAAGTTGAGGTTGTCAACTCTCTTTTTGTCTCTCGCAGTTAGCAAGATGCCTTGCGGTTAGCGAGATGTTCCCTTGCGGTTAGCGACTGGGAAAGTATGCATATTTCATGGTTAGCGAATAAGTAAATCCTTTGCAAAGGCTCTGTTGGTTAGACAGAGAAAGCCCGCAGGTAGTGGCAAACTCTTAAGAATAATTGAAAGATTCATTTTTGTTGCATTTCAGGACTTTCTTCATTAGACCATGTTTGAGAAATAAATGTTTTGGTGATGTTTGAAGGACTGGATGAAAGAACTTGTGCCTAGAATTGAGAAAAGAATAGTGTTTGTATATGTAAAACAGTGTGGTAGTAACTAGAAAACAAGCTAAAAAGTGTGAGTGTGGGGGCTGGCTCAAGTTGCTAGTCAAGGATGGGTGGTCTCGATTAGTCGAGAAACTCTCCTCTCCCTCTTATTAAGAGAAGTGAAACTAGAGACTCATTGTGCTAAGAGTCGAGATGTCCCAAATCTACATGCCACTGAAAGCTATGGACCAAATTAGTCGGGTACTTTTCACAAGATTACTAGCTAGTTTATACTAAGTGTCATATCATATTATTGGTTGATGGATGGCGGCCGTGCCTCTTAAACGTGGGGGAAAAGATGTTGTTTATGGATTCTAAATATGTCAATGGGATCTCATCTTTATGTTAGAAAACAACTTTCATTAGAATCCTTGATATATTGACCTTCCTTGTGGCGTATGATCCTTATAATTACGAAAAAAATGGATAGAGGACTTCCTCTCTTCGGCTGCTCGTATCTCTACTTTGTGGAAACGGAGTAGGGTATCGTCAACGAAGAAGGAGAATAAAGGAAGGCCATCTATCAAGTCACCCCAATCTTCTCGGGGTTGGGGACCTCACAATTGGTATCAGAGCTTTAAGTTTAAAGTTTGGTTTCTTAACCGTTTGTACTATTCTTGGGCTTGATTGCATGAACACTTGCTTGACACTATTATCCTATCTGTTTTGTAGCACAAATATATGGACACCAATTGTTTAACTATCTTTAAGGCAATATATCACACTGCTTGTCAATCACCAATATTCAAATTTTGAGAGAATGTGTTCCGCATTCTTGACAAGGTTTTTGCACCTCACATCAAGTTTGAACCAACAAATTTATGTTTATATACAAGTTGTTGCGTTTGTGGAACAACCTTTTCTATCCGAGCACGTCACATTGAACACTTGGAGATTGACCTACATCGAATCAAGTGGGCAGAAGACTTGAAGCTAGTTTCATACTTTCAATTTTACAAGGCAGCACTAACTGTCATGGCCCCGGATGGAGTCACAATTCGTAATCGATGGATTTATGACAGAGTGATATCAGTTATCCCTGCCAATGGAGTTGTTATCAACAATCACACCCAAACAACCTTTAAGAAAAAAATTTTATTGGCTACCCCGAGCTTCCTCTTGTGTTTCGCTTCTTACATCCACGTCACATCAGCTTCCTCTTGTGTTTCGCTTCTTTTACGACACGTCAGCTGACCTGTATTACATCTATGGTTGAAACCCCTATTACATATTCTCATGGAGAGATCTCTTGTAGACCCCTATATGTCTTTTTGATGAATTTATGGATAGTAATGTTTTGCTTCAAAAGAATTGTTTGACTAATTAAGTCATTTGATTTCTTAAAAAAAATTGTATGACTGGTTAAGTCGTGTGATTGACAAAGGTCATGACTGGTTAAGTCATGTGACTGAGTTCTGATGGGCTGGGTAAGTCATGACTAGTTAAGTCATGTGACTGAGTTTTGATGGACTGAATAAGTTAGCATTGGTTAAGTCACATGGTTAAGTTTTAATAGATTGGATAAGTCATGATTGGTAAACTCATGTGGTTGAACCTTTAGTGGACTTGATAAGTTTAAATCTAGAAAATACCCTAGTGTTTTGGATTATTATGAATATTAACGTTAATATATGTGTATACTCAAGAGAACCCTCAAATCACTCCTATAATGGAAAACCCTCAGAACGATGCTATCTATACGGAGATTCAGGAGAAGAAGTTATTGCTGAAACAAATGCAACTACCTTCTTTTAAAGCAGAGGGTATTGATATTGAGAAGGATGCAGAAGTATGGATAGAAGCTATGGACGATTACTTCTTGGCTGCAAAGATTTCACCTACAAATCAAGTGATGCTAGGGATGTTTTGCCTCTCTGGTGAACCTGAATAAAAAACAAGCTAAACCTATGATAGTAGAATCGGCTAATGGGAAAACCGTGGTATCATGACATTCTGTGGGAACCCTAGACTTTGAACTAGGAGGACATGCTACTTCAGCTTTCTTTAGAACCCTACCAGTTGGGATGTACGATGGAATTCTTGGAATGGATTGGTTATCTAGGAATCACGCTAGTATCCACTGTGGCCTAGATAGTATGAGCTTTGGAGATAGTCAGGCTAAGCAAGTTGAAGTACGGGGAAAGAATGAGATTTCAAAGATTCAATTAGTTAAAGCCAACCATCTACTCAAACATATGAGGGCTGGGCAACAAATATTTGTGGTCAAGCTGAACAAGATCGATCCAAAATCAAGCATTAAAAAACCCTCTTGGCTTCATGAATATTCAGATGTCTTTCCTGAAGATCTCACCTCTCTTCCTCCCAATTAAGAGATTGATCATGAGATAGAGATTCTTCCAAGAGGTGAGCTAGTGTCAAATAGACCTTATAAAATGGAGCTACCAGAGGCCATTGAATTGAAAGAGCAGCTTCGTCAACTTATAGAACAAGGATTTATTAGACCGAGTAAATCAAGTTGGGGAGCTCCAGTACTCTTTCAGAAGAAGAAAGATGGGACTTTACAACTCTGCATCGATTACAGAGGACTAAACCAGGTAACAACTCCTATCCTATCCCACGAATTGATGAATTGTTGGACATGCTACATGGTTCCAAGGTCTTCTCAAATATAGATCTAAGATCTGGATATTATCAAATCCGAATAAAGGAATTAGATATTCCAAAGACAGATTTCAATACCCAATATGGACATTTTGAGTTTATACTAATGTCATTTGGTCTGACTAATGCTTCGCTACATTCAATAGATTGATGTAGGATATTTTCACGCCGTACCTAGATGACTTTGTTCTTGTCTTCTTTGATGATATTCTAATCTACTCAAAGGATCAAGAAGAACATGAATACCACCTGAGAAAGGTGTTGGATATTCTTTGAGAACACAAGCTATATGCAAAGATGAGCAAGTGTTCATTTTTCACTCCAAGGATTGAGTATTTGGGATTTATTGTTTCGCATGAAGAAATCTTAGTGGACCTTGCTAAAGTTCAAGACATTGTTGAATGGCCTCAGTCATCAAATGCAAGTGAGCTTAGAGGATTCTTAGGAATCACACAATGGTATAGAATATTTATAAAGGATTATGCAGTGATTTCTTCACCCTTGACCGATATTTTGAAGAAAGGAGTGAAGATAAGCTAGGGACCACTACACCAAGAAAGATTTGACCAACTTAAGTAGTATGTGACTACATCACCGTGCCTAAAGCTACCAAATTTTAACCAGGCCTTTGAAGTTGTTACTGATGCTAGTGGAATATCAATTGGAGGAGTATTAGTTCAAGAAGTCAAAACAATAGCTTTCACCTTACGTAAGCTTAACATCCATGAAAAGAACTATTCCACCCATGACCTCAAACTATTGGCAGTCATTCACGCTGTGAAGCTGTGGAGACACTACTTATTGGGATGGAAGTTTCGACTTATAACCGACCATAAGAGCTTAAAGTGGACTTTTACCCAAGTAACTTTGAATATGCGACAAAGGTGATGGGTAGAACTTTTGCAAGAATTTGACTTTGACATTATCTATCGTCCTAGAAAAGAAAACACGGTTGCAAATTCACTCAGTCAAAAATCCTTTTTGAGTCTCATATCTATACCCAACAACCCAATCATTGAAAAGATGAAAGAAGTTGCATCATCTGATCCAAAGTATCAAAGGCAGCTTAACCTTGTTCGATCTGAGAATTCAAAGAATATACCTTCAATGTTACACTTCTCACATGATGGAACTTGTCTCTATTATACAGATAGGTTATGTGTACCAAAGGACCCTAACTTAAAGAAAGCTATCTTATTTGAGGCCCATGATAGCCATATGTCAGGACACCCACGATATGCAAAGTATCCCAATGCCGTACAGAAAAGTTTCTATGGACTGGGAAAAAGGCAGATGTTCTACGCTATGTTCGTCAATGCTTGACATGCCAAAGGATTAAAACTAAGAGAGTTAAGCTTGGACTGGTAAACTTCAACCATTGGACATTCCCCAAATGAAGTGGGAGTGTATAAGTATGGACTTCGTCATTGGATTATCTACGGTACAAGGAGGATATAATTCACTTATGGTAGTTGTTGACCTACTCATGAAGGTTGTGCACCTCATACCGGTCAAGACAACCTTTATCGCCTCTGACATTGCACGACTATTTGTTAAAGAGATTTTCAGATTTCATGGATTGCCCAACTGGATTGTAAGCGATCGAGATGTGAAGTTTACTTCAAACTTTTGGACGTCACTCTTCAAGGCAATTGAAACAAAATTAAACTTTAGTACTGCGTACCATCCTCAATCATATGGTCAAACAGAATGAGTCAACCAAGTCATCAAAGATATTCTCAGAGATTATTGTAGTAGAGAGCCTAAACGATGGATTCAATCTTTACCTCTAGTGGAATATGCTTACAATGATTCTCATCATCAAAGCATTAGTATGATCCCATTTTGTGCCTTGTATGGTCAAGAATGTGTCTCTCCACTCAACTTTTATGACCCTACAATTAGACTTGAAGTGTCTAAGAAGACGCTTGAAAGAATGGAAAATAAAACAAAAGCCATCCGAAAAGATATTCAGGCAACTCAGGATCGTCAAAAACAGTATGCGGATAGTAAGAGATCCAAAAGAAGATTCAAAGAAGGTGACAAGGTTTTTCTTCGAATTTATCCAAAGAGAAGTACCTTATCACTTGGAAAGTACATGAAGCTTAGTCCATGTTATTGTGGCCCTTACAAAGTGATCAAGTGTATATGAACCCAACCTTACAAGTTGACATTGCCAGCTCACATCCAAGTTGTTAGCGGGTCACCGCACGACGGACATCTGCAGCATAGCTCTTTTGTACTAACATAATGTCAATATGAAAGGGAGCGAATCGGGGTGGGGCACGGAGAACTAATGAGAGTGTCAATCTCACCAAAGTGAACTCAAAGACTACTCGTTCTTACAACAAAAGCAAATCAACCACTTCCTAATCAGACAATCAGTATGCATCCATTCTCAACACTCAACACAATCACGTTGTTTCGGTATCCAAACGAATCCGGAATATTATGAAACTTAAGGAGAGGTATCACAACACTTATGGGCTCAATCCTACCAAGTTCTGTCACCATCTGGGAAGGTACATAAATCGCGATCCATCACAAAAAATGTGCAGAAAACTGAAACAGAAGTACTTGGAAAGATCCTCCTTAAGCATAGAAACACTTATTTAACGTCAAAACATCAAAAAGCAACCATTTTAACTCCCAAATCAATGCATTTAGCTCACAAACGACTCATCGTGAGCCACAACAAAATTGGAAATGATTACACTTAGATTGAAGAGCAAAAGACAAAGAACACAATGTACTATTCGGAATAGAATTCTGGTTACCCGTTTAGGAGAAATGATGATTACAAATTGTAGTCACAAGAAGCTTTAGCAGCGTACGTTTTGTTCTCCAAGCTAATGATAATAATCCCTTCAAAACTAAGGGTTTTGACTTTAAAAGTTAGGGGGTTTTTCCATGGCCAATTGGCCTCTTACAAGGGGTAGACTCAGAGAGCATAAAAAAGAATATGGTCTAATCTTCTTTTGATTACAACTCATTTACAGGGTTTTTGCCAAAAAAAAAAGAGTATCCGTCGGGTTTGGTGTGCATACGCCTGCTCGCTCGTATCCACCAAACATTCCCCCTTCCTATTCATTTGCATGCCCTCGTGCAACTTGCATCTGAGGGAAGTCACTTTAGTGCTTTCTTTCTAGTGTTGCAGTGAGATTTCTGAACTTTTGCGCTCTAGCTTCGATCTCAACTTTGGTTGCCAGTTCTCTGAAAGGATTATTTGCAATGGTGCTCTGATAAGCAATGTGATGAGCCGTCGGATCTTTCGTCATTGGATTGAATATGGAAGAGTTCACTTCGAAGAAACCTGTCACGAAAGCTTCTTCGAAGGTCTGCATGTATTGAGATGGCAGAAACATGACTCTTGCATATAATCGCATGATAATATTTCTGTTGTGGGGATTTCTGTATCCATGTTCTAGCAGATGCCCCGAGTTCCCTCCATACCTGCCATCATTAGGTGAATTTTGGACTCACAAAGGGGCCCTTTAAGGAGTTTGACTTTACCTCTCTCTACCAAAAATGGGCACATGGATAAATTTGTGCAAACAAACTCCAAAGTTGGCGGAGGTTTGACAGTTAGAATGTCCTCTTCAAGCTCTATCTCTACTCATATATATCACGCCATGAGATTTCTCATATTTTAGAAGATTCTTTTTTTGATTCACCTATGATGTGACAATTCTGTCAAAATCACTACAACAAAAAAACGTGTTATCGACACAGATATCGACGTGGCCCGTCGCTATGCGTGTCGCTGTGAAACCAGTCGCTATTAGCGACGCGCATAGCGACACACATAGCGACGACCATAGCAGAAAATTTTTTTCTTGGGCAGAGGACAGGTAGCCTGGCCTGTCCCCAATTAAAAGATGGACACAGCCACAGCCAGACTTCTTGCCCTCTGCCCAAGAAAGCGAGCAACACCAAAATATCAACCATGCTCCCGCGCGTAGAAATTTCGGTAGAGTTCCCTTTGTTTTTACATAAACTTTTCAAAAAAAACCATATCATGTATACGCCTCCTACATGCTATCCATGTAGGATCTCACATGAGATTTAAGGCCAATGAAAGACAACCGTACCAACTAAAAAGCATAGCCATAACTTAAAATCATAACCATAACGAACCATAACCATAACTTAAAAGCATAACCATAACGAACCATAACCATAACTTAAAAGCATAACCATAACGAAGGCATGTTTCCAACCGACTGCAAATCATCTCGTGAAGCTCGATTGTCTTTCATTCCCATGATTGTCTTCCAGAGGAGCTCTCCCACATTCTTGAATATATGCATTGGATCCAGCAAATGGTTAATTAGTAGATCACCCCAGTACGGCAACGTATGGAGAATGGACAAACGTTTCATTCCTGGAATAGGTTGCCACTCATGTTGCTCCCATCGGCGACGCCACTCTTGTACATGCATAGGAAGACATTCGATGAGACCAAGCTGGCCTTCGCGCAAGTGATGGCCATCTGGAAGATAACAGTGGTGGCCTTGATAAATTGTCTTTCGAAGAGAGGTAGAATAGCGCACATTCAAAGACTGCCCGCAAATTGGACATGCATTGTATCCCGAAGTTGTTAGTCCTGCATATATCAAAGCATGAATCAGGCCAAGGCCTTTAAAGGGCTTACGAATAGTGAGAATTTTGTAAATCAATAACCATTACCAAAAGATTCTCCGTATCCTGGCCAATCATGCATAGTCCACATAAGAAGTCCGTGGATCCTTGCATGTTGTTGTCCTACTGGCTCAACCGCATCTGCTATGTCGATCCCATGCCATAACTCCTTGAGCTTGTCAACTAGTGGAGCTAGATAAACATCCATGTTTTTTTCTTTGAACTTACCAGGTACAATCAAGCTTAAAATCAAATGACCCTTCTTGATAGCAAGCCACGGCGGGAGGTTGTAATTGATAAGGCATACATGCCAAGTGCTCCATGACGAGCTTCTCAAGCCAAATGGATTGACTCCATCCATTGCCATGCCCAAACGCAAATTGCATGGTTCACTCTTAAAATGTGGCAAGGTATCTTCAATGTCCCTCCAAGCCTTCGAATCAGCGGGCACCCTAAATGTTGCGTCAGTGGATCTATTCGTAGAATGCCACCGCATCAACTTTGCAATGGAACCACAACGAAACATGCTTTTTATCCTAGGAATAATAGGGAAATGCCGCAACACTTTAGCTGGCACTGTCTCGCCAACTGCATCTTGTTTGTAGCGCATTGCTCCGCACTTAGGACACGACAAACAATCTTCGAATTCATTGCAAAAAGGAATGCAATCATTTGGACATGCATGAATCTTGTTGTAGTCCAAGCCAACTGAGGTCAGAAGTTGCTTTGCGTCTGGCCTGGAGGGAGGCATTTCATTGCCAGCCAGGAGAAGTTGCTCCCGCAATAACCTGTTTAAGCCACATTAAATTAAAATTAAAGCTCTCCGAGCACATCGCCGTTGCAATCGGAAAATCTCTTTTGTAAATTACGTACCTAAACAAAGCAGTGACGCTTTCATCTGACCACCCGTACACTGACTGAAGATTCAAAAACGCCAGACAAGTACGAAGCACAGATATTTTGGCGCCTTCATAGATTGGTTGACGTGTCAACTTTCTCAACATGTCTTCAAGAGATAGGCGCACGGCTTCTGGTGCTGCTTCGTTCGTGTTCTCCTTGCTTGTCTGGAAGAAGGCATCCAACATCTCCTCCATGCCGTCGTCTTCTATCTGTAAGCCCTTTTCTGCTTCCATCCGTGGCTCTATATTGGTCGGACCTTCACGCATAATCTTTTTTCTCTCTCTCTCTCTCTCAGATGTAGGTGCTATGTCGCGGAAATCAATAGCCATTCCGTAGGAGTCGTATCGCAGATTCTGTACGGTTTCTCTAGCAAACTCTCCGTACTTGTGCACATGCTCATTACATATCCTACGCTTGCGCAGGATTTGATACTTGCAAAGTGTGCACGAGCATGCAATCTTTTCCTCCATGTTAGTTGATGACGTTGCCATCTACAATGATTATGAATGCTGTTTTAATATATATATATATATATATATATATATATATATATATATATACTCCTCACAATGTAAACTACCTCGCATTCTCTAGTCTTGCCCAATCTCCGTATACCTTGGTCCAGAGGTGTACGGAGATCAGGACCATCGGGTCAAAATCTCGTCTTTATTGGTCAAATACTATATGGGTAGACACATACGTGCACTCCGAGGTGTACATGGCAATGCATGTAGCAGGAAAAACCCCTTTGCCTCTTTTAGTTCCATAGTTTCTTCTCTGTCTACGTACCCTATCTCTCGTTCTTTCTCTCTCGATCTCGCTCTCGCTATCTCTCTTTCTCTCTCGATCTCGCTCTTGCTATCTCTCTTTCTCTCTCTCGATCTCGATCTCGCTCTCGCTATCTCTCTTTCTCTATTTTCCTATCTCTCTCTATTTCTCTATTTTCCTATTCTCTGCCATAACTCCTGGAGCTCCACTTCCCTATCTCTCTCTCTCTCTCTCTCTCTCTCTCTCTCTCTCTCTCTCTCTCTCTCTCTCTCTCTATATATATATATATATATATATATATATATATATATACTCTCTTTCTCTATCTCTCTATTTCCTATCTCTCTCTCTCTCTCTCTCTCTCTCTCTCTCTCTCTCTCTCTCTCTCTCTCTCTCTCTCTCTCTCTCTCTCTCTCTCTCTCTCTCTCGCTCTCTACTTCCCTATCTCTCTAATGATCAAACGAGCGACTAATCTAGGGAGATCTAGACGCCCACGACTGCGGAGGACTACACAACATCGACAGAGGATGCATCAGAGGATCTAGCTAGGTCACTTTGGCTCGACATGCACAACGTCCGGTCAGAGTACTGACCATGGAGGAGATCTACCTATCCCAACTAGCTCGTTTAGCCGTTTAGTCCACACCCAGCAGTTTAGGATTCCATAATATTTTATTTTGTCATCTTCTTACTCTGACTTTGTATCAGATCCATCACATTGTAACTTTCTTGTCTCATGTCTCATAGGTCACTTTGGCCTTTCGAAGATGTTAATATAACATTTCCTTTCATTTCTCTCTTTAATTTTTTTTCTTTAGTTTTAATTTCCTAAGCATACATTAATTCTCTCTCTCTCTCTCTCTCTCTCTCTCTCTCTCTTTCCTACACACACACACACCGCTCTCTCTCTCTCTCTCTCTCTCTCTCTCTCTCTCTCTCTCTCTCTCTCTCTCTCTCTCTCTTTCCTACACACACACACACACACGATGTAGAGGTAGAGAGAGAAAACACGATGTAGAGGTAGAGAGAGAGAGAGAGAGAGAGAGAGAGAGAGAGAAAGAGAAAGAGAGAGGGGTTGGGGAGGGTGTGTGTGTGTAGGAAAGAGAGAGAGAGAGAGAGAGAGAGAGAGAGAGAGAGAGAGAGAGAAAGAGAGAGGGGTTGGGGAGGGTGGAGATGGACATAATACCTGCGCAGCACGTTTCGACCAAGATCCGAGCAGGCAAAAATGGCCCCTGCGTGCGGGTTTCGCTTTTTTTCTCCAATTTTTTTGGCGTCGATATACGTGTCGCTATACGCGTGGCAAATAAAGCCTTTCCATGCGTATATCGACGCACATTGCGACGCGTATAGCGACGCCCGCTAATGTCGTCGATATACGTGTGGAAAAGCATGGCCGTCGATATAGGCGCGTCGATATCTTCATTTAGTGTTGTAGTGAATCTAAGTGAATAAAAAAAAGAATCTTCTAAAATATGAGGAATCTCATAGCGTGCTATATATCAGTACATAAAGCTTGAAGAGGACATTCTAACTGTCAAACCCACGCCAACTTTGGAATTTGTTTGCAAAAATTTATCCATGCGCCCGTTTTGGTAGAGAGAGGTAAAGTCAAACTCCTTAAAGAGCCCCTTTGTGAGTCCAAATTTCACCTAATGGGATTCTCTACTGCTTCAATGTCTCTGAAGGTTATAATGCACGTGATGAGCATTTTAGCAATCTTTACCAGCATCTAGCAAGCAAGATCTGGGATCTCCTTCATCATGTGGATGACTCCTTTCAGAGTTTGAACCATGTAATTCTCCGATGGGGGGTTGTTATTGATTGGCTTGGCTATGACAGGGTAGTTCAGCACTGCCGGTCTTTTGCTTTGCCAACTGTAAAAACTATCCCAGGATCGCCGCATGTTGATTGGACAGTAAGTGGGGTCGGTCCTGAGATGTTGGGGCGCATTCCTGTAATACGTTTTGTCAGTCGATCGCTGATCGAACCATTTCTTTCTCAAGAGGGGTTGATTGTCAAGGACTGTTTCAATCTGAAGAGCTGTAATTGGGACCTCTCTGTAATCCCCTCTACTACTTGGTTCAATTTCTGGGAGCATCTTTTGCTGCCATAATCGAACCGCTTGCCGCATCAATGGTAGAGCGATCATTTCGTGCCCAAAATTTTTTACAACATTATCTGGAGTGATCATGAGGAGGGCGGCTAATTCCAGCACTTTCAATTCATATTGCAGATATGCCTTGTGCGATGGGTCTTTGACTTCTGAGATCCAATGCTGAATTTTATATTTGGCCGACTCCGAAGTAGTAGATGTCGTGGTTGGATCTGCAGACTCTTGCGTGCCTTTTCCAGTGCTTGTAGTTGCTATCTCTGTTTGTTCAGTTTCAAACTCGAAGTGATCTGATCTTTATCTCTGCTTAAATTCTCCTGTGTCCGACTGATCCTTTGTTTGACTGGCTTTCAAATACTCTAATTCCTTTCTTGCCTCAGCCAGCTGCTTTTTTAAGTCTTCAATTTCCTCATCCTTTGCCTGCTGTAGGACCCTATGACCTACTGTCATGATCTGTCTATCATATTTTTCTTGTTTTAGGGCTTCTTTTAACTCCTTGATCTCCTGGCTCAAGTAAGTAGAGTATGCAGGCATAGTCGAAGAGGAGGGTGTCTCCTGTATTACCAATAGTTGAGTGAGAGACTTGCCAACCATGGCATATGATCCTTGTAGCTTCTCATTTTGTTCCTTTTCCCTGGTTAGCTCCTCCTTGAGGCGTTGTTGTTCAATCTGTAATGTTGAATTCACCTCATTGAATTGCTGCACTTCTTTATAATAATAGATTGCATTTTCTCTTTCTCTCTGCAGCTCCGATTGCGCCTGGACTTGTGCTTTCTTTAGTGCCTCTATTTGTTGCTTCAATTGCGCGATTCTGCTGCTGTTCTAGATACCTCCTTTTTGCTATCTTCTAATTCCAACTCCCTGAGGTTATAAAGAGCTCTTTGACATTGGAATTGAAGCTTGATCTGCTCTAGGTGATTGTCAATATCAAAGGAGCTAACTATCTCCGCTCCTTCTTTTATGGCCACTTGAGTGCGTTGCGTTCTTGGCCCCTACTGATCTGAATGCTCGACCCTTCAGCTTGCTTTTCCTTTTGTTTTAAACCTTCTATTACATCAGAGGTCATGGTGGTGGCAGGTTTTGTCTGTGATTCTGTTTGTTGATTGCCTTGCTGTTCCGTCTGCTTTTCGTCTGCGCTTTGCTCCGACTATCCTACACTTTCCCCTTTCTCTTTTTTTGACCTCTCTGAAACTGTCTCAGCATCCTTGCGTGGGCTGAGGTCTTGGTCTTGTCCTTCCTGTGTCTCGTGATGTCCCTCTCCTTGCGAGAGACTTTTCTCCTCTTTACTTTTTTCAGATTCGTCAGATGATTCTAAATCATCGACGCGTTGCTTCTTTGATTCTTCTTGCTGCCGTTGCTCCATCTTTTGTTTGAGCTCATTGTGAATTCTTTGCCGCATGGCACTGGCAATTTCTCATTTCTCTTCAGCTTCCTTCCTCTTTTGTTGCTTGATCCTCTCCAAGGCCTCTGTCTGCCTGCATATCAGTGGAACATCCTCGACTGCATCATCTTCTTTCTCGTCATCCGCTTCTGTTTCTTGGGTTTGTTGGTGATCTTTCTTTTGTTGGCGGAGCTTTTCCCTCAATGCCTGTGCCTCTTCCATTGTCCTCCGGGCATGAGTGATGGGGATAGCTTCTGCCAAATGTGTAGCCTTTTTCTTTAATCAAGTGTATCATAGGGTGTAAGGGGCATCCTTCTCTTCCTCCGAAGACTGGTACTCAGAAGGAGTATCCCGTGGGCTGGATCCCTCCTCCTGGCTACTTCGAGCATCCGACTCTGTTTTCTCACTGTCCGAATCCTTTGGAGGTGCACTTTGCCTGGTTTGTTTGACTCCAGGATTTGGTCTTGTAGAAGGCCCTGCCACTGGTCTCATGGCTCTTTTGGATCTGTGGATTAGGTCAATTTGCTCTTGGGCAGGTGGTAGATCATCAATCATGCCCAATGCTTTATAGGCTATTCGTGTGAGCATGGGTCCTCCATTCATGTAAGCTTTACTTCTTTGACCGCCCTTTAGATTTGCTTCCACAATTGTGTCAAGAAGGTAGTTGCCAAAGTCGCAACTGACCACCCTGCCTTCAGCCAATCCCATCGCCATCACCACTACCATATGCAACAAGGGTTCAGTGTATCTGGGTGGCTTCTGTACCTTGAAATGCTGGGATATAAGACGCAACGGTAGTTCCATTTCTGAGTAGATCAGGTCCTGATATGTCAGCTAGCTTGTGACCATGTTGCTTCAAAAAGGCCTTATCATTGTCGAATTGCCTTTGTTTTCTGCAAGAGGTTGTGCGTCCCTTGTGGCAGGTGGAGGGATTCATTTACGATTTCAACTGTAATATTTTACCTTTACGACTACCCCGTCCTTGTCTATCATTGTTGCTTCCCCAGTGTAATGAATTGTGCTTATGAGCTCGTGAGCCCGTCTGAAATCCGTTCCCCAATGAGACAGTCTCAAGAAATTGTCGAGCTATAAACACCTGACCCCTACTTGCACTTCTGGATTCTCGTGCAAAGTCCATATTTCTTGGGGAAAGATGGTGGCGTTTACAATTTCTCCGTCTACGGCTTGGAACCTTCCAATGAAAATGTTTGCCGAAATTGCTTCAAGTACTTGTTCTGTGAGGTGAGCTTTCTCATTTGATGAGATGTCGGTTATCTCATAGGGTGCCACATGCCACTCCTTCTGTGCTTTCCTTCGAGGCATCCTGTTGCCAATTTTCAAGTGAAATCAGATTTTAGCCATTGATCAAAGTTGTCGAAAAGTGTAAACTTGACCATAAAATAAAAATGTGAGCTTAACTCTATCAAAACTACTCCAAATTTGACCAAATTTCACTAGTGCACCTAGGAGTACTATAGGCACAAAACTGTAATGAAATAGATAGATTTTGGCAAAAAGGAACATGGATAACGATCCATGTTGAAAACTTTTTAAAATTCTAACTTTGGGAAGTTGTTGCTGGGCATAAGGGGATGCTACTGAGCAATTTTCTCTGGATTTAGAGCTAAAGGTACATGGATCGCGATCCATGTCGGGCAACATTTTGGAAAACTGCTGATACCATCTGGTAGGGTTCATCTTGAATATGACTTGGTCCAGAAAGTTTGGGATTTGGATCAATGGTTTGACACTTGGGCTAAATTTTAAGAATCAGGTACAGATTCAGAGATTTTGGCTTTTGGAAGTGGATTTTTGGGACTCAAATTGCTTGACACTTCATGGCTTGGCTTTCTTGATCATCCTGACTCAAATGGCATGGATTTTACTTATTTTGGCTAAAAAGGTACATGGACCGCGATCCATGTTGGGAAGCATTTGAGCACAGTTTTTGTGCACATTGGTTCCTATAGGTTTTCCTAGTACACTGGTGAAATTTTTCGATTTTGGACATGTTTTTCCATAGTTTGCCCCATTTCTTAAATTATGGCCATATTTTTTCCGTTTTGACCAAATTTGTTTCTGGCCACCACTTTTGGAGTCATGCTTTGCCTGAAATCTCCCCTTGCATTGAATTCTGATGGTTGAGGTATGTAGTTCATAGCTTAGCTTGGTTCCTTGGCAAGTTTCCCCAGACTTTGAAGTCTTTTGGGAAGGCAGACTGAATCTTGCAAGTTTCACCATTTTGTAAGTATACTTTTTCTTGGTTTCAATCCCATCACCCTTCTTAGGTTACCATGGCTTGTTGCTAGACTTCGAGGAAAGTTTGAAGTTTTTCAAATTACTTTAGCAATACTTTTGACCAAAAGACCATTTACAAACTGACTATAGCAATTCAGGTGGATCTGATGAGCTTTAGAGCATTGTTTGTGATCATTTTGCAACCCCAGGACTATTGGTACATTGTCTAGCTAGTGAACCTCTTTGATCGCAAAAAGGTACATGGATCGCGATCCATGTTGGGAAGCATTTTGCAAAAACAGTCATGGGGTTTTTTTCCTGGCCTCTATAGTTGCTCCTGTAGGAGTTTCCTTGATTTTAGGGTTTTGGGAACATGGATCACGATCCATGTTCCAACACCTTTTTCCACTGTTCTTAGTTTGGCTGATTCTGCCAGGTAGTTGGGGTCCACTGATGAAGTTTTCCTTGTTTTTGATGAGTTTTGGACTCCCACAGTGGCCCTGTGAGTTTGCCGATTTTGTGACCTTGTACTGCTTTGATTTGTTGTTTTGGTACTGTTGATGCAGTATGGGTCACATACACATGCTCTTGCAAGGTTAATGATCATACTTGTCAAATCTGGTGTAGTGAGATCCACCAAATATACCTCCTTATAAAGTTTCTCAAGCTCAACAAGAGAAGTGTAAGACCTAGGGAACTCAGACATAAGATCCTCCTCCCTACTGCCCTTTATATAGGCCTAGCTCCTAGCTCTTGCCCTAAGCGGATCCCCAGTCCACACTGGTCCAGTCCAGGCCCTTGGCCTAGGTCCTTGACCCCCTAGGTTGGGCCTTGCCGCCTAGGACCCTTGTCCTGACATTACTCCCCCCTTAAGGAAGAGTTTTCATCCTCGAAAACGCAAGTAGTAATATCTTCTTAAGGATACTAATGTTTTCTTTATTGATGTCCCATACGTGAGCCAATTGGCTGTATGACCGATAATTGGTGCAGTGAGGAGGTTCAATGAAACCAAGAGAAACATCTTGATTTTCAACATTGTCGTCCTTTTGCAACCACTTGGGTCAAATGGTAACTCCATTTATAACTCACTTGAGTACTTTAAAGGAGTAACCACAACTAAGAGTTGTACAACGGCATAACCAGTTTTCAGATCTTCTGAAGGTACTGGAATAATGCAAGGAAACCTTGGCATAACTTTCCATGCAGTTGTGAGCCAGATTTCCTACTCGCGTGAGTATCTTGAAAAGTTCATAGATAGGGAGTGTCCTCTTGTTAGAATTCTGAATAGTTTGGAACACAAAGAACTACATGTCCATCCCTAATAAAGGTTACTTGCCAACATACTTTGTCAGCACACCTGGTAAGTCCTTGACGTATGAAACTATTGAAACAATCTCCAACCCCACCACAATAGGTGTTCAAAGTTGAAAACCGTACTTAAGCAAATTCTAGAATAGGGAGAAAATCATCTATTCAGAAATGCGTTGTGCTAATGTATGCTCTTAGCAGATCCTTTAGCAAAAGAAATATTTGTAAGTTGCCCATCCAACACGAGATGAATAGCAGCAGTAAGAGTGAGGTGTTGTTCCCCAACCACTTACAAACAGTCTTCCCTGACTGTCGATAAACTAGGACTCAATCATTGAGTATCCATCCATATATTTTATATGGAGTGAAGACAACCAACTAGGTTGAAAGTGGGTGGATTGGAGTAATCTCCTAGAGTTTAGACCATCCAACCATAGACACCCATCCTGAGCCAGTGCCTTGTATGGCAGGGTGTAAACTCATAATAAATCTGCAGAAGAGATTTCACATGCAGTGCAATAAGGTGCAGAGAGAATAAAAGTCCATGAATTGGCATGCTGCTCCAAATAAATCAGTGTTAAACACTAGGGCCCATAACACCTACCTAGTGTGCATGCATTTAACACAAATTTATCCAAACCGCAATTCCATGACAAGACTTTCCACGGTACGTAAGTGAAAACCTTTCAGCAAGAGTCGGACCATAATAGAATGTGAAAGATCAGTCACACCTAGGTACCAACCATGAGACAATCTCAGTAACTTAGCATACTTTGCTATATGCAGAAACGACCCTCCGTTAAGGTGGTTTCACATATGTACTGAGTACCCAACAATTTCTGGCCACTGAAATTGTTCTTGATTCGGGGTGCTCCAAATGGTCTAATAAATGGATGCAACCAACACGTAGGGACTTCGTCGTGACACATCATTAAGAATTTAGGCGCCAATGTCAGTCCCAGAGACTCATATTCACCACATGTGGAATATGTCTCAAAGAGGGATGGCCGAAAAAGCGACATCCATCAAGTACAATATGTACTTGTGTGTGGAGGAACTGCAAAACACTCCGCGACAAGAGTGAGAGGGACCCTCATTATCTTGCTCCACACTAGCTAAACCGAACTCCTTGAGTTCCTAGACCATGTTGTATCCCATGTGACAACATGTGCCAAATTGAACCCTACAAGTAGGTTCGTAACAGCATAAGATAGAAAGATAGATTGGACACTTAACCCAAAATACTTTGTGCCGACATGCCCTTGGCATGGCTCTGTAAAATTCAAGCGTACTTAGACGTCTTGAAAAACCAAGCAAAGCATACTAAGAAATGGAAGAACACCAAATCAATAGATGCGTACCTGGAGATTTGAACGTAATGTACACTTACCTGTATTCAAATAGAGAGGAGCACATTCCCTACCTGAAAAAAACAAACAGCATTGCACTGGGAACCGTGGGTGTTTCCTTTGCAATCCAAGCCCTTGGATTAGAATCTACGTAGTCAACCCCTTGGTAAGACTCTTTGTAGAAACTGCTCAACTAGCAGATAACGGTAACCAACAGAGCCAACCGTGTACAGAATGATTGGAATCAACTTGAAAAGTGTGTCCGTTTGCTACCGCGTGTGGTAGATTGCGAAATTCTTTCCGTGAAAGTATAACTGGGAGAGATCAACTGTGATCCTCAATGCAGATCAAACTGTGATCCTTAATGCCTATGGGGTGAGGTAACAATCACCCCCGCCGGGTCTTACCCCAAAACAGTATGTCCATAGACACGTCGTAGTGCTATAGAGAGAGCAGGAAATCCACACAAGTGAACTGCCGAGCTCTTATGGACAGCCATGTTGTCGCAACTGATTATTGCTGCATCGATACTTCCTTGTAGAGATCAGTTGCTGTGAGTTGAAGAGTATAAAAAACTCAACTTGAGTGCCGCACTGAAAACATGTAGTGGAAAAAATGTAGTGGCACTGAAAACATGTAGTGGAAAAATGACACCCTAGACATTCGTAATGACAAAACTCTCGCTTGTCCAGTAATTTCGATGTGTACTTCCCTGGGTAGATCTGTTCGTTCTTAAGAACAATTCCCGAAGGAATGCCAACCGTTGGGTCATACTGTTAGCCAGTGTGTATGGCATGTAGCCCTTATGGAAATTAGTGTTGCGAAATGATGAAAACTAATGTAGAGGGCGTCTTGCCCAATTTCTAACTGAGAGTTAGAGTACCTTGGCTCATGCTGACTCCGAAACATGTATCAAAGACTGCATAGAAAGTTTTGATTATTCATGGAGAGAAATAAGAGAGATAGAGAATGCTGGGTTGAGGAAGTTTCTTTAACTGACGAATTTGTATATATTGTGCCCAATCTGTGTGCTCTGCTGCATCTAATGCCTGACTTGTAGTTTATCCTATAAGCATGTAGCAATTTGCATGTATTACTCTCTCATCAAGAGAGGAAACAACAAACACAAGCCACAGCTTGACCCACTTACCATGTATGGGGTCGTGACTTGGCAAAAATGACTTAATATGGCACTTTGCATTTAAAATAAGTCCTAGATTTAGGTTCCATTTAGTGGTATTGTGCATTGACGGCAACCATAAATTTACACAATGCAGAACTTAGTTTGTCAGTGTGACAGAGTGTCTGGTGTGATAGTAGAAGCGTAATCTCTGAAGTGGTGGAATTCATGCCACCTTGTTAGCATGCAGTGCATACAGATTTTTATGCCCTTGGCAAGAGTGGTAGCCTCAAACATTAGAGCCAAAACCATTAGTGCCTTGCACGATCTAAACTGGTAGGGATTCTGTAGGTGAGATGCCCTAATTTGCCAATTTTTGCAAGCTTGTGTGCCCTTGCTCGTGATTCCAAGTACCTTTGCACCAGGGAGAAGTAGTGCTTCACATGAAGACAGACAAAGCACTTTGCTTTGTACAGTGGCTTTGAAGGGAGTCTGCCCAAGCACTTTGCTTTGCACAGCAGAGAGATTCTTTCCAAACTGAAAAGGAAAACATAGACGAAAACAAATGTAACTAGAAATTGACTAACCTTGTCGCCCACTTGTGGTAGGTTGCTAGTAGTGCGCGCGAATCCGGCTCATAGCCATATAGGCAAATAACTGGAGAGTTTTTGGATGTCCTGCATGCCTTTGTGGCTTGGTGTAGTCCGATCTCTATTGAGAGAACATGTAGACATGTTGCAAAGACTCCCAAGTTTGAATGTAGATAGCATATTCCAAACGTTGAAAACTGCTATGCAATATGGCTGAACATGAAGCCTTGTTTTCGAGAAGTCCATCAGAAAGATGAGACATAACTCTCCTGAGTGCTTATAGCAAACGAATGCGTCTATTGACGCACAAATGTCAAAGAGAGTCGACCTTGTCAAGATTGCATAGAAAAATGGCCGTGCCAAATCATGCAACATATTGAGAATCATGCGACTGCTCAATAAAAATTAGATAGCGGTTAACATCTAGTCATTAAATAACAAACTCGATTTGTGTAACCACTGCCCTTGGTATTGGAAGTCATAGCATAGCTGTTGAAATCAATGGGCTTTATGTACGGGTGGTGCCCGCATTGTGGCAAGCTATAAGGGTGATGGAGTGATCGTGCACCCAATGTATATACAAAAGTAAAGATCCATGCTCTTGAATCATGGTAGACACATATAGAGTCCTGCTCCATATGTGGTGCTGAATGCATTGAATCCAAAAAAATTATTGAGAAGCCATGCTCAAGAAAATCTAGAACTCCAAAGCACAGAGAAGGAATTTTAGGGGCTTTGTGAATTAAAAGGATTGATCGGCCTTGCCGAATACTTATATCGGACAAGCCACAAGTCGTGCTTGTAATTGCTTTATCGTAGGAAGCTTACATGAAGGTGTCTTGCCAAAATGTGGTTATTAAACCCAGCTTTGCTCGTTGATGTGAGTATCGGTCACAAGCCTCGCTTGTATTACGAGGGCTTATAGTGCACAAGGAGATGATTATTGTTTGTAAAATATGGCATCAACGTAGCCGCTGCATGCCATACTATTCAGCATGTACTTGAAAAATTTGACAAATAGAATCGAAATTGATTTCGTACCTCATAACATACTTGTATAATCGTGCCATCTTGATTGCCAGGCTAGGATGTTCGAGCTCCCATGAACCTCGAACCGAGCTATTGAGCGGAGGACCACACCTATACATTTTTGCTCACACTCATGTTTTGTAAACACTTATTGTAATAAATGTCTTTTCGACATTTCATTTTCTTCATGGAGCCGATTCATGGTAATTAGTGGGACTCAATTGAGTTTCCAGCTTGTATTCCCCAAGTAGTTTCACCTGCTTATGTAATTAGATTAGAGATGTTTTCACACCTCCAAGGTTGAGGTATAAGAGCCAATTTTTGTAAACCTAAGGGGACAATTTTGAATCATTAATCAAGGTGAGTTTTTGAGTGCCGTGACTGTGTCTGAGAGAGAGTGAGAGAGAGAGAGTCTATCCTCTTGCTACGCGAGCTACGGAGCTGCCATTGGAGAAGCGACACCGCCATTGTGTTAGCAACGGTGAGAGCTACGCACCGATACCAAGCGTGCGCGCATTTGGCTTCTATGCGAGATGAGATTTCACGATCTTCTATGTGAGTTTTCTCCCTACCTGTGTGTCGGAATTGAGTGTGCCATATATCTATAGAACCGCAGTGAGTAGAGCTACACATTAGTACCATCGGAGTCAGGATTCGGTCACTTGTATTTTTCGGCCTGTCTTCATACGCTGTGAGCGGGATGGAAATACACAGAGCGCCTCTATAACGACCCGACACACACTCTTGGGAAGATACACACACACTATGGGGCACCACGCGGCTTACATAACCACCTGGCCGAGACAGGAAACACACCGATGGAGTGAGAGGAGAGAGACTATCCACTTGCCCACTCCACACAGAGACACACACATACACACACACACACCCAAAAATTCAGCTCAAAAGAGGAGAATTTCTGATTTTTAGATACAAATGATCTTGGGCCAACACCAATGGGGCAAATAGCCCACACAATATGGGTAAAAGATACCAAATACAATCAGAAATTGGAGCAGAAGCTTCGCTCATAGGAGAAACTTACACAGCCAAAACAGCAAAAAAGAGTGCGGAATTTGGCAAAATGGACAGCGCCATCGCGTCCGAAATGGCCCAAAACCCCAGTCTACAATGTCAAAGTGCTCAAATCCAACATCGGATGAGCAGTTTACGGCCAAAACAGGCTCCAAAAACCCCAAAAACACACCTGTGGCTGTTCCTCCTCTCTTCTCCACGTTTTTTCTGGTCTTCTCTCAGTTGTTTCAGTTCCCACACTTAGCTTTATTACTTGGACACCCTTGGCCTTTTGGATGACCTCAAACGGACCCCGAACATGCCAAAAACTGACCTCGTAGTGCATAGTTGTCACCCTGCTACATCCATGCGCACACGTGGCACTCAAATTTTTCCAATAATGCATCCCGCCACCATGTGAAGTGGCCCCAAAATATGGTCCTCATGATGACCTTTCTGCATAATGATCACAAGAAAACATCCACCTTGTGTCTGTACTTATCCGCGTGCAAGTACTGACCCCGTTCGCCCTCCTGACGCCACTAGATGCCATCTGACGCACCTGCTTACCTCATGTCGTCGGCCTGCGAATAGCTTCCTCGAGAGTTTTTACGCGCTACCAAATCCTCCTTATTGTAAAAAAAACACATTGGTACTGGTGATAGTGAAAATCGTTGCACTATGTACATGCTGTTCTACCTGTACACATGTGGGCCCCACGTAACCACCCGGCTCTGGAAAATGGGCAATCCTTTATTCAATGCACCATGCATGTGTATATACATATGCGCAATCCCTTGCTCCAAAAAACTCTTGACATAATTTGCCCACCCCTTAGTCTGCTAGAGCATTCATGCTCAGCAGCAGCAACACTAGTAGATGCTCATTCCACCTGGATCAAAAGGCCAAAGGCATATCGCCTAATTCACAAGAAGCGTCATAACACCACACCTACATTTGTCAACAATCAACCAAAATGCACCATAGGCATATCCAACTAACACATCCGCCTTGTCTGGAGTTCCAAAAGCATAAATATTGAATGCCATACTCAACCCAACCGATAGAGACAACTCAAGTGACTCATCACCTGGCATCTTGGCTTCACCAGCCATAGCAGCAACCTGCAAATCATGCACCCAAGTAGCTAAAATCATTGTGTGAAGGTAAAGTTGTTGATATCCAAAGCACAAAAGTATCCCCGTAGCACACATATCCCTAGCATAGGCATCCACATAGCTGAGATTGGACTCATATATGCCAAACCCCTTCTCATCATCATAAGCATACTCATCATCACACATCACTTTATCCACATCATAATCATGGCTAACACCACTATCCATAGCTTCTAGCATGGGTTCATCAGTCTCCAAGAATACAGATCCCTGCTCTAAACCACAATCATGCTCACAAATCGGTTCAATCATTGCACATACATCAAAATATGGCTTCAACACAGGTTCCACATCCAACAAATCCACAAAATGGCTCTCAACCTTGCCCTCTTCCCTAATTTCCAAGGAACTAGTATCCAAAGATACATGCTCATCATCAATAACCTCAACCTCACACTCACACCCAGAATCACAAGGTACACAAGTAGCCAATGCATCCTCTTCAAGACTTTTCAATCCTGTATCCAAAGCATTACTCACCTCTTTAGGCTCTTCCATAAACCTGTCAACCTGCAAGACCTCTTTACACTTCACAATAGACCTTGGGAAGAAACGAGAAGCATCATAGGATAGGCTACTTTTCACCTGCTTAGGCTTAACTTCATCTTCCATGTCAAATCCATCTTGCACATGCATACCTGTACTGATACCATGTTCCTCAAGACGCTTAAACTTCCATTCCTTGTGCTTTGCAATGCATACTGCATCTTCAAAAGACTCGGGCCTCTTCAACTCAACCTCAAAACGCAACCAAGGTGACAAACCATCAACAAAAAAACTTTTCTTGAATGAACAAGGGGGGGTCTCATCCTTAAGAGCAACACACCAACGAGTCCATAAATCTGTAAAACCTTGTACATAGGCATCAACACCTTGACAAGAACCTTGCTTAAGAGCATTGAGCTCATTCCATACTGCATTTGCATCTTCAAAAACGTGGAAACGCTCTAAAAAAGCTTCTATAAACTTGTCAAGACTCAAACCATAAGAAGAAGCCATTGCTTCTTTAGCTTCCAAATCCATGAACCAAACACGGGCCTCATCTTTCAAAAGCAATCCAAATAGCCTCAAAATCTTGTCCTCATCACACATATTGTTGCTTGTGCATGCCACCTCGACTTGCTCCAGAAAGTCTTCCGCATCTTCACCACTTCTTCCATGGAATTCCAGATAAGAGAAAGCCATGGCTACCCAAGTTACAATGCTTTGAGAACCCCTTCGAACACACGTGCAAGAACCCAAAACTTTTAATTAACTCAATTCCCAAAAACTTCAATGGAGCTCAACTTTAGATAAGGACAAACACATGCACATCAAATGAGTCTTCATAGTTGATCATCGGAATTACAACAGGCAAAGGACATTCCAGGATCTCTCTTAATCTTCTTGGCCCGAACATAAAGACTATGCGCTGCTGGAAAAAAATATTCCTAGACACATGAACATTAATCTAGATTCTTTGAGTTAAATGAAAAGGAGTGAACTGAGGTCCATTTTGATCATCCATTAAAGTCAACCATGCAGCTCCCAAGAAAGCACACCTGTCTTATCCTCTGATTTTGCCAAAATTTCAGCAGCATAACAGCATAAATGGCTCAAAAGACCAAAAAACCAGCCATCATAACTTGGGAAAATTTCGACAGAGTTTCCCCAGAAGTAGAGCAGTAAGAACCAGAAATATAGACTGTATGTGTATGCATAAACTCTCAACAATAGAACCCGAGCATCAAATAGGACTCACTAGTACATAGCCTATGGCGAGGTCACGAAAAGGGTGCTCCAGCTACCTGTATCACCGAAAGGATCTCCACATTTGAGAATCCGCCAACTCAATAAAACCTCACGCTATCGACCCTCACACGAAGGTTAATGCAAATCGCGTATAGTCAAGTCTCAGAAATGACTATCTTCCAGACCAAGTCTCAGAAATGGCTGGGACTGCCAAATAAAACCATATATGGCTCCACAAAGGCGTACCATGGCAGTTTTCACAAGTAACGTACAATCCAACAGACAATGCGCTCAAACAGGCGCCAAATGATGCATACCCACAACAACTGCAAGTGACATCACTGCTAGTATATCACTGTACTCCAGCTACCTGTACCTGTGTGAATCACCTGTTCCTGTACATGTCCCTGTAACCTGTAACCTGTAGCCCCGAATATCGAAGCTTGAAGCTCGAAGCAGAAGGTACTCGAAGAAGATCCTCCGTGGGGGCTCCAAAAGAATGTGAGCGGGATGGAAAAACACAGAGCGCCTCTATAACGACCCGACACACACTCTTGGGAAGATACACACACACACTATGGGACACCACTCGGCTTACATAACCACCTGGCCGAGACAGGAAACACACCTATGGAGTGAGAGGAGAGAGACTATCCACTTGCCCACTCCACACAAAGACACACACATACACACACACACCCAAAAATTCAGCTGAAAAGAGGAGAATTTCTGATGTTTAGATACAAATGAGCTTGGGCCAACACCAATGGGGCAAATAGCTCACACAATATGGGTAAAAGATAGCAGATACAATCAAAAATTGGAGCAGAAGCTTCACTCATAGGAGAAACTTACACAGCCAAAACAGCAAAAAAAGAGTGAGGATTTTGGAAAAATGGACAGCGCCATCGCATCCGGAACGGCCCAAAACCCCAATCTACAATGTCAAAGTGCTCAAATCCAACATCGGATGAGCAGTTTATGGCCAAAACAGGCTCCAAAAATCCCAAAAACACACCTGCGGCTGTTCCTCCTCTCTTATCCACATTTTTTCTGGTCTTCTCTCAGTTTTTTCAGTTCCCACACTTAGCTTTATTACTTGGGCACCCTTGGCCTTTTAGATGACCTCAAACGGACCCCGAACAAGCCAAAAACTGACCTCGCAGTGCATAGTTGTCACCTTGCTGCATCCATGCGCACACCTGGCACTCAAATTTTTCCAATAATGCATCCCGCCACCACGTGAAGTGGCCCCAAAATATGGTCCTCATGATGAAATTTCTGCATAATGATCACAAGAAAACATCCACGTTGTGTCTGTACTTATCCGCGTGCAAGTACTGACCCCGTTCGCCCTCCTGACGCCACTAGATGCCATCTGACACACCTGCTTACCTCATGTCGTCGGCCCGCGGATAGCTTCCTCGAGAGTTTTTACGTGCTACCAACTCCTCCTTATTGTAAAAAAAACACACTGGTACTGGTGATAGTGAAAATCGATGCACTATGTACATGCTGTCCTACCTGTACACATGTGGGCCCCACGTAACCACCTGGCTCTGGAAAATGGGCAATCCTTTATTCAATGCACCATGCATGTGTATATGCATATGCGCAATCCCTTGCTCCAAAAAACTCCTGACAACGCGTTTACCGCACGGAGTGGTTACAGGTTGAGATTGTATTGTAGATTCATAGGGTATTGTCCTTACCTAGTGTAGAGACCCCCTTTTGAGTTTGAGGCTGATTTGATGACTCTAGATCATGTTTCGGTTAGCATTTGTTCGTAGTACGGATTTCAGTCACTTGCGTATTTGAGAACTTAGATTTGATTTCCTTGGTAGTGATTGTCATTAGAAGGTCGAGTAGGTGATTTGACACCCACCTATTTGTTTCCATGCACCTGCGGGTCAAGCTCCATCCTCGTCTAACATTCTTGTTTGCCGGTTGAGTTCTCGCTATCATAGCCACCGCTAGCGGCGTAACCGCCACAACATTTGGTGCCGTTGCCAGGGATGAGAGCCCTAACTAGGTGACCTTAGACTAATCCTACGAGGTGATTTGTTTTGTTACTTTATATATTTTAGTTAGAAAGGTCTAGGAGTGGTGGACGCCGAGGATCTTTGAGACGTACCAGGAAACTTGTGGTATTCCTGGGTCTTTCGTGTTTGACAGTTTTTTAGTTTAGATTAGATTGATTTTTGTTGGTGTTGAGTGGTTGTTGAGATTGAGGCATTTACTAGTCCGTGTGTGGTAGTGAATCTCCTTATACTCACAATTGAAAAAATCCATTTTATGATTAGAAGTAGCGTAGGTAGGACTTGATTTGATCTTGGTCGAGAGCTATTAATCAATGATTTATTTGCTTGATGTGTTTGTTTGCATGTTAGATCACTAAACCGTTAATTTGGTAGTGAAACTTGCATAAACAAAGTTCAGAGAAATTTTCTGTGAGACTGAGTGTTGCTGAGCACTTAGGAGAGCTCTTGGAAGAGTTTTGTGTTGAAAAACTGGAATTCTGCAACTTTAGACATCATACACGTATGATGTATTAGGGGCTAAACAGAGACCAAAACAGAAAATTTAACATTACCAGAGTGTTCAGAAGGGGGGTTTTACCCTAAGATCAACATAAAACAAGGGCTTTAACACTTCTAGAAACTCAAAATACCAAGTCAGAGTGCAAAAAACGCAAAGAATAAGAAAATTGATTCAGAGCTCATTTTTGCATTCAGACTTGATGAAAACACTTGAAACCCAAAGATAAACACTTGGAGAAGCTTAAAATTGAAAACTGGCAAAATCTGGGACAAAAGACATCATATGCATATAATGTCTTTTGGCACTTGCTGAAGTGATTTTTCAAATTTGACTTGACAACATTGTTACAAACACTGTGAAAAGCTTAAATATTGAATCTTGACCAAAATTGCGCAAAAAGACATCATACGCATATGATGTCTCGAACCTAATCCTGGGCATATTTTGATATTTTGCTAACACAGATCCTTTGTACTAGTTGTCTAGAGCTTGTATTTCAAGTTTCATGTCATTTGGATAAGACCTCAAGTAAGTCAAAAATCGGGAAATTGCCAAGAAAAGCCTAATCTAGCTTATTTTTGCATTCAGACTTGATAAAACACTTGAAACTGAAAGATAAACACTTGAGAGAGCTTAAAATTGAAAACTGGCAAAATCTGGGACAAAAGACATCATACGCATATAATGTCTTTTGGCACTTGCTGAAGTGATTTTTCAAATTTGACTTGACAACATTGTTACAAACATTGTGAAAAGCTTAAATATTGAATCTTGACCAAAATAGATAAAAAAGACATCATACGCATATGATGTCTCTAACATAATTCTGGGATATTTTGATATTTTGCTAACACGGATCTTTTGTACTAGTTGTCTAGAGCTTGTATTTCAAGTTTCATGTCATTTGGATCACATTTGACCCAAAGTAAGTCAAAAATCGGAAAATTGCCAAGAAAAGCCTAATCTGGCCATAACTTGCACAAACAGAGTTCAAATTGAATTTTGTGAGTGGACAGAGTATAAGGGTGCTACTGGGAGTGAGCAAAGCAAAAATATCCAAAATCTGTAAAAAAAAGACATCATACGCATATAATGTCTTTTGGCACTTGCTGAAGTGATTTTTCAAATTTGACTTGACAACATTGTTACAAACACTGTGAAAAGCTTAAATATTGAATCTTGACCAATATTGAGCAAACAGACATCATATGCATATGATGTCTCTAACCTAATTTTGGGCATATTTTGATATTTTGCTAACACAGATCCTTTGTACTAGTTGTCTAGAGCTTGTATTTCAAGTTTCATGTCATTTGGATCACATTTGACCTGAAGTGAGTCAACAATCGGGAAATTGTCAAGAAAAGCCTAATCTCGCCATAACTTGCACAAACAGAGTTCAAATTGAATTTTGTGAGTGGACAGAGTATAAGGGTGCTACTGGGAGCGAGCAAAGCAAAAATATCCAAAATCTATGAAAAAAGACATCATACGCGTATAATGTCTTTTTGAGAAAATCTGATACAAAAATTTCACTTGAGGTAACAGAAGTCTTCCAACTGACAAAACAAACCATTTGACCAAGTATCATTCAGCTTGGATCACTTTTGATCACAGAAACTTGGGATAAACAAACTACCGAGACTAAAAAGTTAGATTCCTCTAGGGGGATTGATGAATTTGAGATCCGGTAGATATCTCCAGAATAACCAACCAAGACAAAGAGAACAAGCGAGTGTTATATCAACCGAGGAGAGTGTAAACCAAAGTGTAGTGCGACCATTAGAGCCGATCTTTGAAGGAAGTATTTCCAATACTTCTTCAGAGAGATCTTACGAGATTTTCACTGAACACTTAGGATACTTGAACTTAAACGAAAGAGAAAACATGGCAGCAGGACCATCAAACCCTTCAGCCACAATGAAGCTATTGTTCATCAAGTATCAATATTGTAAAGAAAGAGGATGCAAGAGAGCTACACAAGACAAGCACAAAGCACACAGAGATGGAAAGCTTCTTCTTCTTCTCACAGAAAAGAGAGTACAAAATGACTAAGTGCTAAAACTGAAAAGTAGCACATATGTACATGCGGTCACTAAGTGTGAACTCGCTAGAAGCGTACTAGGCTGGCACTATAAGTGTAGTCCAGCTGTAGAATCACTGGCAAAGATCCTCCGTGTCGGTCACCTAACGCGCCAGTGAGTAAATGTCGTAAGCGGCCAAGACCCGTAGTGGATGCCAACTCAAGATGTAGAGCTTGACATCTCAACACTCCCCCTCGAGCTCTGCATGTCGTAGAGTCCAAGCATAGTCCGGAAACGTTGAAGCTTCTCAGCTCCGAGGGCCTTGGTAAAGATATCCGCTATCTGCTCCTCTGTGCTGACGTAGACCAAGTCGATGTCACCCGCCAACACTCGCTCTCAAACGTAGTGGTAATGGACCTCTATGTGCTTGGTCCTGGCATGGAACACTGGGTTCCTAGCCAACTACATGCTGCTGAGGTTGTCACAATGGATGAAAATCTGCTGGTCCACTTGCACTCCCAAGTCCTCAAGTAATGTGCGTAGCCAAGCTACCTCGCACACCGCAACTGCTGCACCTCTGTACTCGGCCTCTGTGCTCGATAAAGCAACCATAGGCTGCTTTTTGTTGCTCCAAGTAACAGCAGCACTCCCAAAAGAGAACATGAAGCCACTCGTAGATCTCTTATCAACAATGCTACCCGCCCAATCTGCATCTATATACCCATACAATGCTAATGGCACATCTGCTGCATAGAACAATGCGTAGTCAAGAGTCCCTTGCACATACTGAAGTGTGTGTCGTACTCCATCCAAATGTGGCTTCCTCGGAAGCTGCATGAACTGACTCTCCAAGCCTACTGTGTAGCTCAAGTCTGGCCTCGTGATAGTCAAGTAGATTAGACTACCCACAATCTTCCTGTAAATCTTGACATCCTCAACAACATCACCCTTCTCTGCACTCAGCTTTGCATTCACATCCAAGGGAATAGAAATTGGCTTACAATCAACCATACCATACTTTGACAACATGTCCAAAGCATACCGTCTCTGTGAGACAGCCATACACCCTTTGGAGTCTTGATCACCTCAATGCCAAGAAAGTAGCGCAACTCGCCCAAATCTTTCATTTCAAACTCCTGTTTGAGAAGACCCTTCACATGGTCAATCTCCATAGCATTTTCACCCACAATAATAAGGTCATCTACATATATGGTAATGACCACAATCCCCACATCACTCTCACGTACATAATCAGCATGAGCTCTCCTAAACCCAATACTGACAAGATACTTGGCAATCTATTCATACCATGCTCTAGAGCCCTGCTTCAAACCATACAAGGCTTTGAGAAGTCTGCATACATAATCAGGGTAACCTGGATCGACATAACCAGGTGGCTGATCCATATACACTTCCTCTTGCAACTCACCATTCAAGAAGGCATTATTTGCATCCATTTGATGCATAATCCATCCTCTAGATGCAGCCACTGCTATGACATCTCTCACAGTCGTCATCTTTGCCACTAGAGCAAAGGTCTCCTCATAGTCTATGCCATACGTGTGTGCATAACCCTTTGCGACCAGCCTTGCCTTGTGATGCTCAATGTTACCATCAGCCTTATGCTTGGTTTTATACACCCATTTACACCCAATATCTTTCTTGCCACTTGGCAATGGCACCAACTCCCATGTGTCGTTTGCTTCCAATGCAGCCATCTCTTCATTCATTGCATCATCCCAATGCACATTTCCAACTGCATCCTCAAAACATGTGGGCTCCACATCCTGTATCACCTTAGCCATGTAGGCTTGGTGATGAGCTAGATACCCATCATAAGTCAATTTTTGAACTGGATTTTTGACTCTGTTAGATCTGCGCGGTCTTGGGTCACTCCTTTTCTCTCTAGCATCTTCTTGTACTTTCCTTACACCAGGTGTCCTGACAGCCGGAATTCCAAATTCCTCATCAAGACTTTGTTCAAAACCATCTGAATCCATATCTACATGTGAAAAACCTGATGATGCATCAGCCATAAAGGGAGGTTCATCAACCTTTTCCTTTCCTTTTCGTGATACATTCCCTGTACCTACTGGTGGAGTAACCTGCGTACATAGTGTCTGTATGCATCTGTATACTCCACAATCTCCTGACCATACTTGAAAGTGGGTACTGATCTCCTGACCCATTGCGGTGTGGTGTTAAACACCATAACCTTGGTTTTACCTAGGTTAACACACAATCCACTATCCTCTGCAAAATTGCGTATTGCATCCAAATGTCGTTGCATACCTTCTGGTGAGTCAGATATTAGCAATATCATCAGCATATAGCAACAATGGGATCCACGTCCCTGCCAGCTGGGCACCCCTGTCACCCTCTCTGTCAATGTACTCAGACACCTCATCAACATACATACCAAATAGAGTAGGAGACACTGGGCAGCCCTGTTTCACTCCAATAGTAGAGTGAACTAAATCAGATACCCCTTCCGGAGTGCGTACATGTCCTACCACTGATCTGTACAAAGCCATGATCCCCCAAATCACCTCTATGGGCACTCCCATTTCCTGCAGTCTGCGCATCAATCGAGCTCTTGGTACCATGTGAAATGCTTTGCTAAAATCCACAAAGCTACATAGTCTACCATTCCATGGCTTCTCAACAGAGCCACGAGAAGAGGACTCTTGTGATCCACTCAAAACCTGTGACTGTGGCCTCACATTTTGTACAACCACATCATCTTTTACATCAGCCCCAATAGTGCCATGTGCATTACTGTACCAGCTGCTCATCTCATCAAAGACTACATCTCTGCTCACTCGTAATTCTCGTGTAGTAGGATTGTAGCACCTGTACCCCTTTTGTTCAAGGGAATATACCACAAGAATACATTTCTCTGCTTTAGGATCCAATTTCCTACGCAACTCATCTGGTACATGCACGTAAGCTATGCAGCCAAACACTTTCAAGTGTGCCAAATCAGGCTTTGTACCTGTAAACTTTTCCTCAGGTGTTACATCATGCACCGCAACTGTAGGTGTCCTGTTCATAATATACACAGCTGTATTTACAGCTTCAGCCCAAAAATGATGAGACATGTTCTTCTCATTCATCAATGCACGTACAACCTCTGCAATGTGCCTGTTTTTCCTTTCTGCGACCCCATTCTGCTGTGGAGTATATCTGCATGTAAATTGCCTGCGTATACCATGCATTCACAGAAAATCTAAAAAATCATTGGAGAAGTACTCTCCCCCTCCATCTGACCTCAATGTCTTGATTTGCATATCTGTCTCCTTCTCAATCATGACTTTGAAGTCTTGAAAGTGACCAAACACTTCACTTTTGTTACGCATGAAGTAGACCCATACTTTCCTTGTATGGTCATCAATGAAAGAGACATAATACCTGCAACCATGTATACTTGAAGTATCGGTTGCCCAAACATCTGTGTGCACCACCTCAAGTGGCTTTTTACATACATTGCGCTCATGTGTAAATGAGCCCTTTGACTGTTTTCCAAACTGGCATGCTGCACACACTTTATGCATACCATCGACCTTGAATTTGGGCAAACCTTTTACGATCTGTTTTGATTTCATGCTGCGCAATCTCTGCTCATTGACATGGCCAATGCGTTTGTGCCAAATGTCAACATCAGCCACAACACCTGTGCCCTGTGCAAATAATGCAGCTTTTACCTCAGGCATGTCTACATTTAGCGTAAACATTTTTCCCACACATTTGCCCTCTGTGATCAGCTTACAACCATTCTGGAAATCTTCTACATAACAGCCATTGGGATTGAAGCGAACCTGCAAACCTTGCTCAACCATTTGTCCAACAGAAACAAGATTCTTTGTAATGTTTGGGACATGAAGTACATATGCTAAGTACTTTGATTTCCCACTCTTCGTATTTAGAGGTATGCCCCCTACATGAGCAATGGGGTGAGCTGTGTCATCTCCTGTCTACACATAGCCTGACACATCTGGTTTGCACATATCTCTAAACCATTCTCCACGAGACGTCATGTGATTAGAGGCACCTGAATCCACATACCAAACATCATCTTGGGTGGAATTCTCTGCAGTCATTGTATTCATTACATGCTGCATAACAAACATGTGCTCGTTTTTGCTGTCATCTGTATCTCTGCTAGTAGATGCATAGTTGCCTTGTTCTCTCTTTCCACTTGCTTTTCCCCTTGGACAGTCACGTGACATGTGACCTCTTTCACCACAAGTCCAACATTCTCTGCTATCTGTAGTATGTTGCTGCCTGCTTGATCCTGCACCACGACCTCTTTGACTCCCCCTGCCTTGAGACTGGTTTCCCCTGGCACCTGTATTGTTTTGATTTGATTGACCTTCTTGAAATTGGACCCTGCAACCCCTTGGGCCTCAACCCACGACCTCTACCTCTACCTCTGTTGGAGTTAGAATAGAAGGCCTGTTCAGAATTATTTCTGCCATGAGAAGAAGATGTGTCAAGGTTCTTCTCCTCAAGAATAAGCATAGAAATCAAATCTTGGAACACGGGGATGTCGTCTCTTGTATTCCTAGACCATCCAAGCATGCATGGACAATGTCATCGTCTTCCACTGAGACTTTAATAGATCCAAGAGCCTCAATGATACTCTTGATCTTCAAGGCATAATCATTGATTGAGAGGTTGTTCCTCTTAACCTGATTTAGCTCCGACTTTAGTTGAATCTTCCTAGCCTTGGTGTTCACCTTGAACACTCTGCCTAAGTTTTTCCATGCAATGGCGGGGGTTTCAGCATCCTGTAGATAGCCCATCATGCCATCTATGATGCTCATAGAAAGCCAATACATCACTTTGCTCTGGCCTTGTTGCCAGTCCCTCAAAGCTTTCCTTTGTTCTGCTGTAGCATTTTCCTTGGGAATCTCTGGTTCCTTTTCATTGTCTCCTTCTACATAGTCTCAATAACCTTTTCCTTTTAGGAAATTTGTTATTCTGAACTTCCATGCAGGGTATTTATTTTTCTCAAGCTTCTCAGTGACAATCTGATTGAAACCGTCAGACATCTTGAAGCACTAAGACAAAATAGCTGCAATCTGCAAAAACCTGCAAATCTGTTGAACCTGCTATCGTGGTACCTGTAACTCTTTCTACAGTCAACGAGTGTCCACAATCAAGCATACATACAACCACTGTACTTGTACATCAAATCTCTGTATACTGCACTTTGGAGACCTATTCGGAAACTTGTACGAAAAACCCCCAAAATTCAGACCTATTCGGCATCTGGTCGTGGATTGCGAACGAAGGGATTGTGATGCTCTTGCTCTCTTAGCCTCTCTTGCCTGCACCAGGCTCTGATACCATGTAAAGAAAGAGGATGCAAGAGAGCTACACAAGACAAGCACAAAGCACACAGAGATGGAAAGCTTCTTCTTCTTCTCACAGAAAAGAGAGTACAAAATGACTAAGTGCTAAAACTGAAAAGTAGCACATATGTACATGCGGTCACTAAGTGTGAACTCGCTAGAAGCGTACTAGGCTGGCACTATAAGTGTAGTCCAGCTGTAGAATCACTGGCAGAGATCCTCCGTGTCGGTCACCTGACGCGCCAGTGAGTAAATGCCGTAAGCGGCCAAGACCCGTAGTGGATGCCAACTCAAGATGTAGAGATCGACATCTCAACAAGTATGACAACAAGCAAGGTGCCAAGATCTACAAAGATGGTATGGAACGCTATTGTGTGAAAATAGAAGATAGACCAAGTGAGTTCAAGGATTTAGTGCCTGTGAGCTATAGCGGAGATAGGTACCTAGATGATGAAGGTATCATGTACTTGGTAGTCCTGAATCCTAACATTGTGGACAAGTGCGGATTCATGGGCACGAAAGCCAAAGTAGATGAGTAACCTGCGGAGAAAGCACCAACAATGAGCTTCCCTAATGCGAGAAAAAGAAACTCTGAGAATTAACACAGACAACGTCTACGTGGGGTTATACAAGTATAATAATGGAGAGGAAGATCTCTATTATCGATGCGAGGAACCGTCAATGAGTTGACAGAGCGGAAAAGACTTACCTACATAGAGGGATCAGAAACGAAGATTGTCGCATACGACAAGTATGGGAGATGATACGCAGCAATCGATAAAAAGGAGTTGGAAGGGTATACGTACTTTGGGGGACTACTCCACCATTATTATGTCACTCCAAGCCCACTGAGACCGGCACCTACAACTGTCATGCCATACCCTATAGCAACAGGTGGAGAGAGGACTCACGTAACTGAATCTTTTAGCCGACCTCATTATTCTATGCCAAGCCCCATGGGAACATTACATTCCAGAGAATCAATGGCTACTAATCGAGGTAGTGCGGTTCCTATCTCTACACATACCGCAGTGGGTCCGACATTTGCAGCAACATCATCACATTTGCCTCCTAGTAGTAGATTCGTGGCAAGGGAGCCAGCTAGAGCAGCCCATGAAGTCCATGACGCAAGAGAAAGTTTTAGTCGGGATACAAGAGCAATGAGATTGGTGACAGACAATAGATGCATGAGACCATTGCAAGTGGCCAAGTGTATGCCGAAGAAGTATAGTGGATTAGGAGATCCGTATGCACATGTCTCACTCTTTAAGCAAGTCTTAAGAGCTGAGCAGATAACAGATTTCCACACACAATACGAAGGATTTGGTCTTACTTTAAAAGGGACGGCATTGACATGGTTTCAGCCACTGAATGGCGGAGGTTTCCATGACATTGACCATTTGATGCGAGAGTTTTCCGAGGAATTTTTGAAAAGAGGGATCAAACACAACACGGTATCCCAAATATATACTTTCAAGCAGAAGGAGCAAGAAAAGGTGAAGGAAGCTTTGCTTCGCTTCAAACAATACATAGAGAGATGTCCAATACGGGAACGAACTCAAGATGATAGACTATCTATCCTCTTTATAGAAGGGCTGAGAAATGACACTCTCAAGAAAGACTTGCACTTGAAAGCTTGTACAAGTTTTGAGCAAGTGACCAAAGAAGCATTGTACTTAGTGGATAACTGTGCGGTTTATGCAAAGGTGACAATGGATACAGATGTCGCATCTAGTAGCTCATCATAGCTAGCGAGACCACCACTAAGAATAATGTCCAAACAACAACAGTGCCAAACATGGAACAAATGATAGAGGATGCTATAAGGAGATTAGCACCATACCCTAAACCAATGCCTAAACTAACGAAATGGTGTGCGATTGAACAAAAATGGACGAATCACTCAACAGAGGAGTGCTATTACAACAAGGGTTATGTGAAGGAGCATCAGTATGTGCCTCCAACTCAAATAGAACCACCTTAGGTACATCCAATACCTCGATACCCAACGGGAAACGTACCAGGACCTATGGGGATAGAAAGACCACAACTGGTATTGGGGCAACAACCACTTTTATCAGGTGCGAGACCAGTGGGCATTAGATATCCACCCACCCTAGAGAATCAGGAAGAACAAGATTTAGTGCCTGTTCACACTTATTATGAAGATTCCAGTGCACTCATGGCTCCTACTGTGTATTACCCACCTGAAGAACGAAAACAACCAGAACCTTGGAGCATGATGGGAAATGTTGGACCACCAACAGCCACACACGCCTCAGATGAAGAGAGGTATAGCTTGGACGCAAGAACACTTATGTTCATAGCTCATGGAGGGTTGTCAGGCCAAAGACCGGCTTACCCACAAAGGGAAAATCAAGGGACACAAAGTCCTGCATTAGGACCCTGTTATAAGTGTGAAGGTGACCATTTGATGAATGTTTGTCCACACACAGAGATCATTATAATAAATGCATATTGCACAGAGTGTGGTGTCACTCACTTGATTGAGGATTGTTCAAAGAATCCCAACAAAGTGCAAAAGACGACATTGAACATGCTAGAGTCGATTCCTACTGGCAGTGGGTCTGAAAATGAAACTCTGATACCAATGCAAGTTGTTACTAGAGCTCAAGCGAAGAAAACCACTAGAGAACAAGAGAATGGAAAGTCAGAGACTGAATTGGCTAGTCAAGGACGATGAAGCCATAGAAACACATGGAAAGCTAGGAAAGCATGCATGAAACTGAAAAAAGAACAGCAAGACGCGATTCTAGCTGAGGAATCAAAACAAACAAAAGACGGATTAGAGAAACTTGAGAGTCAAAACGGAATACGAGAAATGGACTCTGAAAAGTCAAAATTAAGAGCGTCAAAGAGACAACGAGCGTGAGCTCACGGGGATCAGTGTTAGTTGACAAAGTACACGAACCATTGGTTGCACTGATGAGATCTTACGAAGCGAGATTAAAGAGCAACCAAACACAAGAACAACGGTGGTTGACTTATCCAAACACGGAATTGGAAAAGCAGAGACTCGAAATGTGTCAGAGAATGATCGAGATTGCACAAGCCTTGTTAGAACCACCTAGAGAACCAATGAATTGTGGAGCGGAAAACCCAATTCATCAAGAGACTATCCTCTCCCGAGTAGTTGAAAAGCCTAACAGTGCACAAAATCCTGAAAAAATGCACAGGGATGAATGTATACCTATGAACACAACAGATCAAGAAATAGAGAGTTTTCACCCTGTGATACAGAGGTCTTACGGAAGAGATGAGGATTACAATGAGTTTTGGAAACAAGTTAGAGAGGCAAACTTTGCAAACGAGCTAAGTTGTCAAGCTAATCAGACTAATGGGGAAAAGGACATCAGGAATCCTCCCATAGAGGAATTTGAGGCAGGATCTCAAGTGGACTTAGATCTGCATTCTTACTGGGAAGATGGAGGCTCTGTTAGAACAGTAGAGAGTAAACCTCATTCGTTGAATACCTTACCTTCATACTTAGGAGAATACGAAGCAAAATATGAGATTAGAGCGCTTCCCTCACGAGGAATCTCTTCAGAAAAAGTTATGGACTCGCAAGGATTGATAGAGATTTTGTCAACACCAGTGACATGCACTATCACCCTAGCTGAGCTTTTGAGACTACGACCAAACATGTGGGTAACTGTAGGAAAATGCTTGGAGAAATTTGGGATAAAAGACCCAACTGCAAAACTGCAAGAGGGCATACGAGAGCTGAGTAAGCCACAAAACAAGGCTAAGCCTGTACCTTTGAACAAGGTTGGAGAGTATTGCGAAGGCGAAGAGGGGAATACAACCTTACCAGTTGAATTCCATGGAGTTAACACGATGGAAATACTTGACAGTGGGGCTGGGGTAGTCATCGCTACAAAAGAAATCTAGAAAAAATGGGGAAAACCGGCGATAAGAAAAACGAGGTTGAAACTCCAACTAGCGGACGGACATATGGAGAGACCTTTGGGACTATTAGAGAAAGTCGTAGTGACTTCTTGCAGAATTGAGTACGAGCATACCTTTGCTATTTTTGACTTTGGCAAGGAGAATAACTATGATATTATACTTGGAAGACCATTCATGAGACAGTTGAAAATGGTCCAGGATTGGGGTTACGACCACATATACTTGAGACATATGGAAACAACTACTCGTGTGAACCTAAAAGACCATAGCTACAAGGATGTGAACCGAACACCAAGTGAAGAGTTTGATTCAGCTACTTTGGCAGGATCAGAGTTTCCAGGTTGGTTAGGCAAACCCAAAGAGTTATGGATGTGTGGAGCTTCGAACTTTGGAAGTCTGAAGTGCGAAGAATGTGTTTTAGAAAGGGCAATTGAAGACGCACTCGAACCATTAGAATGGACACACATTCTAGCAACCCTAGATGTTTGTGCAATCCAAGATGTTCCCACAACAAAGTTCTGTGATAAAGATGGATATGATGTGGTTACGTACTTCATGATAAGAGCTGTACTCGAAAAGGAGACTGAAAAGATTGATACACCAGACAAGGAATATGAAGAGGAGATGTTTCACGACATTCCCGATCATCCAGAATGGGAAAATGAAGCTGATAATGAGTCCACAGACAACTCAAGCGAGAACGAGGAAACCATAAAGGATGTCAGATTCTACGACTTCCCAAATCAGACTGAAAAACGCTAGAAACGCTACAGAGAAAAGAGAAAAATGAAAGGGGTTAAAACACTCCGATGCCTAGGATAAGAGGGAAAAACCAATTCGTAATGCTAGTGATCCGAGCCTATCACAAATTTTTGTTTACTATATTTTGTTGGTTTTCCTTGCTTCTAGAGGTTTACAATAAAAGAAAGAGTGAGAACAACCTCTTGGAAAAATTCAAAAAATGATTTGATGGGAATTTTTTCTTGACTAGTTCACCAGAGGTGAAAGGTAGAGGGAGAACCTAGTTGGTAAAGGGAAGGGAAAATATGTAAATGTGAAAAGAAAAGATATGATGTGGTTGTGGAGCCATGCACCCATGATTCAAGGGTCATGAGTGGCTCATATCATCATGGCTTTGGAGCCATATGATGATTCAAACAGATGGGACCCAAGTGGAAGACTTGGTAAAGGAAGGTCAAAGCATTGTGTTGAGTGCTTTGTGGCTAGTGTGAAGACACTTCCTTTGAAGCCTCGACTTCAGGTGGTGAAAGCACTCTCAAACTTGGGTATTAACAAGTTTTTGGAGGGGGAGCTACACATCAATGGGGTGCGGTATTGGCAAGAGGCTACATATGGTGATGCACTCCATCTACTACTAGCAAGAAGGCTCAAGGTGGTTGAGAGGGTAGCCATTGAACCCTATGAACTCTACAAAGCTGAAGATGGTCACACCAAAGCTAGGCTAATCACTGGTGAGCAAATTCTTCGCATCTCTCAAATGGTGGGATCCAAGAGAGCTCAACTTCAATGAAGTGCTTCATGGAAGTTTGTATTTAATGCACCAATGAATAATCCCATTTTCTACAACTTTCAATCAGTTCAGAATATTAGGGTGAATGTGCGCATTGATAGAAAGATTTTTTTCCAACAAAGATTGGTCTTCTGTTTTGGAGCTGAGAGGTTGAGAGAGATATTGTTGCCCTTGACCCTATAATATTTCCTATTTTGGAGTATAATGTATCTTTTGATGTTCACATCTTCATCTTGCTTTAAACATACTCCATGAATCATAGGGATTTATATGGACCTTTCCAACCTCTTGCTAGACAAACTGTGCATATAATAGCTAGCACAAAGCTTAGGTTTCAAAACATCATCAGGAACTTACTAGGCCCTCGTCGTCTAGCTGAGATTAATGCATCTATCAATCCATTTATTCTACCCTTAATAAGATATGATTTGGGCCTAGACGTTTTCATCTTTGTGCTGTACTGAGAGGAAGGCAACCCATTTTATGATGGCTTTCCCTAATTTTTTTGGGCGTAGTGGGGAAAATGCTGGGGATTTTTTGGATAACTTGGAGATGGATTTCCTTGTCTCTGGGAGGGATGACGAAGCATTGAAATTGAGAGTGTTTCCTTTGGTGCTCAAAGAAGAAGCTAGGGTATGGTTCCAGGATCTAGATCCAACCCAAAGAGCTGATTGGGAGGGATTGAAGGCGGCTTTCCTATGAAGATTTCAACGAGCCAATTCGGTAGAAGAACTATGGCAACGGCTTCTGGCCCTTCATCAAGTTGACCCTCATGGTTATGCAACCTATGAGGAAGGTTTTCTGAAACTTTGGGGGCAATGGTCAGACTCACTAAACCCTGGTGAGCGAGCTCCCAATCGCCTCCAAAAGGATCGATTTATCTCAGGTTTTTACCCCTTGCTAAGGGAGAAGGTAAAGAGAAAATTTCCAAATACTTTTGAAGATGCCTTAAGAATTGCTAGGGAAAAGAATAGAAAGATTCTCTATCAAGCCCAAGCTCGCCAGCTAGCTTTGGGAGGCAATATCACAACTATGGAAGCTTCTCACATACCTCCAAATGTGCCTAATGCACCAGACCTCAATAGAGGTCAACAAGAAGATATGCTCCAACAAATAAAAATCTCACAAACCAGCTAGAGGGGTTGAGAGTAAATCTTGTGCAGGGTACAAGAAGGCCTATTGAGAGGAATGGTGGGAATCGGCCACCAATGCGACGTCAAGCAAGGGAAATGTTGTGTTACAATTGTGAGGAAAATGGACACTACATGTATAATTGCCCTCATCCCAGAAGATATGACTACCCTGTCAGAGGTCCTCGACAACAAGTAAGTCCTCCCCATGCTAGAGCTCAAGCACAAGAGCAACCGCAGCCTCAAATTTTGCAGCCACCTCGTGCTCAAGCTCAAGCCCCTGCTACTCAACCAAATGTGAGCATCATAAGGATGGAGGAGGTCCTCAAGGGCAGAAGCAACCAGGAAGAAATAGCTAAAGGGAAGATAGATGAAGTGGCTACAATGCCTATCAAGCGTGTGCGTGTCCAAGATGAAGTAAGTAAAGAAACAAGCAAGGATGCAAGCAATGAAGCAAGTACATCTCGAGCAACTAAAGATGAAGCCAAGAAGAGAAAGACCCGTACTAGGTCTCAAATTGACATCTCTGATTTCCCTATGGGATCTCGGACACAACCTTATGACTTGACAGCTGATGTGAATTCTCAAGGACCAAAGATTACTTGGCCACAACTACTTCATATCTCCCCAAAGCTGCGACGACAATGGTCAAAAATGGTGAGCACGAGGGCAAAGCGAAGTAAGCTAGTAAGTGTAATCAAAGCATATGGTCTCAAGGATATAGTACCTTTGGTGGAGGCTCAAATCAAGGGACAACGGGTTCCAAAAACTTAAATTGACAGTGGAGCAGAGGTTTGTGTCATGACAGAAAATCTAATGCATCAATTGGGTTTAGAGGTAGTGGAATCATCAAACTTTAGGGCAAAAATGGACAATATTGTCTCTGTCACTTGTGTGGGTGTAGTGAAAGCTTTGAGAGTTTCTGTTTTTGGAATCACTACAGAGGTTGATGCTTATGTGATGCCAGTAAAGGGAGAAGGATACCCCCTTATTTTAGGATGACCTTGGCTCATGGGTATAGGAGCTAGGCAAGATTGGGCAACAGGAGACTTGGAGTTGAGGCCTCGCGTGGGTGGCCATAGACGGAAGGTGGTTTATAACTTGAAGAATGGGCGACAAGAGAACCTTGAACTAGAGACGTCAGCTGATGAGTGGAGCTCAAGTGGATGCTCCTCATCCATGGACGAGAAAGAGAGTTCAAGTGAAGAGAGTGATAGCACTCTCGAAGTCATGGGCATCACCATAAAGGAAACTACCTCATCAGAAGACAACCCAAGGATCCAAATGGAGAATGTGTGGGATGCCAGCCTAGAGAAGATGTTATCCAAGGATATAAAGGAAGAAGAAAAGGAGGGTTATGTAAATGTTCTCAAGAAACATGCATCATTGTTTATTTCTGATTACACTCACATTACAGGTGTCACTGCAGTGAAGCGTCATATCCATCTAAAAGAAGGGAGCAAACCAGTAGTACAAAAACTAAGAAGATTAGGAGTTGTGCAACAAAATGCACTGTTGTCCGAGGTGAAGAGACTCTTAGAAGTAGGATTCATATACCCAGGAGAAGATTCAGAATGGGTCTCCCTAGTAGTGGTGAGGCCAAAGAAGAATGGTAAATGGCGAGTGTGCGTGGATTACAAGCCACTAAATGCTACAACAAAGAGGGACCACTTCCCTCTCCCATTTCAAGATGAGATTCTAAATGAAGTAGCAGGCCATGAGCGATACACAGTGTGTGATGGCTACTCCGGCTACTTTCAAATACGCATTGCAGAGGAGGACCAGAAAAAGACTACTTTCATCACACCATGGGGCTGTTTTGCATTTCGAGTCATGCCTTTTGGTCTCACCAACGCTCCAGCCACCTTTCAACGATTCATGAACATGGTCTTCCAACCTTACTTTGGTAAGTCTATAAGGGTTTTCATAGATGACTTTTGTATTTACAGCTCCAAAAGTATGCATCTCGGCAAGATTGATGAAGGATTTACTCGTTTAGCTAAGCTGGGTGGACAACTAAACAAGGACAAATGTCACATTGGGGAAAGCAAGGTTACACTATTGGGGCATGTAGTGTCCATTGATGGAATCGAGGTAGATCCTGAAAAGATAGAAACATTGCTAAATCTACCTCCCCCAACTTCCATCAAACAATTAATCTCTTTCTTGCAAAAGCTAAGATATTTGAGTAGATTCATACACTTACTCTCCCAAGTGATATTTCCTCTACAACAGCTGACTCGTCAAGAGATGCTTGTTTGGAGTGAAGAAAGTGATGGGCATTTTAGAGAGATAAAAAAAATGTTAGGGTCACTCCCTGTAATCCTCCAACCTTGTTGAGAAGAAACATTCTTTGTAAACCCTAGTGTGGGAGAAGAGGCCATTGGTGCTGCCCTCCTACAAAAAGATCCAAAAACATCCTTTATGAGGCCTATGTATTTTGCTAGCCGCCTCATGGAAAACACAGAGAAGGCCTACACCCTGATGGAACAGCTAGTGTTAGCTCTCATGTTTGCGGTAACCAAATTTCGGCCATACTTGCTGCTGAAAAGGTTTGTAATTATCACTGTGGAGGATATGTTTCCCTATGCACTACAACATCTGGAAATCTCTGACAAAATAGCAAAGTGGGTGGTGCGACTTCAAGAGTTTGATTATACAATACAGGTTGAAAGAACAACTCGAGCATGCTTAGCCGACATTTTAACAAACAAGTGCTATGAAAAAGTTTTCCATTTGAAGAGAAAGGAACTTCCACCACCTCCAGCTTTAGAGGCTTTGGTCAATGCTTATAGCCTCTACTTTGATGGAGCATACAAGAGAACCAAGGATAAGGCAGCTGCAGGCATCGTGGTCTTATCTCCATTGGGAGAGAGGATCCATGGTGAAGGGATCACTCTAGAAGATGTCCACTCCAACAATGAAGCAGAATATCAAGCTCTAATTCATGGGCTTTGTTGGTGCCTCGATAATTCAATTAATAGATTAAATGCTTTTGGTGACTCCATGCTTTTGGTAAGGCAAATGCAAGGTACATGGGCTTGCAAAAATGCCAGTCTCTCTACTAAAATGAGAGAAGCCAAAGCTCTTATGAGGAGATTTAGGGAGGCACAAGTACACCATGTGCCAAGAGACCAGAACAAGGATGCAGACCACCTAGCATCATCGAAGTTAAATGAGTCAATAGTGGGAGCAATGGCCATCAAACTTCCACTTCAGCAAGGCAAGGAGGACTTAGAAGATATTATGCACATTCTGGAGCAAGGAGAAGCTCCTAAACACTTGAATGCAGGGGAAAGGCGATGGTTAGGTAGGAAGGCTACCAGGTATCGCATAGTAAATGATAACTTGTATTGTCTTGGTAAGGATGGTGTGCTTAGGAGAGTGCCTTTGAAGAGTGAAATTGAAGAGATTTTAAAATCTTGTCACGATGATATGTGCGGAGGACACTTTGCACACGACATCACTAGTAGAAAGGTTCTACAAGCTGGGTTTACTTGGCCAAGTCTTCATCGTGATGTCAAATACTGGTGTCAAACATGTGATGAATGTCAGAAAGCAGGACCACGACGGCTCATAGCTGAACCTCAGAACCCAATAAAGGTATATGGGCCCTTTGAGAAGTGGGGAATTGATGCCATAGGGCCTCTACCACGCACTCAGTCAGGTAAAGAGTACATCATCATGGGAGTAGACTACATGACTAGATGGGCTAAGTCTATGCCGACCAATAGAATTACTGCTAAGGATGTGAGTCAATTCATCTTTGACCACATCTGTTGCCGGTTTGGCACCCCTCTTGAAATACTATCTGATAGAGGACTAGGGTTTAGAGCAGACTTGGTAGGAGAACTCATGCAGAAGCTAAATATTCAGCATCAACACTCTACTCCTTACTACCCTCAGTGCAATGGCTTGGTGGAAAAGGTAAATGGAATCATTTGCAAAATTCTCACCAAACAGGTACATGCCAGGCGCCAAGATTGGGACAAACACCTGAATGGAGCTCTATGGGCCTATAGAACCTCCTTCAAAACCACATTAGGGTACACACCCTTTCATTTGGTTTATGGAAAGGAGGCGCTTTTGCCCATTGAAGTGAAGTTAACAAGTCTTCGAATATTGGGTAGCCAGGTAGGCTTTCAAAAGCAGAAAGTACATCAAAGGATCATGGATCTAGAGAGGCTGCAATTGGATCGTGAAGAAGCCATCAACCACTATTCTCAAGAAGCAAAGAAGCGCAAAGAAAATTTCAACAAAAAGCTAGCATCCAAAGACATCAAAAAGGGATCTCTGGTGCTTTGATATGACAATCGCTTCGACACTCGTTAGGATGGAAAGTTTCTTTTTCGATGGGAAGGCCCGTTCTTGGTCACCAACACGTTCAAAAATGGCTCTTACAGACTTCAAAACATTGATGGTAAAGTGCACAAGACCAGGACAAATGGATGGCGTCTAAAGCCTTATCACATCAGGATAAGGTCAGCCCAAGATCAAAGAAAGTAGGCTAGAGGCATAAATACCCCTAGCCAGGTTTGGGGGGGCTATGATCCGAGCCTATCACAAATTTTTGTTTACTATATTTTGTTGGTTTTCCTTGATTCTAGAGGTTTACAATAAAAGAAAGAGTGAGAACAACCTCTTGGAAAAATTCAAAAAATGATTTGATGGGAATTTTTTCTTGACTAGTTCACCGGAGGTGAAAGGTAGAGGGAGAACCTAGTTGGTAAAGGGAAGGGAAAATATGTAAATGTGAAAAGAAAAGATATGATGTGGTTGTGGAGCCATGCACCCATGATTCAAGGGTCATGAGTGTCTCATATCATCATGGCTTTGGAGCCATATGATGATTCAAACAGATGGGACCCAAGTGGAAGACTTGGTAAAGGAAGGAAACAGACACATGATTTTGCTGGATTTTTAAAAAATACTTCCACTCCGATCCAAGAAAAGTTGTCTTCATCAAAGTTGTAGCTGATGAGCTGGATATTCTGACCATATTTTTTAAATAATTTTTGCATCTACGGTCTAGGAGATATGGCCAAAATGGCGGACGCCAGTTTTTTCAACTGTGGTGGAGACCACCCCCTCTACCTTTACACACACACCCTTCCTTTTCCACATTGAGACCTTCTCTAAAAATCAGCCATTAGTCTTCTCACCCTCCCCTCCTTCCTCCTCTCTCTCAAGCTCAAAAAACCATCACAAATTCCTCTTCTAATCACCTCTCAAATCATGCTTAATCTTGTTGTAATTTATAAGTTCTCATTCAACCCCTTTCTATTATTACTAGATATGTATTGATTTTATGTAGATTCTTTACATTTTAAAATAAGGAAGCTCTTGGACTCAAGCTATGGAGGAAGGAGTGAAGACAACACAAGTGATGATGGAGCCAATTAGTTGCAAATTGGTCAACAAATCACTTGGAAGGAGCTTCTTCATTGGTTGAATGTCCCTAATCAAGCTTCATTTGTACAAATTACACTTGGATCTTAACCTCACTCCTAATCACTCTCTTTCCTATATAAAGAGCCCCCCCCCCCTTTGTAATTTCAAGTCTCCCTCAGCCCCATTGAGAAGCGACACCGCCATTGTGTTAGCAACGGCAAGAGCTACGCACTGATACCAAGCTGCGCACATTCAGCTTCTACACGAGGTGAGCTCCCACGAGCTTCTATGTGAGTTTTCTCCCTACCTGTGTGTCAGAATTGAGCGTGCCATATATCTATAGAACTGGAGTGAGTAGAGCTACACATTAGTACTATCGGAGTTGAGATTTGGTCACCTGTATTTTTCGGCTTGTCTTCATACGCGTTTACCACACGGAGTGGTTACAGGTTGAGATTGTATTGTAGATTCATAGGGTATTGTCCTTACCTAGTGTAGAGACCCCCCTTTGAGTTTGAGGTTGATTCAATGACTCTAGATCATGTTTCGGTTAGCATTCGTTCGTAGTACGGATTTCAGTCACTTGCGTATTTGAGAACTTAGATTTGATTTCCTTGATAGTGATTGTCATCAGAAGGTCGAGTAGGTGATTGTCATTAGAAGGTCGAGTAGGCGCCTACGGGTCAAGCTCCATCCTCGTCTGACATTCTTGTTTGTCAGTTGAGTTCTTGCTATCATAGCCACCGCTAGCGGCGTAACCGCCACAACACAAGCATCGACATCATCGTTGCCTAGCAGCTTTGCTCGAAACCAATTTGAAAGAATCTGCAGACTCTGCTGCTTGTACTTGCTTGTACCTGCAGAGTTTGCAGACTCTACAGACTCTAGTGCTTGTACCTGCTTTGTAATTTGGAAGCTCAACGGTTTCGTACCCCCGAGCTTGGAGAAGCAATATGTTGAGATTTTCAGGGGTGTGTGCCCGGGGTGGGCATGCACCCTTACTTAGGGTTTAAGTGAAAAAAACCCAAGGTTGGGCGCTCGGGTATGAAAGAAACCCTTTGCAACGAGCCATGGCGGGCCGCCTTTGCGCTAAGACAGAAAACGCGAGCAAGCGAGCAAGGTGATGCTCACCTTGCGTTGGGCATGAGTCTAGAACTGCTCCTCAGAGCCCTGCGACCCCGTAGACAGCAAGCCAGCGTTGTTTGGAACATGTCCGACTTCTGGCTTTCCTCATCTCAAGGGATGGTACCCGCGGTGCCACTCCACTGTCCTCGGCTCTGCAGGGGGGGTGTTCCATGAATTGACCGAGAACAAGAGAGCGAGCTTCCATGAGAAGTAGAGGGAGAGAGAACGAGAACATGCAAGCTTCATGCAAGCCTCATGCATCCCTCCCTTTCCCCTCTTCCATAGTTGTCCCTCTCCCCTTCTCCCCTGTGCTCTGATACCAATGTAAGACCTAGGGAACTCAGATATAGGATCCTCCTCCCTACCGCCCTTTATATAGGCCTAGCTCCTAGATCTTGCCCTAAGCGGATCCCCAGTCCACATTGGTCCAGTCCAGGCCCTTGGCCTAGGTCCCTGACCCCCTAGGTTGGGCCTTGTCCCGTAGGACCCTTGTCCTGACAAGAAGATTATGAGGCAAGTGCACGAGCTGGTAAACAAGTCTGATGGTGAGGACTAGCTCCTCTCCCTTTTGTTCTCCAAACCTTGTAGTGCAAAAGAAAGATGACACATACCGCATGTGTGTGGACTATCAAGCACTAAACCATATCACTATCAAAACAAGATTTCCCGTACCGCAGGTAGAATATATGACTGATAAGCTACAAGGTTCGACCTACTTCAGTAGGATTGACCTTAAAAGTAGCTATCATCAAATAAAGATAGTCAATGAAGCTATCATAAAGATCGCATTCCGTACAACGTTTGGTCTTTATGAATATCTTGTCACGACTTTTGGTTTCACAAATTCTCTAGCCACGTTCAACCGCCTCATAGAGAAAATCTTTAGACCCTACCACAAGTTCACTAGAGTGTTCTTCAACCTCAGGGGGTTCACCTCTTGAACATGTAAGTTACCACGTGAGTTCAAATGAATGGTTTTTGTAATTGCCAAAATTGTAAAGTTTTAACAGGATTATATTAATAGAAGGGTTTTTAAAAATTGATTCTAAAAAAGAACCCATAAGTGTTTTAAGGAAAAGGGATCATTTTATTACCTTAAGCATGGAATTAAAGGGGTTTTCTTAATACCCAATTCCTTAAAGGTGCACCCCCCGAGTCTCGACGAAATTATAATCTACTCCAAATCTTTGGAGGAGCATAAGCAACACCGCCAGTAGTTTTTCAAGCTATGAGGGAGAATAAACTTTTCATTAACCAAAAGAAGAGTGAATTTTTCCTCCAAGAGATTCAATACTTATGTGAGGGCCATACCTAGACTCGACCCTACTCACCTCCCTGAGTCGTCCTCTAGACCCTGTTCCAGGGAATGACGTAGATCTATCTGCAGCTATCTCTCCCACTTGGGACCGACACTCAGGCTGTACTCCGGTCTATCTCAAATGCCAACCCACGGGGGTACATCCCTTCATTCAACGATTCTATCCACTTCTTATAATCAATCTGTCCTTGACAGCTTCCCGCACCCAAAATCGTGGTCCTTAGTATTGATTCTCTTGATCTTTAACTTGAGGATCTGCTCTTGCTTTCTTGTTCTCCCTTGGTTCATGGTGATAACCCCTCTTTCCTGACAAGCAGGCACGACAGTTATCACTTTCCCCTAAGAAGAGGGATCTTGCAATCCTACCTGGTCTCGCTCGTCCCCAATTACCCATTTTTATCCCACGTAGTCCTAGCGTTTTAACATAAAAAATTTAAATCAACATCCGGCTATTTGACCCTCCGGATCTGACCACCCAACGAACCATTTCATGAAAATCCCTTCCTGAGACAGTCTATCAGACATCGTCAGACAACAGGCAGCATGCAATCTGTTGCATACCCTCGTTCAGGGAAATTCATCCGGTTGTTCCCACCATATCTTTACTTAGAAACTTTTAATTCATTTCTTTTCCTTTATCTGCTGTAATTAGCTTGTAACTAGTTCCCTAACTAATCATGCAACACATGTAGTTTCAACCAATTCATCTCGCCTTACTCAGGGCCGAGATAATTGGTTACAGCCATTAGAATCGCGACATCTTCACAATATTTACCAGAATTAAGTGTTTGGGAAAGGCTCTTCTAATTTGATCATTCCTTCTTAAGAATTTTAATTCGAGGGGTATAGCACCATATGGTGACAGATGCACAAGATAGACCATATTATTCCTAGCCTTTCCACATCCTTTTTACGCAACCAAATCGAAAAAATTTCTTAATAAATTCACATCATCCTCCCTGAGTATGACCTTCTCATCCAACTATTGGCGTCAGGCCATACCCGAATTATGGCCGTTTTCCAATAAGAAACTGCGGTTACTTCACCCGACTGGGCAAAAATAAAACAAACCTATTCATCCCTTATCCCTCAGGCATGAATGACCTAGGTATAACAAACTTGCAGGTTACAATGCCCTAGCCAAAAAGGGCCAATCTCCATCAAGTAATCCTCTCAATGGGCCGGGGCCTTTCAATCAAATTGACCCCAAGAAGATCCAACTTGGTTTCCGGTCATTTCCAGACAATCTTCAAAACTCCTAGTTAAATCTATGTTTGCAATGGGCTATCCCTATCACCTCTCAAGATTATTGTTTAACTCCTAGTTGGTGATTTCCAAGTTCATTCATTTATCAACCTTAATTCCTACTTTCATTAATTATCTAACAGCAAGGTTTATTTAGAAAATACAAGCGAGTTTTTTCCATAGGAATTTGATGGTTAATGTCTCTTTGGAAATGCCAAATTTTTAAGTTCAATCCCCGTTTTGTACGATTCTCAAGTTTTTGCAATCCTTTGTCATCCATGGGGCATCTCCATGGAAGCTTGTAGAGTTTTCGGTTCAAACAACACGGAGATCGATTCCGCGAAGTTATCCCCTATCTCCCCTATCTCGTATTTGCAAACAAACTTGAAATTGACAACTTTAGAAATACTCTTCAATACCCAAAATTGAACTACTTCTATCGAGCTTAAACAACTACTCTTTTCTTATGGTGCTTAGATTTTCATTTAGGAAATTAGAAGGTCGTCCTATAATTTATGAGTCTTCGAGCTTTCCATTAAAGCCTGAAAGAGAGGATTATTACCATACATTCTTCCTACCGTAAAGAGACATGCAAACCCTAACCTTGATTACCATAATGAGACTAAACCTTTCTCTCTTTAATGAGACAAGGTTCCCATGGAAGCTTAACCTTAACACAAGGTAACCATGGAAGCTAGACCCTAAATTGCAAGCTTGTCTTTCAAAGCTTTTCCTAAGTGCAAAGTTACCATCAAAGCTTAGCTTAAGGATGCAAATATACCTTTGAAGCTTAATTTAATGATGCATAGATACTCTAGCACTTAACCCTAATTGCGAGGTTACTCTTAAAGCTTAAACCTAAAATACAAGGTAGTTACTAAAGCTTACACCTAAGTGCAAAGTTACCATTAAAGCTTAGTTTAAGATTGCAAATCTACATTTGAAGCCTAATTTAATGATGCATAACTACCATTAATACTTAACCCTAATTACAAGGTTACCATCAAAGCTTAGTCCTAATATGATGCACATAAACCTTCCTAGTATTAAAACACATGGTTTAGGTTAATTAATCCTACTAGAAGTAAAGATTACCTTCTCTAAACAAGGTAAGTAGGGTTGAAGTCCTTCTTGAAGAGATGTGAGGCTCAAGGAAGAAAGAAAGGGATTTAGGATGAAGAGAAAGGAGAGAGGAGCTTCTTCCCAAAACCCTCAAGGGTTTGGCCTTCAAGAGAGTGAGAGAGCAAGAGCAAGGTTTAATGGGAACCTTGATTTACTTAAGAATAACCTTGAGCATGGCAATTATGCAAGTAGCTTAGCAATGTGTGTAAAATTACAAAGGAGAGGGGGTGCTTTTATAGGAAATGGTGGGTAGAATTCTCTTCTCAATTCATATTGGACCCCAATTCTCTTCTCAATTCTTATTGGACCCCAATTTCTTCTCAATTCCTATTTTTTAACTTTATCTTCCAGTCAAGTTATTCCCTTTTTTTACCAGTTCTCGATTTAGATCAGTTCCCACGCGGCTTTTGATGAAGAAGTATAAACATCACTTTGGAAAAATATAGGGATGAATTTCTTATCCGGAATATCCTTGTTTTCTCATTCTGTAGTAAAGTCTCGTTGTTCGCATGACTTCTTTGTCGGTCTTGCTTTTTCTAAATTATTTTCTAGGCCAAAAATGTTCTGAATGGCTCTAGGGTTTAGGGAGGGACCTTACAAACTCCCCAACAAAAAGAAAGAGTTGTCCTCAGCTCGGGACATGCTTTAGAGAGTAGACACACTCAATCTTTGGTCATCTTATGATTGAAGATGGTCAATAACTCTAGGGTATTTAGATTAAAGGACCTTAATAATACACTTCTCTTCCATTTTTAGCACTGACTCAAAAGTTTTAATCATAAAGAAGTCTTAATGACTTGGGGTTACTTTAATGTCTGAATGTGATCTTACTCAACTAGGTATTTTTCCTTTGGTGTGACCGGATTGTGTTTCTCTTGTGAGGTATGAAGATCATTTCTTCACTTCGCTCTCTATCTAGCCTCAATACGCTTTGTAAAAATCTTACCATTCTTACCTAGACTTTAACTTTTTCGGTTTTGAGCGTTGACTCATTTCTCTATTGATATCATCCAGGTGATACCCTATTCTTGACAGCTAAGGATTTCATATTGATCTTTCAATTAATCTTGCAATATCTCCTCCTTTGTGTACCCAATTAATTTCCTCCATCCTTATTTCTCTTACGTCTATAGCTTACTGCCTCACCTTTCACTTGGTAATAAGATATTTCACGTATCATAACAATTAGCTTTGTAAAACACCATAAACGATTTGAATCTCAAAATAATTGACTAACTACAGATGCTTGAATTCCATAAATATGACGATTGATTACATCGCATAAAAATTACATCAAAAGTGCCATCGATGTCTTGAAGAATAATTATAAGTTGTTCTGAAGAACCAACCAAAAATATGATCAAGGGTTTGGACAAAAGGGAGATATTCATTTGATTTCAAAAGATGAATTACATGGGCTCATCCTCCAAAACTTGGAAATTGGATAATTAGCTGGTCCCAATCTTCCCAGGAAGCATCTTCAACCGGATAGCCCTTCCACTTGATTAGTAATTCTCAAATTGTCCTGTCCTCAGTTGCTTCTCTTTAGTTTCTAGAACTTGTTCTGGTTCCATTTGAAATTCTTCCCTGGGGGGGTTCACTATGTGTAAAACTACCATATCACATGCGTTCAAGACATGTTTGTAAAACCCCTTATTTGTGAACTTTTTTAGGAATATATATGTACCCTTTTCTTTTAAAATCGGTAAGTTTTTTTCAAATTTGAAAAAATAATGTTCTTCTGTATATACATTTTTGTAAGTTTCAAGAACTTTAAATACCCTTCTGTTGAACTCACGTGATAGGTTACATTTTTCTTAGGTGACGTCCCCGGGATTCTTCCTGATTGACGAGAATGGTGTCATCATGATTCAAAACATGTAGAGGGTCAGCAACATATTTCTTAAGAAGACTGACATGAAAAACATTATGAATGCGCATGTGAGGGGGTAAGGCTAGCTTGTAGACTTGTTCTCCCATCGTTCTAAGGATTCCAAAAGGTCCACAATATCTGAATGCAAAAACATTATGAATGCGCATGTGAGGCGGTAAGGCTAGCTTGTAGGCTTGTTCTCCCATCTTTCTAAGGATTCCAAAAGGTCCACAATATCTGAATGCTTTAAGGAGCTGCGTTTGGATTTGACTCTAAGGAAAACTTGTTCGCCTTCGCTAAAGCTTCTAGCGGAGCGGTGAAGATCAGCGGAGCTCTTTTGCCTATCACTAGCTCTCTTTAGGTTGTCTCTAATGACTAGAAGTTGATGATCCGTCTCTTCCAACGTGGACTTAGTGGTAGGCACATGAAGAGCTGGGTCGGCTAATTGAAGAGGGACTAAACATTCCTGACCATACAAGGCTTTAAAGGGTGACATTTTGAGGCTGCGATAATGAGAAGAGTTATAAGCAAACTCAATTAGGGGAAGAAACTTGATCCATTGTTGGGGCTGCTGGTTGCAGTATGCTCAAAGCATATCTTCAATGACTTGATTCAGTCACTCAGTTTGACCATCAGTCTCCGGATGATATGCTGAGCTGAGATTCAATTGGATACCCAGAGATCAAAACATGGCTTGCTAAAACATAGAAGTAAATTTGGCATCCCGATCACTGATGATTCTTGCAGGGATTCCATGTAATCTTACTACCTCTTTGACAAATACTTGGGCTATGTCAGTGGCGGCGACTGTCTGCTTGACTGGAATTAGATGAGCCACCTTAGTGAGCTTATCTATTATGACAAAAATAGAATCATAGTTTCCAGTTTTCTTTGGAAGACTTGTAACAAAGTCCATACTGAGACATTCCTACTTTTTCTGTGGAATATCTAGGGGTTGAAGCTTTCCAGGTAGTAAGGAAGACCATCTACTAAGGTATAGTCAGTTAAGTGTTCCCTCGGGTTCTGAGCTTGAATCTCTTGCAAAAGAGGTCTAAAATAGGGGTCTACCTGAATTTCTTGTGAGCTTCCTCGGGTAAAGCAGAGCTAAGGAGTGAATAGTCAGGGTTGATGAGGACAGGACTGTTGTTCAAGAGGTATTTGAGTTTATTGAAGGCAACGTCTCTCCCCAACAAAAAAAGAAAGAGTTGTCTTCAACTCGAATAAAATACGTAATTGATGAAGCTTCTTAGATACGTCTTGCGACTTAACTTCTTGTTAACGCTTTCAAATTGACTTCTCTCTTACACTTCTTCATCCCCAAAAATCTTCTAATATAATATTGGAGTCATGGGAAATATTTCTTAATAAGCTATCTTCTTGAATAAGTCATCGCGTTTGTGGCTTCTTCGATATGCTACTTCCTCTTTATAAGCTACTGGTAATTCCTTCTTTATCAGCAGTTGTTATCCTCTTATTTTTGCAATCTTCACTCTCTTGTAACTTAGTCATTTTCTTATTTGATGGCGTCTTGGAAAGAAGACTTGGTTCTTCCTGTATGCATCTCTCACTTGTAGAGTGCAGATGAGGCAGTTAAAAGACTGTTCTTAGAGCGGCACAAAGATCTCCTCTTTCCTTAGCCAAATTGTTGTCGACCAGACGATATGGAAGACACGGCGACATCTCACAAGAGTGACTCTCTGGGGTAGAGACCATTTCTGCAACAATACTCGACTTGCTATGGTTACAGAGGCTCTGGGACTTGGCCCTCCATACTACTGTGTCAAAAGGACACGAGATCATGGGTACTCCGCAAGGTTGTTCTTGCTTGTGCAGGCTATCTCCCATTCCAAGATTTGACTTGATACCATCTGGAGTCTTCCTCTTAGAGGTCCTTTTCTTTTCTCAGCTCGTACCCACGAAATTGCTCAAGCTGTTTCTCGTAGAACCATTCCAAAGGGTGAGCATCCTAATATGCACAGTGCTTGCGATACTTGGTTATGTGACCATATATTAGAGGATCTTGATGAGCTGTAAATTTTCTTTTCTCTCTTGTAACTATTTCTTGCCTCCCTTGTAATCCTTTTTGGCTTTAATTTGAAGAAATAACCCTTTTTTGAAAAATTTGAGTATTGTCCGTACTTTCTTGTTTTGAAATGCCAGTCTCTCCTCTTTAATTAAGTTCTTAAGGACATCTCTATTTGGTGCATTTTTTTTTTCAGCAAAGGGTCTTTTGTCTATGATAGTCTTGAGTAAAGATTCCAACTTTGAGTTCTTGGCTAACTCATAAGTTTGTTTTCTTATTCTTCTTTGGAGTTTAAATGTCGGTAATATTTTTGAGCTTATGTATTGCACTTTCCCTTCTTGATTTCTATTTGTCAAATGCACAGCAATAACTTCTCATTGCACTACAAGAACTTGGAAGTAGAAGGTTGGATTGATCTTCTTTTTCCAAAAATTACCGCATCACGAGCTTACATATCGTTGGAAAATTGTATTCATCTTATAATCAAAACATCAAGAGCTTACATATTGCAAAGGGATAATAACGCTAAAAGGGAAGTGGTTACAACATGCGTTGAATAGTTTTTCTTGGGGATCCTAAGCCCTCACGATTCATAGGCTACGGGGTAAATTCTTGCTTTAGAATTCCTCCTATTTATAGGGGACATGACATCCGCTACTGGAACTTGAAAAACCTTATCAAAAATTTGGAAGCTTTAAAATAGGTTCAATGGCTTTCTAAGACGTTGTCATTTCGATATTCTTTACGATCTTCTTGGATTTTGAATAAACCAAATGTCATCCGTGAAGACAAAAACAAATATCTCTAACTTCTTCCTGAAGAGATCTGTCACCACACGATTAAAGGTAGCAGGGTTGTTAGCTAGATCAAAATGCCTAACTGTAAAATTGTAATACCCAAACTTGGTGTTGAAGGCGATCTTGGGAATGTCTCCCTCCTTGATCCTAACCTGGTAGTAACATGACCTGAGATCTATCTTGGAATAAATTGAGGCTAGGTGAGGAGTAGCATCAACATTGGCGGTTTTAGGTATAAAGGTTACTGGAACTTCAATTCACACTTGCTCTGAAGGGTTTACAGGTCTTTCAGGGCCAGTTATCGGCGCAACAGTAGGGACAACTCGTTCTCTCGGCTTTCGACGAGGTGGCATGGTTACTATCTCGGATATCATATTCTTTATTTAGCAAGATAGACTAGCACAATTCTGAGACAGAATTCTAGCTTGGATAAATAAACATCTTTTCATGAGGCAAATTAGATGCTATAAGTAAAAGTTTACTTTCAAAATATGGAAATAAGATTGACCATACCATATCTCTTTAGTCCCAATCCCAGCTTTCTCTCATCATTGCAATCCATAAATTATTCAATAGTTGTACGTGTCCCCATAGGATTAACCGTGTAACTCCATTCGACCCACATGTTCTCCATTTCTTAGTAGAAATGGCACTTTCCTTAGGAGAGAAAAGTTCAATAAGGTGTCTCAACATGACTAACGTGTTCTCTGGTTCGACTATCCCCATTCTTTCAGGACTATCCTATAAACTTCTTCTTCTTGAATATTCCAAGCCATCGGTAGTTTCAAAACGAGTCTTGCTATATATACTTATATCTTTATCTGTGGCTAATCACAAGAACTTCTTCGATTTCTTCATTATTACTCAAAATTATCTTCCAATCAATGTCCCAAATTAATTCTTCATGTGGTAGCTACTTTACCCAATCTTGCTCCTTATTACTAAGCTTAACGGAGAATGACAAGTAAAGCTCAATAAAAGTTTCATCCATGCCACTTTCATGTGTCTTCGCACAAGTGCATGCGTCTTCATTCATTTATGCCACTTTCATACGTCTTCGCACAAGTGTATTATCTTCTTTCACAAATTTCTATATCTTTTATTCCCAACATTACTCACACTTCCCACTTGCTTAAATCCCAGGGACAAGTATAGGTTTATGGAAATAAGAGCTCCCTAAAATGTTCCAACATAGCAAGCCTTCACTCTAGCATAGCAGTTTCCATCCTCTCATAGATAATCCGCTGAATTTCTTCTCGCAGATCCCAAGACATGTTGAAAATTTTTGAAAAATTTATTGGAACATCAAGACTTCATTTTGTAATATATTATTGAAATTTGGGTGTAGAATAGACTGAGTTGTTTTTTCCTCATGCATTAATCCAAAATTCCAAGGTTCGAGATTCAAAATTAGGCTCTGATACCACTTGGAAGGGACATACCCAGACTCGACCCTACTCACATTCCTCTTTCCTCCAGACCGTTCTAGGGAATGACGTAGATCTATCTGCAGGTATCCCTCCCATTTGGGACCGACACTCAGGCAGTACTCTGGTCTTTCTTGAATGCCAACCCAAGGGGGTACATCCCTTCATTCAATAATTCTATCCGCTTCTCATAATCAATCTATCCTTGACAGCTTTCCGCACCCAAAATCATGGTCCTCAGTCTTGATTCTCTTGATCTTTAACCTGAGGATCTTCTCTTGCTTTCTTGTTCTCCCTTGGTTCATGGCGATAACCCCTTTTTCCTGACAAGCAGGCCCCTAAGAAGAGGGATCTTGCAATCCTACCTAGTCTCGCTCGTCCCCGATTACCCATTTTTATCCCACGTAGTCCTAGCGTTTAACATAAAATTTTTAAATCAACATCCGGCCATCTGATCCTCCGGATCCACCCATCCACCGAACCATTTCATGAAAATACCTTCCCGCAATAGTACTTAACTACTACAAAATCAGGAAGACAGTCTATCAAACATCGTCAAACAACAATCAGCATGCAATCTGTTGCATACCCTTGTTCAAGAAAAATTCATATGGTCGTTCCCACCAGATCTTTTTTTAGAAACTTTTTAATTCATTTCTTTTTCTTTATCTGCTATAATTAGCTTGTAACTAGTTCCCTAACTAATCATGCAACACATGTAGTTTTAACCAAATCATCTCACCTTACTCAGGACCGAGATAATCAGTTATTAGAGCCATCAGAATGGTGACATATTCACTATATTTACCAGAATTAAGTGTCTAGGAAAGGCTGTTCTAATTTGATCATTCCTTCTTAAGCATTTTATTTCGAGAGGTATAGCACCATCTAGTGACAGATGCACAGGATAGCCCCTATTATTCCTAGATTTTCCAGTTCCTTTTTATGCAACCAAATCAAACAAATATCCTTAATTAAATTCACATAATCCTCCCTGAGTATGACCTTTTATCCAACTATTGGCATCAGGTCATACCCGGATTATGGTTGTTTTCCAATAAGAAACCACAATTATTTCACCCGGCCGGGCAAAAATAAAACAAACCCATTCATCCCTTATCCCTCGGGCATGAATGACCTGGATATAACAAACTTGCTGGTTACGCTGCCCTAGCCAAAAAGGGCCAATCTCCATCAAGTTCCCCAAGAGAATCCTCACAATGGGCCAGGGCCTTTCAATCAAATTGACCCCAAGAAGATCCATCTTGGTTTTTGGTCATTTCCAGACAATCTTCAAAACTCCTAGTTAAATCTATGTTTTGCAATGGGCTATCCCCATCACCTCTTGAGATTCCTTTTTAACTCTTAGTTGGTAATTTGCAGGTTCCTTCATTTATCAACCTTAATTCCTACTTTCATTAATTATCTAACAGCCAGGTTTCTTTAGAAAATACAAGCGAGTTTTTGCCATAGGCATTTGATGGTTAATGTCTCTTTGGAAATTCCAGGTTTTTAAGTTCAATCTCCATTTTGTATGATTCCCAGGTTTTTGCAATCCTTTGTCATCCATGGGGCATCTCCATTGAAGCTTGTAGAGTTTTCGGTTCAAACAACACGGAGATCAATTCTGTGAAGTTATCCCCTATCTCCCCCATCCCGTATTTGGAAACAAACTTGAAATTGACAACCTTAGAAATACTCTTCAATACTAAAAATTGAACTACTTCTATCGAGCTTAGACAACTACTCTTTTCTTATGGTGCCTAGCTTTCCATTTAGGAAGCTAGAAGTCCTATAATTTATGAGTCTTCGAGCTTTCCATTAAAGCCTGAAAGAGAGGATTATAACCATACATTCTTCCTACCGTAAAGAGACATGCAAACCCTAAGCTTGATTACCATAATGAGACTAAACCTTTCTCTCTTTAATGAGACAAGGTTCCCATGGAAGCTTAACCCTAATCACACAAGGTCACCATGGAAGCTAGACCTTAAATTGCAAGCTTGTCTTTCAAAGCTTTTCCTAAGTGCAAAGTTACCATCAAAGCTTAGCTTAAAGATGCAAATCTACCTTTGAAGCTTAATTTAATGATGCATAGATACTCTAGCACTTAACCCCAATTACGAGGTTACCATTAAAGCTTAAACCTAAAATACAAGGTAGTTACTGAAGCTTACACCTAAGTGCAAAGTTACCATTAAATCTTATCTTAAGAGTGCAAGTCTACATTTGAATCTTAACTTAATGATGCATAACTACCATTAATACTTAACCATAATTCCAAGGCTACCATTAAAGCTTAGTCCTAATTTATGATGCACATAAACCTTCCTAGTATTAAAACACATGATTTAGGTTAATTAATCCTACTAGAAGTGAAGATTACCTCCTCTAAACAAGAGGAAAGTGGTGTTGAAGTCCTTCTTGAAGAGAGTCCTTCTTGAAGAGATGTGAGGCTCAAGGAAGAAGGAAAGGGATTTAGGATGAAGAGGAAGGAGAGAGGAGCTTCTTCCCAAGAGCAAGAGCAGGGTTGAATGGAAACCTTGCTTTACTTAAGAATAATCTTGAGCATGGCAAGTATGCAAGTAGCTTAGCAATGTGTGTAAAATTACAAAGGAGAGGGGATGCTTATATAGGAAATGATGGGTAGAATTCTCTTCTCAATTGTTATTGGACCCAATTCTCTTCTCAATTCCTATTTGACCCCAATTCTCTTCTCAATTCTTATTGGACTCCAATTTCTTCTCAATTTCTATTTTTGAACTTTATCTTCCAATCAAGTTAGTCCTTTTTTTGTCAGTTCTCCATATAGATCAGTTTCCATGTGGCTTTTGACGAAGAAGTATAAAAATAATCTTAATATTTTTGGAAAAATATAGGGATGACGTAATTTCTTATCCGGAATATCCTTGTCTTTTCATTTTGGAGTAAAGTCTCGTTGTCCGCATGACTTCTGTGTCGGCCTTGCTTTTTCTAAATTATTTTCTAGGCTGAAAAAGTTTTGAATGGCTCTAGGGTTTATAAAAGAATGGCCTAACCCAAGGAATCTACATGATCTACAAAGATTTATTGATATGTGTGCATACTATAGGCGCTTCATAGCTAAATTCTCCAAAATAGCAAGGCCACTACATGACTAGGCCAAGAAAAATGTTAAGTACATATGTGCTGCTAAAAAGCTAAGTGCTTTGAAAATCTTAAAGAAAAGCTTACTTCTCAACCCATGCTTACACTAGTGGATCTTTGAAAACCATTTGAGGTCCAATGTGATGATTGTGGAGATTGCCTTGGAGCATTTTTGCTTCAAGAAGGGCATGCCATAGCATATAAGAGTCGAAGACTCAATTCCAACGAGCGAGTGAGAATTGGGAATCTACAAGAAGGAGCAACTAGTTGTCTTACATGCCCTAGACACATGGAAGTACTATCTTTTGGGGACTCCATCATCCTACGTATGGATCACCAAAGTCTTAAGTACTTCATGACACAAACCAAGCTCTTCGACAAACAAATGAGGTGGGAAAATTTTCTTCCGCAATTTAATTTTCATATTTCTCACATTGCTGGTAAGCACAATCAAGTAGCAGATACATTATCACAAAGGCCAAGAGCCGATATTCCTAATTCACCATGGGAACATATCCATGGATTTTATCTTTGGATTACCCAAGTCTATCCATGGGAACATGGGAATATGGACAATAGTAGACAGGTTTAGCAAACAAGCTAGCACATTTTATACCTATCAAAAAGACTATTAAGGCACACCAAATGGAAACCCTCTTCATATCCCAAATTATTAAACAACATGGCTTGCCAACACCAATAGTGTCAAATAGAGATCCTTGAATGACCAGTAATTTCTGGAAGGGTCTCTTTGAGAATCTAGGTACTAGGCTTAATTTCTCTTTTGGCCTATCATCTACAATGGATGGACAAAGTGAAATATCCAAACTTACAATTCTAGATCTACTTAAGACCTATGTTATCAAAGTAGATAAACGTTCCCAATGAGAAAACTACCTGCCTGTTGTAGAGTATTCGTACAATAACACTATCCATACTACTACGGGGAAGGCACCTTTCAAAATCATTGAAGGAAGATCTAAAAGTCCCTTGCTACTTAAGGTACATGGGAAGATCTTAGTTGCCGATGAGTATAGCCAAGATCTACAAGAATGTTTCCAAAAGATTAAGGAGGCTATATCCATCTCACAATAAAGGCAAAAGGCTGCTACTAACAAGCACAGAAGGGCCTTAGATTTCAAGGAAAATGATTGGGTCCTACTCAAATATCCCAAGGCTTGATTGAGCCAAACTACAAACATGAAAAATCCTACGGGCCGCCAAAAGTATTATGCTAAACTAGCAAAAAGATGCTATGGTCCTTTTCAAATCCTAAAGCCAGTCAATGAGATGGCCTTTTAACTCAACTTGCCCAACCATTGGCTCATTCATAATGCTTTTCATATGAGACTACTTAAGCCTTAGAAAGGAGAGCCACCACAAGAACCAATCATTGAGGACCCTCTTAAGATCAAAGATCAAGAAGAGGTTCTTCAACCCAAATTGATTCTTTGACAAGAAGACAAGGTACTAAGACATGGTAAGATTATATGACAATATCTTATTAAATTCAAAAAGTATCCTTTTGAAGATGCTAGATGGATGCAAGGAACACAGCTCAAGGATAATATGAATCTTGTCAATGCTTACAATGATACAATAGAGTAAGAAAATGTAAATACTTTCTAGATGAAAAATGTTTTTGTCTTATAAGACTAGATTTTTTTTATTGTGGACATATATTAAGTAGTATGCATGCTTAGAATCATGCTTTGATGACAATGTCTCTCAAACACCAAGTAGAATTTGTCACTCTACTTTGGGAGAATGAAATAGACTCAAGAGCAGACATGATTGCAATAGCTAAGCCTCCCAAGAACCAAATTTATTAGTCATCCATTCTGGAATGATGTTGTAGGGTAAAAAGGGATTCTCTACCTGCTAACAAACATAGACTAATGACTAAGGCTTTATCTCCTCTACATCATAGTCGAGGACGACTATGATTTCAAGAGAGGTAATGTCATAAAATCTAATATCTAACTAATCCAAATGATTTTCTCATATTAAACTGATCATTTAATGTGGGTGAATAAATGGCAACAAGAGTTAGAGTATAGACATGTGCTTATGGATCTATCTCATCACGAGACCAAAGTCAATGGGTCCAAATGAGAGATGGCTTGAAAGAGATTAGGGTTAGCTTCATTAAAGACCTCCAAAGTTTAGTGTTAAAAGTCCTTAGACCAAGGACCTTAGGCAAGCTAGGGTTGAGATTGAGGTGGGAACCCGCGACCCAAGCTTCAGGTGCTTGTCATGCTTTCTGACTAAGGTGCTTAAGATGCTTGTCATGCTTGCTGACTAAGGTGCTTGAGGTGCTTGTCTTGCTTGCTGACTAAGGTGCTTGAGGTGCTTGTCTTGCTTGCTGACTAAGGTCGTTGTCATGCTTGATGATTAAGGTGCTTGAGGTGCTTGTCATGTTTTATGACTAAGGTGCTTATAGGGCTTCATGACTAAGGTGCTCAAGGGGGCAAGGTGTTCCAAATTCAACATGATCCCTACAAGAAGGGGGCAAGCCCTAAACCTAGGGGCATGAGAGAGAACACACACACTCACTCAAGGCCCAAGACCTAAGTGGCAACAAGGACACATGTCAAGCACCTACACATGCTGCCCTCATGTAGTGCCTAAACTCTATTAGTTGACCTCTAAAGTGTTTCAATGAGAATTTAGTTTATTTAATTAATTGTTTAAGATATATTCAAGCCCTCTCTCTCAAAGGGGTAAGAAGGACAATTCTCCTAATGTTGCCCTTGCTGCTTGAAATGCAAAAAGCATGTGATTGGCCAGGCTTGAGGACGTCCAATCACTTTCAGGCTTGACCTCAAAGAGGAGGTCAACCCAAGCAAGGAGGGGGTGTGCTTGACCATATACCCTCTCTCATTCACACACACACACACTCATTCTCATAGTGTGTGTGCAAGAACACCATCTCCTTCTCCAAGCTTGAGAAGTTGAGAGCCTACACCAACAACTCTTGGCTCTGGAATGAAAAATGAACCAAGAGCTATGCTTCAACGCTATGCTAGCCATCTTCTTCATGTCCATTATTATGTTACTATGCTATGCTAATCTCTATGAGTAATGGTATAGGAGGACACTACTTCGTTCTCGTAAGATACTTCTTCTTCCTCTTTCCTACTCTCATTCTCTGCTAGCTCTCTCCACCTTCGAAGGTTTTTGAGGTCTTGGGACTGAGGGCAAGGAAAAGTTAATGTTTTATTATATTAAGTTATGGGCATAATTGTGGTGCATGAATCTCTCTATCTTCATTGCACCATCAAGGTCTCACGGAACACAAAGCTTGTATTGTACCAAGTCTCTCTTTATGGGAGAGGCTATAATACAAAAGCCTTTTGGAGGGGGGATAGGCTCCATATAAATCCGGTCCTCAACTGTTGTCAAGTTTTCTAATTATCTCTCTTGCAAAGTATGGTTCATGCCAAGTTAATTAAGTATAATGGTTACGTTGCTACCTCTAATCAAATTCTCCCTCTATTTTCTCAAAGTATTCTTATAAAAATGCTTACTACATTTCTCTAAATTCCTCTATTCTCAATGTTCATATTCCATTTCCATTACAGGTCAACTTTTGTGAAAAGTGGTGTAAGATTTTCAAGCATTATAGCGTGATGCTTTTATCATAATCTCCTAGATATAAAGAAAAAACAGGCTTGAAAATTAGCATTGTTGATATTTAAAGTGGGCAGGTGCTAGGAAGGGCCATCACTAACCTATTAGGGACTGAAATAGCAGCACTTGGCACCATCTGGAGTTGGAGGCATGCTTGAGCTACATTAAACTTCTAAAACACTGCCCTGTGTGCCTGGAAAAACTATAAATAGGCCTTTAGGCAACACAATTGTTCTTAGACTCGGAGTCTTGGACGTAAATCTCTCGTGTTAAAATGATACACTCTATCCTAGTGCATACTCTATCCTCTACCCAAGCTGTCAGTTGTTTGGAAGAAACATCTATCCCAATTGGATAGCCTAGATGCCTGAATCTTGTGCCCCTATAGATTCTTTTCCCTCTCCAAATGAGATTGTTGAATTCTTCAGTTGATACATCTATCAAAATAGATTTACCAAAGCTAATCTCTAAACCTAAAGATAATGAGTACACATTCAAATAGTTCATGCATTTTTCAATGTTTGTATTATCAGCCTATAAAAATGTAATGGTGTCATCAGCAAAATCCTAAGGCCACTACCTGCTCCTAGCACACTTGCAACCCTTTCAAGTTACCCCATTTGCTTCTGTAGAGTGAGGACGAGTAGCAACAACAGACGATAGAGGGCTCAAAGGACATCCTTTCTTTACAAATCTGCCTATTAATACAGCATTAGATAATCTCCCATTTACCAAAAATTTTGGGGGATGCCCCCAACCCCAGCAACAAAATACATGAGGAGATTTTATTAGCAAACCACAACATCCTCATAACCTGTACAACACAATCCCAAAAAATAGATTCTCTCTCTCTCTCTCTCTCTCTCTCTCTCTCTCTCTCTCTCTCTCTCTCTCTCTCTCTCTCTCTCTCTCTCTCTCTCTCTCTCTCTCTCTCTCTGAAAATCTCTCTTCTATTACATTTTTATAATGTACATATGTATCTTTACAATTACAGAGCATCCATGTAAGGTTTCATATGTCCTTGCAGAGATTTAGGCAATGAAAGAAAGTCTTCAATCAATTTTGTTTTTAACATACCCCATGGAAATTGAATAACCTCACTAAACTTATCAAAACACTCAAGCATTCTTGGCTTTCCATATGAAAGAAAGCATCCAGATTCTGATGTACAAAAGGAATAACTGAAGGCCAAGATCCTCTGACTTCACTAGACCAAAGAGCAGCTTGAACTTATTTGTTTTAACCTACCAACACAGCATACAATAATCCAAGAGCACATTACATCAAACCTCAGGGGGTTCACCATTTAGTACCCCCCTATATAACGTGAGTTCGTGGGGTATTAAAAAAACCCCTCTTTTAACATGTCTGAATGAATAAATGACCCCTTGTTTTAGGATTTTTTCCCAAAATTGAATATAAAAACACCTTATTTTAATGTATCTCTGTTAAATTGCCTAAATTTTTTGCATTTTAAAACCCGTCTTTTTGAACTCACGTTATACATTAACATGATTACATAGTGCACCCCCCAAGCATCAAACCTTTCCTTGATGACAATCAAGAAAAAGATGTTTCATAGTTTCCCGTTTTTTTGCATCTAATACAAAGGACATTCATTACAATTTTCCTTGCCAAAAGTTCTCCAATGTGGATAGCACCAGTGAAATTATCCATACAAACACTTTGTGCTTAAAACCACAATGAGCACTCCAAGTATCACTGAACATCTAGAACCACCACTGTTTACAATAATTTGAACCCCAAATTTTATTACATCTTATATGGATTGCTAGTTCTAGAAGAAGCAATTGGTAAAATGACCAAGTATGAGATGTCCATCAGTTAGCCGAGGAGTTGGGTAGCTCCCAATCTCTAAATATCTTAGTAGTTTCTTTGTTACATGGAATTTGAAGGTTGAATACACAAGTTGATAGCTGAGTCCCCATGGCACTCTAAATCCATTTCCCAGCCTGTAAGTTCTCTTGGCTAACAAAAAGGCAACTAAATTTCTGCTAGAGTCCATGACTTGATCTATGGAGCTGACCCCCTTTTAAACAGGGTAAGAGCTTTCCTAGCTAAAAACAAAGCAGGAGGTTTCTTGAAAACAAATCTCCAAAATCAAGATTCATCACCCAATGAATTACCAGTGTACTTTACTCTACTAGACTATACCATTTTTTCACATACATGTTTCCAAGATTTTCCCATCATATTTTCTATTTGAATACACAATTTAATAGGAGCAACAGTAAATAGATTACCCCACGGGTCCATCAAATTTAGGCAATTTAACAGAGATACATTAAAATAAGTGGTTTTTATATTCAATTTTGGAAATAATTCCTAAAATAAGGGGTCATTTTATTCATTCAGACATGTTAAAAAAGGGATTTTTTTAATACCCCACGAACGCACGTTATATAGGGGGTATTGAATGGTGAGCCCCTCAAGTAAAAAGTACAATGGGTAAGGTATTAGCTTGTAGAATCCCAAATCTAATTGAAAGGGCCACTCATCACAATACCAATTTGCAACTTTAGTGCATAATCTTTGCTCTACCTAAGTAGTCAACTGTTTGGCTGATACATCCACCCCAATTGGGTATCCTAGGTATCTAAAGATTGTACCCCTATCTATCCTTTTTCCCCTCCAAATGAGGGAGTTAAAATTTTCTATTGATACATCTATCAGACTAGATTTCCCCAGGTTGATTTCAAGGCCAGCAGTCAGAGAATATACATTGAGGTAATTCATGCATTTTCCAATATTTGCATTATCTGCGTGTAGGAAGGTAATAGTATCATCTGCAAAGCCTAATGCAACCACTTGTTCCTACCCTATTTGAAGTCCTTTCAGATTACCAGCATTTGCTTGAGCCACTAGGAAGTAAAATAAAGGATGAGTTGCTATAGCAAATAGTAATGGACTAAGAGGACACCCCTACCTTAGATATCTGCTAACATTAATGGCATCAAAAAGTCTACCATTAAAGAGACCTTGAGAGGTTTCACCCTCCCCTAAGAACATAATACATGAAGCCTTTTTTTATAACAAAACCCAAATTGGTCATGGCCTTAACCACAAAATTCCAGATAATTGAGTCAAAAGCTTTGGCAAAATTCAGCTGCAGTACACCACTTTCTAATTTGTTTTCCTACTTGCTTCAATTCCCAACATCACAGTCAAAATGTTGTCTAGTATGGATCTCCCCCCAATAAAGCCAGCTTGGGCCTCATGCACATGTTTCCTCAAGAAGGGTGAAATTCTAATTGCAATTGCTTTAGCCAATAGTTTGTACATAATGCTCATCATAGTTATAGGTCTCCAATCTGATAAAAGGATAGGAAAAATCTTCTTAGGTGACAACTTGATGAGTCCTTGTTTGAGTAGTGGACCAATACATTGGGATTGTCATATGTGATTGATTATTGATACTATCAGAGACTTCAGCTCATTCCAAAATACCATCACAAGTTCCTTTGTTAATCAACATGCCCCTCGGGTCTTGTCATTCCCCAATTTTTTGAGGGTCCAAAGCAATTCTTTTTCCTCAAATGGAGCTTCCATTCTTTTAGCATTATGCTCCTCTATGCATGGATCCACTACTGGAAGCATTAACTCAATAGGTTGATGCCTCTCAAACAAGGATTTCATTAACATGATCACAAATGCGTGATCACATTAATAACATTGAGTGATCACATTTAGAATATGTGATCACGTTAAATATTCATGTGACTTTCCTTCAACGTATAGAAATTGTCCAATTCAATACTCCCACTGGGTTTTTTTCATTTCTTAGTGGGCTCAATTTAGCGTTCTTACAGTTTCTCGATGGGCCCATCAAGAAAAACACATACCCCAACAAGGTTTTCGTGGGTTTCCACATCACCACTTATCGGCTTTTTTGTGACCACGTTAAGTGTGATTATGTGAACGTGAAAATAAACATTGTGATCACAAGAGATATCACGTGGTCAGTTAAATATTAAATCCCTGCTCTCAAAAGACATATCCACCTATTTATTCAGAATGTTCAAAGTGTTCTTTGCATTCTTGCATGACTGCCTGAGGTTCAGAGATGGTGTGGCCATCCTTTTCAACAATCTTGTGTATGCATTCCCTAGTATGCTTAGATTGTAGCTTTTTGAAAAAGAATTTGGAGGAACAGTGCACACCTCTAAGCTCTTGTTGTCTACATAGGGGTCTTGCTTTGCTATCCACCTCTAATTTATATCTCTTAAGAACCTAACTCGCTAATTTAAGGCCCTCAATATCTGTTTCCCTCAGCAAAGATACATCCTTTTCCATATTCTGCACTACAAATTTCTTAGCTTGCATCACCTCTTGTTTTTTCCCTCTGGCTGCATGCTTACCAATTTCTCTAATATAGTGTTTCATTTTAGAGAAAAAATACAACCATGTTTTCACAGACATATTTAACGCAAAATGAGTCAGCAAGTCAGCTAAAACATTATAAATTGCATGTTGAAATATATCATTATGCAGCAGAGTATTATTTACCATCAATGGCCTACTGGTACTCACTTGATTAAAAGCCTGAACATCAACATTAGTCAAACATAAAGACAAGGGGATGTGATCAGATAGAGACAATTGAACATCAATATGCATTTGAGCAAAAGTAGTTAACCAATCATATCCCAAAAAATAGATTCTATCCAGCATGGACCAGGAAAACAAATGGGATAGAGAGTGAATGAGTATTCATGAGCTAGGCATCTATCCATTTCCCATCAGTCATCATGAGATCCCAAGATTGAGCTTCTAAATTAGACATTATAGTGGCATGAGAAGTAGTGTTGGATCTATTGCATACCATATTGAAATCACCTACAACAATATTACCTTCACTCAAGTCCAAAGAGGATAACCATTTCCACAAGTCTTGTCTCAGGTGATGATTATTATCAACATTTATATTTATGAGTGTTTTCATACCCCATTCAGTGTCAACCAAAAAAAAGAACATCTCCTAGTTGGATGATCCAAAAGCCATTAGGGATTTAGTGATGATTTTGAAAATACATTGTGACAGAGTTACAAGGGGAAAGTTTATATTTGCGTGATTCTATTTTTGAGCTTTTGCAATTGATTTTTCATTTGAGCTTTTGCACTAATGATTTCTTAGAATATCATTGTGACATGAGAAAAGCCTATACTAGATAGTGCATTCCTTCAATCACCAAACAATTATCTGTGACATGCCGTTGCAAGTCTATGCTTGAGAGAATGTAAACTTAAGCACTCTTTTATTAGATTGAAAGGTAGCTTTAAAAAAACACCATTTGTAATTAGTTTTGAGTGAATATCCAATTGTGAAGAATGCCAAGCATCACACTTAGTGTCAAAGTAACCTAATAAGTTGGCCCAAAATCAAACTAGCTTCCAAGTGGCATTGTGACGTGCATATCATACTACATAGTAAACCTCCAATCACGTAATCTAGACAGATGATTACTAAAATTCCATGTCCACATCATGTGGTTACCATGAACTTAAAACATACAAACAAAAACATGAAAATGCAATGTATAGAGAGAGAAACCTACCAGATCAACTCAAGAATACTCAATACCAAACTACATCCCAAGTGCTAATGTGTCATGCATATCATACTACACAATCACCAAAATCCCATTTCCATGTCATGGCCACCATGAACATAAGATACATAAATAAAATATCTAGCAATAAAACCATCAATCTCCGTGGAGAAGAAACAACCATCCACCATGTAGCTACAGTCTGCTAGAAACAATTTTCTCCCCAAACTCTCTATCCTAGCTTGACATGAGATGACCAACACGATACCAAAGACACATAGTGAAATATGTACCTGCATAGAGATTGAAAATAACTCAAAGAATGAGTGACTTAGTTATAGAGTGTTCCTTGACTTAGCATATCAATGCATGCATCACAAAAGCATACCAATGGTCTTGTGGCAATGAAAATTGGATCTTGTCAATTGCGACCACAAAAAGCATGCAAATTGTAGGACTTCACAATCATGGCACAATTTGATTTAACCTCCCTATTTACATCTTCTACTTTTGATCTCCCAAAACACACGTGCATATTGACTTTCCTTTAAAGGCTATGATGCAACTTCTCCCTTTGATAGGTTGTCTTGACAGTAAACAATCGCATGTGTAGCACGCTTTAAAGTGGCCCCATTAGGCTTCAATTGTTTATGTGTCAGTGATCAAATGGTGCTAGTGGGTCACCATGACAGACGTCTATAGCATAGCTATCGGGCACTAGCATCAATGTCAATACTCACGGAAGTGACTTGAATGGGATCTGGAGACTCATTGAGGTTGTCAATCCTCAAGAAGTGAGTGTAGAAAGAAAACGCATCAACTCAACACGAAAACGACCACTCAATGATCAAAAAATGTACCTATGTTCTTTCTCACCGCTTTTGAAGTTACCCTATGGTGTAATAACACTCTCCTATGGTCAAAATATCAAAAAATAGTGATTTAAGCACTCAAATCTTAAGATTAAACTCACAGACATGTAATCATAAACCATAATAAAATTTTCAATGCTTATACTTGATAAAAAGAGAAAAGGAAGAGGAACACAATGCTTATACTTGATTAAAACAGCAAAGAAAGAGGGACACAATGCACTTTTTGGAATTGAAAAAGGATTACCCAATCATTAGATACAATGATTACAATTTTGAGCTTAGAAGCTACTTGAGCGTACAGTAGAGCGCCCTAACATAGGACACATTTTTGCAGATTTGAGAGTTTTTTGCAACAAGATTTTGGAGAGATGAGGCAAGAAGGTGCATGAGTCATTGGTGGAGAACTCCGTGGAGCATGCTGTACTCCAACTTTGGAAGAATCAAGCTAGTCCTTCCCACTTTTTGCTGCTGATTTTCGATCCCCCTTCTACTCTTTATTGCTTTCTCTTTAGTTGTGGATGCTAGTGTGTGTGTGTGTGTGTGTGTGTGTGTGTGTGTGTGTGTGTGTGTGTGTGTGTGTGTGTGTGTGTGTGTGTGTGTGTGTGTGTGTGTGTGCTATACCCGGGTCATTCTTTTGTGTGGTGCAAAGAGAGAGAGAGAGAGAGAGAGAGAGAGAGAAGCTTTGTACGGTGGTGGTGTATGCAATTGAAGCGGTGTGGGTTTTGTGTGGGTTTTGGATTCTCTAAAGTGTGTGTAGGCTTGTTGATAAGCAATATAAATAGTGTGTTGTAAAAATTGTGTTGTTTTTGAGGTGTTAATGAGTGGATAAGGGTGTTGTGATCATCATGGTGTATAGAGAGGCAATCTATGAGTGTTTTTGGGAGTGTTTGCATTCCCCCTTTCACCGCTATCCTCCCAAAGATAAATTCGGTCAAATATCAAGAGAGACACACAGAGTTTGATACATGGCGATAGTTGTTGGAAATCCATCATATCTCTCACAAGCAATTTGACTCAACAATCGGATCTCTACAAGTGGTAAGTGTAATCAATGAGTATTTCATTAATTGTTTTGGGTTATTGATTTATCTAATTTGGTTTTGGTTTTTGTAGAGTTAGAGCAATCAAACTTATGTACCTCTAGACGAAGATGACGAGGACAAGGAAGAGGACTAAGATAGACATATATATTTTTGTAGTCCTCTTTTAAAATGCAAATATGGCACAATAAACCCTCATGATTTGTATATAAAATTCATCTTTAATTTTAGCTTTATTTGTAATTAAAATCAACTATTGTTCTTTTGTGCTTCAAATTATGGAGGTAAGGTATGACATGTTATTTTAAAAAACTATCATTATTTTTTTTGTAGACTTTTCAAAATGAAATTGATATTTGATATGTTTTATGCATGTCAAATACAAAGATGCTCATTTAGAATGAGCATATCTATTCTTGAAAAGCCATGTAGCTACAATATATGTTGTAATCTTGATGGTAGCTGACGTGGTGTCGAAGTGGAATTCGTGTAGCCGAGAACACACGGAGTGCCTGGTTGTGAGAGCATATATTGTAGAGATGGTGTAATCAGAGAAGACACTCTAATGTTTGTAGAGGTATCAAATGAGCTCCAAATAGCATGAAACTTGAGATTAAGGCTCTCTAGGCTATAAGCGATAGGTTTCCAACAACAAAACGTGCAAAAGTCACCGTTGGGTAGGTGATGAACCACAATTGTTTCCACCTCTTACCTTCATAAAAAATGAGGGGTCGTTTGGCTCCTCCTAAAGCCTACTTACCTGTCCATGCTTAGTTTCACTTAAAACACCAATAACAACTCAAAATGAGCAAATAAACACACTAGGCAACCTAGAGCTAAAAATGCTGATTGCATCCCACACACACACTCAAACATAGCAGTGAGCACATTGAGCATGTACATGATGCCAAGAGTATGAAGACGCAACACAAGAGATTTCATTAGCAATGCTTGCCCGTACAAAGAGAAGTGAGCTGTGGGACGCATGTCTAACCTGACCATCCTATCTTATTGTAGTATTAGCGAGAACCACGATTAATTTGTCAAACCATGGGACGAAGCTGACTCAACTAGTGCATAGAGGCTACAAGAGGTTTTCAATCTCTCGGAAAACAACTAACAACTCGCATCTAACTCAGGCTACACTCAAGTGACTGAAATCACCAAAAGCCAATCGCTCATTGGCAAGCAAATCACATCCGTTACAGCATCAAATGACATCCAAATGTAATAAAACGTCTAGGACAAGTTTATAAGACCTAAGCACACATGCCTATGGCCTCGAACCCCACTTTAGGTCAAGTTCCAAAATCACGATTATTAACAGCAGTGGATTTTTGACCTAGTCGTTTTTAGACCCAGAATGCATCTAAATGCTTAGCAATGATGCCCCAATACCCCGCCCCGCCTATGCTTAGTTTTCGTTTTAAAAGTGTAAATTCCTAGTTATGGCCGCGGGTTGGCGACGCCAAAAGCTACGAAATACTGTGAATGGCTTACGTCAATGCGTAGAGCTCTTACCTGCGGTTACAATGCAACAAACGCATTTGCAATGTGACAACCGGAGAGGGAGTAGGAAGCGCGAGAAGGAGAGAAGTGAGTGTTGTTAGCTCACACTGTGTAATTCTTATCCAAAAAACTTATAAAAAACTTACAAAAATTGGCTTTTCTACCTTAGCCAAGGTTTTTGGGTGGTCAAAAGTAATAATCTAGAGTTCTACCAAAGCTGGAAATTGAATGGCTGATACAATCTGGAAGCTTGTAGCCCTAGCTCATTAATTACAAAGTTTACCAAGAAAATAGGAGTTACAATATTCCCGATTTATCAAGATAATAATTGTTTTTACAAGGAGAACTCCGAAAAATGGTGTCCGCGTTAGCTTGTTGCTAACCCTGGGGGATTCACTACGGAAAACTTACCACACCACGCAAGTGCAAGGGAGGGGGGGGGTTTTACAAGTTACATAAGCGTATAAGCTAGGGGCAGGCCCCCAATAATCTATCTCCCAAGCTTAAAAATAAGGGAGGGGGGTATCATATTTGTTTTGGGGGGGGGTGAGAAAAGGAGAGAATGAGAGGAAGTTTTTGTGTTTCAAAATCATGGCTTCCCAAAAGATTCTAACCTCAAACTTGTGAGTCAATAGCTACAAAAATACATGCAAAAACTAACAACGCTTTGTATCAATTGCTTGTTTTGTGATTATAGTACATTTTTTGAGGGATGAAAGCTATAAAGAGTTTGTATAGATGCAAATTTACACGAAGAGCCTAACACAACTTTACAACCATGTTTTTTGAGTAATTTAGATGGGTTAGAATTGGACAAGCAGCCAAAGTGTAGGTTGACCAGGCACATAGTTTGAAAGTCAAACTAAGACACATTGAGGGTACCTAGTTATCAAAAGAAGTGGTTCCTTAGTACGTTGCCAGTCACTATGCTACACACTCTTTGACTAGTTTTACTTAGTTAGATGATGTGAGACCTAAATTTTATATGTAAAATAGGGGTATGATAGTTTTCTTCATTGATTGTCATATAAGCGTAGAAAGGGGGGTCATATTTCCTAGTATGAGTCGTATATAGGGGTTTTATCCAAGTTGTCCGCTCGCAGGTGGCGTCCCGTTTTGTATATAGAGTGAATCACCTGGGCTGCTAACATTCCCTCCCTCCTCGCCTGTGTCGTCCCTTGACACAGCTTTATGGGCTGAAGTAATCTTCGGGTTGACGGCAGGCGAGGTGGTCCTTCAGTGATTCCAGTGCCTTTTCGTATCTGATTTTGTGTTCTTTGTCTGGCACTTGCAAAAATTGCATGGTGACTCTATTTTTTAGTTTCACTACCGAGTATCCTACAAATCTTGCTGTGAGGTATCTTCGTTCGCCAGTGAAGAAGCCAGTGTAAAATGCCTCCTCAAAAGTTAGCATATTGTGCGAGGGCAGAAACATGCATCGGGCATAAAATCCATGAAGAACTTCCTCTGAGGGTTGCCCACTTAGATCATAGCAGAGGCCTTTGTTTCCTTCCAAAATGAGAGCCATGGGGCTCCTGTCTGATCAGGATCATTGAAGACATGTATGCATGTGAGTAGCATCCGGCAGATTTTATATAACATGGCACAGGAGAGATCTGGAAAACTTTTGAAGAATGTCATGGTGCCCGTTAGGGTTTTCACCATGTATTCTTTTGTTGCTTGGCCTCTCTCTGGAGCTGGCAGCATGGGAAAATTTAGCCATGTTGGCCTCTTCTTCTGCAGTGCTTCGTGTGCTTGCCACGTCCTTACTCGCGGTACTGGACAAAATGTGGGATCTTTCTGTATGGCTGCAGGTGCCCTTGTGAACTAGAAAAAATATCTTGGATTCTTGTTTAGTCAGCTTAGTCTCCACTTCGGGTGGTCTTGATCTACGCCATCTTCTTGCATATCCTTATATAATCTTTCCTTTACCTTGATGAGAGGATATGGCAGGGATTGTTGGTGCCATTGAGCATTGATTTGACTGGGAGTGAGATGTGTGACGTTTACAGAGTGTAAAACTCTCAACTCACAATCCATAGCTACCTTCCACTGCTCATCTACCTCTAAGGCAATCTTCTCCTTCAGTGCATCTTCTTTAGCCTTTGACAGCTGGACCATTGGCACGTGCCTTCCTCTGTGATTTGGACCTGAAAATCTTCTCCCCCACTCGGCTCTTCAGTAGATTGTGTCTCGAATTCAGCAAATGAGACCGAGGGGACATTAGGGAATTTCGGAGGTCATTTGGAGGGCCTTCTAAGAAAATGTATTTTTTGCACTCTCTCTCTAGAAAAAATGGCAAATAAAAGAGCTGGGTCTTTCATAGTAAAAGTTCAAAAAGTGTACTTTAAGTAGATTCCTTACTCTTCTGAACATTCGTTCGTAGTGATTGAGGGATAATCCTCTTTTCAGTTGCATTGAATGAACCTCGTCAATATGGAGGGAATGAGGCTAACATGGAGGGACGAAGGCGCAGCCGCTATTCACTTTTCATTAAACCTGCACATTTGGCTAATGGCGCACTCCTCAAATGGCACAAATGTTACCCAAAAACGAGCCAAATATCACCTTCACATTGATTTGGACAATGAGTACCAACCATTGATTAAGTGCAGTAAAACAAACACACATATACCTCCCGCTTCCATAGACACACTCAGAGCTCAGGGAGCTAAACACATAGATATCTGGACGAGAGGCTCTCTCTACCCTAAGAATCCAATGACTAATGCGTCTCCACCGTTTGTCAATCCTACAAGCTTATTGACCTTTGCTGGTGATGGAGAAAAGGGCCTTCTGGTTTATTGTAAATCTCTTACAAGAGAAGCTGAAACTTACAAGAGCATTCTCCAAGCTCAACAATGTGAGATTGTTCGCCTTTCACATTTACATTCTACAGATCAGGTTACCATTTTGCAACATAAAACAGAGGTACAAGAATTGAAAGGAAAGGTGCGAAGTTGTCAAATGAAGGACACCATCTTGGGTGGTCGTATCCGAAAGAAGAAATCGCGCAATCTTGAAACATTGCAGGTTGCATCAGGAGGTCTCAAGAAAAGAATCCGAGCATTAAGGTGATGCTTCTTGGTTGGCTACATTGTCTTAGTTAAGTAATCTTTTTGTTTTTTCTTGTTATGCATTGTTTTCATGTGCCTAAATAGTGTTAGTGAAGCAAATTTTCTGTTATTTACTTATGCATTGTCTTCATGTAGAGATTCAATCTATCCTGACAAGGAAAACATTGACCCCAAAGCCAATATAGGAAAGAGATTGAAGCCACTTATAAGTAGAAGCCTGGCAGCAGATATAGTACATGACAAGAAGTTTAAGGTCCTACAACGAAATGTAGTGGACCGCTTTATTTCAGAGAACTCAGTGCCTGCAAAAGAGATACAAGGCACACTTGATTCACTTGGTGTAAGCAAAAGAGGATATTCGGCTATCCAAAAGTCTGTCTCATCCATCTTTGTTAGGAAGGGTATAAAATCCAAACTTCTACCATCAGCCTCAAGTGTTTGGAAAGAGAGGCTTCAGCTTAACGAGGCACAGGGAGACTATCTTGGACAGCCCTTTCATATTAAAGCAACTTACAGTGGCCATGGAGCAAACATGGCATATGATGAGTTCAACAATATTTTTATGGACCTGCGGATATTACAGAAGAGAATGGTGGAGTTTTACAACATCACATTTGAAGAGCCACGAGGGGTATTACATTTTGTGTTAAAACTGGATGAGTGTGAGCTTGTTAAAGAGAAAAAGCTAGAGCGTGTTACTATTACTTTAATGAATAGAGCCCTCTCAAAGTGTCCCTTTGATGATCCTTTATATTTTAGTGTTCAATCAGAATCTAACATATGGTGGCTTGGTGCGTTTGAGGTAAGCGAGATTCTCAGGTAAGCTCAAATGTTCACATCTACTTAAGTCTCATTTATTTTGTGTTGCAGGTAAAGAAAGAAGATCATGAGATTCTATATTGGGTGTTCCATCGAACTAATATTCCGGAGGTGATTGATCGACAGACTAACCAGGGAGAGGTACTACGTCTAGATGGAAGGGGAGACTTTCAAGTTCAGTGGCATCTTGCAGGTGACCTCAAAACATTAAAGTGCATGTATAATTGTGGAATGGGTGCAATGGCAAAGTCGCCGTGTTTGTTCTGCATGGAGCCTGCAAAGGTCATGGACCCAAAGTGGTGGAGAAAAGCTCCAACACGTCACATTGAGGATCCTGCTTTTCTACAGGTTTTGAAAATACCACTTGTGAATGTCCACATTTGTACAATGCATGCCCTTTGTAGAATTGTGGAGAAATTGGTCTACTTATACATCGGGTTTGATTGGAAGATTAAGAACTCCGCAGAACGACAAGTAGCCCTGCAGTGCTTAGAAATGATACTGTCGGATATGGGGCTTCATGGTGGCAATGTGAAAATCCAGCGGGATGAAAAGAGATCAACTGGTGAGAAGGATGTCCCATGCAAACCATCCATCGGTGGGGTGAAGGCACGGAGGTTTTTATCTAAGCCCCAAGGTACAAGAGATCCGAAGCTAACAAAACATGGAAAAATATATAACACATCTTATGTTAGCAAGGTAGAGTATCAGAGCTGGAAAAAGCTACATATTGCAGTCAAAGACCACGAACCAACTACTCGTAACGCGAAGGCTGAGGTTTGGCGATCAATAGACATCCTATTTTTGATGTGCGACAAAGATGACTGGTCACAAGGTGATATGAACAAGTTCAAGGAAAATCTCAACCTTCTGAAAAAATCATTCAAGACAGCATGGACAGACACCCAGATTACTCACTACATGGTATTATCATGTATTTCTTTCTCTCTTATGTGCAAATATGTGACTGTAAAACATTCTAACTAATCTGTTTTCATATCCAGCACATCATCTTCAATCATTTACCATATTTTATAAAAAAGTATGGGAACCCGGCAATATGGAATACCCAAGGGATGGAAAAGTCTCATTACATGGCGAGAAATGCTTATTTCAAGCACACACGACATGGTGGCTCTCGAATCAAGGCTAACAGTTTGAGAGAACTATTTGAATGGTTCTATCGTAGAATCATTCATCGAATGCAGGCAAAATAAGTCTTGGCAAATTCAGCAACAGCACAAGCCATCAGACATTTACAACAACAAAAAGTTAAAAGATCAATGGCATACAAAAACTCCGGAGCTCGTGAAAGTCAACGAAGGTGGAGAGAGACAATGGTGTATGTGAATCACAAGTGGAGAAAGATACTCTGAGTGGATGACATTGTACAAAATTTATGTAATACATGATCTTATACAATTGCTACTTGAAGTGTATCAAGATTTTGAAGGTTCAATTTTGTTTTTTGGCACGTCACCCTTGTAACGAATCATGAGATATTTGCCATACTCTAAAAGTTCATCTGGGTTTTGTCTACCAAGAGCTAGTGCCATTGCTGTGTAGGTGTAGTAATACGCTGCCCGACCACCTGTATAGCCCGGGCAGTAACCAAAACAATCTCTAGCAAACACTTTGTCCACAAGAATGACTTTATCTGCACTTTTGGGCAGCACCGGTCCACCCAAGAAGCGTGATAGTGTCTTGAATGTGTAAGTTGCTATTGAACCCTCTTGTGACATGGAATTGTGAAAAACTACTATCGGCGACTCGCAAAGCTTTGGAAGGTACTGCGCTAGGGCCGCATCCCTTCCTCGATACTCTCGAGTCCGGCGCCGAAGGAATTCATCCTTGTCAGCAATCCAAGACTGCACATATCATGTCAGAAGTGACACAAAGAGAGAGAGAGAGAGAGAGAGAGAGAGAGAGAGAGAGAGAGAGAGAGTTACCATGAAGCTCTCATCCTGCAGAAAGAGGTTTTCTTGCCACAGGTCTACAGATGTAGTTGACCCTTGACTTGAATGGTTAAACCAATCCTCCACTTCTTTGTTACTTGTTGATGGTCTTAGGCTTTGTCTTATTGCTTGGAAGGTGGCTTCATCAGGTAGTGTCTCCTTGTATTTTTCAGCTTTCTCAAAGCATCTTCGAAGGCATTCCATTGGATTGCTAGATGTTTCCATTGCCTCATCATCACTACTATCCTCTGAAACAAATCCACTCCTCTCCTCGTGGACTCTGGAAATAATAGCCAGGGAGAAATCCTCCCTTAAATAAAAGACACTTTGCACATCATGTAAGAAGATATAGGTCCTGTCTCCAATCCTGAAGTCAGGCACAGCAGGCAACATCATCTGAGCATGCTTCTCAGTGAAGTTACTGACATCCAATGGAAGTTTGATTTCTGTGGTTTTCACAGAGAGCACTTACTTCTTTGTACTTCAATTGCCTCAACCTCAAGGTCGACTGTGTCTTCAACCTCCTCGACTTCTTGTATATGAGTTGTCTCCTCGCATTCTTCATCTGGTGCT